>NC_056747.1:726702760-727369010 GCF_019279795.1 Protopterus annectens
TGGCCAAAATACACACATTTGGACAGTTTTTTTTTTTTGTTTGTTTGTTTCTTAGCTAAACGTAATATTTTACATGAGGTATGAGTATTACTTTCTGAGGAAATACTTGCAGGTAAAATTGCATGTAATACATTGGGCAGCTTTCAAAGACTGATTAAGACTATGTTCACATGTTGCCAGTATTTAAGAGGGCATGGATAAAAATGAATGAGGAAAAGGAGTGAGAAATTATGGAACTTCATAAACAAATCGTCAATTCAACATTAGAATTTAAATAACTCCTGGATTTAATGCCTTTCAGAATAAAGTGAGAATAGGAATGTCATAAGAAGGATATATGAAGTTTCAGTATGATGACCATGTGCTCCACATGCTGACAAGTCATGATTTAGAAGGATGAAAAGCTAACAAATGACATATATTAATCATATATTAACTATGAAATTCTGTATTAGATTTTATAATTTGAATAACAAAGGCAAGAATGAAAATTAGTAAACATTTTTATAAGCAGAAATTGCATATTTTGTACTTCATTGTTGAAAAGTATAAAGACTAGAACATTATTTATTTGGGGGCATCTGTTTTAATAATGCAAGTTTGCATTCAGAACTTGGTGCAAAGTATACCACGAAAATGGGTCTAGGATGCGAAAAGGAGAGTGAAACAGTTATGTAACAAGTTATACTTTTACACCATGTAAAGCTGACTTCAGCTGCAATAAATGTTTGACTTCAAAAATTCACTTTATGTTAAGGAGTCATTTGGTTGTCCCAAACCGTATGATCATGCCATATTATACTGTCCCAGCCCGCAGAGCGATGTTTTAGACTACAAAACTTAGTCATGAGCTTTTTAAATATCGTTGCAGTAATGCTGGCATTGTGCAGAGGCTGAACCAGAACAGTTCGATCACAGCCTCAAATGTTGATGATTAGGTGATGTAATTTGTAATGAAAGTATATAAGTTGTGTTTTTTGTTTGTTACACTGACTCTGAGGAAGCCATTAATTTGGTGAAAGCGCTTAGTCGGTGAATAAATTGGATTATCCAAGGCCTGACGTGGTTGCTGGTTTTTTGAGGCTGTGATCGAACTGTTCTGGTTCACTTTTTATCCTGTTTTTCCGGATTTTTGTTTGTGTATTGTGCAGAGGCTACTTGTCCTCCCTGGGTACTCATGGATTTTCATTGAGCACACTTGTTCCTTCTCACATCCAAAACAAATGGTTTAGCTTAACTGGTAATCTTCTAAGTTGCCTACAGGTGTAGGTAGGTGTGTTTGTGTGCATGTCATGCATTGGACTGGCATCCAGTGTGGGACTGGTTCTCTGCCTCACTCCTGTTGCTTGTAAAGTAAAAATTCACTTTATGTTAAGGGGTCATTTGGATGTTAAGGGGTCATTTGGTTATCCCAAACCTTATGATCATGCCATATTATACTGTCCCAGCCCGCAGAGCGATGTTTTAGACTACAAAACTTAGTCATGAGCTTTTTAAATATCGTTGCAGTAATGCTGGCATTGTGCAGAGGCTACTTGTCCTCCCTGGGTACTCATGGATTTTCATTGAGCACACTTGTTCCTTCTCACATCCAAAACAAATGGTTTAGCTTAACTGGTAATCTTCTAAGTTGCCTACAGGTGTAGGTAGGTGTGTTTGTGTGCATGTCATGCATTGGACTGGCATCCAGTGTGGGACTGGTTCTCTGCCTCGCTCCTGTTGCTTGTTGGGATAAGCTCCCGGTCCCCCATAACCATGAGTAGGATAAAAGCAGATATCAAAGTATGGAAAACATCTGCATGATAGAAATTGCATAAGATCTGGATGGGATGCTCTGGAAAATGGTGTTTCCGGGTGACCCCTTACTTTCTTTAATACCCTGCCCTATTCTCTGTTGCTCCTGCATCATTCAACTTTCAGGGCCAAATGCATGGAGTCAGATGCAGATATATTAAATGTTCATGAAATTTATTCTGCAGTATAAGAAGACGTGTCTGTTTTCAGTATAAAATCCTAGCACGTGCTAAAACTATAGAAGTGGAGCATGATTCTCAAAGTCATTAGTAAACCATATTGCTATTCCTTGTTTAAACTAGAATGACTATACTTTATCAATGATTAACTGCATGTTCTATATCACCAAAAGCAACAGCAATGAGAGTCTCAACTGAGCAAAATAAAGAAAACTGATTTGCAATAAAATGAAACAGATAAAGGAACTTGGTGAATATTGTTATCATACTGAGTATTAGCAAAAACATCCAATACTTTAATACTGTAAAATATTAAGTCGGTTTCGTATAATTAATGGGAAGCAGAATGATACAGTTGATCAGGAAATCAGACAGTTCTCTGAAGGCCTCTTTCACTGTAGATAGTTTAGTGTGTCTTCTTAAAGGTGTATATGGCTAGGCATCTTATTGTCCTGATTACTTACTTACCTAGTATTTTTCCTGAATTGAGTTTACTTAATCTTTTTTCTTAAAGCAGCCACAACCTTGGAGTGTGTTTTTAAAGTGTAGAGATGTAAGGGCTTTCATCATCACCCCACCACCACCAAAGATAACATTTTGTTTTGTTTAATTTTCCTTTTATGTATATTTTTACTCCCATTGCCAGATGACTGTCAAACTCTGGGTTGTTATCCAGGAAGCCATCAGAGGTGGGTTGATTTTTTTTCTTCCTGTCCCTACCTACTGTGTTGCCTTAAAAACAGCTCTGCCCCCTTCCCCCCAGGCATGAGCAGTGGTCTTTCCAGTCTCCACCAGGAAGATTGGCCCACAGTGTATGCCTCCGAATAAACATGAATCCTTCCTTCCCCTAGAGAGGCAAGCAAGCTATGGCCCTTCACTCCCCCGCCCTGCCTTGCTTCTCCAATACCAAGGCTGTTAACTGAACTCTCGTCATCTTTGTCACAGTAATGGCTCCATCCCAATGTGCCACAGAGCCAGGCTATAGTTGTTTTTTTTTTTTAGAATTTCAATAAAGTACTCTTCAGTGAAATAATATTTTCTGAAAAGTTTGACTAGTTGTTAACAAGGAGAGGGCAACTTGTAAAAGTAGACAAAAGAGTTTTAAGTGTTTTCAGAAATGAAGGATAAGAAACTTGATGCTCAGTGGCTGATAAAGTAAGGAAATTGTGGAGGAATCCTTGCATCAAATAAATTATTGGTATTTGCTAAAGCAGCTACAGCTACAGTCAGGAGCAGAAGCAAGAAAGGGCCCAC
The DNA here is from genome assembly GCF_019279795.1 of Protopterus annectens. Lineage (NCBI taxonomy): Eukaryota > Metazoa > Chordata > Ceratodontiformes > Protopteridae > Protopterus > Protopterus annectens. The sequence goes on from NC_056747.1 coordinate 726,705,988, forward strand.
TGATAGCTTTGAGCAGATGGAAAAAGAACACAAATCAAAGGGAGTCAGTGAAAACTGTATGATTGCCATGGCCAGAGATTCTCAGGAAAGTAATAATTTGGTGTACTTGTATACTAACTAGGTGGAGAGAACAACCTGAAGGAAAGAGAATAGCAGCAAAATATCATATTGTAGAAAGTGAGGCTTAGTTGAGAAACAAAAGTCAACCTAGTATGGAAGCAATCTTGTGGGCCATTTTGGGAAGCATCAGATTATAGCAATAACCCACGCCTGGGTGTGGGTAATGCTAAATTTACCCACGGTTGGCGTGGTTTGGTCCCGAGGGCGAAGCCCGAGGGACCAAACAAAGCCAACCGTGGGTAAATTTATCATTACCCACACCCAGAAGTGGGTTATTGCTATTATACCATGACATTATTTAAGAAAAGAAACTATTACTTTTCTTAAATAATGGCATAGTATAATGCCTGTTTACTGCCCTTCCGCAGATGTCTGGCATCCGCGGCAGTTCTGATGTACTGCGCACCTGCGCAGTACATCAGAGTTGTAACGGAGAAAGCAAGATCTCAGTTGCTTTTTTTTTAGTGTTTCGCTATGTTAAATGAGTTTAACATAGCGAGACAGTTTTAAAATAAGCAACGGACATCTCCGTTGCTTATTTTAAAACTGTTTCGCTATGCATAGCGAAACACTAAAAAAAAGCAACGGAGATCTTGCTTTCTCCGTTGCTTTTTTTTTAAAACACTGTCTCGCTATGTTAAATGGGTTTAACATAGCGAGACAGTGTTTTAAAAAACCGAGTTATACTAATGGAAAAAAGTCCGGGCGACCGGACCTTTTTCCATTAGTATAACTCGATTTACAACGGGCACGCTGGCCAATCAGCGTGCACGTTTTGGGGGGATCATGGTATAATATAAAATAACTACTAAATAAATCATAAATAAATAAGCTTTTAGAGTAAAGCAAGGACTTTGATATACTATAAAGAAAATAAAAAATAATATGAAACAAGAGGCAGGCTTGTTTGTAAAACACTAGTGATCAACACTCATATGGTCAATTGTGTGTGTGTGTGTGTGTGTGTGTGTGTGACTGTTGGGCTTTTCCCCAGAAGTGTGACCTGCTGGTGTATGGGGATTATCTATTTCCACACCATGGTGTGACCTTGGTGTTGATTACTTAAGTAGAAAGAATGTGGAGTTTGCTGCCCTGCCAAAACATTTTGGATCTGTTTTTATGTTTCAGAATTCTGTTTGTATTCTTGGGGTTTCACTGTTTTGTGAGTTCATCGTAAATGAATCAGTGTCTTGATGGGAAGCTGATAAAAATCATACTTTCCCCCCTCAGTTCCTGGTCATAGTGGTCATTTAAAAATGAGACACATTAGTATTGCAGAGAAACTCACAGTGTGATAAAAACATTTTGTTTTAAATTTCTGCTCAAGATGAACTTTTAAAGAAATTGGTCTTTCACCATTTGTCTCAGTCATGGTTTCTTGTCAAGGACTTGTGAAGTATAGTACTTAACTGGTTAATGATAAACAGAATTGTGGAATTAATAAACACCAAGAGAACAGGTTACAGTGCAGTTACACACATGCAGAGCTTCATCCTCACAGCAGTAGTGAAAATTGGTTTGAAATATCTTAATTCATAGATTTTACTATTCATTTTACTGTGATGAAGTGAACTGAAGTTCCGGATGTGTATGTCTTTATATATGTAAATGTCTAGAGGAGATGTGCTCTGTTTGGGTGAAACAGATAAGAGCAACTCTTTATGTATGTATGATGCCCTGGTTAACAAACAAAACAAGTTCATAAATTATAAGATAAAAGCTGTGCTTTTCCTGTGATGGGTATTAAGAAGTTGGCTAGCATTCCTCGGTGGCTGTTGATTTTCTTCAATATTACTTGTCTTGTAAAATAATAATTTTGTGGACTTGTTATGCCAAAATGCTGTCTTGAAGCTTCTGTGCATAATTAAACCTTCATTATAGCACATATTGTCATTGACAGTGTTCATGATATAGAGAATCACCAAAAAAGTAAAGTGATCTGGAAATGCCTACCACTAAAACTGGTAGTAGAAGAAAAATTTAATCAGGAAAGAAATGCTGAATTGGAATATGTTCCCAGGTAAACCCAGAAATGTAGACTTGTTCTGTATTATATGGAATGCAACATGAGGCAGAGCAGATTCAATATTAAGTCTGCATTTTAATGCAAAGTTACTTTCTCAAAATGGAGTTGGTATCTAGTTAGACTTGTATGGTTACCACAGAGTGAAAACAAAATACATTGATTAAAACTACTTTTAAAGTAGTGGGTAGTTATAAATTTTAATGATTTAGAGACACTGTGAAACTTGAAAATATGTAGCACAAAGCTACTAAAATGTGCGTTATTAATGAAATGCACCCTCATTAAAAGATTGTTATTGTATTACTTGACTTCTTTTTAAAGAACACTGGTGTTACAATTAAATCACCTATTATCTGATAGTATTTCATAAGAGAACAGGATAAATTTGTATGTAATTTGAAGCAGGGAATGTAGTATGGTTTAAAGGCTTATATATAACCCCACTCCTTTATTTGAATTCGTTAGAACAGAATCTGCAAGTATTATATTTCAAGTTGAACAAGGAATGTAGCATTTCGTCAAGGCATGACAACTAATAAATTTTAGTCTTCACAAAAACGAGCTCAGCTTCTGTTGTTGATGCACTGCATGTAGGGCCTGTAGTGTATTGTATTCCAGTAGTCCACCTAGAAAGCAGGAAGAAGAGTAAATTAATACTGTATTGTGCTTCATTCTTGTCCCCACCTATGGTAAGGTTGTTTGGTTTTCTTATGCAAACTCTTTCATAAACCACATTGCACTGCTAAAAACTGCTTAATTGGAGTATAAAATAAAGCATTTAACTTATTAGCCTTACATTCTTATTAGAATCTTTGTACAAGTATTGGTATGTTTGTATAACAACTTGTATGGTATATGTTGAAATTAGTTCTGTGACTTGAAGTTTGCCTTCCTTCCACACAATACTTGAGAACTGTAGCATTGTGATATATACATTCCTGCACCATTATTTCTTTGTAATGAGAAAACTCTTTGGGCCGGATTTATGAAAGCTTGTACGCAGTTATAGAGTAATAGGTCAGACAGCCAATATGTCTGCCGAGTGATCCAGCAACAGCCAGCAGGGGTGTGCATGAGAGCTTCTAAAGCTACTCTTGCATGGACAGCGTCATGGTATGCAAATTACCTCATTTGCTACTGAAAGCTATGCAAATGAGGTAAATTTGCTATCCAGGAAACACTAACCTGTCCATGGAAGAGTAGTGTTATTTGCAGAAATGTACTCTGTTGGTAATGGAGTACCGTTATGCAAATTGCTAAACAGAGCTATGACAGCTCCAAGTAAAGGATGCATCCAGTTAAGGAAGCATGCCAATGGCCAAATATAAGGCCATTGGCATTTTTAAATGTTTAAAATTATTAAAATCTAATTTTTTCCCCCCGATCTATGATGTTTAAGCATAGCGCCGGCAAACGTGCAGCGCTTAAAACAACAATAAAATAATTTCAAAATAGCCAAAAATAGGCATTTTCATTAAAAAGCTTATCCTGCCATGCAGGTGAATGGCAGGCTGAAGACAACATGGCCACTGAGTACTGGTTGCTAAGGGGGGAAGCTCAGTGTGAGAGATGTAACCAAGCATTAGTAGGCAGTCCTATGCAAATAAGGATAGTGAATCCCAATTTTCCCCAGCAGTGTAAGTGCAGGAGTAGGTGAGTAGTAGAATAGAAGATAGGTGACATCATGAGGGGGTATGTCAGAAAGGCTGTATGCTTATTGGAGCACAGTGTCCTGTGTTTGCCCTGAGTTACTCAGGATTGCAAGTGGCATGTCTACAGTTGTCCTCCTTGAAAACCAGAAACTAAAGGTGCATGCTGTGAAAATATCTGAAATTTCTTGCAAACGGGCACACAGCGTGTGCGCGTGTTTGCGCTTGTTTGCATGGTGCTGCCCCGGGCGGAAACAGAAAGGGAAAAGGAAGGAAAAGTAGTAGTAGGAAGTTAACCAAGGAGAACTAGCAGAGCTGCTTCTGGTGAACTATATCAGAATCAGCCAATTACACAGGCAGCAGACTAGCCCAGCCCAGCACTTTAAACTCTGCAAACAGCATTCTTCCCTGTTTTTTCCCAAGAACTCTGCAACACTGCAGTATACAAAGAGGGAAAGCTTAAAAACTTTAAAGTCAGACAAAATGTTAGGGGCTGCTCTTGCTATCATAAACCAACATGTGCAAGGTGCTGAGGGTGGTGATGTTGTGAATGCTGCTGAGCAACCCACAGTGAGGAGACGGAGAAGAGTGTACAGACCCAGGGTAACCTACCAGGGGCTACATGAGCTGGAGATAGTGGAGCGCTATAGGGTGGACAGAGACCTCCTGCAACTAATTGTTGAGTTGTGCCGGCTATGCCTCACACACAGAACCAACAGAGGGGAACCCATCCCAGTGGATACCAAGGTATGTGTTGGCCTAAGAATACTAGCTACAGGTACCTTCCAGAGACCAACTGGTGATATGATGGGGATTTCACAGGCATCAGCATCCAGGGTACTGCACCAGTTCCTGGATGCCATGTCAGTACATGTCGGTGAGCATGTATATTTCCCCAATTCCTGTGAGGCATTGGCCAGCAATATGCGTCTTTTCCACCAAATAGCAGAATACCCTGAGGTAGTGGGTGCAATAGACTGCATGCACATACACATCAAAGCACCACCCGGTGTGCGGGGTAGGGTCTACATCAACAGCAAGGGCTTCTCCTCCATCAACTGCCAGGTTGTGTGTGATGCCCAGGGCATAATAATGAATGTGTGTGCTGGCTGCCCTGGAAGCTATCACGATTCCCACATCTGGCATCTGACGCAGCTGTACCAGAGATTTGCCAATGGGGACATCCCTGACGGTCACCTAGTGGGGGATGCTGGATACGCACTGGAGCCATGGCTGATGACACCCATCAGAAATGCACACACACCCAAACAAGAACTCCATAATGAGGCACACGCACAAACAAACATTATTGAGCGTGTGTTTGGGATGCTCAAGTCACGGTTCCGGTGCCTGGAGAGCCTTGCAGTACTCACCAACTACATGTACCCAAATTGTCATGGTATGTGCCATGCTACACAGTATGATCCTGCGAAAACAGCTGCAGTGGGAACAGCATGGGGCAGGGCCAAACAGCCCCCCACCATTGCCAAGGCCTGCACAGACACAGCGTGACTCAGAGGAGGAACAACCTGAGCCTGCCCCAGTAGGCAGAAGGAGGTGTGCTCAGTATGCTCTGACCTTGGCAAAGAGGCAACACATAACACATACACTGACTCAGTAGGAACCCTGGAAATGACACCTGTCTCTGACTCGCACATACAGTAAAAGGGATTGACTAACTTGACACTACCTGTTTTCAAACATGTATAGGGAGTGTACTATGTGCATCCAACATAGGCAGCCCTGCAGCACCACCTGAGGCATGAGTGCCCTATTTTAAGCAATGTAAAGCACTGCTGAGCACATTTTACCAGTATTGAGCATATTTAAATACAATTGCGCTAACCAGCACAACGTCGGGCAACATTGAGCAATGTTGAGCAAAGTCGGGTAAACACGCTCACACCTGCTTTACTGTTCCTTAAGCAGTCTGGTCTGCTCAGCAGGAAAATAAAAAGCAGTGACCGGTCTCGAACTCAGGATACTGTGCACTATAGTCACAGTACTCGACCACTAAGCCATGACAGCATTTCACTGGCGCAGACACAACTTAACTCATTCACATATACCAGTTGGGGGGGGGGGTCACATACCAAACAATCACAGCCAGCAGGACAAATGTAGACAAACGCAAACACAAACAAATGCTGCATCATGCCCCCTGAAGAGGCATATGAGTAACCTCCCCCCAGGCCTATGCAGACAGATAACAGCAGGCCAGGCAGTGTGATGTGGGTTGGGTAGGCTATGAAGTCACAAACTAATATACGTGTAATTGGAAGCTAAGGTCTGTAGCGCAGTGGTATGCCTCAAGCTAGTACGATATGCAACAGTACAGACTGAAATGGAGTACCTGACATAGCAGTGCAGGCCTAGAAAATGTGTATAAGTGTCAGGTGAACCCTTCATCCTATGTACACCCACAGTAACAATCAGGTGTACCCCCCGGGTAGAAATGTACAAATAATAGCTGTCCCCACTGTATGTAGAATGATTCATGGAAGCCCTGCAGGCACACTGTGCTTCATGTTGATGTACAACACAAAGGTGATCCCTGAAGTAAAAAACAACTTGATTTTCACACACATATAGTATATATGCTCATACTGGGCATGCTCACACACTTAGGCCATGTCTGAGTACAGCAGTGGGCCACACATCTGGCAGTTGCAGTTCTTACTCCAGACACTTGTCACTATTCACCAATCCTGTCTTGTGCACACACTGATATGAAAACAGACCCATATAATATATGGGACATCTGTCATAATCAAACTGTGTACTCCAAGTACTTAAGTTGTTCAAAGAAAGTGAAAAACCAAAGAAGATCAATAATACTCCGATCAGTATCATCAAGAAACAATGAGCACTCCTAACAATCCAAGCCATGGTCAAAGAGTCCATAGAGAACCATGAAGCTTTCTTTCGCTATGTCATAAATATTAATGTAAACTCATATATGTTCTGAGTCAGTGCAAACTGTAAATGAACACATGTACATGACTGACATTGCCAACATCTTGTCAGACAGGTTCATACATATTTTCCCCCTTCTCACTGACAGAAGGGTCCATTATCATACCTGGAGATTGTGAAAACCCAGAAATCACATATACAGTGGTTAAACAGCTCTTTCCAAACCTAAAAACACGGTGTGTATAGGATAACATGGTTTCCCTGGCTGTGTCATATGTGAACTCCAAAACAAGCAGACCCTGCAACTGAACACCATTTGTACTGGATATGAAACTGATGAATGGGTTACAGCAATGTTTGGCACACTCCACGAGTGTTGGTGCACAACAGACCATGGGTACTATTGTCTTATAAGCCTGATGTGCAAGGCCATGGAGTCCATCATTATGGAACTCCAAAACAGAGCTATTGAGAGCCTACAAACACCCAACCCCTACCCATTTTGGTTTGGTCAGGGGCAGATCATGGTTCCTAAACCTGCTAGACAGTTTTCAAAGCAGTCACCCAGGACATGCATCAATGAAATGAGCTACACACGGCCTACATAGACCTTGAAAAGTCATTTTCCAACATCCCACACACGTCATATCCACAAAATCAACAGCCTGTGCATAAACACGTATGTCATCTGATGGATTGCCAACTGGGGAACAGATAGATCCCACAAGGTAAGAATTGTGGTCTCCTGTTCAAGCTGGTAACTTCTGTCCCCCATGGCTCAGTCCTGGGATCCCTCCTGTCTGGTGTATACTTTTCAGAAATACAGTCAAACATGAGGGCTATGTTTAGCAAGGTTTTGGATGACTGCAAAAAGGTTGTCATAATCAATGTTTGGGACAACAGAGACATCCTTAAAAAGGGTCTCAGTCAGACAGATGTGGTGTCAAATGTATGGGCTCGAGCTACAGTCATACAAATACCACATAGGTGCCAACACCCTAAATATGGAGGTAATAAGGGATCTATGGACACATGTGGATAGTCATCACTACTTCCAGAAACACATTCACAAAGTGATTAGAAAATTATGCTATATGTTCCCACAAACTGCCAAGGTCTTTGCATGTAGGTCAAAGGAGGTTCCCTCTACTCATCAGTCATCAGACCCATCATAGAGTACCACAACACACTTGCGATGAATCTGACTAGGCACCTTCAGCAGCTGGAAAGACTACTGACGTACCTCAACAAGAGCATTACTGGCCTCAAACAGTTGCCCCATGCAACAAGACTGAATTTAACTCAGACTGTACTCTGTTGCATACTGTCTACTCAGGTGATCTTTGCACAACAGACAGGTCCATGTCCAATGCAGAACAGATGTACATGTGCTATCTGAAGTAACCCCAAGCTCACTGTACTACATGCTCTAGGGATATCATCATCACAACAATAAATAGAACATGTTGGAGGGATACATTAATAACTCATAGACTTCCCTTTCTTTGAAACAGGCTCCCTCCCAACCTACATTAAGCTGAGTCCCTCACTGACACTCTTCCAGAGGAGCCTTGATGAGTGTATGTGAAACTGAACGGTCACACCATGGATCACTTCATCAGCTCTACTACCCAGAGGCCTAGGGAAATAACTCCATGGATGGTGATAGCTGCACACTCTGGCCATACTAATATATGCCTTCAGGCAGATAGCCTATTACCTACCTATGTACATATATATATATATATATATATATATATATATATATATATATATATGGGGAACATAGTATAATAAGCCAAAGATGGATGGGCAGTGATGTGTGTAAGAGGGTGACCATGACAGGGAGCCATCCAGGACTGTCCCACCCAGCACACATCCCAATGGCACAAGAGACATGAGGTGCACATCTCACCCACTGTACATAACAGCCACCGGTATCTGTAAGCATAACGGTGTATGTGGTCATGTCCCTGCTATACAACATGACAGTACAATGAAGTACATATCTACTATCTGTAGACATGTACCTGTCACGTAGTCTACTACATACCTATGAACCTGTCTTCAATAAGGCATATGTTAGCCTAGGCAAGTTGTGCAGCTTTCACCACCCCATTGGGTAGTCTCCCAAGCCCTCGTTCTAATAGTTAGTACCCTAAGCCCCTTTTTAGTGGGGCTGCTGATGTGATGCCTGGCATGAATTTTCTGTTTCTCATCTACTCATCAAGGTTCCTATTGAAGTGCGTCAGTGAGGGGCTCTGTCTGATGTACATTGGGACTCTGTTCCACAGAAAGGCAAGTGTCTGGGATGGTACTCTATCCCACCAGCATGTTGTATTCATTGTTGTGATGAGGTTCATATCCCTGGAGTGTGTAGGGTGACTCAATTTTGTTATCTGTAGATGGAGCATGCTCAGCAGTTATGTGTTGGACATGGCTGTGTATGTTAGGCAGTGTGCGCCTCTGAGTAGGCGGTATGCAACGAAGAACAGATTTCGTTTTACCAGTTGTGTTGCATAACACAACTGTTTGAGGCCAGTAATCCTCTTGGTGAGGTACCTCTGTGGTCTCTACAGCTGCTGGATATGTGTAGTCAAGTACATCCAAAATGGTGCATTGTACTCAATGATGTGTCTGATGACTTGAGTAGAGGGCCACCACTACCTCTTCGGATCCTGATGCAAACCCTTTGTTGATTAGGTGGGACACATAGGATTTCCCAATCTCTTTGGCAACATGGTTGACAAAGGAAAGATGACTGTCTACTTGTGTTCCCAGATCCCTTATTACCTTGTCAGTTTTAAGGGGGTAACACCTATGTGGTAGTTTGTGTGTACTTTGTTTTCACCAAAGGGAATCACTATGCATTCCTCCACGTTGAGCTTGAGGCCATGATTCTGACACCACACATCTGTCTCATAGAGTCCCTTCTGGAGAATATTTGTGTCATCCGGGGAATCTATTATGGCAAACACTTTACAGTTCCCAGCAAACTTAGTCAACCACAACCCTCCTGTGTTGGCATGTACCTTTGAGAAGTCTATACCAAACAGGAGGGGACCCCAGGACTGAACCCTGGGGGCCACCAGTTGTTACTGATGTAGAGTCTGACGTAGCCAGCAACTCTTAGTTTGTGGAATCTGTGTGCCAGTTTGCAATCCATCTTGTGATGTATGGATTCATGCCCAGGTTGGTGAGTTCATCTATGATACCCGACTGGGGAATGGTGTCAAAGGCTGTAATGAGGTATAGGTAGGCTGTGTTAAGCTCATTTCAGTCATCTGTAGCCTGGTTAACGGTCTCGGAAAAATCCACCCAGTTCAGGAGGTGTGATCTGCATATGATGAAGCCAAACTGGGTGTGCTCAACTGTGTGAAGGTTCACAATCTCTTTATTGTTGACTTCCATTATGATTGGCACCATTGCCTTAAAGAGCAGACTCGTCATGCTCATAGAGCATGAATGCCAAGGGTTTTTTGTGGCCCCACCCCTGTGTAGTGTGAAGATTGTTGCTGTGCAGCATTTTATTGGTACATATCCTGTACAGAGCATGTAGAGAGAGGTGTAGGTATCCTTGATGAATATGGATACATCCCCACCCTATGTGCCATGATCCAGGTCCTGATGCTGGAAGGTATGGGATGAGTAGTATCGTGGTAGTGCTGGTGTGCTCTCTGGAGCCTTGAACTAGGTTTCTGTACAGATATCAATATTCTCCATACTGAGATGTGCCATGAGTGTATGCATCTGGAGGCTGAGACTTCTGGCAATGAGTAGCATTTAGCTAACTTTGTGGTTATTTGTGTTGGTTATGGGGTTTGGTTTGTCCTGAGTGACCAGTGTTCCACACCTGAAGTCAACGGCTCATTGGTTCCATCTGACCATAAGCTAATTACCCTACATATCCACATTCTGGACCCACCCCCTCCATTAAGGAAACCATGTTAAAAAATGTGTCCAAAGCCAACTTCATGCTTCTTAAGACAGAAGTGCTGAACTTCAGGACACCCATGCAGATGGACAATACTGTTAAGACTACTGAATCCTTCACAATTTCACTTTATAAGCACTTACATGAGTGTATGCATCGTGCTATCCCAAACAGAACCAAGATGCTATCCTCCAAGAAAAGGAAGCCAATATGGTGGTCCCCTGCCATAAACAAACTGCACAACAGAAGGAAGAAACTGTTGCAAAAGAGGGTAAAATCCCATGACTGGAGGAGCTCCCTGGTCAACCTCAGGAAGAAGCTGTGATCCCTGATAAAATCCTCCAAAGCTAGCTATAAAAACAAAGTCGACACTGATTCTAAAGACAACCACAAAGCATTCTATAGCTATGTCAAGAATCTCAATGGCAACACTCAGATCTGCTCTGAGTTACAGCACAATAGCACTAAATATACAGACCCAACTGATATTGCCAACAGCCTGGCAGATAGGATCAGTGCTAACTTTACCCCCTCTCACCCATGAAAGAGCACATCTCTATACTGGAAGAATGCAAAGTTGCTGTCATCATGGCTGCACAGGTAAAAACCACTCTCCAAAGCCAGGAACACAGCATCCATGGGACCAGATTACATCCCAGGCTGCGTTCTACACGAACTACAGAACGAACTGGCACCATACCTACATACCATGTTCAATCATAGCCTCACCTCAAGCTTTGTGCCTGCTGAATGGCGCACAGCGACGGTTATTCCACTACACAAGGGGTGAGCCACCACGGACCCCAGGAACTAGCGCCTCATTAGCCTGATGAGCCTGGTCTGCAAGGCCATGGAACGTATCATCATGGAACTTATAAACAAAGACATTGGTAATCTCCAAACTCTGGACCACAACCATTTTGGGTTTGTAAAAGGCAGATCCTGTCTCCTAAACCTGATAGACTTCTTTGAAGCAGTCACCAAAGCCGTAGACAAGGGTAGGGTGGTTCACACAGCCTATCTAGATCTTGCCACGGCTTTTGATACCATCCCCCACTCTGGAATTCTGGTTAAACCCACTAAACTAGGTATAAATCCCTATGTCACAAGATGGGTTGCCAACTGGCTGACTGACACAACCCACACTGTGAAAGTAGCAGACTCCAAGTCCGACTTCAGAACAGTGACAAGTGGTGTACCACAGGGTTCAGTCCTGGGTCCTGTCCTGTTTGGTATCTACTTCCCTGAAGTACAGGTTAACATGGAAGGTCTCTGGCTAAGAAGTTCCGAGATGACTGCAAACTAGGAGCCATAATTGAGACTACTAACGATGTGGACATCCTACAAAAGGGCCTCACTGAGACAGATGCCTGGTGTCAAAGCCATGGCCTCAAGCTCAATGCCAAAAAGTGCATTGTCATCCCCTTTGGTAAAAACACTGTACCCATGAACTACAACATAGGTGGTAGTATACTTAACACCAAAAGTGTGATAAGATACCTTGGGAACACAGGTGGACAGTAGAGTCTCCTTTGATAATCACATCACCACAGTAGTCAGGAAATCCTTCTACATGGCACACCTCATCACAAAAGGTGTCTCATGCAGAATAAAAGAGGTCATTGTTCCCCTCTACTCATCACTCATTAGATCCATTATAGAGTACAATGCCCCTTTTGCTATGTACCTCATAAGACATCAACAACAACTAGAAAGCCTGCAGAAATACCTCACAAAGAGGATTAGCAGCCTCAAATACATGCCATACACAGACCGTCTCAAAACACTACAGCTTTACTCTGTCGCATATCGCCTAATCAGAGGTGATCTCTGCCTAACATACAAAGCTATGTCAAACACAGAGCTGTTGGACATGCTCCACTTAAAGAAATCCCAATCCCTCCGAACGTCTGCCCAAAAACCCAGACTGAAATATTAAAGGAGGGGGTGTATCCATTTTTATAAAGGATACCCACACCTCCATTTTAGTGGCACAGCACGAGGCCTTAGAGACCATGCAAGTGCAACTAATATTGGGCAGAGCTGCTTATCAGATCATGGCCTGCTATAGATCACATACCTTGTCACAGGACCCTCTCTCAGTATTCCTGAGAACACGGAGAAATATAAAGGTCCTACCAAACACCATGATATGAGGAGATTTCAACTACCCAGACATTGACTGGGAGAATTACTCGAGTACAAAGTCCTTTGCCCAATGTTTCCTAGAGTTTATAAACTCAAACGGCCTTTAAAAGCTGGTCACCATGCCCACTAGAGGTGACAACATAATGGACCTGATCATCACCAACATGGGGGATCAGTGTTCCACACCAGAGGTAAACCCCTCGCTGGTAATATCAGATCATGAAGTAATCACACTGGACATCCACATCCTGACCCCCCCCCCCCCAGTCAACAAAACCACTGTGAAAAACTTTTCAAAAGCAAACTTCACACTTCTCAAGACCGAAGTGGAAAGTTTCAAAGCCTGCTTGCTACAGGATAATGCTATCCAATCTGCAGAATCCTTTACAAGTGCATTCTATGAGCATCTACAGGGATGCATGGATCGAGCCATCCCAATTAAAACCAAGACTCACTCCTCCAAAAACCTAAAAGAAGAAACTGGTGGTCCATAAATAAGCTCTACAACAGGAGGAGGAAACTAAAACATGATAGAGCAAAATTCCAAAAAGGAAAGGAGTCACTGATCATTATTAGCAAGAAACTACTATCGCTCATAAAATAATCCAAGTCCAGTTTCTAAAGAAAAATTGCCAAGGAATCTAAAGATAACCACAAAGCCTTCTTTAGCTATATCAAACATTTAGGTGGCAACTCTCAGATATGCTTTCAGCTACTGCAAAATGGCAAAAAATACACTGAACCAACTGACATTGCCAACATCCTGGTGGACAAGTTCAATGCAAACTTCACCCCCCACCCCCAGAAGGGCCCGTGTCCATCCCAGAAGAATGCAGAGCCCCAGACTTCATGGACATGCAGGTAAAAACAGCCCTCTCCAAAACTAAGAACACAGCATCAACAGGACTGGATGGTGTCCCAGGCTGTGTCTTACATGAGCTCCAAAAGGAATTAAACCCTCATCTACATTCACTGTTCAGACTCAACCTTACCACAGGCTATGTACCCAAAGAATGGCGTACAGCAACAGTCATCCCGCTTCACAAAGGTGGTGCCACAACAGAACCTGGGAACTATCGCAGCCCTATAAGCCTGACCAGCCTGGTCTGCAAAGCTATGGAGCGAATTATCATGGAACTCATAAACGGAGACATTAGGAACCTTCAGATACTGGACCCTACCCAATTTGGCTTGGTTAAAGGCAGATCCTGCCTCCTAAACCTAGTTGACTTCTTTGAAACAGTTACCGAGGCCATAGATGAAGGGAAGGTAGTCCACACAGCCTACGTGGACGTCAATAAGGCCTTTGACACCATTCCCCACTCTGGCATCATAGACAAGCTTACCAGCTTGAACATTAACCCCTATGTCACGAGATGGGTGGCCAACTGGCTCACGGATAGAACACACATGGTCAGATTTGCGGGTGCCATGTCCGACTCTAAACCAGTCACAAGTGGCATCCCACAGGTCTTGGTCCTGGGACCCCTCCTGTTCAGTATATATGTCTCTGAGGTACAGGCAAGCGCGGGAGGACTATGGCTGACTAAGTTCCCAGATGACTGTAAACTGGGGGCCATAATCGACTCTCTGGTTGACACACAGACATCCTCCAGAAAGGTCTTACAAAGACATATACCTGGTGTCAAAACCATGGCCTCAAGCTGAATGGCAAAAAATGCATAGTCATCCCTTTTGGAAAAAACAAAATGCCCACAAATTACCACATGGTAATCCACTAGGTACGGAAAATGTAATTAGGGACCTGGGGACCCAGGTAGATAGTAACCTCTCCTTTGATAATCACATTGGCAAAGTGGTTAGTTATTCCTTCTATGTAGCCCAACTAATCACGAAAGGGTTCACCTCTAGATCAAGACAGGTCATTGTGCCCCTCTACTCATCACTCATTAGGCCCATAATAGAGTACAGTGCCCCATTTGGTATGTACCTTAATTAGCACATGCAACAGCTGGTAAGACCACAGAAATACTTCACCAAGAGGATCATGGGCCTCAAAGAGATGCAGCTTGACTAAAAAAACTCCAGCTCTACTTGGTTGCTTACTGCCTGCTCAGATGTGATCTATGCCTGACGTATAAGGCCATGTCCGACCCAGAATTAATGGACATGCTCCTCGTCAAGAAAAACAAATCTCTTAGAGCTACACGCCCCAGTGAATTAAACCTCAGCAAAGCAATAAACATGATGTGCTGGAGGGATAGATTCCTGTCAAAGAGACTTACCTCACTTTGGAATAGAATACCAGTTGGTTAGGCAGAGCCTCTTGCAGACTCTCTTCAAGTGGAATCTTGATGAGTGGATGGAAAATTGTAAATTTACCCCTGGGATCACTTCAATGGCCCTGCTAGACAAACGCCCAGGAAACTAATTTAAAAGGGAGGCGAAAGCCAACACATTCTGTCTAGGCTTATAAATGCCCTTGGGCAGATAGCCTAGTATCTACCTATGAACCTACACGCTCTAGTGACCTAAACTTTGTCACCACAATAAACAGAACATGCTGGAGGGATAGATTCCTGTCCCACAGACTTCACATACTCCAGAATAAAGTATCTAGCTATATCAAACAAAGCTCCTCATTAGCACTTTTCAAGGAAAATCTTGATTATTGGATGTGAAATAGGAAATTCACCCTGGGGATCACTTCTGTGTCTCTGCATGACAGTGGCACAGGAAAATAAATTTCTTGGGTGGCAAAAGCCAGGGTACCTTTTTGGCTGGCCTTGTATAGGCCCCAGGGCCGATAGACTAGTACCTACCTATGAACCTTTGAGCCTTGCCTAAAAAAGGTAATCTGGGGACAGCACGAGCCTTGGCCAGTATTCAGAAGCATAGGGGCGACAGGTGCAAACCATCTGTAGTGAAGCAACAAGGCTTGTCTATCATGTCATCACAGGCAGAGACAGATACTGGATCCCCTTTGAATGACCCAGAAGCTCAGCCAATTGTTGAAGTTTATCATCTTTCTGTTATATTGCAGTGTCATGTAAGTGAAGGTAAGATGCTACTCAAGGTTTGATCCTGTGTGTGCCAGCATGTGGTGCATCAACCCATATATGATATGGTCCTGGCCTATGCATACAATACATTCACAATACACCTAGTATGATAAGCCTGCTGAGGTTAGCAAATGTGAAAAAAATCTTTGTGCAAACTGTCAGCAAGTAATGTCTGTATTGCACCCTGTAACTCCATATTGCTTGCTGAAATGTAAAGATGTACTTAGTTTGAATTAAGAACACCACACTTGCCAACTGTGTGCGTCTCCCTGGGGAGAAGAAACCTTTTTGGAGACTACTCAAACACCTTAAAAGTGGTATACTCGTTTTTGTCAAGTCAGATGATGTCACCATCCTACAAATATACCTGTGGAAAGGTGAAATCCCAGTAATGTGTATAGCGCGTTGTGTAAATGTATACTGCTGTGGTATCATAATGTAGTTAGGTAGGGGTTTGAATCCTGCACTTGCCAACTGTGTGTGTGTGTGTGTGTGTGTGTGTGTGTGTGTGTGTGTGTGTGTGTGTGTGTGTGTGTATATATGTATGTGTGTCTCCCTGGGGAGGAGCAACCTTTTTGGAGACTACTCAAACACCTTAAAAGTGGTGTACTCATCTTTGTCAAGTCCGATGATGTCACCATCCTACAAATATTCCTGTGGAAAGGTGAAATCCCAGTAATGTGTATAGCGTGTCGGGTAAATGCGTACTGCTGTAGTATCATAATGTAGTTAGGTAGGGGTTTAAATCCTGCACTTGCCAACTGTGTGTGTGTGTGTGTGTGTGTTTCCCTGGGGAGGAGCAACCTTTTTGGAGACTACTCAAACACCTTAAAAGTGGTATACTCATCTTTGTCAAGTCCGATGATGTCACCATCCTACAAATATACCTGTGGAAAGGTGAAATCCCAGTAATGTGTATAGCGCATTGTGTAAATGCGTACTGCTGTAGTATCATAATGTAGTTAGGTAGGGGTATGAATCCTGCACTTGCCATCTGTGCGTGTGTGTGAGTGTGTGTGTCTCTCCCTGGGGAGGAGCAACCTTTTTGGAGACTACTCAAATACCTTAAAAGTGGTATACTCGTCTTTGTCAAGTCCGATGATGTCACCATCCTACAAATATACCTGTGGAAGGTGAAATCCCAGTAATGTGTATAGCGCGTCGTGTAAATGCATACTGCTGTAGTATCATAATGTAGTTAGGAAAGAGTTTGAATCTCGCACTTGCTGACTGTGTGTGTGTGTGTCTGTGCTCCAGGAGTGTGACACCGTTGGCCAATGTGGAGTGGGTTTTGATTTTTATAGTGTATGACATATCACAATGACAACTGTATGTGCATTACACATGTAAGGTAGCTGTGGGGCAAATCCATATACATACATGTGACCTCAAGTATTTCATCAGTGGGTACTCTGCTTTCTCCATGAACGCATGTGTTATCTTTGCCAGGGCGTGCTGGCGCTTTCCAGACCTTGGGTCACTTCTGTATGTGACAAGCTTAGCCACTGCAGTGATCTCTGGGCTATGGCTTCCATTTCACATCCGCACATCACAGTTTCTTTTGAAGAGTGTGAGTGAGGGTTTATGCTTGAGGTATATTTGAAACCTGTTCCAAAGCAAGCAAAATCTGGCAAAGATGACTAATCATTATAGGTGTGCAACAACCTCTGTGGATCTGCAAGCAAACCCTTTATTGCTTATGTGCTCCACAGAGGGATTTCCAAAACCCTTTGGTAATGTGATTATCAAAGGAGAGATGACAACACATGGCTCTATGTATACATTAGTACCTGTTCCACATTTTGGGGGCTACTACCAATGTGGTACTCTGGGGATACTTTGTTTTCTAAAAGTAGATAACTATGCTTTCTTAGGCTTATAGCTTTACAGCATGATTTTGACACCAGGTATCTATCTGTATGATACCCTTTTGGAGGATGTGTGTGTCATCTGGAAAATAAACTATAGCCCACAGTATGCATTTTCATCAAACGTGGGCAGACATATCCCTACTGTGTTTGCTTGTACCTAAGAAAGCTATATGCCAAACAGGAGTGGTCCCAGGACTGAGTGCATGTGAATACCACTTGTTACTGGCATAGAATAGTACATGGAGGCTGCAAAGCTTACTGTGTGTCCTACATCTGTGCATCAGTTGTCAAGCTATCATCTAATAATCGTTTATGGTCAGTCTGTTGAGGTTATGTCTAATACCAGTATGTGGGATGGGAATGATTTGCTGGTGAGCTATAACTTGGCTCTGTTGACCTCCCCTCCCTCACCTATAGCCTTGTTGACTGACTTGAAGACTACTAGGTGTAGAAGCCATGATCTGGCCTTTAGAGAACCTAAGTGGGTATGGTGCAGTGTTTGCAGGTTCATAATGTCTCTGTTAATGAGTTCCATAATGCTGTGCTCCAGAGCCTTCCAGATAACATTGGTCTGGCTTATAGGGTGAAAGTTTCCAGGACCTGTTGTAGTTCTACCCTTAATCAATTTGCACTGGGTGTGACGAGGGTGGACAGGTTTAAGAATAAGTATATTAGAGGGTCAGGCCAGGTTTGAAGGTTAGTAGCCCATGCCAGATAGGCTGGAGTAAGTTGGTTTGTACATGTGCTGAGGAGGGATGCAGAGTATATTGTGAAATAGATGCTAAGGATGAAGCTGCCAGGTAACAGGAAAAGAGGAATGCCTAAGATCAGGTTTATGGCTGTGGTGAGAGAGGACATGCAGGTGGATGGTGTGACAGCACAAGATGCAGAGGACAGGAAGACATGGAAACGGATGATGTACTGTGGTGACGCCTAATGGGAGCATCCAAAAGGAGAAGAAGATGTTGTAGCTCAACCCTTGTGGACTGTGAACACCATTACCGTACGTCATTCCACATGTATGTAACCTGTATGTAACCTGTATAGAGACTCCATCTGTTCAGACCGTTTAGGTGAGTTGTGACTTCATATGTCAGCTTGTGTATGACACAGCCAGGGACACTGTCCAGTACCATTGCCACTGTGGTGTGGACCTTGTTAAAGAGATGTTTTAACTAGAGTGTCTATGAATCATCAATCATTACGTTCTGCAGGTCTGGAAATGTGGCTCTTGTATAGCGACAGGGTGGTGAAATCCGCATTCAAACTGTCTGACAAGGAATTGGTAATGTCAGTCAGATAAGTGTACTTTGTGACCATTTACATTAACTGTTACCCAATCTGAGATTTCCCCTGTAGATTATGAACAACAGTAAAGACAGCTTTAGTGTTGTCTTTGGAATCATTGCCATTTTGTATTTTGAAGCTTGCCTTGTATGTTTTTTGAAGGATTGAATTTTCCAAATGATACTGACCAGAGAGGTTATCCCTTCTTGGTATGTAACTCTTTTATGGTATAACATCACACCTTCTATTATATATTTAGTTTATGGCAGCGGTCCATGAGACTAATGCACTTTTACTGTATAAGTGAGAATTTCTTGTGCTTGTGATAGCACAGTCCATGCATCCCTGTAGGTGAACAGTGTGCATTAATACAGGATTATGCAGCTGGGGCACTGTTAACCTTACTAATGCAAACCAATGGCAGATAGGAACAACAGCATCACCCACAGTACAGTATCAACCCGTGTCATACACACACATGTGTACTCAAGTTCCAAAACGTGTGTAGTACAATGCATACTGGCCACCAATAGAAACTATAGAGCATTAACACTGGCCTATACAGGACATGTCACCCTGCCCATGTATCCAATATGCATGTACATGCAGACAGTGCACCTCCACCATGTTCACCTGCAAACCTGTGCTGCACACACACCCCACACTTACTGTCCACTGTATAACACATGCTGACACAACTACACACATCAGCAAAGTGGCACATGGGCATACAAAACACAATTGGAATAAACACTAGTGGAAACAATACAACATTACTAATTACAGCTTTAATGCATCATGCTTGCTCAGCTACACCTTCAAGGATATCATTACACTTTACTGCTGACAACATGCTACGCAATGAACCATTGCTATACTTTATCAAAGTCACCCTGTGCATCAGCTCCATGTTAGCCTGTTCCTGCATCAGTGTTACAGATGACAGGAGGTGGTTTCATCATATGCACAGGGTGTGTTGTTGGTTTGCCAGAGGCCTATACTGAGCCATACAATCGACGTGTGTGTGTGAGGGCCATGAGTACTGTTATGGGCCAATGTTGATGTAATATGTGCAGGTACGTGTTTGCCCTAAGTTTCTGGTTTATGTGTGCGTGTGTGTCTGCATGCACATAGTTCCACCATGTGGCTGCCATATACGGGGATTTGTGGGACAGCTACAGACAGTACCTGGCAGGCTTTACAGATCACCGTCTCTGGCCACGGATATGGAACCTGTGCCTGGCAGGGGTGCTACAGACAGTATCAGGTACTAATCCAGACTGGGTACTATCCTCAGAGGTTGACATATGTCCACTGGATCCAGGTCCCGGCTGGGACTGACCAGAGTCACGTGCACGTGGTCTTCTAGGACGGTCTATGGACAGCCCCCCCAACATTGCTGGGGCTGGTACTGGCACTACGGGAGTGGCTGTGACTTGCTGGACGTCCACGCCGACCTCCAGCTGCTGATGTTGCTGGCATACATCCACGTCGACGTCTCAACTGTCCCGCACTGTCCGGACACATGGACATGACATTGTGTAGGACATCCAGTGTCTCACCCCAATGTCTATCAATGACCTCAGTGTAATTACATATGGCACCTGCTAGGTCATGGATACTGTCATTTACAGAGGTTATGAGCCCTTAGTCCCTATCTGGTGTACCGCTCCATTCATGCCTGTGCCTCCATGACAGCCTGGAACATGCGTGTGGTTGAAAGAGTTGTGGCACGTTTGCCAGGGGCATGATGACCAGCAGTGCTCTGACGAGAACCCCTGGGCATCTGCCTATGTGGTACTGTTCCAGACATCTGGTTATGGCTGCTGTGTCCTGATACATGTGCCATAGATACCACACTGTCCTGGCCAGTGCCAACCGTACACTGTCCCTCAGCTAAGGGCAATGGTGATGATGGATGTACAGGCAAGTATGACTGTGTGCATGGATGGGGTGGAGACTTGTGTACTGTCAATTGGTGGCCCAACAACAGACCCTGACAAACCTGCCTGTGCCTCAACACACCTATCCTCATGATCACTGCCTGTCTCAGTGACATCAGGTTCCCTGCTGTACTGAACCAGCCCCACCTCAGCACCTGTGAGAGGAAAACAGGAAACGCACTTTAAGACCTGAACATGATGTCAGACCACATGCTCACATGCACACGTGCACACACACACACACAAATGCACTCCTCCCTAAAGCAGACACACACACACAACACCAGCAATCTCAGAACATACACAATAACAGGTGATGGTGGGGTTCAGTATCACAAGCAAAACAGTCATATCACACGTTAGCATGTAGGACATGTGTTGCTCAACAGCATGCAGTGCAAGTGTAGACAGTCCTTGTTACTAACCCTATACATGTGTTTTGTTATTAGGTGATTGGCCTCCCCCTTGAATGCAATGCATACATGGACACAACATTGCTGTGCAAGTATTCAAAACACTGTAATGTACTGTGCACCATAACTCACAGGTCTACATACCATGACTGGATGTGTATCTGTGTGTCATATAGGTATCCAATGCTGATTATAGCCTCTGTGTCTTTAGCAAATAATTGTGGACGCAGTTTTAGCACATGCATGATGAGTATTCACACAACATCATCAGTGGTGCATGTATAATTGATGGAATACCATTTGTCCACATACCCAATGTACAGTAGTTATGATGAGTGTAGATCATATTGTGGACATGCCAGTGTCATCCATGACATGGCATGCTAAAACACAACTGCATATTTAAGCATCACACATACCCAATGTGTGTCATATGACCTAGCCACTCAATAGCATCACAAGACATATATGTGTCAGTTGTGCAAATGGTGATTGGTATGCATATTGTTTAGAGGTGCATATGTTTGGACACACACAGCATTGAGGTGTATAGCAATGAAAGCTATGTGTAGTACTGTGGTTACAATAACTGGATGAGGTATAGTACCATAGGCCATCTTCATGAAGCATCATGTGGTCACTCAAGGCTACAAATGTTTCCAAATCCAGCACTAATCATGCTGTACCGGGACTGTACTACCTTGGCTACATTCACCATTTCACAACCAGTTGTTACATGGGTTTGTAAGGAGGCCAGTAAGGAGCATTCCCTGACATGAATGTGTACTGTGGTGCAGAGTGTTTAAATGCCCCATGATAGGTCTCTACCCCTCAGGTATATTATATGTACTGTAGTGGATGAGATTTTGGATTCTGGGGTGTGTCTTTACAGAGGGTTTGTGAATCCTTTATGTGTAGCATGTTAAAATGAAAATGCTCTGTGTATGACATAGTTGTGTATGTTATGTGCATGTTGAGTATCCGCTTTGCATCTCCAATGGTCACTACAGTGTAGCCACATTTGTTTGAGATGATCTGGGTATTGCATGTGTTTGAGGCAGCTAATCACATTAGTGGGATGTGCGTGGTCTTACACCAAACATGCACAGCATGCATTATGGGTAGGTGTGTTACATGTGTACATGGCCTACACCTTAACTATGACATGCACTTTTTATTTACAATAATAAATGTAGAACACACTCACCAGCATCTGTCCACTGCCTTGATGTCACCCCAGAGGGACCTACATAGAGATGAGACAGTTTGTCAGTGGCCACAACTGTGGCATTGCTACTGTGTGTTTGCAGTCTTACAGTAGAACAGCAGTTTACATTCACAGGCCTACAGATTATGTTCCAAGTGATTAGTATTGCACAACAACAGGCTCCATATCTTCTAACTACACACTCCACATTTCACATATGCATGATCTACCAATACAGATAACAGTAGTCTACAGATATGCCATGTTACCTGCATGCTCCTTGTGTGGTTTCTGGGTGGCTCCAACCTCCATCATGGTGTATGTCTGCTGCTGTTGTTGTTGGGCAGGTGCCACGAGGCTCAGGAGCAGCTCCTCCACTCTGGTGAGGGTGGGTGGATATTAACAGCACCTCCTGTTGCAAGCTGTTGTCTCCGCACATCAGAAGCATGCTGATGGACATGTCTGAGTAGATCACTGCAGTGGTGGCATACCTGCTCATATGTCCGGTTATGCAGGCCTACCTCATTTACCCTCCGGAGAACATCTTGCCACATTGCAGTACGCTCCTGCTGGTTCTGGCTGATTCGTGAGAACATTAGACTGTAGTGCTGAATCATACAGCTAGTAATGATCTCATCTTCAGCACTACCATAGCTGGGATTTCTGTGATGTGCCATGATCCCTGGAAGACATAAAGAAAAAATATGTCTGAGCAAGTCATATGGCACATTTAACATTATACAGTACAGATATCACTGAACTGCCATGTATAGCAACCTATTAGCTAACTGAGAGTGAAACACACTAACTACCACTTATCACTGCTCACCCCACTACTGTTTGAAAGTGCCTGGCTCACTGTATCTAATGAACCATGTTCTGCACAGCAACAAAATAAAATCACTATATAAGACTATACAAGAGTACCTGGCACACTGTATGCAACACAATGCACCACCTAGCCATAGCAGATATACATCAAGCTGATGTGTAAAGAAATATGTCATCCATCACAATGAGTGTAAGGTCCAGTAAATGTATTACTATTATACCACACAACTTGTTAATGGCAAACCCGTGGCCAAGGTATGTGCACAATTGGGAATATAGGTTGCATACTGCTGTCGTCCACTATAAATGTTGCTAGATATGCAGTTATATGTTTTACCACACATATGACAGAGGACATGTTACAGACATACCCTCACACACATCAGACATAATTACAGGACACAAAGGTATGGCAACCCAGATAAGCTTTACGTGTGTACTATACAGTACTGTGTGTCAGTACCTACAAAACATTAATCTTGGGGAATGTAATCTGTGATGAATACAGGGACCACACAAAACAGTGGATGCAAGCAATGTGGACATACACCATACTTTGCTGTACAGGCCCAGAGCTTCAAGTAGTACTATAGTACGCACAGAATTTGGATTCAACATCAGTACCAATCAGTAATCATAGATGTAGTGATTTAGCCTTCAGTGACTCACCCCAGTAAAAACCATGGGACGTAATCACACTGTATGCCATAGCACTTTTTCTGCCTAGCAACAGAATACACAGCTTTTGCTGGGATCAAAGCAAGGACCTATAATACCATAACATAAACAGTTTCCCACAAAGCTATCCCACAAATACATATCTTTGACGTATTTCACAAACAGATTGACCATCACAGTCAGTAAACAGCACAGAGAATCTATTGCAACAAGTAGATATAGGTGTGTATAAGTATATATGACTCTCTCTCTCTCTATATATATATCTATATATATATATATATATATATATATATATATATATGTATATATACATATATATATATATATATATGTATATATACATATATATATGTATATATATATATATGTATATATACATATATATATGTATGTATGTGTATATATATATATATATATATATATATATATATATATATGTATATATATGTATATGTATATACATATACACATCCATTGGTGTACATATACATATATATGTAGGCACATATACATTTCACCTTTCATAGTGGGAATATCAGTTATACAAAGGATGTGAGGTGTACAGTAATGTAATAATACCGCACAGTCGTGTGATAAATGCATTAAAAGTGTTCACAGCCCAGGTAGCTTTAGCAGGCCTCACTGGCTTCAACACTGCAAACTGAACAAACCACCCACACTATTTAACCACCACATGTCACATACCAGCACTGTATGCTGTCTTGTTTTTTCACACACTAAAACCTACATACAAATATGCGCATACTAACCTTCACCAACATATACATCTCCACCCTTCACAAATAGTTGCAATATGTCCCCTACTCTATGCACATATACAGATGTGAATATATATGACACATATATATTTCTCCGTATTTGTGTGGCATACACACACAAGGTCCACACTGTTGTAAATCCCTGGACCTCACAGCTGAACTGTTGGGCCTTGCTGCAACACAAACAGGTATCACTTGTGAACACACACTAACATTAGAGGGGGTATGTATGGCTACAAATGCTAGATAAGCATACTAGACTGCTACAGCAGTTGCCAGTGCTAAGCTACACTTTAATATGACTAGCATGCGTGTGTTGCTCTGTCACACCCATGGTTATATAATGGCAGCACTAATCCCCCCAACAGCCATTGGCCACACTACTGTAGAGAACACAGATGACATGGATCAGATTTTTGACATTTAATGCTGAGCTACACATTTCACCGGTATGTCCCACTGCCCACAGGTACACACTGTATTGTCCATAGCAGTAGTTAAGCAGGACATCTGTGCATAGATAAGTACTGCTGCCACATATGAATGGTTTACATTATGTAGACTAGTCTTCAAAAACATCTACTACATGCCAGTAAATACATGTGTGTCACATACCTTTCCTTTGTATGATTTGGTATTATTTCTTTTTC
Source organism: Protopterus annectens (assembly GCF_019279795.1). Lineage (NCBI taxonomy): Eukaryota > Metazoa > Chordata > Ceratodontiformes > Protopteridae > Protopterus > Protopterus annectens. Next base: position 726,731,466 of record NC_056747.1, read on the forward strand.
TTTTTCCTTTTCTCTGTCTCTCTCTCTCTCTCTCTCTGTCAGTCTCTGCAATAGAGTGATTGAGTTTGTTGGCAGTGATTGCAGCCTGCTTTTGTAGGTATTTCCACATGAGCATGTGATGGCCTCTGCACCAATTAGTGGCCACCATTTGCTAATTGCATGCAGCCTGTTGTGAAGTAATTGCAGTAATCACTGTCATAGCAACCCAGTACTATAAATTGCTAACTCAGGTAGGCGTGGCCCTTTCAGCTTTCCAAGATGGAGATCATCCTCGTTTGCTGTGGACATCATTGTTTAAGACAGAAGGTTGGTATAGTTCTTATATCAGAAGCCAGGGGTGTAGCCAGTGATTTACATTTTGTACTCGGACCTAAATATTGCTGCTTCCAGTACACACTTGTCAGTGTAGAAATGTACTCACCCCTCAAAATGCTAACCCAATATATATATAGGAGGATGTACTTTCTTTTCAAATTTTACAATTAACTTCCATACAAAGCTAGTTATTGAGATGTATTCCTTTGGCACAAGAATTGTTTGAGAACTGCTATACTGTGAATATTCATTTACTCGGTTATAAACAGTTTGTGCTTTTTTAGTGTTGACATTAGCACAAACTGCTCAAGAAAACTGGACACATTTCAGTACTATGAGTATGCTTGCCTACATCCTTGGTAGACCCTGCACACACAGGTATATTCTACATTTGGGTAGGGGTGCAGAAGTACAGAGAGTGTACGTATTATTGTGTGAATTTTATCTTGCTGGACTTACAAGGTTGCTGTGTACATGTTAATTTATCAAGGCAAGTAGTCTGTCTGCATAACTCCCAACTGTGGACCTATCCACATGGTAGCCAGAGATTAGCCTGTTATTCTTTGTCTTTGCACCACACGGGTCTTTTCAGCACTAGAGCAATGGCATTGTTACAGTTGGTTGCTACCAGTACATGGCTACGTCCTTTTGTATTTCAGTGTTGTATTCCTACATAAGGGTATGCTTCCGGAACTCCTTCCAAAGCTATTTGCACAGTGTGTAACAGCAGAAAGGCTGCTATGCCTCTGTGCTTCTGCCTCTGCAAGACCTCTCAAACAGTCAGGTACATATTTGAACAGACTCAGGGAAAAGTAGAGAAAAAGTCAGGGACACCTTTAAAATATCAGTGCCATTAAGTTGAGACTTAGAGAACCAGAGCATATGGATTAATACACCTTTTCTGAAGTAAAAGAAGTGTATAACTCTTAATTATTGTCATTACTCATTACATGTAATTCACCACCTTTCTGGCCGAAGTCAGTAGTTTTCGGAGGGATTCAGAGGGGCAGAGCTAAATTTTGTTTCAAAATCAGGGATATCCCTGAAAATTAGGGACAGTTGGAAGGTATGGCCTCTGCCCTAAACAGATATGCCAGTATTTGTCCTGCTGTGATACTGTGTGGGGTTTGTAAAGTGATGGTGTAACATTATTTCCTGCTAGAATGGCTGCTTCTCTTATCACAGTCATGCAATGTAATCCCACAACAACTGTTGGTAAAGATCCACAGAACAAGTTGTGTGGTATGGCATTCCTATTTTTCCTTTACATTCACTCATTCTGATGCATGTTATATTTATTTCAGCACCAACTTGTTGTATATCTACCGTGGCTTAGTGGTACTTCATGCAGTGTAGTGTGTACAAGGTCCCGGGTTCGAGACTGACGGAGGTGTTTTATTTTGCTGCTGAGCAGAACAAAGGCCCTCACATACAGAGTGACTAAGGCACTTTTAAGCAGTTGTAAGCGGGTTTGCACAGTGCTTAGCAATGCTTAGCTAAGCGTAAACATGCGCACACTCGTGCAAACCCGCTAAGTACTCTTAATAGTGCTTACTCCCGCTAACCCCCCGCGCTCATTTCTTTGAAAGAAAAGAAAATGGGGAGATCGGAAAGTGGTGAAAAAGGGGCACAAAGAGGGAAAAACAGTAGGGAAAATAGCTCTGGATGTGCAGGACAGGTGTAGGGGAAGGTCCATAGCTGCCCATTTCTTTTAACAGCAACAGCTGTGCATATGGAATAAATTTGGAGGTAAATATGAAACCTTCAACCCCTGAGAGAGGAGTGAGGACAACAAAGTATGTTGTAATGCCAATTAAATTACATTTTGTGTGTCCAGGGGACGTGTGCAAAATGGGCAGCTATGTATGGGGCATCATTTTTTTTTGGGAGCAGATTGCCCTTTTTTTTTCTTCAGGTGAGAGTGGAATGTGGGGTAGGGGGGTAGGTTGGGGAAGTAAACAGACAAGACGTACAAGATGCATACAGGGGCGGAATATGACACGTGGGTGAACACCATTGACGGGGAGGGATGTTTGGAAATTGCAAGCCCATGAGCCCACAGATGGCAACAGTGGAACTGAGATCCCCACCCATGGGCAGTCACCACTGCACCTTCACAGCCCAGAGGGTGGCTGTGCTGAGGGCTGTGTAGGAGGGGCAGGCTGACCCGGGAGTTGCACCACTTGTGCCTCAAGCTGGCGTAGAGGTTCTGCAACAGAACGCTCGATCTCTCTACGCACCACAGCCCGGACCATTCAAAGGGTGATAGGTGACCCTCCATCACCCAAGCTTGTACGGGGGGCCGAGCCCCATCCCCTGCAGCGCTTACACCCGCAGGTGGCACAGGGCCAACGGAGGAGGAGGTCCCAGGCTGGGTACCGGATCTGCTGGTGCCAGGTACCATGGCCAGCTGAGGTGGGTCCACTGGGACCGGCCTTCCCATACAAACTATGTTTTGGAGAATTTAATAAAGATATGGGTTAGTAACAGTCAACAGCATTCCCAGTTAGTTATAACAGCATGCAGAAGTATTCCCATTAACCCAACACACCAGAGTTTCAACAGTTGAAAAGCAAGAATAACACATGCATATATAGAACAATAGTGGACATTACAACATCATGCAGGTTTAATTGATGGCAACAGGCCACCAATATTGTGGTATTTGAACAGGGCACATGCAATAGAAATGAATGCAAATATTTATAAACCAATAGGACATATGTCCCAACAAATGTTTTGAGATTAGACATACCCATTGAGATGTGGTATTGCATTTTTTATGCACATACAGTAGGGTGGAAAAGATAGCTCAATTAATAACTTGTATATCTTTCTGGTTTACACTACATTCCTTTTAATTGCAGTTATATGTCCCTTACATGTATTATTACACTACCCAATGTCCTTCTATTGTGCAATTGGATTTTGCAAGATATGAGCTGTATCTGACATACAAACTGTCCAGGATGCAGATGTTACTGCTACATATTTTGAGAGTTGCTCACACACACTACTGCTGTGATGGTACACTGACAGCTCTACTTTCATATAATTATCTGGATATGTTGAGGTGAAATTATCAGTTATATGTTAACAGCTCCCTACATTTCTGGCAGCATACTGACATTTCTGGGGAACACAATACCAAGCTACTCATGTGTCAGATTAACCTGTACATGCTGGGCATGAACCAACAGTTAAGGGCTGTAGATATGCATAAAAGCTACTGGCACTCCCTTCATCCACTTTATATGGGCCTACGCAAGTGTGGGTTAGCTAACACTGCTTAATCAACAGTACTATTTCTAAAATGTAACACTACAACAACATATCAAAGAAAATCACACAGATGCACTCCAGGAATTATACCTTTATTAAATAATTATTACACCTTTATTTATTGGGTTAAAACACTTTTTGAAGTCTGTCATTTATTTTATATAGCAGTACATGCAGAATAATTATTAAATAATTATTAAATAATTATTATGCCTTTATTTATTGGGTTAAAACACTTTTTTGAAGGCTCTCATTTATTTTATATAACAGTACATGCAGAATAATTACTAACCTGCCTGATGACGCACCCTTTGCAGCCTGTCTTCATGGGCTTGCTGATTCATAGCCTGGACACCTGCAGCTGTGAAGTAAATGCAATGATAATGAGACATACGTATTCATAGTATAGACAAGAATAGCAATTCTTAAATACTTAATACAGTGGCTACTTACTCAGTACTGGGGCATTTGCCATCCCATGGGCCTCCTGGGTCCACTGGTCCAGTTGATCCTCCTTGCGTCGCTTCAGGTCAGAGTAATGGTGCCTGATCTGCTCACCAGTCTGAGGAACGCTAGTGGCACTGGTGAGATCACGAGCTAGACAGTTCCAGGCCTCTGTTTTGTATTGGGTGCTCTGGTACTGGCCCCGCAGGAGTCTTTCCTCGTGATTGTGGACAAGGAGCCAAACCATTACTTTGGTCTCCTCAATGCCCCAACGTTGCACTCGAAATCGAGTGCCTTCTCCAACCCAGGCCATGCTGACTGCAGAAGGGAGCTACAACCAGTTATGTCAAGTATTCCTGCTTGTGGAGCTTAAATATGCCTCATTTCCCGCACTTATTTGTGATTGGCCAGTTTTGAAAAAACTCAGCTGTAGGCACTCCTGCTTAGCTGGTGTTAGCAATGTTTAATATTCCTTTGATAGATATGTGTCTGTTGAAAGTACATGGTTATGAAATGCTGTCATGGCTTAGTGGTTATGTACTATGACTATAGTGCACAGTATCCCGAGTTCGAGCCCTGTCACTATTTTTTATTTTCCTACTGGCCAGACCTCAATGGTTAAGGTACAGTGAAGGAGGTGTGACCGTGTTTAGCCGCCTTTGCTCAACTTTGCCCGACGTTGCGCTGGTTAGTGCAGTGCGCAGCTATGCACAAACATGTTCTGTTTGCGCTAGCTTGCGCAGTCGCGGCTTTGCGCAAAGACATTACGCTAGTTAACGCAGTGCTCAGCTACGAGCAATTAAATATAAATATGCTCAATACTGGTAAAAAGTGCTTAGCATTGCTTTACATTGCTTAAAATAATTTACTCATGCATCAGTATGCATAACCATTTCACCTTCATATATATATATATATATATATATATATATATATATATATAAAATTTGTTCACTATTACATATAACATTTCAATGCCTTTTACAAAACTTTAAATACATGTCAGGAAATATTTTTGTATACAGATTTCCAACAGAAAATGAAAAGTGTAGTGGTGGGACTCGAACCGGGAATGCCTCCTCTTTGTGCGAAGGCTCTAACCACTACGCTATCGCTATTTTGCTTAATTTGCATATATTTTTCTTATTATCCTCTTCGGTGTCTAAATTGCTAACTGTAGCTAAGCAATGGGCAAACCTGCGCAAACACGTGCAAATACGGGCAGCTATATTGGAAATGAAAAAGAAAATTCTTTTACTTTTCATATTTGTACGGGGTTTACTATGTGGGGGAGTTTAGTGTTAGAATGTAGACATGTGAGCGTGTAACTAGACATTTCCCGTGTTTCAAACTTTCAGGGGTGTGGATTTTTGGACTGATCGGCAGTCCGACATGACCCCTACACTCGTCTACGCTCCGTGTTAGTTTTAGAGTTGAGGCAGCACGCCCTCATTAATATGCATGGCGTGCTGCCGTCTTACTCGTAGACTGGCTCTTCCATGTAAGACTGATTTAGTCTTACATGGGAGATTAGTGAATCCTGGGGTTTATTTGTGAGATTTAATCATCTTAACTTGTTCAGAAATCTTAATATTTATCTCCTCTGCTGACTCTGTTCCTTATTTGTTTATTCATCTGAAACATTCCGAAGGGGGGATTTTTGCATACATGCTGTTCCATGCAAGATCATTTCAACACTCTCCTGAATGATGGGAAGATTGTCATCTTTATGGAACATATCAAAACACACCAAATAGAGCTTGTAGACGTGGCCTCCTTTTTAAATGCTGGTTAGTAGGTATAACTGAGAACACAGTACTAATTATTAATGACTACTCATACTACAGAGGGAGTTCACGAAGATTACATGCAGCCCAGATTACTGAGGATGACTTAGACTGTGGTGTTAACAGGGATGGCTTAGAAAGTGACCATATCACTGCTGAGAGTGTCTTAGTTCACAGAGCTGGTTAAAGAGGATTACTTGGATTACAAGGAGAATTCCGAAGGATGAATCAGACTACAGTCCCAGTTACTGACAGACTGGATTTACTGTGGATGTCTCAGACTACAGTACTGGTTACGGAGACTGACCCAGACTACAGGGAGGATTGCTAAGGATAATTTAGACCATAATACTAGTTATTAATAGGATTACTATGAATGTCTCAGGCTATAGCACTAGTTATTAAGGATGACATGTATTACAGAGTGAATTACTGGTTACTGAGGATGACTTGTACCATAGTTCTGGAGGCTAAGGATGACTCAGACCACAGTACTGGTTACTGAGACTGAACCAGACTTTAGAGAGGATTACTAAGGATGACCTGAGTGTTGGAGGAATCAGAGAGAGGTGCGGAGTGGCCTTGTGCCTGTTTGTTAGTTAGTTTTTAATGTGTCTATGTAGGAGTTTGGGCATGTACAGAAGAAGGCATAGCAGACCCTTATATTTGTGTGTATGCACATTGGCCATGGGTTTGGGCCATTAAGAAATCTTCTAATTGCTATCTGGATGATGACTTCCCCTTCCCATATTTGTCTGTCACCATTTTAAACAGGAGAAAAAATGGGTTTGATTATAATGGAGAAGAGTGAGTTTAAAGGTTAGCAAGCAAAAGGCAGAAAAGAGCACCAAAACAAAAGTCCCAAGCCAATGCATTGATTTTAAGGAAGAATAAATTCACAGCAGAGCTGAAGGATGCTTGTAGAAAGCAATGCACATCTCATTGTTTTTTATGTGGTATTCATTCCACAATATTTGCTTGTTGGGGATTACTTAGACCTTGATGTTGACTGTTGAAGATGATTGACATGGGCTCTCATTGAAAGTCTGATGATCGCAACTGGGATCTTTGGTGCAGTCTGACTAATTATGTGAAAAGAGCTATTGTTTATACTAGGATTGTAGCACTTCAGAGTTTTCCCCTTACTCCAGGGTATACCCTGTCTCAGAGTCAGAGTGGGTTGTTAAGCAGTGCAGCAAGTTGCAAAATTACCTTTTTTTGTAATTCACTTTTTTTTGTATTTGTGGGTCTCGCAACTACAGGTTTTGCAGTTAAGAAAGGGAGCCAACTAAGACCACAATGTTGCTGACAAAAGTGAAGGCTATTCAAGGTAGTTTTGATTAAAGGGTTGGTCACTGATGACTTTGCAGAACATAGCATGGATTAAGGATTGCTTCTTGTCCGAGCACCTGTAGATCTGTCTGAACAGTTACTTCATTTTCTCTGAAATGTAATAGCCATTTGTCAGAAATGTCACCACCGCTGTGGTGTACATAACGTAATGTAAGAGAATATGTCTGTCTCTGTCTGTCTGTAAGAAGATACTCTGCTTCTTCTACTTACCCTCTTTTATATGGTGTTATAGAATAAATTGCTGTATCCACCTTGATCATGAACACAGTGATGTTCATGTTTAATTATATTTATTGTTTCGCCTTTTAATATTTATTGTTTCGCCTTTTAATGTCTCCATACCCACAGCAACTTTTTTATTTCTTATTTATTCCCCTCTTTTTTTTGAGTTCAGGTACTTCATTCATTTTTCTTTTTCCCCTAAATCCTTGCAGAACTCACACATATTCTAATCTGTTTAATTTATTGCCCTCTCACTAGGATATTATATCCCAAAACGTTCACAGCCCTGGCTTGAGAATGTCTAAGACTGGCATTCCACCATTTCCTTATGTTAATTTAACTTTACAAGTCACCCTTCCCTATCCACCCATTGTTCGTTCCCGCAGTGTACCCGTACTGTTGTCTGTGATTTTTACTTTTGATGTTTACATTTGTTAGTAATACTGGAAACGGTTGTGCTGTGTTCCACTCATTTGTCTATGACCTTTATTGACTCTTCTTTTCACCCTGCAGCTACAGTAATACAGTTGTATTTATCCTTTCCTAGCACCACCATCTTTGCTTTGCTTTATATTTTAGTATATTTTGTTTACAAATATATTTTGGTGTGGGCAGAGTTGCTGTTTATGCAAGTTAAATTACCTGTTTGAAATTAATGCCCTTTTGATTTTATTTTCAACTGCGAAACTTGGCAGGGTTTTCTTTTAGTTTTCTAGTAACTGTCTTTACTTTGACCTTCTAAGATCCTCCTGGATCTGTTCAAGGCTGGATTCCAAGCAGTGATACCCTGATGCACTGCCTCACAGCTTTCTTGCATAAAACGTTATGTCTTCAGATTCTTTGTTGCTTGTTCTATAGCTGGCTACCTACGCAACAGGTGAAGATTATGATTACTGCTTTCAGTGTGATAATTTGGCTGTAATGCCAAGAAGCATGTACTTAATGCTGTCTCTGTTGTACCACAAGTATGACTTTTTTTTTCTCTTTTAAGCCTTTAGAAACATGTATTATGACTGACTGCCAGCAGATGCACTCCCACCTCAGTTGTGGCAATGGTCTCAAATTGTACGCTATGAATTTCCCTACAAAATCACTTCTTGTCATGTAGATATCAGTAACAGACTGTAAGACAATGTGCACACTGATCAGGGAAGGAAACTTTAATTGGGATACTAGTGCTTTCTTAGTTGAATCTCAGTTTTGGCAGACTACTTTTTTGTCGGAATCCAAGGTGGTCATTGCATTGGCATCAATTGTATGTACCCATTTCAATTGTTGCATCAAATGTATTTACACTTTAAGTATACAGCACTGTTAGGTTTCTTTTCTATCTCTTTCCATATCATAAATGCAGATTTTTTTGTTGCCAGTTCAGTGTGGATTTCTGAGAGAGAGAGAGAGAGAGAGTAAAAGAATGCAAAGAGTTAAGGATAGAAAAATAAAACAGAAGGAAAAAGGCAGGAGCCACACTGACTTTGTGATCCAAATTAAATTACCATCTTTAATGTGATTCCTTTGTGGAGGAGCCCATAAACAGGTTCTCTCATATTTGTAGGTGTAAGCAGCTGTAATAAAATTTCCATTGGACAGTGATAACATAACTAAGCATTAAAGCTGCTAAAGCTTCAGGGCCCAAGTAGCTGCTAAATCTAGTTGTATCAGTTCTTCTGCTTCACTTAACAATTGGGATACCCTCCCTTTGGTTAAGAAGGTAAAATCAGTTTGGAACCTCATCTATGTGTCTGTGTAAAAAAACTAATTAATTTTTGTAATGTCTTTTTTAAGCAATTTTATGTATTTATTTTCTAAGCTTAATCAGAACGTGTGTTACGGTATACTTCTACATGCAGGAAAAACTTCTGGCTTCTACATTGTTTTTGTGTTTTTCGTTTACTTAAAGTATGATTAATTTTGATAAATAGTATATCACAGAACTAAAAAATAAAACCTGCATGAGATAGCATAAAGCAGAGAAAGACAGGTCTTTTACCTTTTGTATAAGAACATAATATTAGAATGTTAACTGTTTTACTGCTATTTTCCAGAGGAATGTCCTCAAACTACTAACTGTTTTTTTTTAGCTCCATGGAGCTGACTGTCAGCTGCAACCATCTCGTCTCTTAATTCATTGGGTCTACAGGACCTACTTTTGTCTTCCCTGGGGTCTACTCAACCCACATCCAGGGTCAGTGAGAAGACTGGGGACACTGGTGCAGTATCATACTGCTGTTGGGAAGTATGACTTAACACCACCACCACATGGTAGCCTTGTGAGCTCCACTATGGTTATCTTTGGGGGTGCATGCACAACCTCCCAACTAAGAGGAATGCCACTTTGCAGAACAGCGATGACTTGGCTTTTAATGCTGCTATTGCAACAAGCCTAGATTGCCTCCCTCCTCCAGTGATGAGCAAGCTGATGTTAGCAATTCTGCCACATCCTCCCCAGCCTGGTCCGTTCAGTGCCCTTGCTGCTAGTTGACCATGGGTCATTTGGGGCATGCAGTCAAGGCTTTAAGCCCTCTGCACCTTAGGGTTCGATAAAAAACTACTGTCCATTTTTGATAATCTGTACTTGTATAGAGATGTTTGTATCTCCAACATGGTTTGATATTTTCTCACAAAATTTTCAGGAAATGTGTTTATTTATGTTATTTATTATTACTTATCCTTTGTTGACCAGGTAAGTCCCACTAGGCAAGTAGCCTCTTTTTAGGGAAGTCTCGAGGTGGTATTTATACTATGAGGGAAAATTTATCCAGGAACTTCCCTTACCCTTTTTGATAGGTGCCTTGGGATCTTGCAATTGATGTGATTATCCATGTACACCATTAGGTAGTATCCCTTGTTTCAAAGGCAAAGGTGCTGCTGCATCTTGAATTTCAATGAAAAGAAATTCTCATTTTCAATGCTACAACATACAGTCCAACTCCGCATAAAATTTAAGTTCAATCACAAACTTGTCAGCATTAAAATATCTCTCTCAGCATTTCATTATTGTATTACACTTTTAGTTGATATTGGACCTAACCTCAGTTCCTACATCACTACTATCCCTTACAATATCCTTCTTCCCATCATTGCCAATCTTCTACCTCTCTCTTATATAAATTTGGCTGAAATGTGGCTTAGCCAACATTGATGGAATTAACCCCAAACCTGACTCTTTTTGTAATGTACTCTACTCAAACAGCATGACATTGACCTACTTGCCCTTAATGAAAGGTCATTTGTGTAACTTAATGTGCCTCTTTATCTACTACAAGTCACTTCACATCAACTAGCCTAACCTTAGGATTGGTGGCAGATTCTGTTCATTTATAGTTATCTCTCTTTCACAACACAAATACAGCTCTTTACTGAATTCTCGCTGTATACTACTAAATTAATCATAGCCAAAATCTACCACCCATACCTCTCAATACCCACCCTAAAAAAAGCTTACCTCACTCTACTTTAGAGGAAAAGAAATCTAAGAGAGATTCTAATACAAGCTTCCTTAGCCACTGTATTCATGGCATAAAGGATTGTCTAGCTGACTTTGAACTGACCCCAGTTAGTACAAGAACCTTCTAGACCTTGTTTCAACTCAAATGACTATAGTATACAAGATTACATCCTCACAAAACCCTTATTCACATAAAATTCACAATCTAAAAATCTTTCTCTGTGAGGTCTTTGATCATACCCCAAACTGGTCCAGTGGTCCATTAAAAGACCTAAAGCCCTGCTATCAGAGATAGATTCTCCAGTCAAATGATCTGTTTTCTTCTAATTGAAATCCCCTCCTTTTTTATTGCGCAATCCATTGATGTTACCTGCCAGTTCCTAACTAGTAAACTGGTCACACTCCAAAATGAACATTTTGTAAAAATCGTTGGGATCAGGAAAAGTCATGGAAAATCTTGGATGCTGTCTAGCTCATTATACTTTTTCAAAGCCAGGGACAAAGCCTTGACTTCATGTAAGCAAAACCTCTCTACTTGGCAAGCAGGGCATCACTGCACAAGAAGGGGATACCTAGTGCTGCACATGGATATAGGGTAACCCGTGGTGGGCAGCCTAAACCACCCCAACAGAGTTCACCAGTAACAAGGGAAGCCACTAGTCCAGGTACATGGCCAGAATCAAGGGTTAGATGTTTTAAATGTAACCAGTGGGGTCAGAGTTTATATCTGATCTTAGTGGACGGAAAATAGGCTGCTGCTAAAAGAGACACAGCCTCTGATATAAATATTGTGAAGCCTGCAGTGGTTCAAGAGGAGCAGTACTTGTTTGGGTAGTCCACTCTGATCAGAACTTTGCGAGGGAACCCATTCCAAATGCCTTTGGCCAGGTTTTACCTTGACTGGTGGATGGAAAAGGAAGTAAGCAAGTAGATGTCTTTGAGGATATCCCTGCAGATGTTCTGATAGGGAATGATTTTGATAATGCAGTATCTTGTGTACATGGAGCTACACACAGTCAGGCTTGGAGACAGAGATGTGGGGTTGCTAGCCTGGGGGAAATCCAGACAGACCCCACACCTAAACCAGGGCTGATGAGGTTGCTACTTTAGGGAGGGAGCTACCTTGTAGTAGTGAGCCTGAAGGTGAGCCACAGCTGCTGGTAGGTACTGATGTTCCCTTGGACAGAGTGACTGCAAGGGCAAAGGTGCATAGTAGTACCCAGGCTGACAGTGAGCCACTGCTGTCAGAGGATACCAGACTTCCTGTGGAAGGGGAGCTGGGAAGAGTCACAAAGGTAGAGTTGAGATAGGCTTAGCTCTCGAACCCTACAATAAGAAGCTTGAGGGAGGTAGCTAGGGAGGCACCTGATTCTCAGGGAAAGGGGGAGTCTGTATACCGGGACAAATGGTTACTGTATAGAGAGTGGACCCCTGAGAGAGGGCTATAGAGTTTGGTAATACAACAGTTGGTAGTGCCTAGAACGTACCATCTGGCACTTCTAGCCAAAGCTCATGACATTCCTTTTGCAAGTCATATGGGCATAAAGCGTACCAAGAGACGTATTATGCACAACTTTTATTGGCCTGGGATTGCAAGGGATGTAGCAGGGTACTGCAGGACCTGTGAGTAGTGCCAAAACGTAAGCAAGGCAGGAGAAAAGGTCAAAGCTCCTTTGATGCCTTTGCCTGTGATTGAGGAGCCATTTCAGAGGGTAGCTATGGATATTGTGGGGCCTCTGAGTACCTCAGGTTCCACAGGGAAGACGTATATCCTGGTGGTAGTAGATACTCTGAGGTGGTGGCTCTATCCTCCATCAAGGCAGAGAAGGCGGCAAATGCTTTGTTAGAAATTTTCAGCAGAGTAGGTTTCCTGAGCGAAATGCTGACTGACAGAGGTGCCATTTTCATGTCAGACCTGCTGGCTTGTCTGTGGGAGCACTGTGGAGTGAAGCACCTAAAGACCACCACCACACTAATGGTCTTGTGGTGAGGTTAAACTCCAGACTAAAGACCATGCTGAGGGCATTTGCAGACCAGTTTAACAGAGAGTGGGACACATATTTGCCCCATCTGCTGTTTGCATACAGAGATGTATCACAGATATTCACAGGTTTTTCACACTTTGAGTTGCTGTATGGGCATAGGGTGAGGGGACCTTTCGATGTGATTTGTGATGAGTGGGAGGGCAAGTGTAAATCCCACAAGAAGTCTGTTGTGGCATATATCCTAAACCTCAGGAAGAGACTTAGGGAGCTCATGGGCTTGGCCCAGGAGAAACTGGCAGGGGCCCAGTAGTAGAAAAAGGCCTGGTATGTCAGGAATGTACAAGCCCGAGAGTATGCTGTGGGACAGCAGGTTCTGGTGCTCATTCCTGTCAGACACAGTAAGTTGCAGGCAGCGTGGGAGCGACCCTTAGAAGTGGTAAGGAAGGTCAGTGATGTTACCTGCATGGTAAACCTGTTAGACAGGAGGCAGGGGCTCAGATTGTACTATATTAACATGATAAGCCGTATCATGATAAGGAGACCCTGGTGCTGGGTATTTGCAGTGAGTGGCAGGTGGAGTATGAGGGGAGCTATGGCTACATTGAGCCAGCCAGCAAGATGCCAAGTTATTAAGGTGGAGCCTAGTGTTGCAGACATATGACATGACATCGCATCACCATAGTGGGTTCAGCAATGCCAATGCTGATGGACTCTCAAGATAGGGTATGGGTTATTGTATTCCCAGACAGGCTTATTTTTCTCAAGCCACGTTTCCAAAGGGTCACTTGAAAAACTAGCTTGAAAGGAGGGGAGAGATGTGATGATGTGAGTTAGTGCCAGCTATGATAGGAGGAGTAAGGCAGTGGATGTGTAACATATGAACATATGCCAGCATAGCTAGATGGAGTTTTGTAAAGAATTATATGTCAGTTGTATATCAAACTGATTTGTATAGGTGCATGTGTTAAAAATGTATTTGTAAAGCTGCTTGTGTTAAAAATGTACAAACAGTGGGTCCTCCTGGACAAAAAAGAAATACACCTGTATGTCAGACTGTATTTTAACTGCTGAAATTAATATTTTGCAACAGAGGATACTGGAAGAGAAGAGGTTAATCTCAGTCCAGCTAACTTTGAAAAATGGTCTGAAATTAAATTACCTGGTTTAGGCCATAAAGATTGTTTCTTAAGAGTTCTGATTGAAGTCAAAGACAAAATGTCTGTGAAAACCAGGATTAGGAATCCTACTCTATTGTCATTAGGGGTGAGCTAATTGCTACCTTGGAAGCACAGAAATTTTTGCAATGGTTTTATAGCTTCCAGATGCTATAACACATCTTAGCAAAGCTCTATGTGTGTGTATTATGGGATATGTTTGCTAGATTCTGGTTCAGTTTCCTGTAAGTAGCATGAGTGAGATGACTAGATATATATAATGTCATTCTACAGCCAGCACTGAAATTATGTTTTAATAGTAGATGAGACAGAAGTCTCAAGGCAGTCTGTTTGTGAAATGTGGTAAGAAGGAACACGTCTCACCCACTTCATATTTCCTTGCTTTAGTAAGTGAACTAAGGAACAGTAATTCTTTAGTTCAGTCTGGAAAATGTACCTTGATTAGTTAAATATTGGGGGGGGGGTTGTATCTATGTGAATCTTTCCATCTGTGTTATTTTTATATTTCCCATGGCTATTTCATGCTCTTTTATTATTTATCATTAAATATATTTAAACTTTTCATTGTAGCTGTTCTTTTAAAGAATATTTTAACCTTTGAGAGTACTTGTATTTGTTTGGTGACACTTAGACCACTCTCGAAAGCCTTGCTGCTTTAGTCAAACACTACCATTTGTATTAGTATTAATTTTACTCAGAATAATCGGGTACTCTTGTAGGACCCTTGTAGTAATTCACTTTGGAGTGTTCTGGTGGCAGTACCTACCTTATAGTCTGGGCGGGGGGGGGGCATAGCTGGTAAATGCACACCAGCTAAAAATCAAATCTCAAAGTGTGTGTGTCAGCTACTTGGAGCAGGGACACAGAGCAATGGTTTCACAGAGAGGGTGATGGAGGGCTTGGCTTGGAACACTCGACTGAGCACTCATTTCTAAGCTGTGGTCAGTGTGGAGTTTTATTTGGGGCCGTGTGAAAGAGAGGGAAACCAAGCCCCAGGATGGGAGTGTGTTCCCTGTGTGCCCTTAAGGGAAGTTGTGCTTGATGGAGAGAGCTGCATCTGGAAATACTGTATCTGTTTTTGTTCGAAGTGAATATCCCTCACCAGTGTCAGTGATGAGGCTTCTTGATGACTGGCCTAGAGAAAGGACATCACAAGGTCCATCAGAGTGGGGATCCAAGGATGCCTTCTATGCAAGGCATAGAGTATCTCTCAACTGTCTGTATGAAGAGTATAGAGATAGGAGTTTGAGGATATTTACACAGGACATGTTGTTTATGCTCTGTATTCTTTGTGTGAGGGACCTCTGTGGTTGTTCCAGTTGTTGCACTCACCTGGTTGGGTACATACTGAAGGGAACATTGTACTCACTGATGGGCACCAAGTTCAGGGGAACAGTGATCTCCTTGGACCCAGAGGTCATGCCATTGCTTATAAGTTGAGCAGTACAAAATTATTTCCTTACTACCTTAAACAGATGTTTGTTGAAAGCCAGATTACTGTCTTCATATGTACCCAAATCCCTGAATACTGGTTCTATTCTTAGGGGTGTGCTATCGATGAGGTAATTTTCTAGGGTGGCTGACTTCCCAAAGGGTACTATTATACAATTCCTGACACTGAGTTTTAAACTGTGGCTTTGGCACCAGTCATTTTAGTCCTTCCTCTAGGATGTTAGCTTCTTGGGGGGATTCTGTGACTGTTCCTAGTTTGCAATCATCTACAAACTTGGCCAGCAAAAGGTCCTTGACATTGGCCTTGAGTTCTGAAAAGTACATATCAAAAAGGAGTGAACCTAGCGTAGATCCCTGAAGGACTCCATTAGTGATTAGCCTCTTTGTGGATGTGGTTTCCCCTAACCTAACTTCCTGGGTCCTATTTAAGAGCCAGGTGGTTATCCAAGCATATAACATATAGGTTTATGGCTATATCCATGAGTTTGTTTACAATGCCCTAGTGGGGTATTATATCAGATGCCTTAGCCAGGTCATGGTAGGCAGTATGCACCATTTTGCCCTCATCCATTGCCTTGGTGACCTTCTTAAAGAAGTCCACCAGGTTGAGAAGGCATTAGCTGCCCTTGTCAAAACCAAATTGAGTTGGATCCAGTGTTTGAAGGCTTTCTGTGTCCTTATTAATAACTTTCATGATAATTCTTTCCACGGCTTTGCATACGAGACTAGTCAGACTTACAGGTCTGTAGTTCCCTGGGTCTGTTGATGGCCCACCCATGTGCAGGGATGGCCATTGCAGTTCTCCATTTGCATGCCATAAAGCCTGTCTGGATGCTATGGTTACACATTGACTCCAGTGGCCCTGATAGGTCATATTTCAGCCAATTTAGAAGGCATCCTGAGATGTTGTCGGTGCCCATCAGTGCAGTATTTTTATTGGCATTAGAGAATGCACCTAGGACCTGCTTCCTAGGGATAGTTGTGGAGGTTATTTGGTGGCATTTTCGGGAGAGGGAGGTAAAATTGGAGCTGAATTATCAGCCTGCGGATTTGCTATGTCTTTGGCTGTGTATAGGCTACTGCATTTACAATCAGTTAAGCACACTACTGTGTGCTGCGTTTGAGGTTTCAGACATAGCTAAAGAACGCCTTGTGGTTGTCCTTTGCCTGGGAGGCTATATTTACTTCAAATTTGACTTTAGTTGACTTAATGTGCCCTCTTTAATTGTTTGTTTAGATTGATGAGAATGTTTTTATCATGGTGGGCAAGGTACTTCCTGTTCTTTGCTTTGACTTTTTAAGTTTGTTTGCGTTTGGCTTCCACCAGGGAGGTTTGTTCTTTGAGTTAGTTCAAGACTTATTTCTGGTAGGCACAGCTGTCTCTGTGCATTTATTGACATGATTGTACAGGGTTTCATTAAACAGTTCTGCACAGACAGCTGTGTTTTCAGTAAGAGATAGGACTTTGAGGCAATCTACACAGGCATGTTGTTTATGCCCTGTATTCTTTTTGTGAGGAACCTCTGTGGATGTCCCAGTTGTTGGTTTAGAGATTTTGGCATGTTGTCACTTAGTAGTAGTAGGAAGTTTGACTAAGAATAGTTCCTAAATGTTACAGGATTAGCGGGGATTACAGAACTGATCTGAATCCTCAGGACAAAAATTAATTCCACAAGTCTGTGGTCTCAGAAATCCTTGGTTTATCTTACTCCACAGATTAAAATTTCCAAAGTCCAAATAAAAGTCAAAGGAAAACAGAAAGAAAAGGAGAGTAGCAGCTGTGGTTTAGTACATTCCACCAAGATTAGAGAGATTTCCAAATCCAAGTTGCAATCCATGGGAAAAGTAGGAAATGGATGTTGCCAACAGATATGATTTAGTGCACTCCACAGTTGTTATATACATTTCTAAACACAAGTAGAATATTTTTTTTCTGCTGAAATACACAGACAGCTCTGTTCTGTGGTGAGGTAATGACACTTTTGACGGAAACGTTGAGTAAGAAAACCGTTACAAATTCTACACATCTAATGAAATGCACATCTTGTTTATATTTTTAAATCCAAGAAAACATACATATATCATGTGACAAATGGTTCAACATCCTTTGTTCAGTGTTTACATATATTCTGCATATTTCTTTGCACCAAGGCTTTGCTCAACAAGGGTTCATTTGAATCAGTCCACTGCCATGGTTAACAGAGAGTAAACTTTTTGTTTGATAGCTTTTACATTTGTCACCCTGAAGAGAACTTAGAGTTGCAGTTTTGTCTCCCCTGGACTGTTTTGCAAATGTTTGTCAATTTCAGAAGGCTGTTCTGTACTGAATTTTACCCTACATGTAATTGACCATGTATCTTTATTGCTTCAAAATATTCTTACGTAATTTTACATCAAGACATGTTGGTCAGTCATGTACTGCATATTGCATGATTTACTAGCAATTACTGAAATAATAAAGAAGAATCTGCAATATGTAAACATATGTCAGAACAAGCAATCTGTGCATATTTTCCTATAACATTTAAAATGGCAGAAGAGATCACTTCTTAAAAGCTGAGTATTATTTTAGTTCTGATTTCAAAGAGGCATACTATTGACGTGAATCGGCCATATACTGATTTTGTCAGCCTGAAAATGTCCAAGGTACATGTTTGTTATGAAGCTAACGGAAGACAACAGAGCACCCAAATGGCTGTATTTCTGTAATATAAGATATTTAAGCTGTTTCTCAAACTGTTTCAAGTTTGCTAGCATTTTTTCCAGAGTAACATATCAGGACCACTGCTAGAGACTACATTTTCTTGGTGAAGACTTTGCTCTGTCATGTGACTCATTTAGCATACTATTTGTGTCATATTTAAATCTGCAGTACATCCTGCATTTATACCACATAACTTGCCTCTTTGAATAAAGAAATGCATGTATTTATATTTTATAGATATTGTATATGCATTGGAATCGAAATCAGGTTGTGACTGAGTCATGAGACTATTGCATAGAAATGAAACTGTGATCCTAATGCGCAATCCTGAAATCTGAGTGGCTTCTTCATCTGTCTACCATAGTGAAATATTCACTATTCTGAGGCATCTGTTTTGGCCGCTCCCATCTCAGTGTAGCAGCATCACAAGGAGCAGGCTGCACTGAGTTCTTCAGTGGCTTAAAGATCAAGTTTAAATGTGCAAAAAAAATTTATTTTCACACAGAAAAGTGTTACACTTTTCTATGTGAAAATAAGTTTATTTTGCTGCATTTTAAAAACTATCTGCATTTAAGTTTCAGAACATGGAAGTATAAATGTACACAGCCATATTTACGGCATTAATGTTTATGGGCAGGCAGGAGGCACTTACATCACTTTAGGTGTCAAGTTCTATTTACGCTGGGTTAGCATGGGTACATAAATGTGTATTAGTTATGTAATTGCCAAACTATTATATTAACCAGGGTGGCAAAAAATTAACCAACTAATCATTTTTTTTGCCAAACTGTTAATTTAACAGTTTGGTGATTACATAACTAATACACAATTACTTACCCATGCTAACCCAGCATAATTAGAGCTGAACACCCAAAGTAACACAAGGACCTCCTGCTCATCCATAAATATTAATGCTGTAAATACGGCTGTGTACTTTTATACTTACATGTTCTGAAGCAGTTTTTAAAATTATTTTATTTACGAAATGATGCAAAAAACCACAAAGGTTGTTTTGTGGCTTTAGATAGGATCTTTAACAGTCAATTCTGGATAATTCTCAGTAGCAGCAAGAAGACATAAGTATAGATGAGCTAAGTGAATTGAGTAAAACCTTCACAATACTCTGATAGCTCCTGATTCTGCACACTTTATAAATCATCTGATAACTATTATGGAAACTTCAGTAAGTGTTATTCTTTTAGTATAGTTTCATCTCATCTCTTTCTAGTACTTATGTTCTTGGATATACATGTTGAGTGGTTTGAATTTGTAATGTATTTCCAATATACTGATCTAGCATCATCCTCACTTCTTTCCAGTTATCCTAGAGCTGCCTTTGCATCATTTAATTAAATTGAAGAAGCTGCAGCTGTAGTTTGCTAATCAAAGGTACATCAAGCAAAGTGAATGATATAAGAAGCTTTGTTCCTGTTCAACATCAGTCAGTTGGCTGGTAAAACTCCTGTAGCCTGCAATGGTGCAATCCTGTAGTCTAATGAAGCATAGCTAACAGTTTTATCTGGTTGACTGTTAGTGACCATTTGTATTATGCATTTATTATGGTAAATTAGTTGCTGATATCTCAGACTAGACACACTCTGTTCAAGTTTCCAGACACTGACAAATAATTTAGGTGGATTGAGTAGTTTTAGGTTCATAGATTAAGTTTTGTGAGAAATAACCTGTTCATGTATACCATATCTATCTGAATTTCTTCTGGGTACTTTAAGTAGTTGTTAATACAACGTAGAAAGTTAAAGATGTTATGTTGAAATAATTCAGCTGTTAGCCTTAGCCGTGTCATTGTTGGACTTTTCTGTGTAGTTAGTTCCAATGTCTGATTTTCATTTCTGAATATATATGCTAGGCAAAAAACTGAATTTGTGTAGACATTCCTGGCCAATACGTGACATCTCTAGGTCTGTCTTTATATTGTGACACATTTAAATGAGATTTATGTTGTTTCATTTGATTTCTTACTTGAGTGAGATGAAAGACCTTGTCACCTGTTTACAGTATCCCTCATGTTTAAAATAACTTTTTTTTTGAAAAGAAAAATAATCTAGATTAAGGGGTGCTTTTGTTTTACACTATGTCGCTACTTTTTTAAAATCTTTGCATAATAGTTGCATGTGTAGGTAATCTCTAGTAACAATTTTAAGTCATGCAGTTTCTCAGATGTTCTTGGTAGTTAGTTCACAACCTGTAACACTTCCAGATGTTCTTCCAGCAAGTCTTCCTTGCTTTCTGTGACATGTAATTTGCTCAATACATCTGTTATACCCATCAGTTTTCCAGTGTTGTATTGCACTTCTAAGTCATACTTCTGTTATGTTGGCAACATTCTTTATACTCTATCTGGTGCCTTGTGCGAAGGTTCCTTGAAAATGCACTGCATAGAACTTTGATCTGACTCTGCTTTAGTTTGCTTCCTATATATGTGGTCATGTAATGATTACATACAAATACTACTGCAAACATTTCTTTTTTTGTCTGAATGCATCTAGTGTGTGCATCAACCAATGCTGTTGATGAATATTCATCTCACCTGGTGTCCTGTAGTAGAATCCCTGTTAGCCCTTTCCAACTTGCATCACAATTACTTCTGACAAATATGGTATGAGCTTTAATTCATACTATATAATCAAGAGTTGCACATAGACTGATGATGCAGCTGTGCATATTAGAATGGAACTGTTTTCAGACTTACATGCACACATCACTTATTCCAGACCATGAAGAAGTGACTCTTTAGGTATGTTTGAACCAGAAGCATTATTTCTGCCTGTTTTGAAAAGCACCAGATCATCTAAATATTGGTTAGGTATGCCTAAGAGAGATGTGATTTCAGGTCACTTATAAATAATGATGAAAGCAAATGACACAAAACTGACCATTGTGAGACACCAGAACTGAATTTTTCCTGTTATGAGAATAGTTTGACTGAACACTTGTATCGAGGTAGTTCCTGATCTAGTTCAAAAGGCCTTCAGAGAAAATGAGGTTTTGTAATTTTCATATTATTAGCAAATAAGACAGGTTCATAAACTCTTTTTCAGTCAGTGAAGAGATCACAAGATAACATTCCCTGCTCTGTACCAGAATGTGGTAGAATAAATGGCAGTAAAGTGTATTGAAATCCTAGTAAAATCAAAAGGTCAGGCCAGCGTGTTAAAAAGTACTAAAAACCAGGAAGAAACCTGCCAGTACATAAGGCCAACAAGGAACACTGACCACTAAAGATAATAATAAATAAATGCTGTTTATTCAAGGCAGTTAATCACTTTTGTCCTTGTTTTATGTAGGACTTCAGCAGAACCACAAACTTAAAATACAAGTCCCCTTAAATATTCATGACCTTCTGACATAATTAAACACCAAATCAATTTTTAATTAAAACCTTCTCAGGTTATTTAAAGGCAAAGTACACTAGATCACAGTCAAAAGATAAATATCAGGCATAGAGTGAACAAAAACATACAGTACCTACAAATGTAAAATAATAAATATAATAAATGATTAAATACTTGTAAAAACTTGTTGTATAAAAAATGGTTATACAAATGTATTATTGAAAACATACCCATAGGGGTAAAAATGGTTACAAATAGTTATAAAACATCCAAATTACAAGAATTTAAAGCTTGACCACCTTTAACTGCCACTGTAATTCTCTGTTCTCTGCATTTGACTAAAGTTTCCCAGGGCCCATCATGGATGTTTAAATAAATCTGTTCCAACATTGCAAATTTAAAATTATTGTGACCTGAAAAAGCCTTCAAATACTTGTAAAGGGCATTATTTTCATTGCAATTCTTAATGTCATAATAGTGTTCATTCACCCTTTTATTAAGAGCCCTTTTAGACTTACCTGTACAGAAAGCATCACAGTTTGCACATAAAATAATATAAACCACTCCCTTAGCAACATAATAACAGTTCTTGTCTTGGCTAAATTAATGATATTCTCATGGATCTTGACTGTGTTACCCACAAAAATATGGTTGCGTACAGTGTTCATATTGAAATTACTAATTTTGCTTTCAAGGTGAGATTATTCATAGGTCTTTCCAAGTTATTTTTGAAATTCTTTCCCCTTTTTTAAACAAATTGCAGATGGTTTCCTAAGACTTCAGCCTCCCCTTGATCAAAATTAAAATTACCCCAATTATTTTGAAGTATTCTTTTTATACCCAAAGTATCTGAAAATATTTCAGAAAGAAAATGGTGCTAAAAGAATTTTTCACATCATTGGTATTAACCCATGTGCTTATTGAAGTTTCATATCTAGTTCACTCCCCAACAAAACTTTAAATCTACAGTGCCTACCCAATTTAACTTCATTCCTAAGCTCTGTGACCATTTTGGGGGTTAACCCCTCTCAAAAAACATTTGCAGCAAAATGTCACAGTGTGTGTCAGACTCAAGGTAATCTGAAACCATCTTAGCCAGCCTAACGAACTGTCCCTTGACAAAACCCCTTTTCTGGGATAAAGGATGACAGCTGTTAAAATGTAGGTTGGAACTGGAAAAGGTGAGTTTCCTGAAAATATTCAAGGAAACCCCTCCCCCCTTTTATCTCCAGCAAAACAGCTAAATAATTGATATTAACCGAATAATGATAAGTAAACTTTGTGGAAGAATTTATATAATTAAAAAATTCTTCCAGCAAATCCAGAGTACTTTTCCAAAGAAGAAAAATATCATCAAGAAAGTGAACATAAAGTTTCCAAAAGTTATGAAATCTAGAGATAAAAACATATTTATTTTCCCCATCACAGCATTACCAAACTGGTGTGTACAGGTGCAGAAATAGCCCCCATAACTACTCCTTTCCTTTATTTAAAAAGCTCACCTTCAAAATAAATAAAATTATTATTTAAAACTAACTCCATCAAATCAACAAGGCGAACTTCCCTGTTGTTCAAAAATTCAAAGGCAGAAACAATCTCAGAAATGTACTGTGACGCCCCCCCCCCCCTCTCTGGGCCAGTAATGAAGGACTCTGAATCCTCACCACTGATACTGGAGAGGGACGTTCACTTGGAATAAAAATGGATACACCCAGCACCCAGCATTTCTAGATGCAGCTCTCTGTATCAAGCACAATTTCCCTTAAGAGCACACAGGGAACACACTCAGTCCGGGGTCTGGATTTCTCTGTCTCCCTCCAGGTCCCTAATAAGTCTCCCCACTGGCACAGCTATAGAGTTGAGTCCTCAGCCGAGTGTCCAAGCCAAGTCCTCTCCAGCACCCTCTCTCTACACAAGAAGGTGTCTTGGCTACGAAAACAGCTCCTAGCATATCAAATGTACATTCACACATGGGGGAACTACATGGTAGGAAATTTAAGAGACCACTGGTGTTTTTTAATACTAAGTACACAAGTGATATCAACCTTGTATGGAATATCACTAAGAAAAATTGGCATATTTTAACCTTAGATCCGCAGACTAGTAGGATCATAGGAACTACACCTAATTTTATTTATAGAACCAATAACAATTTGAAGGATTTGCTATGTGGGGCCAGACAATATGTTAACACCATACCTAGTAGGCTAGGCACCTTTCCTTGTGGTAGGTGTAGATTATGATGCTTTAACTAAGACACAGGAGTTTAATCATCCTCAAATGAACTTTATTTTTGGACCTACGTTTTATGCGGACTGTAACACTACTCATTTAGTGTATTTAGCTATGTGTAATCACTGCTCTTCTTTTTATATAGGCAAGACAATACAACGGCTTAGTGATAGAATCAGCAGACATATGTATGAAATTAAAACAAAAAACATTAATAATGCATTAGCTAAACATAATATTGATTCATCAGGACTTAGTTTTAGAGTTTTATAATGTGCTTTACTTAGCATAAGAGGTGGAGACAGTAATAGTTATCTAGAGCAGTTAGAGCTACACTGGATATTAAGATTACAGGCACACAGATACCCATGTTTAAAAGCTAGTGTTAGCATAAAACCTGTTCTAAATGAGTGTACACTCAGGACTAGATGAAGTAATGACCTAGACACATATCCCTCATTAAGATTAGCAGTTTTTATTGGGCTTTGCATTAGATAAATGTGTTTGATTTTATGCATTTTATTGAGATCTGATGAAGCATATAATTATGTGAAGGAGCTTCTCCGTTTTATGTCTTGTAATAAACTGATTTTTATTGCCATGGTTGCCTTGTTGGCTTTTATTCTATTTTTACTGATTTGGATTTCCAACATAGGCATTTGGGGATTGTTGGCTGTTTTTTCGAATTACCTTGTGAACCTCCATCCTCTTTCCCACATGGCTGAAGGTAACCAGATATAATTGGAGTATAATCAGAGTTCAAACAGGATACAATAAAAGTAGAAAAAACTGACCCGAACATGTGAAAATCCTTTGCTAGGACTCATGCTTGAAAGTAATACATCCATATCCACACAGCATAAGTCGAGTGATCAAAGTGAATTTTTGTTAACATTAAGAGACTTGGAAAATACTATGTACAAACTGAAAAGATTGATATGGCAATGATTACATCTTTCCCAGGGGCATGTGAGTGCTTTGTATGCCTAGCTGTGGTCAAGCACATCCAGCGCTACTTAAAAAGTGGCAACAAATTAATTTAGATACTGGATTTAGCTACATTAAGTTAATGTTGGAATATGTCTTGCCTTTGGAAGAACAGTTATTGCAGCAGACTGAACAAATGCAGAGGGACTTGCTGCTGTGTTTCAAAGAAGATAGTTATGTTAATCAGATTGATAATGTTCTTTCCAGTATTTTGTTATACGAGACCAAATTACAACAAATAAAGAAACCTATAGGGAGATCATAATGATTTTTGTTTAGGCAATGTATTTGTATGGCCTATATGAAAGAACTCTTCTTCGTGATCTATACCACTAGACACACCCCCTTCAACCGAGATACATGAGCATGTAGATGGAGAGGCGGTTGATGCATCCTTGTCTAATGAAACTCTTAATAAACACACTTCTAATATAGCAGAAGCTTCTACTAGCTGTTTTACTCCGCCACCTAATCAACAAGCTCTCTTGTTTGAGAGAACGGGAGCAAATCCCAAGATATCTTCCACTCTTAATCTGTAGAATTTTTTGCCACTACCAATAAAGCAAAGACCAACTATGGGTTAGAGATCAACCAGCAGAGGGAGACAGAAAAGGAAACATTCGGTGGAGAGGTTTCTGACGAGCAGGAGGCCGCGTCAGTGAATGGCCTAGTAGTGAATTTATCTGATCATATTTTGACCCCCATGGAATTGACTAGTCTAGATAAAGGTTTATCGTTTATTCCTGCAGTTCCGACCAAAGTAAGTGATGTTTTAACAGACATTAGGATCTTTGCATGCAATGTTGCACTCAAACTGATGTTTAATACAGACTCTTCGCCTGATATACAGAGTTACAGGCGACTAAGTGTATTTAACCCTATAATGCCTGCCCACATAGACTTGTCCATTCAAGTATGTGAGAAAGATTTGTGTGATGCACTAACCATCTCCCATGTCTCACCATAAAGATGTTCATAATACGAACCTTTTAGAGAGACAAGCTCTAGAATGTTTACAGAATTTGGATGAAATATGTATAAGACCAGCAGATAAGGGGGTTGCCGTAGTGGTGTTAAACAGAGTTGATTATTTACAAGCAGTGCTTCTGTTGTTAGAAGATGAAAGTACCTATCAGATGATAGATCAGGCTAAGCTTAATAAAATCTTAGCTACTATCAATAATTGTTTATATGACCTTCTCATGGGTAGATTGATTGATGAAACATTTTACCAGTTTTTGATTGTTCAACAGCCATTTGTGGCCATCATGAAAGGACTACCAAAAATCCATAAATCGGTTCAGAAACTGCCTATGAGCCCCATAGTGGATGATGGATGTTGAGCTAAAGAACCACTCACTATCCCTATATGTGGAGGAGAGACTGAGGTCATTGGTGGTAAAAATACGTACTATCTTAAAGGATACCACACAATTTTTGAAAGATTTGCATGACCATGTACATGACTTTGATATTGGCTCCTGTTCATTAGTCACATTAGATGTCAAAGATCTTTTTACATGCATACCGAACACTTATGGTATTGAAGCTATAAGGGACATCATGACTATGTCAGACTTTTATCAATGATGATACCTTCTTGATATGTACATTTTTAGAATTAATACTTGATAACATTTTTTTGTTGAACAAAGAACTGTATTTGCAGAAATGGGGTGTTGCTATAGGCACCCCATGTGCGAATACATATGCAAACTTGGTTATGCATTTTTGGAAGCAGAACCATCTACTCAATGATGTGTTATATCGATATGTGAAGATGTATAGACGGTTTGTAGACAATTTTTTTTGCAGTGGGGAGGGGATGTGAACTCCTTACAAGAGTTTATTACATGCTTGGAGTCCACAACAGATTTTCTTAGATTCACTATTAATTTTTCAAATGTGGAAACAGAGTTTTTGGATGTTTTAGTCAGGAAAACTGCTGACAACAGGATCTCCACCTCCCTGTATCGCAAAACCTGTTCAGGTTCCAAAAACAGACGGCTCAGAGACTTCTGTCTCACCTGTTATTAAAACATCATTTTAGTGCTGGATTACAAAATGACATCACATACATCTTATCATATGATGTCTGGTTACCATGCTACTCAGATTGCTAGAAACTGCGAGGATTTAGCACATATGTGTCAATAATACACACACACACACACACACACACACACACACACACACACACACACAGCTTGCTAAGATCTGTTGCAGCTTCTGGAAGTCATTAAACAATTTCAAACCTCCAGCCTTCCAGAGAAGCAATTAGTTCACCCCAAAGACAATACAGAAACCTTCCTAGTATAGACTTTTTGTAACTGCCTGAATTGAGATCTGTAAGATACAATCTTTATGGCCTAGGCCAGGTAATTTAATTTCAAACTATTTTCAAAGTTAGGTAGATAGAGATTAACCTCTTCTCTTCCAGTATCCTCTGTTAAAACATATACATTTAAACAGTTACAATAATGCATGTATATTTCTTTTTCTGGCTAGCAGGGCACACAGTTGGCACATTTTAACACAAGCAGCTTTACAAATACATTTTTTTAACACAAACGTTTACAAATCAGTTTGACAGGCAAATGTCATATAATTCTTCCAGCTAGCTGTGCTGGGATATATTACACATCCACTGCCTTACTTTACCTGGCATAGCTGGCTATACCTCACATTGTCACAAGTACACTAACCCCTTATCATGGGTATCTTTGAGAATGGGTCGACCACATCAATAGTGACGACATAAAAATCCTCTCTGTAAAACTGTTCCTTTACTTTACTGAGAGAGTCCCAAGAATCTTTTGTTAGATGGGGAAATCCTTCACAAGACTTAGGGGAATGAGGTGGGAAGCTACACTTGTTTACAAAGTCTAGAAATTCTTCTTAAGTAAGTTTTTCTAATATTTATGCTTAGGGCAGAGATTAACTATGGAGTTGAGGTTTTGTGGTGAGGAAGCTGAGGTCAACTATAATGGCTAAAGTTAATTCTGGCTCCCGTTAACTGAATATTCAAGTCGATTAGTCAGAAGTTTGAATTGCAATCTGAGTTGAGTTGTTTGAAAAGCTTCTTCACTGTTGTACAGGACATTATCTTGAAGTGATTGAAAGAGGAAATCAGGTGTGGATTTACGAGGTACTGGATGCTTTGCATATGAGAGAGAGAGAGATTGTTAATATTTTGTGTGGATTTGAGGGGGGCTGGATGTTTTGCAGAAAGAGAAATTGTCAATATTTTGAAGTTGGTACAGGAGATTGTATTGAGCATACCAGTTTTATTAGATATTAGTGAGGGACCTTATATTACAGATGTAATTGTCTGTGTTTATGTTATTGGGATTATTTTAGAAGAAGTAACTTGTTATTTAAAATGAATGGAGGTTTGTAAATAGGCTTGGTTATTATAAGATTGTGTGTTTGCAAAGGGTGTTTGTCATGTATGGGAAGGGGACAGAGTTAGGAATATGTAAGTGCAATGAGCGAGTAGTGGGGTTATTGGAGAATACAGTCAGGAAACAAAGCAAGGCACACCTCCTGTTCAGTGAGTCAGTCTGCACATGTACTATGCTGTGAAGCCAGAAGGATCACGGCCTTAGGTAAGCAATTATCATTCCAAATGCAACTGTTTTTATATTGAAAGTAGCCATTGTTGAGTATAATTACCAAAGCAGAGAATTTGGATCTAAGGGGGAAATTGCAAATTTCTCACGCCTGCTGTAATGGCTAAGTAAATAGCTGATAGAGAATGACCTGTAATAGCAGGGCAGGTATACTATTAAGATGCCAAAATGAACAGAGCATTCAGCGAGAAAGTAACCATGACCATGGTTTCCCTGCTGTGCATAAACAGCAGCAGACACACCAGTAACTAAAAAGATGATGGCTTTTTTGTTGTTGTTCATTTTGTCCATGCTGCCTGTCAGTCATCAGTTGTCTCTTGGCCATTTGGCCTAATTGTTCTTCATTACCAGGGTGAGGGTTAGCTGGGAAGGGCCATCATTTAGATAGTCATCATGGGTGGCAGCCATGCAATGGAGTGGCCACACTCACTTCTGTGAGGGGCATTTCCACTGGTGTACCCCACGAATTCCCCCAAAACGTGAAAGATGGTTTCTTCTGTCTCCACCTGTGAATTCAAACCTATATAGTGTGCATTCATGTTCATGCTACTCCTCCCTCAAGGTGAGCTGGCTATATAGCTTCACTCTTCCCCTCCTTGCTTGCCTCCTTTAGTGTCAGGGTTACTAATCAAGCCTCAGTTGCTTGGCATGCACTCAGATCTTCATCCCTCTATAAAAAGAAACCAGGATAAATAAATAAATAAATAAGATTATGGCTACCTTACTTAGCCTGTAGTAGGAATATTACCTCCTTTAGAACTTGGAAGTTCTAAAGTGTTCCACTTAACAAGAACCACATTTGCTACATGCAAGTGCCTATGTTACATCCTTTGAAAAACTTCTTGCACAAAAGTAGCTGAACATTATTAGAAAATATACTACTCTTGTGTATGTTTCATCTGTATTTAAGATGTGTAATGCTGATAAAATACAAAAAGGTTTAGCCCCAGTTTTTGCAGCCCTAAACAAATTGGTGCTGGACTCTGTTGACACAAGAGGGTTAAACAGTCTGAAATCAGTCTGAAATTCAGTCTTCAATTTCTTTAGAAGACTGAAAATGCTAACATCAAACCACATAGATGTTTTTTTTTTCTTTTAAAGATCTAGCACCAGTCAAAAACAATATGCTTGACCTGGAGACATAAGCTGAAGACTAAAGCAGCATATAAATGTATTTAAGTAGACAGTAGATTTTGCATAACCTTGTCAATTCTTTAGATATTAGTTTGACCTATGCCATCAATTACATGCCCCATGTTTTAAGCTTTATATCAGACATGAATAATCTGCCATATCCTGTATTTGCAAGGATGTATAACTTCTAAGCTTGAGAAAATATTTATTTGCACTTAAGGGCAAATAATTTTAAAATTAAATGGCTGTGAACTTAGCATTTCTCCAGAGTTACTCATGGACATGAATCTGACCAGGCATAAACTATTCTATTCTTTGTAGTACTTGGTAGCACATAATGCAGATAATAATAAATTGCAGAAGAATTTTCCTATTTTAATATCAGTGAAGCTAAGTACTTTGCAGCTAAATAGGAAAAAGCTGGGAAAAAACATTGAGAAGTTTATTTCATAGCTTTTTAGTGTATCCCTTTATTTGTTGCTCTTTTTAAAGTAATATGAATATTTGTGCAGTTGGTAATTGCATTGTCATTTTGTGACTTATGCTTTATTCGCATTTGATTTATTTTACATTAGAAGTGTAGGCTGAGTTTTGTTAAAATTTTGAGTTGTTTGCCTCTTTTAGAAGTTACTTTATGTTAAATATCTAAACATCTTGTTGTCGTAGTAAAGAGTTACTGCTATAGTGTCTAAAAATAGTTGCAATGTTTGATTGTGTAAGAATCAGCTTTGCTACAGTAATAAGGTGGTTTAACCAATGCAGGAATCAGTACATGTATATTTTGATGTACTATAAGCTTCTAATTAAGCAATTGAAATACAGACAGAGTAGCATGTGGTTTAAAATCTCAGGTTTGGGAGCTCCCCTTCAGATCATCGAATGGCCATAACATCAACACTCATATGGCTGAGATGACAACATTGTTTCTTCAAAACATTGAACAATTTGCATGGAGATCACTGTAGGGAAAAATTGCCATTCACTTCAATGTAAATGTGATCCCAGAGTCGGTTTATTTAAGTAGCAGGGGGTGTGGGGGGTGCAGGGGGGCATAGCATGTACTGCCTAAGGGCCAGGGATTAGCATGCGTATGGAGGCACACATGCTTCCATCAGTCAGCAGCACAAGCAGAGTTCTACTGAACTGCTACAGTGATTAGAAACTC
This sequence comes from Protopterus annectens, assembly GCF_019279795.1. NCBI lineage: Eukaryota > Metazoa > Chordata > Ceratodontiformes > Protopteridae > Protopterus > Protopterus annectens. Next base: position 726,762,136 of record NC_056747.1, read on the forward strand.
CAAGGGGGGGGGGCATTGAGCCCTGCAGTGTACCCCTCACCCTACTGCTCATTTCCTGCCTCTCTAGGAGTATGAATGAGATGATTAGAGCCCCCCCCCCTCCAGCAAGGAATGAATATTCTGTAGAACTCCTAACACAGGCTGGAAGATCCCTGGCTCTTTCCCTCTGTAAAGGAGTAAATGCGCTAATTTGGCAAGACCCTTTTAATAGGGAAGTCTGGTCCATGAAGTTTGTGTTTACAAAATACAGGAATCTCTTTGCCTATATGTTCGGTGTCGTATATGATTTCCATTTAATAGTGAGGTAATTAATGTCACCCATGAATGTGGTATTGGGTTGGATAGTGAGTGTTTCTAGTAAGTTTAAGTACATGGTATGGGTTTCCTGGGTTATTGAAGGGGGACCTATATCTTGCAAGTAAGTGGTATTGGATTGTATCTGTGGTGATTTGAACATGGAGAAACTTAAGTACATTGTCCTGTTTGACCAGCCTTGAGGTATATTAATTTTTTATGTAAATTGAGACACCTCCACCATTAGTCCCTGTCTGTGTAGTAGCTGGTCTAAATGTGTGGAAGGCATTATAAATTTGCACTGTTGGTTTGCTTTCCGTGGCTTTAAACCATGTCTCAGTGACCGCACAGAGATCAGCATTCTGTAGGGTGAAGAAAGCTTCTAGGGAGTGGAGGTTTTTGTTTAGACTGTTATCATTGAGCAGTAACACCTTTAGATTTTCTTGGTTTTGATTTGCTGTGTTGGAAGTACTTTCAGTTTGGCAGTTCCTAAAAAAAGGCACTGTGGGGGAGGACAGTGTTTTAGCTAATATTCAAAAGCCTAGAGTGGAGAGATGCAGACCTTCACTGGCAAAGCAACATGGTCTGCTGACCATCTTCTTACTGGAAACACTCGCCATCCAACCCAATGCCATATTCATGGGAAACAACTATTGCATCCCCTTACAATGACACCAGAAGCTAAGCCAGTTATTAAAGTCAGTCATCTTTTGTTCATATTGTGCCATCATCCTTGGAGAAGGTACAGTGCTGCTCATTGCTAAGCTCATACAAGCCTGGGACACATATTCTGAGAGCTCCATGATGTCTGTCTTCATGTAGTCTAGGGAGGTACATCTCATGTCATTTACACCCACTTGGACTATGACTGAGTCATACTAGTAGTTGTGGTCCAATGACCTGAGTGCATTCATAATGTGGCAGATCCTGGCCTCTGATAAGCAACTAACTGTGACTTTCTCCGTACTCAGACTGGTGAGAGGGACATCAGTGTGCCTCACAATGGAGTCTCCAATGACTAGAATGTTGGATTCTGTGGTGGCTTGCCTTATGGGTTTAGAAGTAAAGACTCCATGAGATGTGGCTGTATGTGTTGATGTGGATGTTGTTTTGAAAGAGTGCATTTGGGGTTGCTGAGGGTGTTTGTTATGTGTACTTTGTCTAGGAGGTCTTGAGGTTTAGAAAAGTTGCATTTAAGTGCCTCAACTTACGGGTGCAGCATGTGTACTACTGACAACTTTATTGGCATTAGGAGTGTTTTTATATGAGAGCTTTGTCTCCAGTGACATTGTGTAAATAACATCTCTCACATACTATATCAGTTTGTTTGTGAATTAACTGTCTGTCAGTAAACGTGAGGCGATTTCTGTATTGCCTCAGATGCCCATATCCAACAAGCTGGTAATATGGATAGTGGGAAATTCATATCCATGGCAACAGACCCTTTTTTATTGATTAGAGAGTTGGAGTGAGAATATAAAGTAATGTCAGAAGTACCCAGTTTGCTACTCTAGGGGCAGTACTTGTCACTGTAAACTAGGTGTCCTGTGTGCAACTAGGTGTTGATAAAATTTCAGTGGTGCTTTTACAGGAAAAAATGTCAACTGAAGGTGTCTGAGACTATATAGGGCACTGCCAAACACTTGAGGGGAAACTAATAAGTAGAGTCTGATGATTTATGGATAAAGTATTTAGGCAGATATTCTGAAGTTAGAAGCAAATCAAGCAGTACTTACTGAAAAGAAAGAAAGACTTGATGAAAAGAGGGTAGTCATTTGAGTTGCTACTTCCTGACTACTACTAGTGTTGATCTCATCACAGCTTCACTCTGCTGGGGTACAGTGCACCTTTGTTTCTTCTGTCACCAGAAGCAAAACAGTAGCATAAATCCCAAGATCAGAAGCAGGCTACAACCTGTTTGGTGATCCATGGTCTTTTCCCAGATGATGCAAGGCTCTGTAGACTTGTTCTAGCCTTTTCCTTGGTAGATGCCTTGAATAGCAACCAGACCAGTCAGGAAGGTCAAGCACAGACTCTCAATTCCCAACCAGAAAAAGTCAGGAATCTATGGAATCAGCTCTTTCACTTATAAGAAGCAAAATATAAGTAGAAATTCCAAACTGGCAGCTATGAAGCAGTTATTAGGCTTTCCAGTGATCAGCAGTCCCCAGGAAGTAATGTTCCTGTGCTCCTTCTCTCACCAGGAACAAAACAGAAGCACTAATCCCAAGATGACTACTGAGAGGCAGAATTTGGTCTGTCCAGTAATTGGTGGTCTTGGAGAAGATGTTGCATATTTTAAAGGTAAGATGGAAAAGTGGGTTAATGCCATAAGAGCTGCAGTATGCACTAAGCAGCTAGATATGAAAGAAGGGGTAACTTAAGCTTTAGCTAGCCAAGTGGAGAGTCGCTAATTTTAAAATAGCAAGATAGACTGGAAGGGGTGGATACTTTGTATTCTGGTTCTGTGGAAAAAGTGAGATGGCCAATAAATTTAAATAGTTGAAGGAGAGTGATTTTAGATTGTGCTTACTCAGAATACTCAATGAAATAGGACAGGGAATGAGATATGTGGTCAAATTAGTATAAGGGGCAGCCAACTAGAAAGGCAGTTGAGTGTAAAAACACAACAGCTTCAGAAGAGTGGGGAAAACCTAAATTTCTGTGTGACTCACAAGAAACACAGCTGTGGTCTCCTTCCCAGTTTAAATATGCAATTAAAAGCGGAATACAAGTAAAACACTGTGTAAAGAAAACGAATTGCAATATACAAAATAGTAAAAGGCAATAAAGCAGCACAAAATACAAGAAAGCAAAAACAAACTAAACTTTCCGTCACAGCAGGTTGTGGCAGAGTCTGGGTGAGCTTTTCTAGTAAAGTTTAAAGAAAGCTGATTTTGTTCTTCCCCTTCTGTTTAGTTATCCTTTTTCCTTGCACACATCATTATAGAGTTCTCATTGTCTTATCTTGCAACAGTTTGAAAACTTTCGCTAAGTCCCACAACCTTCTGTTTTTCCACTGGCTTTAGCTTTTCTACTTTTTCAGCTATATTTAAAGTCTTGTCAATGAACCATTTTGACTGATTTGCTTATTTTACTTTGTTTCAGGAATTTTTGCTTTCTTGAAGTATCACTTTCTAGATGTCTTTCCTTAACTCTTCTGGTAGTCTGCCTTTTGCATCTAATGCAGTAAATTGATTTTAGTATCATATTAGAATACTGGGCCATTGACCCAAGGGGCCTTTTTCAGACTAAAAGGAAAATCAAAGTTCCGCCAACGTAGACAAAGCCGGAATCACAAACAAATCCAGATAATAATAAAACAAAGGTGAGAGCGGCACCACAAAACTCAATAAAATGTACTTTATTAAATGTTGCTAGTAAAACAAAAACATTCACCTTCAAAGGCTTCTTCAGGCAAACAGTTTAAATTAAAGTACAGAGTCTCTTAAATACTATAATTCATGTCATATGACATCTAGATACTTGTCAGTTAAGCATTTAAAGTCAACCAACATTTAAAATATATTAAAAGGTTCAAACCCAAGATCTGAAAATGGTAAATAGATAAAATCTGTTTGGCCCTGTGGCATAGTTGTATAAAGCTGTTACTGTGCCTAGGATGACCTGTGTTCAATAGTACAGGTGTTGGAGGGACCAGACAAGGAGGGAGGTAGGATGGGATTTAGCAGTTGACACCTGATCACGAATTGTGGTGGGGGGAGGCTGTCAGTATTAAGAACTGGGTGAGCTCCATACAGATACTGTATACCTCTTAATCAGGAGGTTGTGCGCAAGCACCTATCATAGGCAGCAATTGTAGAGCTTGTAAGGCTGTTGTGGTGTTGTAGGGGTTTAGAGCACACTCCCTGGCTACAGTATGATGCTGTGCCAGCATCCTCATAGACCCCTGATGTGGGTAGAGTTGAGTCCAGGGCAGGTTAAGTTGTGTCCAGTAGACCAGGTGAGTGAGGAGAGGAGAGGACCTGGTGCCAGCTGATGGTCAGCTAAGAGGAAGAGGAGCAAAAAAAAAAATAACAGTGTTAGATAAAATCTAGTTAATGGAGAGATTGTTGACCATAGGTCAAAGGCTTATTCAAAGAAATACAACTTTAATCACCTCTGAAAACCAGCCCTGAGTGTTCACCAAGTGCAGATGGGTTGAGTCTATTATCACAACCCACCTTAAGTTGAAATGGATACAACAAATTTCCTTACCTAGCTTGACTGAATTCTGGCTGTCACTACAAAGGAGCCACTCATTTCAGTCAGAGCTTGTCTGCTTTGCTTGTGTCTGCCCTAGGGTATCTTTGTGAACATGGAAAAGTCTCAGCTAAACCCCTCAAAAACCTTGAATTTTTATAGGGTCCATCTGGACACAAAGTAGACTTCCAAAAGAAAGAATTATGACAATGCAAAAGTGTAATCCCAAAACAGCTTCTTACACCAACTTGTTCTGTTTCTCTTTTCTTGAATTTCCTTGATCTAATGTCTACTTCCATTCTAGTAATGCCTTATGCGATGTTCTATATGAGGATACTACAGTGGACCTTAAGCAAGCAGTGGCCTCAGTCAGTAAAGTCCGTGAATGATCCAGTTTAACTCTCCCCGAATGTCACATGACATTTAAAGTACAGAATGGTACCTCCCATCACTTTAGCAAGAAGACCTTTCACCCTTCCTTTTCCAATGGCCATGGGGACCACAAAATCTTCATCTTTGGGGTGGATAGGGAGACAGTTAAATGAGATAATGGTCAAGGGCATGTGTAAATAAATAAGATGCCAGTCTTCACATCAGTATCCTGGAAATGAGGACAGTCCTGCTAGCATTGCAAACTTTTTAGGACTCCCTTCTCCAGGGTGTGATTTCCATACACACAACAAAAATGTCAGTGACCTGGTACATCAGCAAGCAGGTAGCAACCCAGTCTTACTTCCTGTGGTGGAAAGCCATGAGAGCTTGGCAGTGTCCTTACAGAGCTTTCTGTCAACAATGCACATTCTGAGATAAGCCAGCTATCTAGCAGGCAGACGCAGAAGATGTGTTTTGATGCTATGTGCATGGTTGCTCATCCCATCAGTGATACAAATGAGATTTCACTGCTGGAGCCAGCCTTGCTGCAACATTTTTTGCATCCCCAACCAACACCAAATGTAGCAGCTACTTTGCTTTCAGCCGTCCTCAGAGACAATCACCAAGAGATGCTGTGGTCTATCAGTGCCTTCCGAGACTACTCCATGCCTTTTCCCATTACCTGTTATTACAGAATTCCTGCAAAAAGCATCCCTGTGCAAGACCCAGTCATCCTCATAACCTTCTTTTGGCCAAGGCAAATTTGTTTCCCCTTATGACCTCATTTGGCCTCATTTCAAAAAAGGAGCAATGGTTTCTAGATTCCCATCTACATTATCTATCTTATCCATCTTGCAGACCTCAACAGGACATTCCTTTCCTCAAATAATCCACGTGATTTCTCCATTCCATTGATGGCCATGGATCCAGCTTATACTTCCAGAATAATCCATATTCTTTCTGCTTCTCAGAAAGGTTTTACTCACAAATTGTCCAAGAGTAAATGGAAAAAGTTCTCATTGTAGATTTGTATCCCTTCTCTGTCCCAATTCCCGCAGTGTTACAGTTTCCATCTTCACTTTTCCACTCAGGCTGTAGTTACTCATTGATCAAAGTCCACTTAGCCGCTATCTCCAATTTCCATCAAGGTTTCCATTCCTCTTTTTAGCAGCCCAAAGACTTTACAAAGCCTTTTTAAAAGAAAGCATTCTCTTAAGAACTCCTCACTCTTTCATCGGATCTCAGTTTTATCTTGGAAGCATTGACTCCTTCCTCTTTTGAACCAGCCTCCTCACCCGACTTAAAAGGCTATCCTGGAAGACCCTGCTTCTGGTAGCCATGACCTCAGTCACATACGTATCAGAGTTGCATGCTTTCTCCTCCTCCAAACCTCCATACTTAGTCTTCTACAGGGATGGAGTTTCCCTGAGGGTTAATCCTTCCTTCATGCTAAAGGTTGTTTCAGAATTGAGGGTTAATCCCTCCTTCATTATAAAGGTTGTTTCAAAATTGTCTGTCAGTCAAGGTTTCATCTTTCTGTCTTTTTTCCACAGCATTCCAACAGACCTCAGTATTTGTTATACTCTCTAGATATTCAAACAACTACATTGTTAATTGCATCTTCCTAGAAAAAACAACCAACTAATTTTTTTAATTGTCTAGACATAGTAAGTCCTTGCTGAGTCTAATTATGGTAGCTGTCAAAAAAGCAATTACTAGAAAATAGAAATCAAAGTCTAAACCAATTTTACTAGAAATAGTGGATATAGTAACAGAGATAAAACAACTGGAATTTGGGTCTTTAGAAAAGGGTAGCAGCAAATTACACAGGAAATAAATGGGGAATTGTGGGAACAGTGCATGCAGAGGAGGAACGAGGTTTAAAAGAAGGCAAGATTTGAATGAGCTGTATAATGTTTGACAATGATAGAATAGATTATAAGTGATGTATAATGTTTGCAACTAAAATTGTCAATATGGTTTGTTTCCATTTAAATGTATGATTGTCTATGTCATATGTGATAATTTAATAAAGATATTTCTTGTTTAAAAAAAAAAATTCCTAATGTACCTTCCAAGTCAGGATGGAAAGTTTCCCAGGCTATGTTGTCCAGATGGCTATCCAAATATATAACCTTTATATGCCAATGTAGTTTCGAAAACTTTTGGACAAAACCTAAAGCTCATTCACAAGATCCGTTGCAATTTCTACAGCCTTCTTCAAGAATTCTTCAGTAGATGATAGCTGTGCAGCAGCAATATAGAGAGTGCTGCACACCTTTGGCAAACATTGTAAGATGGATATAATGTGTAGGTCAAGGTCTTCCTTTAGGTCTTCTATTCTCAATAGCATCCTATCATGATTCCACCCAGCAGTCTTAATAGCTGGGGATTTTGTTCCATCAGTTAAAGTGGACTGGGTCAGTTCAGCCTGATGGTATTAATTCCCCATCAGTTGAACTGGATGGCTAAGAATAATGAAGATCCAACATTACGGCAAGTACATAACTTCTGTTTTCTCATTAGTATATAATAAAAGGATTTTGTAGGTGTCTTCAGATCCCCAAATTCTCCTCACGCCTGTATTATTATTAACTTTATCTCCTAACAGAACTGCAGTAAGTCAAAGTCAGCTATAGGAGTTTGCCAATTTGCACTTGAGTTGTTGGCAAACAATGATACCCGTTTCTGTTGAAAGATGGAAAAAAATATTTTCAAAATGTGCGTTAATTTATCAGCCAGGTTTAGTTCCACATATTAAATACCTAAGAAATCTTATGATATAGTACGAAACAGTAATTCTGTTGTACAACTTTGTTCAACACACCCCATTATTCCTGATTCACAAGGCAACATATACAGTCTTGATATACAACAAATTTGTAACTGGTACATGACAAAGTAACACTGACACCGCTGCCACAGTTGTGTAAATGTGTTTTGGCTTGCTTTTCATGTATTTTTTGCATTGTATATAAGAAGTGATGGAAGGACGTGCAGATAACAGGCAGAGATGTGTCCCTGTACTTTTGCCTTTAAATGAGATGTGCTGAACAAACTGTAATTGAGGTATAGCTGCGTGAGGAGGCTGTATTGTTCTGTGCAAGGAGAAGGCAGGCATTTGCAGCTATGGTCTACAAACTTAATGTGGAACTTTCCCACTCATGGAACATGGCATGAAATTTTTATAAAAGTTTGTATAGTACTTTGCATTCTTTTTGTCTGGTGGATGGATGTGCACTGTAGACACAACCCTGTAAATACAAGAGATTAACAATATACAAAGAGGCCCTCCCAGAAAGTTTTGTATTATCCCTACCCAGAAGTGCTAAAAATATTTGCAGTATGTACGTTAGGATGTAGCAGCTAATGGGCAGCTAGGACAATAGTAGGACTGAACGAAGAGTGAATAGTAGATAAGATTACGAAGTATAGCTCAGCAAGGTGGAAGAATGGTGATATAGGGAATCGGTTACTTGTCTGAAAAGGTGCAACCTAGGGTGGTATCTTGATCCATGACTGTGACATTTTGCCTGGTCAGAGTTGGTAGAACTGGTTGCCTTGTACTTTACCCTGGAACCACTAGTTGTAGTTTGTTCTTGTAATACATAAAAATTTACAGAATAAGATAATGGAAATCATTTTATGCATATACTTAATTATTGCTCTTGTTTCTCTGCTTTTTTTGTTTTTTGTTTCATAATGACCCAGGATGTATATAAAAACATTTCACATGGAAATGCATGAACTTGGTTAAGTCCAGCTCTGTGGCATAGAAGGATAAAGCTCTGGCTATGATGAATATAACCCAACTCTGAATAATGGCTCTGGTGCTAGAAGAGCCAGACAGTGGATGGTGAGAGTGAGAAGCCTGTGTTGGCTTGCCCACCCTGGTGGAGAGGGAGATGGTGGTCCCATTGAAGTCACCTTGTTTCTTTGTAAGTAGCAGCTTGCACGTTACGCCTGCAGAACTGGAAGACTTGGGCTTGGTGATCCCAGGCCAATGATGGCAGCCCTCATAAGAGTGCATGTGGGAACACATGCACAAACACACATGGGGAATGGTATAGGATACCCTTATGGTGCAGGTGCACATGTAGGTGGGTTTAGGGACATATAGATAGCCTCTCATTTCCAGGATGCTGATGAGGGTGCAGACACTGCCAAGGCTGCTTATATAATGCCACCCATGGCCTACTGTCACCCTCACTGGAAACTGCATAGGACTGGGGAACAAATGAGCTGGACTTGTAGGGCAGGAAGGCTTGATGTTTGATCTGTACAGCAGTAGAAACCTCATAGAAAAAATGATCTATAGTAACTTGGTTAACAAAAGAAAATACATACGGGGATCACAGTAAATCTTTTCCATGTCACCAGAACTGTATGTTAAATATAGTTAGGTTAAACAGGTGTCTCAGTAGTAAAGATGCAGCCAGCTTGGGTTATCGGGTTTGGTAAACATTGTATAACATGGCCTGTATTCTATGTTTTTGTATTGCCTGCTGCATTGGTGCAAGCCTTGTATTTTACAGAGTACAGGAAATAAAGAAGTGGCTACAAAATAGCTAATTGCTTCAAGTATTTATTACTGAGAACCTGTAAGATTTCATCCAATACTGCCCATTAGGGCTTCTTCAGGTACTGCACTGTGTCATTCCTGCCATGTCCCATCATCTGCCCATCTGCAAAGACATTCCATGACTGCTAGTGACAATGCCGCTGAGGCATTTATCTGACAAACCCCAGTGCTTAGCTGTGTTGATATTTCAGGAGCACCTGCAATATAGACAGAAAGCCATCCTGATATGGCAGGAGCATGTCTGTGTCTCATTCTTGTCTGAACACTGAGACAAGAATTAAAATAGACACAAATGAACAAACGTGCTTAGGAACTAGTAAACGTGTGTTTGATTATATCTTTATTTATTTGTTCACTTGTTGAGCAGCTAACTCTTTTTGCACCTCTTTAGTCATAACCTAAAAATCTATATGCATCAGTTAAAATACACTGTGAGTTAATTTAAACTCAATTATGGGAGGAACAAATTCCACATTAAGTATATACTTATTTATTTTATTTGTGTTATCCAAGTTAGTGTACTTTAAGCTTTGTGTGACTTAATAGTTGCAAAACCAGAAAGAGCCAGAATGTATCACAAGTAGGTAATCAGCCTAAGCTTACCATCTCAGTAGCCAAAGAACTAGTGATGATGAGTGTGAATGTTTGCAAGTGCATTTCATCTTGGTGTGACTGAAAAGCCTTACGTCATACCTCAGTGATACAGGCAATGGGAATGATCATTTCACTCCTGGTACTTTTACAGCTGTTAAACAAGTTCTGCCACAAATCAGGTACCTTGATAAAGGATCATAAAACTCTGTCCAGGGGACTGTAGCTGACAAAACTCAAGAGTTGCTGAAAAGAGGCTTGGATTCAGCACACAGGAATTCTAAGTTGGTGGTAAAAGTACAGCCAGGGGAAAAGAAGGACAACATGGCATCATCTAATTGCAGTGTGGAAAAAAGCCTTAACTGAGAAACAAAACAGTGTGCTGCCCTATAATGCCATTTGTTTGGAACAGAACAAATTATAAAATTATATTAACCACACAAATTGAGCGAATGGGTGGGGCCTTAATATTGTACAGAAGCTGAAGAAAGTCTCACACACACGTATGTTAGTTTGTTAGTGTAGTAGTGCTTTAATGAGTAATACCACTCAAAGTGGTGAATCAGAATATTGGTTAATGCTGCCTGATCATGTCACTTGAAACTGAAAAAGGACATGAAATATTAATGTACAAAATTCTTACTGCAGTGAAAAATACAATGCAACCTTTATTTATTCGCAACCCAAAGGACATGTACATTATGCACCAAGGCGTGTGATGCCATTCTTTATATAGCTTTGGTCAGGATATTTTAGTAGACATTGCTCAATATGAAAAATTAAGACACGCATGTTATAGAAATCTATACTGGCTGTTTGCTCTGTGTTCCCAGATATTTCTGTGTCTCAAGTTTTACTTGCCTGGATGGAGGTTCTTAGATTAAAAATAAACTAGCATTGTGTGACATTTAAGAAATCATCTGAGCACATGAACACTGCTCAAAGTACATGCTTTATACAAATTACAATAGCAGTATCCTCTAGTTATTAGTAAATAGTTGGACTACAAACATGCATGTATTGAAATAAGTATATACATATATAATGTAAGTTTGCAAATGAAGACAGACTTGTTTCTTCACGACTGTTTGTGAAAGCAGAAATTTTATATGCGTGTTTGGAACTGAATGTATAGGCATAAAATGTGTTACATTATAAAAAATGATGGCAGTTTTATGTTTTCATTTTTTTTTTTTTTTTTTTTACTATAATTGGCTGAAAAGTGTTTCCTAGTATACTAAGGAGGATAAGACTGACAAGAAATGAGTTATATATTGGTCCAGAGGTTCTGTTATCTGATAACACTGCTTGATGTCAGATTACCAAGAAGCATTCATAAAATCTTAGCACAAACAATAGAAAGTAGATATGGGTCACACTAATATAACAAGATGTAAGGCTATGAGCATCACCCTGTAGTACCAGGTTTAATTTTTTTTTAAGCTTTTTACCTACTGTGTGGCTGTTAGTAAGTCACTTAACCAGATAGTACTCCTGAATCACCCATAAAAAGAGGTCTGTCACTTGTGCCTAGTGGATTTGCCAGGTTCCATTCATCTGGTGCTGTCAAATCACATGACTCCTGTAGGAACCCCATGAACATACAGTGCCACCCACAGAGCTTACTAGGCAAGTCGGGAACAGAAGTATATTTCCAGATCTTTTTTTCTGTAAGTTACACACACATGCACAGCACTTGTACAGACAGTTTAGTCACTAGTCCACCTATCACATCTTTGCATATGAGAAAAAAAAAAAAAAGAGGACCAAAAAAAAATTAACACATGAAAGAAAGACATGAAGACTCTGTACAGAAGAACCCCAGCCAAGAACCAGACCAAGGAACCTAGTGCTGTGAGGTGCTATCCTTACCTAGTTAGAAAGTGGGCACACAAAAAATAGTTTTAATTATGCTGCAAGGGTATGTTTCTAATTGAAAAACAGTGTCCCTAGTAATGAAGTTATTATTACAGAATATGGTATTTTCAGCATTTTATCTGCAGTCACATCTGTGGTCATTCATCCTTGATGTGATCATGGGACTAATAATTAGCTAATTTGGTAACCAGTTGGGTGTTAAAACCTTTAACATTTTTAGCCATGACCCTCTGAAACCAAATTCAAAAAACAATGTTTGCTGTAGGCATGTAGAGTTTCATTTTTTGGGGGGTTTTGTTTAGGTGTTTATATACACATTTCTTACAGGCCATTCAGAAAAAAGATCATCCCAGACTAGAGGTTGATAAGGTGGAGGGAGAAGGAACAAGCTAACTACATCGATCAGAGATAAAAGTGTAATGTAGTTGAGGACAGTATAGAGCACACTTAAATTTTAATTCAGAGGGTGTAGGATTCATCATCTAGAGGGAAGGAATGAGAGTCCTTAGTGCTACCCAAATTAAATAAATTAAGCTGGGATTTATATGCCATTAAGGTCCACATATATTTCTATTGTGTGTCTCAGAGATGGTGTTTTTCAAAAGTCAACAGTTTTGGAGTAATGGTTTAACATGACTTTAGGGCTGGAATGCTGTGTCTGTTATTAAATCTGACCCAGCTGTCTCAGAAATCTGTTACAGTTAGGGAGGAACATTAGCAGACGGTTGAAATAGAGCAAAAATTAGGGTGTAGAAAAAAAATGAGGTCCTTCCTAATAACTGATTGATATGATGTATTGGGAAAATGGACCTGTATGTATTCAACACAAACAAAATATATACAAATGTTTGTTATGCCTCATGCAAAACAGGACAGGTGCTCACACGGTTTTGCAAATGGACCAGACTTGCCAATGAGCTGTTTGTATTGGCTTGCCACTAAATATACTTGTGTTAGTGTCTATAATTAAAATAAAAATGGACCCTACTAAGTATTTATATACTATCTGAAGTATGTATAAATCATTTAAAGATTTAAGAAAGTAAATGTACCTTGTAAAGCCCAGCTTTCAAAGTCACTTGAGTCAAGAACTCAATTAATTGTGAACCCACGACTGTCTGTCATGCCGATAACATGTGGCAGAGTGAGAGAATTCAAGTGAAACAAGTGATTATTTCCAGCATTCTTGTCAGCTTTGTGGCAGGTGCGCTGTCCTACATAATTAGTTCATGAGAAGGGAACTGCTTAACCCCTTTCCAAAACTGGTTAGTGAGCTCAGTTTTACTTCATTAAGCTTGTGACAGCACAGTATATTAACATCTGTTAGTGTTTCATAGTTTGGTTTTAGAAACATAGACCATTTTAAGGATTGGCAAAATATTATTTAGGGACAGGCTTCAAGATCTGTCCATCTGCTCAGTAAATGTAAACCATATTTTAGTCAGATTACTTCCAATTACAAACAGTACTAGTGTTGTCTGCATTACACACATTTATCTTTTCATTATATATTGATAAATGTATATAAAGCTATCAGTATTTCAGTTCTATTACTCTCAGCCTGTTTAGCAGAATAACATATTGCAGGCATTTGTGAGAAAACTTGCATTAATTTTCTATATAATAGAAGTAAAAATGTATAATCATTTTGGCTACTGAAGTCTAATGCCAGACTTTCATTATGAATAATTTTTTGGTTAGTGTTGCTGTAATCACGGAAGACAATGCTGGGGTTTCTCTACAGATACTCATGTTGGTTTTAAAATAATATTCATTAGATAAACTGGTAGCCTACTGTAAATTTTATTTTTGGTTTCAATTTACCATGCTAAATTTGCCAGAAAAGTAATTGATCTTTCTGAACTGCAATTTAACAGTTAAGATTATTTTCTTGACTCCACTTGGTGTCACTTTGCTGATACATTCTCTACATGCATCTCAACCTCTAAGAGCAAGAAATCCAGACAAAGCATAAAATAATGGGGGGAACAAAGACCCAAAAATAGGAGCAGATTTTAAATATTGCTCTTATAAACCTAGAAAGTTGCTAGATTAACAGGATTTGTGTCAGCATGCATTTTATGAAGGATATGAAGTCTGAAGCTCAAACATATGTCATTATTTAGTGACTTCGATTTTCAGTAATTTACTAGAAAACCATAAATTTTGTGAAGAACAGACCAAAAATATGAGGCAAAAATCTGGATAGTTGCGGTACTATTTTCAACTTTTTTTTAAGAAAAGACAGTCAGATTTGTTCTGTGCTTGACTGTGAAAGGTCAGATGATGAAAGATGCTATCTGCTTATGGATACATTTTGGCATAACTTGTTCAGTAATAAATGTTCATTCAGGTTCAATAAAGCAACCTGGAAAGAAAGGAATTTTCACAAACATTCATTCAGTAAAGTATACTGGTTAGCCTGCTTAAAGCTCTTAGGTATATTGGTGCAGGATAATGCAGTGACTTCTATTTAAAGATGTTGAGATTGTAGTGTATTGGAAAATGGCAGGGGAGAAAATATTTTATTGTTTACAGTAAATGAAGAAGACCTGAAGTAGCCTCAGTTTGTGGGGAATTAATGCTACAGACACAAATTGCTTGCACTTTGAATTATCGAGAGCTACCTTTCTTCCTTTTTAACCCCTTCTAACATCAGTAGAATACATTTGGAACAATCTAGCATCACTCCTTTGCCTCCCACATTTTGTGATACACTGCATGTGTTCTTGTTAGACAGCACTTCAGTTTATAGTTATGACAAGAGAGGTCCAACTTCCTGTTGAAGGGAACCAGGGGGAAGATCAACTTACCTTTTGGTACCTTGTTGCATTTCTACCAGAATGAGGGTGCCTCTTGGAGTTTTTCAGGGCTATGCAGCAAAGTAACAAAATGTATTATTGTTCATTTAACTAGGTTGGCCATTAATCCAAATGCATTTAGTAGACCTGCACTAAAGGACACACATTACACCATCCTTACATATATGAAAGCAGTGTGTTACTATCTGTGTCTCAGTGAATGCTGATGACTCTGGGTAATGAGTAGCCACTAAAAAGCAATGTATGATTTTGTGCTATATAGAGGAAAACATCTGGGAAAAACACTTTAACCCTTCCTGCTGATCTTTAGCTGACAGATTGTGGTGAACATCATCTCTGTGCATTTATGTTGTATAATGTACTTACAGTGGGCTGGACAAATTTCTGTTCTGCCTATGCAAGATGAGAGACAAGCTGAGTAACAACTCCAGTGAGAGCTAGAGTTGATGTTCATTGCTACTGGGGAAGATTTACTCTCAGTTTTACAAGTGGTATCAGGAAGTACAGGAACTCTGACATGAACAGGTGTGAAAAATGTCTAATGAAAAGCTATTTTGTGAAAATGAGTGAATCAGAGCATGTATACATAATGCTTAGAGACGCTAATGTAACTGTGGAAAGATTACATACGTGCAAGTTCCTTTTTTGTGACTGAAGCATCTAATTTAAGGCTGCTATTCGAAACCTGTAATCATCTTATTGATTTAAGAAGTTATCGTATTTTATTTCCAGTATAAGTAAGAAAAAGTAGAGAAGCTCCATTCCTTTGGGGAAAAACCCCCCCACAAGAACTCTGTTACTATGCATTCTTTTTCACTTTCGCTATTAACTACTATTGAGAACTCTTGCATGTTATCTTCCATTCACACTTCTGAGCTTAAGATGGTATTTTCTGCAGCTAAAATGAAGTTAAGGTAATGCTGTTCAACATACATGGAGCCCACATGTTCAACTCAGAAAGGCAGCACTGTAATACTGTGTAAAGTATGTATAGTATGCAAACATATGAAAATACAAATAAGCTGATAAAAGCCAAGTAGTGTATTAAGTCTAGCCAGCTGTTTCAGCTACCCCTAGTATAGCCACTCCTTTGCTTCCCCAGGGGTGGGCATAATGGTTAAGGTCTTTATGTCACAGATACAATGTACATGGTTTAATTCTGGCCCATGGTTATTGGCTAGGCTTGTGATAGTATACGGACTAATAGTCTAGTATTTACCTGTGAATCTGACTGCCTTCTACCTGTCGCAAACTCCCTTGAATACAGTTAACTTGTGCTGCACTAAACTGTCCTAAATGTTACTTAAAGGCCCCACCACTTTTTCTGTGTTGTACACCTGCCAGAATTCTGTGTGTGTGCACATATTCAGTGATCTGAGTATGGACCACTCTTTCAGTGTCCTAACAAGAAGACTAAGGATAATTAAAGGCTTGAAAATGCTGGTGACATAGAAATTCACAGGGACAGTAGTTAAGCACCACTATCTCTAGGACTTTGACTCATTTCCCTTCTTCTTCTTCTTGGATTAACTGCATTTCTTATTTACTCGATACAATCTACTTCTTTTTTATCAGTTCCTCATAGGAATTGTCCTATGCCTGTCCCATGCATTAATTCTGTATATGATTAATAAAGGTAAAGCAAAACAAGGAGCAGTTTAAAAAAAACCTTACAGTTACTGAATTGAGAGCTATAACATAGGTGTACTGTCCAGGGTGCCTACATGCATAAGCTTGTGCATATTAATTTTCTGGTGCTGTACTACTTCCCTTTAGTTAATATCCTGAAGGGGTGTTAGTAAGCTCCATAAGAAGTTCCTAGAAATGCTCAAAAATACGTATTTCTTTCTGCTTCCTCTTTCTTCATGATGTCAGTTTGTGTGTTCATTGGGGGGGTGGCTTAGGTGCTCCATACATGCCTTTTTGAGCTCCATTTGGGAAGGAGCCTTGAATGTAATAGATGTATCTGAAGACTCAACTTCCACAGGTAAGTAGCACACTGAACACCTTGGACATCTGTTATGGTCATCTGTCTTTGCTACATGGCAAATCAGAATGTCACCCCTGGTCTGGCATCTGTGTCCCTAATGGACAAAGGCAGCTTGTAAATGCTTGACCACCCAAGCCCAACCCGATACACACGCCCCTTAGAATAATCTTAAGGTCCCTAAATTTGTCATATATGTTTGGAATGCATGGCTATGCTTAAAAATGCCCCTGGAGTCATTAGCCTAGTATACACCTGTTACGCCTCTGCACTGGCCCAGTAATCAAGGAGCCTCAATCCTCACCACTGGCAACAGCTAGGGGATGTACACACTGGGAGGATAAGTACACACACAGTAAAGTAGAATTTCCTTAAGAGCACACAGATTCCACAGTCAGTCTGGGGTTGGTTTCTGACTCTTTCTCCAGATCCCCAGTAAGACTTCCTACTGGCACAGCTATAGGGTTGAGATCTCAGCCAAGTGGCCAAGCTATGAACTCCAGCACTCTTTCTGTCCAACCAGTGCTTCATGTCCCTGCCCAAGTAGCTGGCACACAAACACTTTTGAGATTTGATTGATATACAAACACACACACACACACACACACACACACACACACACCTGGGAAAGGCTGGCATAGGTTTACTAGCTATGCCCCCTTTTGCCCAGACTATAAGGTAGTTCCAGCTGCCACCAGCCATACTTATCAGCTACTATAAGGCTCTTAACAAAGGGTGTCCAATCCTACTGTGTAATGTTACTATTAATCCAAATGGTAGTCTGACCAAGACTTGTAAGGCTATTTAGGAGTGGCCTGTACAGTGTTAAAATATACATATGCAAGTACCCTAAGAGCTTAAATATGTCTCACAAATATCAACCACAAAGATAGGTTTAAATATGTTTAATAATAAATAATAAAAGAACAAGACAATACTCAGTACAACACAGTAACTTCAGAGTTCAAAAGCACAGGAATATTTTAAAACAACATTGCAGAACAGTCTCAAATAAATACAGAAAACATTTAAACTAATCTTTACTATATTCCTATATATATCTAATAGAGATACTATGCCCTAAATCGTACTTACAGCAAGGCAAGTGTAGATGATGGTGATGATGAGTGGATGTTCTTGCTAGGTCCAAGACAAAATACAAAATACACATTCTCTTTCTGAGAGAGTTATTAAATCAATATCGCATATTACTGCTGGGTTAGCTTGGATGACATCACTTTGTGTCACCTGACTTCAGGTCCCAGACTAAAACAGAAACTAACAGAATTTTAACATCTCTGTGTTAAAAATACATATCTCTCAGATGTTTGCCAGATCTTGGAAGCCATAAAACAATAAAATGCTTGCACATTTGAAACCTAGTAATTATCTCTCTTTCAAGACAATAGAAACATGTCTAGCTCTAGACAGTATAACTGCTACTGAACTGAAAGTGAGAGATAACATCTTTTGTTTATGGGCCAGCTGTAAAGTAACTTAACCTTAACTATTCTTAAGTTTTGCAGGTTAGTCTTCTATGTTCTAGCAGGGTACACTGTGGATACATCTTAGATCAGTACATAACATACAGTTCTGTGTAAATCATATCAATATTCACAAATGACATAGAATTGTTTACAAAATTCCAGATAGCTGTGCTGCCAATATTTCCATATATCACAACACCTATGAAGCTATGTATAGTATTGGCATTGGCTTGTAGATGGCTTTTGTCCTGTGATCTATGATACTTGATAGACTTTACAACACCAGTGGCATGTGGCTGTGGCAGTCCATTCTTTAAAGGTGTGCTGCTGCTCATTAATGCTTCTTGGATTAGTATCACCAACAGGAGAGCATGCTTGATTATCTGTTGTATTATTAAAGCATATTTGTCTTTTGTTAAATTGGAGGTTTTGATCTGGTCTACATATTTTCTCCTGCTACCACCTCAACTTTCACTATAACCATCAAGGTCACTTTTTGAATCATTTTGACCTTGTTATCATTTACCTGTTCTGTAATCCTATGGCAACATATATTGTCCTTTTATGTCTTTCATTTTTATTCTTGTTGCACATTGTTTTTTGGACATTTGGTTTCAGTACATCTAGTCATGATGTGAAGCTCCATTTTGTGAATACCATCACTGGTGTTTGCACATACTGCTTTTTTGACATTTCTTAAATAATATTGTTGGTGATTCACTGGCTGCAGTTGCTGCCTTTTTACATTAAATGATTCATGTATTTAACAGCTTTCTTGGAAGTATGAAGAAATTGTTTTTCATGTACTCTATTTGTAGTTTAGTAGTGGATGTGTGAAAGGTCTTGCTTTAAGAAAGACAAAGCATGTTGACATAAACTGTGGGTTATAACTGTTGACTGTTTATTTGGAAGATATTTTCTCACATACATAATTTGCAATTTTGCATATAACTCTTCTATGACTTAGGCAGAGCGCTATGATTTTGGCCCTGAAATTTACCCTTGCTTCTCCTATATTTATGATGTTCCTCATAAAGTCAGACTTATTTTGAGTTCTTGTGCTGCGGTAGCGATGTCGCCTCACAGTAAGACGCTGTCCGGTTCGATTCTCAGCTAGAGCATCTTCTGCATGGAGACATGCGTGAATGGGCGTACCTTCGTTGAAGGTTGTGTCAGGGCTGGTAACTCGGCACGTAAAAATCAACTACCAATCATTAGCGGACCGGAGTTCCGCTGTGGCAACCCCTAACCGGGAAAAGCCGAAAGACACAACAACAGCTTTATTAAATACATAAACTAAGTCTATGCAAAGATGTGTTACCTGTAACTGTTATAAGTCTAATATATAAAGACCTTTTACTGTGAAAAATAAGAAAGTGCTCCCTTTTCTGGCTCTCTGGTATGACTTTTAAAGGTAAGTGCTGTGCTTTTTACTGTATGGAGTTTGACCAGTATCTGCCTTGTTTTTTTCTGTTGCATTTGATTTCATGCAGATAATGTCTGACCAGTGAGTGTACATATGCAGTACCGATAAATACTAAAAAAAACAGGAATCTGTGTAGTTCCAACCTCACCACCACGAGTGTAGTACAAAAAATAAAAAGCAGAGAAACTAGTGCTTTTAAAACTTCGTTGATGAGCTCAGTCACAATAATTTCTAAAAATCATGAAACTCAGGTAGTATTCCAAAGCCTTTATTCATCAGAGACAAGCGATCCTCAGTAACAAAAAATTAGAAATATTTTAACAATGGTAAACATGTCAGCTTTTATATACTTGGAAGTAGGTGTGGAAAATATATGTATTGGCTAATTTTAAACCAGTCTATTCATGGCAAACAACATAAACAAGGGCAGTAAAAGTGCATTTAAGAACAGCAAATACACTACTAATGATTAGAGAAAACTAAATCCTAGTTAAGGAAAACACTATCTGAATAATTTGCAACCCACATTCCAAGATCAGGTATTAAGAAAAGTATAACATATACATAAAAAATGTGCATAATTAAAATCGCTTTTGGCTAACTAATGCAATAAAACATTCATCAGGTATGTGACAAAACTAAAATCAAGAAAAAAACTTAGCCTTCTAACCATAAACATAATCAAACTAGAACACTATAAATATAAAAATACATCTCTCTAATAATATCTAGTAAAGATCCGTCCATGTGTATTAGTGTGCATAAAAATGTAAGTTATTCACAGCTCAGAAGAAATGTCAGTACTTTGCAAAAAATAAATAAATGTCTGACAATTTTCATGTTTACAACCCCCAAAACATGTTTATACAATGAAAACTAGTAGAAAAACACACAAAAATACAGAAAACAGTGGATGAAGTAAACTAGTAGTCTATAAAAGTGTGCAGGAGTGTGCATGAATGTCCACCAGTATGTTGAATGGGGGAATTATACCAATACTAGATAGTAATAGTGCCATAAAAAATGCATGTTTTGAATTTACCATTTAAATCTGTGGTGTGATACAATAAATCTAATGGTGTGATACAATAAATCTAATGGAAGCAGAATTGAAGTTAAAGTAACTATACATATTTATACATATTCTGTACATAATTTTTATTATTATTTAGTATATTTTTAGTGCATAAAACTATTCCTCAAAAAAATTCTTAAAACAACCTTTACAGATTGTGTGGCAGCATACGTAAATTCAACACACTGTTAATAGGGCAATAGTAGTTAAGTCCTGGTTTTCTGAATGCATTTCATTTCAGCTGCCAGCAGAATTCTTTTTTCTGCAACACAGCTCATGAATGTCCCAAAAAATAAATAGATAAATAAACAGAGACAAGCTGCCAAGGATATTATGGTTACATCTAGGGATACCAAACTGAACATGGTGTTGCATTTTGGACCATTTGATAATCACTATCACTCTTTGTTAAATTCTGTTTTTTTTTTCAGTGCCAGTGCACCACATAAAACTGTAAACTTGAGCTTTTGTCTTGTACATTCTTAAATGTTCCTTGTTTATGGTGTCTTGCAATCTGGTGTACTGTATTGAAAGGATTGACACTTTGATTCTTTTATATTGAGGTACCGTGAGACATGAATAATTATTATTTTCTGTCTGTGAAATTTGTAGAGGTTTATAATGACACAGCAGTGGTGGGTGGTGTAGTGATCATCTCTTGTACTTTCCATAAGGCAGTCACAATAGCCTATTAATAATACTAGCTTTCCTACTTTTGGTTGAATGTTAAGTGAACAAGATTTTAAGTCTGGGAGTTTGCTTTTCTTGTTTCAACTGCTTGATTGCCATTCTTCATAGGAATCACTGACTGTGCGTTTTCTGTTTGTGTGTTGACAATAATTCTTAGGTTTTGGGATTTTCCTTTTCTTTCAGTAGTGTTGTGACCATGGTGTTTGTTATATAAAGGGGTATTGGGAGATGAAGCCCTCCCCCACAAGGTGGTGTTGGAGTTGCTTTCTGTTGTTTCCTTTATCTGGCTGGTACTTTACTTAGATTATACAGTGAGACAAACTGGGCGGCCATGGTGGTGCAGCAGTTAGCATTGCCACCTCACAGCAAGAGGTTCTCTGGTTCGATCCTCGGCTGGGGTGCCTTTGTGTGCAGTCTGCATGTCCTCCCTGTGGTCGCGTGGGTTTCTTCCACATCCCAAAGACATGCTGTAGATGGATTGGGCACTCTAAATTGGCCCTAGGTGTGAATGTATGCATGCCTTCTGTGGAAGGTTGGGTGCCAGGCTGGCAACTCGACACTGTAAAACTGCACTGCCAATCATGAGTGGACAGGTGATCTGCTGTGGCAACCCCCTAACCGGGAAAAGCCAAAAGAAGAAGAAGATACAGTGAGACATAGTGGAGCTAACATTACCGTGTGGCTTAGTCCTTTTGAACTCAGTGCTAGAAGTGTATTCTGCTAGAAAGTGTCAGATGCTGCATCTGCATTGCATTCTTTACAAAACACAACCTTCTTGGGGTAAAATACTGGAAACGAGTATTTGGTGGTCTCAAGTGAACATAAATATTTTTCTGAGCAAATACTTAAAATGTCTTTACTGTGCAGACAGCGATAAGATTTTCACTGCAAGTCCCTGAGCAGTTATGTTAGCTTTAGTCACTGGCCTTGAAAAACCGTATTGGGCTGCCGTTTACCATCTTGGAACTTGGTGCAATATTGTGGTGCAAGTTCCATAAGTAGATGAGCTATTCGGAAACTTATGTGGCATGGAAGATTCAAAATGAGTCTGCATTTTGTCCAATGTAATCACTGGTCTTGTCAGCTCAAAGGCTGATTCACAGTCATCCATCTGTTTGCACTTAGACCCATTTAGTAGTGATTTAAGTCGTAAGTTCTTCAAAACATGACATTCACTTTTTCAAGAGACTTGTGTGTTCCATGTGTCAGTGCAAGCAGTAAGATTTCTTTTTTGTAAATGTTACGTTTATTTTGTTTCTGTAAACCCACATGGCCTTAGCCTGTCCAGAACTTTTAACAAGTTATCCATGTGGTCCTTATAATGTCTTTCTGCCACACATATATTTTCATGGTAGGAATGCACTTTGTGAATTCACTTGAGCATCTAATTTACTGCTTTCTGTCATAATGTTGGTGCATATCCCATTGTGAAAATGAGTCTGTTGTACTAGTGCAAACATTTGTTTGTATTAATAGTCAAATGTTGTTTACAAGATTTGTTTCGATTTGCAGGTTTGCTTTGTAAAGTAGTCTTCGTCCATTAGGAACATGAATATGAATACATTCTTTGCTTATAAAATAGGAATGTGGTGCAGTCAAAAATACTTAGTTGATAAGTCACTTTAAAATCTACAAAAATTTGAACATTGTGAACATCTCCTATATTGCTTTGCTTTATTCCTGCAACTATCTGTGTTGTCCCTCACTCTATTCTTCTCTGGTAGTGTTCCAGCATGTTTCAACTTTTGCAACCCCTGAATGAGTATGGTACTCTGTGAGCTTTGAGGGAATTAGGGATAACATTCTTTTCTATCATTTATGGTTTTCATACCTTTCAGTGTTTTTATGTGCTTAGCAAAATAATTACTCTTCTCTGGCAAACTGCTACAACAGCCTGCTATCATTTGTGTGTCAACACTCACAAGACACTGATAGAATGCCAATTTATTTCTAGTCTCCAGATCCTTTCCCTACCATGCTCAGGTCTTCCTGACTGACCACAAAATACAATCCCAGCACTTTGAGCTCTACCTTCCAGTACCACTGGTATCTTAATTTAACCTGTGAGCTCTACATTTTCGTCAGAATATTTTTGAGTAAAAAGTCGTCGTCTTGAATGGTATATGAACGATTGATTGATAAGTGCATAAACAGTTCTTTATAATTAGCAAAGGAGACAGATATTGCTGCTGCAGTGCCCAGTTACATTTCTAGTTTCATCCTAAGCAACTTTGTGTTAGTCACGTAATTCTTCAGACCCTAGTGTATACAGTTACCTTTTTTGGCTTGAATTCATTATCATCTCTGAGTCCTGACAATGCCCCAGTTAACCCGGATTCATTTAGTAGCCCAAATAATGTCAGAGCTGGCTATTCGGAGTTATTGACCAGTATGAGCATTCCTGTCTTGTTGCAGGCGTCAAACAAGTTATCCTGCAGGATCACCAATAAGGAAAGATCTCTGATACTAAAGACCTCAGATGTGCACTCCATAGAGAAAGACAAGATCTGGGGCAGGAGAACCTCCAAGGATTGCATGTCAGTCTTGCCGAGATTCATAGATGTAAAGTTAATAATATAGAAGATCAGTAAGTATGGGGGAACCCCCCTACGATACCTTTTTAATACAAATTATTAAAGCGTATTTCAGGTTGATGAGTAGTGTGTCAGGGAATCAGTGCAGTGACAGCTAGTTCATTTTTAGCTACTTTTCTGTTGATTAAGTATCCATCTTAACATCTGTTACCTGAAGCAGTATACAAACTCTGCTTATGCCTTCAGATAATTTTCTGTCATGGCATTAAAGGTGCATATATCTTGTATGGTTACTCGGTTTACCACTCCCTCATTATTTGGAAGAGTGTCAGTGTCAGTCTTCTGACAGCAGTTTTACTAACACTGATAGACTGCAACAAAAGTGCCAAAACAATTTCAGCAACAGTGGAGATGTCCTTCAAGGATGCATCTGCAGTCATAACAAATGGGGGTTGTCCTGTCATCAGGCAGCCCTTCGGTCGGCCGGATTCCAAAGTCTGGGTCCGGCTTCGGCTGATGTCGCACTTCACCCGACATCATCTCTGCTGGTCTTCGGGTATAAAGGCATCAGCTGACGCCATTTTCCTCAGTCTTTCTTGCCGCGTGGCGCCCGAAGCAGAAGCTGTTCGCAAGTGCCGGTCGGTCAGATCCAGAGATTACTACTACCGAATACTACTTCGAAGACTTCTAAAAGCTAAGTACCCCGTTGGGGACTCTTTCTTGCCTCAGCCGATGTCAGAAAAAGTAAATAACTGTTTAACTTGTGGGAAACAAATACCTCATAAAGATTTCCACTCTTACTGCCTACCTTGCTTAGGCCCAGACCACGACGTAGCAGCCTGTTTAGCCTGTGCTTCCTTCAACCGACGAACGCTTAGGCGTCGGTCGGAGTTTGCTGAACAGTTTTTCGGCTCAGATTTTGCGTACATTATGCCGTCGGATCCTCCGACTACCCAAATTGTTAAAAAAACGCAAAGAAAAAGACCGACACTCGCGGTCCGCGGTTTCGGCGAAACCACGGTTAAGCAAGCGAGTGTCTCGGTTTCGGCGAAACCGAGAAACGGGTCAATCTTCAGCCGAATCCATGACTACTACTGAGGCTCCTGCTACCTTAGTTGAATCGGCCTCTGAAGTTTTGCCTACTACTGTGGTTCCTAGTGAATTATCAGACACCATCCCTTTGGATGTCTCTACCCCAGCACGTGGTGCTGCTAGGCCTCCTGCAGCCATGTCTATTAAGGCCTTTGCCAGGGCTAAAGCAGCCAAAACTGTTAAATCAGTGCCTGCTAAGTCCCCCTCACACAGGCCCACTTCTAGTTCACAAATGCTTACTCTGGCAGAGGATTTAATATCCTTAATTAGGGGATCCCAATCTCAGCCAGACAGGGCCTCTCAGCCTCCAGAAAAGAGACCTAGAGCAGAGCCCCCCGAGCCAGTGTCCTCTGATGATTCTTCGGATGACTCAGACATTACAGATCAGCCAGAGGCTCCTTTTTCTACTTATGAAGACTCCGATGCTGAAGAATCCATTCCATCTGCCTCTCCACCACAGGAATTTTCCTTTGGGGAAACCTTACATGCCATGAGAGAACAATTCCAATGGCAGGGACAAGATTTCTCAGATTCAAGAAAAAGGCTTAGGACCTTTCTGCACTTACCACAACATAGGCCCTTAGCTATACCTCCAGTTCTGCCTGTTGTGGATGATGCATTTAATGAGGTTTGCACTGCTCCTGATACTTTACCTCCAGCCCCTGCCAAACCAGATAGATTTTACAGGGTGCCAGACACTCATCACCACCTATACAAGGCCCCACTTGCAGATCCTGAGACTATATACCAGGGGCCTAAGGCAGTAGCCTCGACCTCAGCAAAAAACTCTCTCCCTTCTGAAAGGGAATCCAGGTCCTTAGAGAGATGGGGGAAAAAAGTTTACTCCTCTGCTACTCTCTCAGCTAGAGCTTTAAACTGTCAGTTTCATATGATCCAATACCAAGAGTTTATGCTTGATCAGTTAACTAAGAAGCTGTCCTCTGATGACTCCTTAGATAAGAAATATGTTTTAGAAATGGTGAATAACATTCAGCAGGTTAGTAACCATTCCTTAAAATGTGGCTATGATGCACTGGAGGCTTCATTTAGATCAGCCATGACTGGCACAGTGATAAGAAGGCATGCATGGTTGAAAGAACAGGTCTTGCCGGATCATGTTAAAGCAAAGCTGTTAGATGCTCCTATGGATAAGGCCAGTCTATTTGGTACCTCTGCTCAGCAAGTAATGAAGAAAATGGAAGAGAAGGCAAAATCTGTACAAACAGTTAAGGATTTCTTACAGGTTCAGCCCCCAAGGTTTAGCAGGAACTGTCCTGCCAAAAATTGGTCCTTTCCAGACTCCTCAAAATCTCAAAGAGGCAGGAATAGACGCTCTAGAGGCAGAAATCAATCCAGAGGAGGTGCCTACAGAGGACGCCAGTGGCAAGGCAATAACCAGCGAGGCACAGACACAACCACTGCCACTGCAACAGGACAATCACAGTGACTTGGCTCTGACACCGCCTACCAGGGAGCAAATAGCAGCACCTTTAGGCGGAATGTTAGCCTTATTTTCGAAAAATTGGCACTATATCACAAAAGACAAGTGGATTTTGCAAACCATAGACCAAGGCTACAGGTTCCACTTCCACACCTTACCAGTAAAAGAGGAATGCCAAACCTACCTCCAAATCAAAAACAGAAGCTCTAAAGCAGATAGCTCAATTAACAAAGATGAGAGCTGTGGAAAGAGTACCAATAACAGAACAGGGCAAAGGATTCTACTCCAGACTCTTCCTAGTACCAAGAAAAGAGAAAAGTTGGAGACCTATTCTCGACCTGTCCGTCTTAAACACATTCATCATTGTCCCAAAATTCAAAATGCTGACCCTACAGCAACTTCTTCCCATGCTGGGCAAGGAGTGTTGGCTGGTAACTCTAGATCTCAAGGAGGCATACCTGCACGTCCCCATACGACCAAATTGCAGAAGATACCTCAGATTTCTTGCAGGATCAGAGCATTATCAATTCTCAGCATTGCCCTTTGGCTTATCTACTGCGCCCAGAGTATTCACAAAATGCCTGGCATCAGTAATCGCTCATTGCAGGCTACAGGGAATCCAAATTTATCCATACCTGGACGACTGCCTGTTACAAGCGGACAACAAAAGCAAGCTGACAACAGATTTACAAAGAGTCATTTGCTTACTACAAGCCCTGGGATACACAGTCAATTTAAAAAAGTCAAGACTGATACCATCCCAGACAAGAACATTCTTGGGTGCGGAATTGGACACAGTAAAACAAATGGCATTCCTAACTGCAGAAAAACAAGAACAACTCCCTCTTTACTTCTTGGCATTAACAAAGCAGAACAAACTAACAGCCAGAAAAGTACTGCTGGCCTTGGGCTTCATGGCATCATGCATAATCCTGGTACCCCATGCCAGACTGCATATGAGAAAGCTACAGTGGTACCTAAAGAATTTATGGTCTCAACACAGGCACAGCTTAGAAACCGAAATTCCAATAATCCCATGCCTGAAACAAGAGTTCCTATGGTGGGCTCAAGCATGCCAGTCAAACCCAGGCTTGCCATTCCACAACTTTCAAGCAAGGCAAACCATCACAACGGACGCCTCAGACCTAGGCTGGGGGGCGCACATGTTGGACAAATGCATACAAGGATTGTGGACTCCAGACCAGCTGCACCTGCACATAAACCAAAAAGAAATGCTGGCAGTAAAACTAGCAATCCAGAAATTCAGACCATTCCTCAAAGAAGGCCATTTAATGATAAGGACAGACAACACCACAGTCATGTGGTACATCAACAAACAGGGAGGCACTCATTCATACCCCCTATGCAGGATGACTCTGGACCTTTGGAATATGGCTCTGAGCTACAACATCCAGTTACAGGCAATATTTGTGCCGGGAAAAGAAAACACCCTAGCAGACATGTTAAGCAGAACCACCTCGGATGCTCACAAATGGATGCTACACCCGGACATCTTCAAGGCCATCACAAAGAAATGGGGAATGCCACAAATAGACCTATTCGCATCCCCACTCAATCACCAGCTCAAAAAATTCTGCACAAGGACATACCACCCACTTGCATGGAAGGTGGACTCTCTATCCTTCAGTTGGAAAGGCCTGACAGCATATGCATTTCCACCTCTTCCTTTGATGCACAAGGTACTACTGAAAATCAAAGAGGAACGTCCAAGGATAATTCTGATAGCATCAAATTGGCCAAGACAACACTGGTATCCATTGCTGAGGAGCATGTCTCAGGGAGAATGTGGTCAATACCCTGATGTCTTTGATGTTAACTCAGAACAACTACAACATCATGCACCCAAACCTAAAAACCTTGCAACTGACTGCCTGGAACATCACATAACAGCAACTAACCCAGACTTATCCCAAAGGGTTAAAGACATTGTCCTTGAAGCCCGCAGACCTTCAACAAGAAGGAACTATGCAGGAAAATGGAAAAGGTTTGTCATTTGGAGTACTGAAAGAGGAAAAGATGTGTCGAACATAGATATTGCTAACATCCTGGAGTACTTGTCAGAGCTTCTACATACAGGCCTGTCCTATTCCTCCATCAAGATAAATGCATCAGCTATTTCAGCAGAATACAGCTTTGATCCACCTGTCTTTTCGCATCCTCTTCTCAGGCAGTTCCTCAGAGGGATCAAGAATGTAAAACCTCCTAGGAAACCACCATTACCAGCATGGGA
The DNA here is from genome assembly GCF_019279795.1 of Protopterus annectens. Classification (NCBI taxonomy): domain Eukaryota; kingdom Metazoa; phylum Chordata; order Ceratodontiformes; family Protopteridae; genus Protopterus; species Protopterus annectens. The sequence goes on from NC_056747.1 coordinate 726,790,861, forward strand.
CTTGAACTTTGTGCTAGAAAAATTGACACTCCCTCCATTTGAACCAGCAGCAACAGCAGATCTTCAACACCTATCATGGAAAACTGCTTTCCTACTGGCAATTACTTCAGCAAGGAGGGTTTCGGAACTACAGGCCTTAATGGCAGTACAACCCTTCCTAATCTTCCATCAAGATAGAGTGTCCATGAGAACTAATCCTACATTTATGCCTAAGGTGGTATCCAGAGTATCTTTAAACCAGGCAATCCACCTGCCTACCTTCTTTCCCAATCTACAGAACAGGGGGGAAAGACTGCTGCATACCTTGGATGTACATAGACAGTTACGCTACTACCTGGACAGAACCAAAGGTAACAGAAAAACTGACCAGCTTTTAGTAGCCTATGCAACAGGAAGGGAAGGAAAAGCAATTTCCAAACAGACAATCTCCAAATGGATAGGAAATTGCATAAGATTCTGTTACTCCTACCATGGAAAACCAATTCCACAGAACATAAGACCTCATTCTACAAGGGCTACAGCCACTACCACAGCTTTCTTACGAGGAGTGGCAACCAAGGACATTATTGAGGCAGCTACTTGGACCTCCGTGCATACATTTGCCAAGCATTATAATTTACCTCTATACTCTAGATCCCGAGCAGGGTTTGCCACTGCTGTATTGCAAGGGATCCTAACTACACCATAATTCTTCTTCCTCCTCCCCTAGTTTGGCTATGGTATTCTACCCATTTGTTATGACTGCAGATGCATCCTTGAAGGACATAGTACAGTTTTGTACCTACCATAAATGTAGATGTCCGAACAGGATAGCATCTGCAGTCAGGATTACCCACCCTCCTTCCCCTCTGTGGTACTCCTAGGGTATTTACCCTCCTAATAGCTAGCTGGGGGGGAGTCTCTTATGGTGTATTTGTTTGTATATATGTACATACATGCTTATTTTTTGTGTTTGCCTTCTATTATTTTGGAAACATTGGCATTTATCCAAAATTTAGCTTTCCAAGTGGGCAACTGGCATCTGGGGCAAGAAACACTGAGGAAAATGGCGTCGGCTGATGCCTTTATACCCGAAGACCAGCAGAGATGACGTCGGGTGAAGTGCGACATCAGCCGAAGCCGAACCCAGACTTTGGAATCCGGCCGACCGAAGGGCTGCCTGACGACAGGACAACCCCCATTTGTTATGACTGCAGATGCTATCCTGTTCGGACATCTACATTTATGGTAGGTACAAAACTGTACTTTTTCTCTTTTCTCTACTGTTGTGCAACCTTGGAGAAGGTATATATAAAAGTTTAGGGGATGAGGCATGCCTCTCCAAAAAAAATATTACCTCTGAGGTTCACCAAAAGCTGTTTAGCCAGGACTTTTTTGGTGAATTTACTTTGAGGCATGCGTGAATGAGCATGCCTTTGTTGAAGGTTGTGCGTCAGGGCTGATAACTCGGCACGTAAAAATCCACTACCAAAACATTAGTGGACCGGAGTTCCGCTGTGGCGACTCCTAACCGGGATAAGCCAAAAGACACAACAACTTTTGTTGAAATTGAATTTGAGTAATCAACACGATTCCCTTCTCATAAATTAAGATTTATTTTACATAAATAATACAAAGTATATATCTACACCTTGCACATAAATGGCTTTTATTTCTTTGTTCAAGTTACATGTGCAGCATTTTTTCACATGCTTATTAGCACAAAGGTTCATATCGCATTTTGTCAGTTGTTGCTTATATGTATTCTTTCCCCTTCCCTTTAAATCTCTAAATTGCTGCCTTTTTAAATAGCCTGCACCAGTGGGTTGATCCTGCATCTATTAGGTTATATATGCTTGGTTTGTCATTAATAAAGACACACCAGCATAATTAGCAGTTTAATAACCATTTAGTAAATTGAGGGTAATAATAGGGCTACGCTGTATATGATGCTTGCATGCAGAAGCTCATGTGTTTTAACATTCAAGCAGTTCACATAGTAACTGTTCAGGAAGGATGTTCCAGCTGGTCACACTACCCCTTCTATGAAATAATACATCCTAGATTCATCACTTAGTGAGATTGAATTCCTTGAAGCTTCTGTGTATCTCCTCATTGTGGTTTTAGTGAACTGGTTGCAGGAACAATAGTAGGGAGTCATCATACTTTCAGCTGGGATAGTGTTCTCTCTCAATAATTTGCTAACTGGTAGGGCAAATTTTAAGACATTCCATAAGAGTTGCTTAACTTTCTCACCTGATTTACATTTACAGTATTTAAATATGAATAAGATATGCCAGAATGCAGAGGTGGTTGGAAGCTCAGACATGGATGAAAGACTGTGACTGTGAGGCCTAGCAGATTATGTGGAGAATTTAGGCTGCTTGATCATGAGCTGAGGATCACTACTACAACTACTAACAACTGTGGGCCTAGTGGTATCTCTTCAGAAATCTGTATGGTTTCTGTTGAAGGCAGCTTGCATCCTGATGAGATACTCAGTCATAAATGTCTTGTTAAACTGTTTGCACTAATCTTTAGTATGGCTGTTGACCTAGCATTTAGCAGGGAGAATAGTAGACATCTGTCTAGCTCAAGTGCAGCTGACCTGCCTCATCTCCTGTTTAACCTAGAAATTACTGAACCCTTCAGCTGGCATTCACTTTACACTCTCTGTGACAGTGTTCCAGGACACACAACCTACTCCCTCTGTCAAGTACTGATTTTTTTCATATTTGTCTTAAAACTTTCCCTTTCCAACTGTCATGTGCCCCAGTTTCCCTGTTTTCTCCAGTTTTAATGTACCGCTTGACATGTGTTGTGTTCCACTGTATACGTGTCTCCTACTTATCAAATGTTTCCTCATATTTTACCTACTGTACTCTCCTTAGTTTTCTAAGTATCAGGTAGTACATCTAATTCTGAGATGTACTCTAACAAACTGACGTCTACTGTATACTCCATTATAATCGAATTGTGTGTCTTGACTTATGTCATGGGTAAAATGTATCAGCATTTGACAATCATACTTTATTAAATTAGTAAGGAATGAGCAGATGAATACTTTTAATCAGGCTTGAGCCTCCTTCCTTCCAGCTGCCATTTATGCAGTCCCTTCCCAAGTCTGTACTACTTAACTAATATACCAGCTAGGTCTTTGATGCTATTGTGAGTCCGTAGTACAGCTCCCCATTCCCTTCTTTGCTTTAGAGTTTACCTTATTATAGAAGCCTTCCTTTGCAAACTGTCCAGCAGATTAATGATCTTTTATTTGTAAGACTTCTAAGTCTTTAAGCAGTCTAAAGATTTTTTCCTCTTGGGTATTTGTGTAGACCAGCATGTAAACCAGTACTTTATTACCAGAAGAACTAGGTGCAAGAATTTCCATTGCTTTACAGTAAGTATTGAGTGTTGCCTGTCTGCCACTTGCTTCTTTTGTTATATATTATTCTCCCACACCACCTATTTCTTGCTTTCTACAGCAGTTTTGCTACCATCAGTAGACAGATAGATCCTGTTCTCCATTCCTCATTCTGTAGGAACACCAATATGATAAAAAGAAATCCTGATAGGAAACATCAACTTGTGTGCTACAGGCTTCCTAGTACATAGTTGCTTTGCCCCAATTCTCTCTTTTCTGTTTTGTATCTTTTAGCTGGGTGCATCCAGGAAACTTACTAGATATCCCTGTAGAAAAGATTTTTCATACCAAATATCAATACCTGTACAAGTTTTTCCTACTAAATATCAGTACCTGTACACCATCAACATGTATATTACCAACCACCACACATACTATAGTGAGTCACAAGCCTAGAGAGGATGCATTATTCTAGGAAGTGTTTTTGTAATTGGTGACTCTATTGTGAGGTACACTAATAATGCCCTCACAAGAATGGAGAAGAACAGGGTGACATCTGTCTTTCTGGAGCCAGAATCTAGGGAATTGTTATGCCCGGGATTCATGAAGCTTGCACCAGGCTTAGCGTAGGCAGTCTAACGCCAAATATGGCCGCCGAGTGATTCAGTTATGATCCATTTCCACGTGCACTACCAGCGTACGCCAGATCTGCGCAGCTCTCGGCTCATGTATGCTAATCACCCCATGCGCAGTAGTGCAGCATGTAAATGAAGGTACATAGCGATTCATTAAGTGGTGCAGGCGTAGCGTAAGCATACAGAAATATAAACCAAAAAAAATGGTTTACATTTTTCCAAACAGAACATCAGAGCCATGAAAGCGGACCAAACTTATGTATTACAAAGTTGACATATGCCAATGGCTAAATATACAGCCAATGGCATAAAAAACACGCACAACACTTAAAAAATAACATTTAATGTCATGGCCACACTAACGCAAAGTACAACCGCAGGGCAAGTGTGCGCAAATGGGAACACAAGGAAAATATATATAGATGTCATAAAATTGCAATGTAACACAAATCATGATGTCGCCATAATAGTCAATGGTATGCATGCTACACCACAACCAAGGCACAAGGGTTGCTAAGGGTCTGTGACAATGTTTAGCCTGGTAACTATGAATTAGTAGTCAATGCCATGCAAATGAGGCAAGTAATACTGAATCGCAAATGTCCTGCCTGCCTAAGGATGTACCACAAGGCGCAGCGGTACAACACCATGGAGTGGCCTGGAGGTGTACATGACATCAACAGAGGGGTGTGCCACCATAGCTGTAAGCACATTGGAGCATTGCTAATCCGGGTTGCCCATTGCTAAGCCAAGCCACAGGATAGGGGTGTGGATGTAGCCATAGCTTTGCCTAGCTGAGAGCACACAAGGTGACCGAAAGCACGTGTACGCGGATGACAATGCACTCAAAACCCGGTAAATGGCTGTGTGCGGTGCACACCACAGTTGAAACAGGAAGGTTACGGGAAGACAATAAGGAAATGCCGCAGTAGGGTAATTGGAGTACAACTGAGTAACTAACTCCTATTAACTCACAGTGGGCCATTGACGGTAGCTAACAAGGCTACTAGTAGCAACCTGCAGAACAGGACAGGGGAGGTGCCAGATTGCAAAGAAAAGAGAACTGTCACAGCAGAGCAAAGCAAACCTGCAGTAGATCGGCTATAGAACACATTTCGCAACACAGTCTTGGGTTGGGAAAGTACAAAACAAGAAAGCAGGCTGCTGGATGCATGCCTGAAATGGGAGGGGAATCGTTTTGAAAAGTGAAGGCAAGGGCAAGAGGTGATCCACGGCAGCTAAATGTAATGCAACACCAAAGGCACCACAATAGCAGTACCTGTGGTAAAACACATAAGTAAGATACCCTGCAGCTCGGATTGTACATACACACTCTATGACATCATCAGCTTCCAAAGCACAATAGTATAAAGTGTGAAGACACCTCACACACACACTCGTGTATTCCCAAACACTGCACCATTGGTGTAAACAGGCGGGGGAACTTTTACAATGTACATGTTGGGAGCTACCATAGCTGTGGTTCATCAGCATGTGTTGGAGACTGAAGGTGGTGTGGAGGATGATGCTGACAACCACCTCAGGAGGAGGAGAAGAGTGTTCAGACCAAGGGTAACCTACCAGGGGCTAGATGATCTGGAGATGATAGAGCGTTACAGGGTGGACAGGAACATCATACAGCAAATCATTGAGCTGTGCCGGCCACGCCTCAGAGCCAGAAACAACAGAGCGGAACACATCCCAGTTGACATGAAGGTATGTGTAAGCTTGAGAATACTAGCCACAGGTACTTTTCAAAGGCCAACTGGAGATATGGGATCTCACAGGCATCAGCATCCAGGGTACTCCACCAGTTCCTGGATGCCATGTTACCACATGCCAATGAGCATATATGCTTCCCCCGAACTCAGAAGGAGTTGGCCAGCAATATGTGCCTTTTCCACCATGTGGCAGACTACCTGGAGGTACTGGGTGCAATAGACTGCATGCACATACATATCAAGTCACCACCCGGTGAGCATGGTAGACACTACATAAACCGCAAGGGATACCACTCCATCAACTGCCAGGTCATGTGCAATGCCCAGGGCATTATCATGGATGTGTGTGCTGGCAGCCCTGGAAGCTACCATGACTCCCACATCTGGCATGCCTCACAGCTGTACCAGTTATTTGTCACGGGGGACATTCCATATGAGCACCTTGTGGGGGATGATGGCTATGCACTGAAGCCATGGATGATGACTCCCATCAGAAATGCACACACACCCATGCAAGAACGCCATAATGAGGCACATGCACAAACCAGAATCATCATAGAGTGTGTGTTTGGGATACTGAAATCACGGTTCCGTTGCTTGGACATATCTGATGGAGCCTTGCAGTACTCTGCAGGCACGTGCGCCCACATCTTCATAGTATGTGCCGTACTAAATAATATGATCCTGTGGAAACAGCTGCAGCAGGGACATAATGGTGAAGGCCCTCACAGCCCACTACAATTGCCAAGGGCACCACAGGCACAGAGGGATTCAGACCAGGAACACCCTGTGCCAGCCCCAGTAGGCAGATGGAGGCGTTCCCAATATGCCCATGTCTTGGCAAAGAGGGAACGTATAACACATACACTGACAGTGTAGGCCCCTATGGTCTGACACATTTCTTCACCTGCACACACAGTAAAATGGATGGCACACACACACACGACCACCTGTAAATTGTCATGTATAGGTGGTCTACTGTGTGCATCCTACATAGGCAGCCCTCAACTATTGCACACACAACAGCTATTGGTACAAGGTAAGTCAACACCTGAACAGTAAATTAAGCTAACAGCATGTGTTGATACTGTATGTATAGGTTCCTAGGTACATCAATAGGTACATGCCTAATTGTCAGAGGCCATTCATAAGCCTAGCCAAAATATGTCTGCTTTCCCCACCCCATTGATTAACTAACTGTCCCTCTGTGGAGCAGTGCCAGTTGTGGGATCCCTGTGGTGTAATTACTGTTCCCCACCCACTCTGCAAGGATTCCCTGGTGTGTTAATGAGGGGCACCATATAATGTAATCACTATAATGTAATCAGGGATGTAGTTCCAAAGCATGGGGAGTACCCATGACAGGTAACTGTCACCCCAGCATTCTCCAGTTATGATTGTGGCAAGGTGTAGCACATTACAGTGTGTGGCTCACTGTGACATGGATTCCCATAGCTGGGATTGGAGGTTATGAATCCCAGAAAGTATTGGCCTAATGTGTCGGTACATGAGTAGGTATCCCTGTTAATGGTGGGGTATTGTCAGTCGCACATCAGTAGTGTCTGTTAGAATCCTACTTTCCAGTACACCAAGAAGTGAGGACCATTAACCATGGGGTATGGTGTGGAATCTGTATCAAGCTACAATTTGTATAGCAGTTATGGCCAGAGTTAGTTGCACTTGGATTACCTCTGATTCACTGTGCTAAGCAACCAGCCTGGAGGTGTGGATATCCTTGGGAAATATGGACACACCTCTGCCATGGGTGTTCCGGTCCTGGTTACATGACTGAAAGGTGTGGTATGAGTAATAGCTTGGTAGTGCAGGGGTGCTCTCAGGAGCCTAGAAGCAGGTCCCAGTCACTGCACAGATATCGAAGTGGTCCATTACAAGGAGTGCCTCGGGTGAGTGCGTTTGAGATGAAGATGTCAAGCATTGAGTAGCATTAACCTCAGGTTTTGCTTGCCTGTTTCTGTTATGGTGGTGAATATGTTATTTGAACCGTGCCTAAAACAGGCACTATAGGAGCAGCAAGAGCCTTAGCCGTTATCCATAATCCCAGGGCCGACAGGTGCAGGACATCTGTGCCAAAGCATCGTGTTCTGTCGACCATGTCATTCAAAGCAGACAGATACTGGATACCCTTGGCATGACACCAGAAGCATAGCCAATTGTTGAAGTAAATAATTCAGTCCTTGTACTGCATTATCAGTCTGGATGACGGCCGAATGCTTCTCAGGGCTAGGGCGATACCTGCCTGGGCTACAAGATCGGAGAGCTATCCCATGTCTCTTTACATGTAGTCCAGGAAGGTGCATCTCAAGGTATTCACACTAACATGGAAAATGATACAGTCATATTGTACCTGTTGAGGAGTGACCTGAGTGCATAGGTTATGTTGCAGATCTTGTTACCCAACAGGCAGCTGACAGTAACTATCACCTTGTGTAGCCTGCTGAGTGGGACATCAGTGTGACCGCCTATAGAGTCACCTATGATTAGTGTGTTGAGTACGTTATATCGCCCTATTGGCTGTGGTTGATGGGTACACTGAGTTTGTGGGCTATAAGTAATTGGTGTTGTGTTGGGTGGTGGGGGATGCCTTTGTTTTTGCTTTGGAGTTCTCTGTTGCCTAGACAGAGTAGTATTGAGAGGCTCTGCAAATGTTGTAGTCTTACTATGTGTGGCCTGTGGTGGTGGAGATCTTGTGAGACTATGTGATGAGTGTGGAGTGGTGCAAATGTTTAACATCCCCACATGATTGTCAGGTTCAGTCTGGGTTGGAGAGAGCTTTACCTCCAGCATAACTAGTTATGTGCACCTCCCACAGGTTGTAGTGTTGTATGTTAGGAGGGGAGTATTGACTGTGTACACAAGACAATTTATATATTGCCTCATGATGCCCATATTCATGATATAGACAGGCGATAACACTGGGAATTGACACTTGGACATGCCTGAATATTTAACTATTTCCCACTGGATATGTGAGGAAAGTGTGTACAAGAGCTGTTTTACTCTAAGCAAGCGCAAAATGTAAGTACAAACAGTGTTTACCTGTAGGTAATGAGGAGGATTGAGTGCTATAGTAATTAGTAGCTCATGAAGTGCTTACATGTTCTGAACAAGTGCTGAGCATGAATAAGCAATACAGATAGGGTGTCGGATTAACATAAACACACTGTCCCCCTCCAACACTTACACAATCACATATCCATGAACACTACAGAGCCCCTGTAACCATAACTGTGATGGTACAAAGTGCACTCAGGCTGCATGGGACCTGTCCACATCCCTGGTTGTATCATACACATATGGCAAAACAGTTTGCTCTACACATACACATCATGTAAAACATAGCTTCATGTCAGTCTGTGAAAACACTGAATGGTGCACTCCAACAGTTATCACAACCTACAAAGTGGAGACACCAGTCATACTAGGAGGCACTGCACTACTACCCTGCTGAGTCTGGTCTGAAAGTCCATGAACCTTAATCAACGTATATGTTGTTAGCAGTACAGATGTAGATGACAGTACGGATGATTTCACACTGCATATCATACCTGTGACAGGTCATAGGACATCATCACTCATACTGTGTTCCACCTACACTCAGTATACTAGATGTACCTTTGTATGTCACAGAGTGTTCTGCCAGTGGACTGTTGACAGAACCAACACTACAAAAGGTGTCTGAGTAATATGTGCATATCACACCAGTGGCAGCTACAGTAAAACAGGGTTACTTTGTTGTACTCCCCCTCATTGTAGCCCATACCACACAGACAAATGGGAGGCATCTGCCTATGTAAGTATGTGAATGGCTATGACCTAGGAGCAATAGCTGACTCAGTGTTGTAGACAACATACAGAATGGGCTTTGTGGGTGAGGTGTGTGACATCTGTGCACAATCTGACAGCTGCATATTGCATTGTCACCACTAGGTTAATAACCCTGTACCCATGAGCTACCACCTAGGCAGTGGTCAACATAATGGACACTTTGTGTAAGGGATGGTGCTGTGCAGTTTATCTCCTTGAGCTAGTGACGTCACCAAGCCTATTAGGTAGTCATAAGAGGCAAGCCTAGTCATGACAGGGTGCCATCCATGAACATGGAGATCATTGTACAGCCATAACTCATCACTCAAGTGACCAATATCTGATCACATATCACCTTTAAGGGGTATTGCCCATGTTTGGATGGGTGACATCAGCCTTCACAATCCTCATCTTCACTATGTAGCATGATGCCTACCCTGCATAAAGACATGTCCAACACTGTGATGTTGGACATGCTACACGTACATATCCTGATCTGAAATACATACATCATGGACATCCACCTTCCTAGTACAAGGATTGCCACATGCTGGACAGATCCTTGTGCCATACGCGTTACATATTCCTGACATACTATGCAACCCTGTCTAGTGAAGCTGCACATTTCACCTTTGTCAGACATGGTGTGATGACCGTCTGGATCAGTTATGTGGCACTGCTTCACCTGGCACCGGAAACATGGCTGTCAGCTACAGCTAGGTAACCTTACATCCTACGCTCATACATGGCCCAGGGCATACAGACTACTACATGACCTTGGCAGTACATGCTATAGTTGATAACCATCCCTGCAAATACCATCCGGCTAGCCAGTGTCCCATGTGTATCACATGTGCAACACAGGCGATATGTGGCAGGATGTTGAACTACTGTACAGTGCCGTGTAGATGTATATGGCAAAACACATGCATGTAAAGGCCTTCCGTGTGCTTGTCTGCATTGTCACAGGTCATGTCTGCTAAGGCAGATATGTGTTGATATGTGACATAAACACAGCATCAAGGTTGACAGCATTAATGTGGACACATCCACGCATGTGCTGATAGGTAAGAACACCAGTACAGGCAAACAGATATGCCCACATCAAGACAGCATCCACATGGAGTATGAGCAATGTAATCAGGTGACACACACATATGGTGATAATATCCAATCCCCATTGGGTGTCACATGTGTGTGACACAAACATGTCAGTGGTGTCAAGTGTCGTGAAGATTTGCAAAGACAACTGTTTATATGTAATAAATGTGATACACATGTATGTGCAGCTGTATCTCTGTGCATCTCTGAGATACTGTGACCTGTCTCCATCATTATATCTTCCAGATATGCCACGAGCAAGGCTCCCAGCCTATACCCGCTTGGAGGATGAGGCCCTTATACCTTACCTCCAAGACAACTATGATGTCCTGTTTAGCCATGTGCCACAGCATGCACAGCAGCGGGATGACCTGTGGCAGGAACTTCGCAGGAGGGTTAATGATGTGGGTGGCCATAACCGCACATACCAGCAGGTGCGCAGACACTGCACGGACCTGATCAGATGTGCGAAACAGCATGCAAATGCAATCGCCAGGGAACAAGGTGCAACAGGTGGTGGGCCACCAACCCAGACCCCACTCTCACGTACCGAGAAGCTACTGGCCAACCTGGGGACACCATCAGAACAGCATCCACAAACCTTAGCTGCCATCGTGGAGGTGGGTGTCTCAACCACCGAGCCTGGACTTGCCTGGTAGGTCACTGCTGCACATATAACTGTTATATTCCATATAGTTGCATGTGTCACTGTACAATATGTAATGTAACATCATATGCAAGGCATGTATACACACATGCATACTATAGTATGCTACTCTGTGTATGCACACATGTGCATACTCCATAGTATATCCTATTGTACTGGCAAATGTGTTAACATGCACATTGCACCCTGTAGCTGTCATACAGGCGTGAATAATGATTATACTGCTGTGTCACCCCTATATAGGCACCTCTGGTGTTCCGCAGAGACAGCAGGCCATTGCAGGTGAGACAGTTATAAGTATCAGGCATGTTAATGCACAGATCTATTCACCATGTGGCCAGTTAACACATGTACACACAATGTATGGTCCGGTCGCAATATACAGGTCTCATCTTTAATCCATCACACTGGCTACCCATGTGCAATACTTACAAACTAAGTGAAACACCGACATGAAATCTCAGAAACTGTCATTGCTAGATGTGTGGACAACTGTGCATACAACGGTGGAGGTGTTGTTCAATGTAGGAGCATGTACTATTCATCATAACTACACATGTGGGGTACACAAACAGTACTACACAGTGAGCTGGAGTATGGGCAGCCCACATGATTCACCATTGTGGATTATGCCCCTGCTATGAGTGCACACATTGTGATGTGCCATCTGACATGTCCATGACATGCAGTGGTCCGGCTGCAACATTGTCTCACTATCTCATAAAACATACCAAACATACAACCCTTTGTCTGCATAACCCTGTGGACAGTGGAGTATATGACATCTATGGGTGTATGTCATATGGGACAACACAGACATGTGATATTGATGGCCATCACAACCGTTTGGCCAACACATGTTCACACATGGTCATGGAGGATGGCCAGAGACATGTAGCAACACACAGTAGATGTGATGTGTTTGCGTGTGCACCCTGTTGTACATTGGGTACACATGGTCCAACTATAGCTTTTATTGAATGATTGTATTGCAGATGTGGAACACTGGACATCCTACAAGCCTGTGCACAGCTTGTGGAGGCGTAACTTCATTCGACCACATAAGATGTGTTGAACATCATGACTGTGTCACAGCATGACAGTAGTCACCTCTACAGCATCCACATACATACACAGACAACCACATCAGGCCACAGATACAGTACATTTCCCTTGCTGCTGTTGGACATCACTGTCAGCCGTGCACCTCGTGTGTGTGTGTGTGTGTGTGGTACACAAATGTCATGTGGGACATGGTGTATTGACAAGTCTGCCATGTGTGGACATGGTTGCCAGGCAGCTAAAATATGTTTGCAGATGTGCAGGGGTGTCATCCGTATGTCCTTTAGTGACCTGTGTCACACATTACACATCATGGTTTACTGTATTTACACCTCAGCGACGTGGGTGCAGGATGCCACTGTGGTACGGCGATAGCATTGTTACCTCACAGCAAGAGGTTCTCCCATTCGATTCTCAGCTGGGCTTGGGAGTGCCTTCTGTGTGGAGTCTGCATGTCCTCCCCGCAGTTGAGTAGCGTTCGAAAGACGTGTGCGTAAATGGGCGCACCTTCGTTGAAGGTTGGGCATCAAGCTGGCACCTCGGCATTTCATACGGACCGGAGTTCTGCTGTGGCGACCCCTTACCGGGAAAAGCCGAAAGACACACAACAACACCTCAGCGATGTGGGTCGCATTCCATAGTATATATGTATTGTGTATGCACACAGTCATGGCTATGCACTATGTGTGTAATCCACCCTGTATAGCAATAGAGACGCCTCATGATTCCATGCAATGGCACTGTGTCTGTACTTTACACTGTATTGCAATATAGACGCCTCATAATACCCTTCAATGGTCATACACGTCTGCTAAAAGTGCATTTTATCTGTAGGGCGGACAGATAACACTGCAATGTGACACCATTACACCACTGTATATGTGACAGGACACCATTGTGTCAAACATGTATGCATGTCAATGCACACGTCAGCAGATTACATGTCATACTACATGTTAATGTCAAGGTCATATGCCACACATCAGCCATGTGTACTGTTAACCTGTGCTGGTCCACATGGTGTAACACAGGGATGCATGCTTACTACCATGATTGTGTGACATGCATGGCTTCTGCTATGACACATGCTTGCTGTTGTGTGCAATCCAGGGATGTATGATAACTACCACTATTATTGTCTGAGCTGCATGCCGTCTGCTGTGTCACATGCATGTTGCATGCCTTCTGTCAAATCACATGCATGGTGTGTCTGTGTGTGTGTATGTCTCTATATTGTAATGTAGAGTCTTTGTTTGCCTTCACAGGTGATGTAGATGCGTTACCCTCCTGCGGTCCATCTGATGTTAGTGTCCCCACAGACTCTAGCAGTGATGAAAATATGCTTGAGGCACAGGCATGGGTTGTCAGGGGCTGAATCTGTGCCATTGGTTGCCATTCCACCTATATCCCTCTCATCCCGGCAACCAGATCTCATGCCAACACATACCCCATCACCAGTGGCCATAGAGGAAGGACAGTTAGCGTGTGGCAGCTTGGAACAGGAAAGTGTGGTGGCTACGGAAGGTGCATATTCACACCATGGTGTCAGGCAACTGACTGGAGATGGGCCATACAGGCATGTGGCCAGTACTGCTCATAGGAGGACCTCTGGCCAACATGCCCCTGCAGGACAGAGCGCAGCAGCTGGTGTCACCAGATGCATGTTTCATTCTGTAATGGCGGCACAGGCACATGCTGAATGGCAGAACAGAGAAGGGCAGAGGCTTCAGAGGGCTGCTATCCGTTATTTAAATGACAACATCCAGGCATTGGCCAATGCTCAACAGCAGATTGCTGAAGTTTTGGACAGATGATTGGGTGACATGGTTGGAATCCTTGACCGGGGCATGACAATCCGCGAGCCTGAGCTGTCTGTGCTGGACCATCTGGTAGGCGTGAGGTGTAGGGCACGTGGATGTAGGCCAGCTACGTCACCTGGTGCAGGTCTACGTAAACGAGCTACCTCACATGCCCGCTCCCATAGTGGCAGTAGCAGCAGAAGTGCAGCTGGTGCTGTGCTGTCCACACCAGGACACAGCAGGCCACGTGGACATGGCCCTGGATGGTCCCAGTGGACATGTGTCATCGGACAGTACCCAATCTGCACCTCTACCTGGTAGTGCCCGTGCAACCCCTGGCAGACACAGGTCACGTGGCCGGACACCATGAGCTGTAAAACCTGGTCTGTACAGTCTGGAGCTGTCAATAATACCTGTTTGTAGGCCAGACACATGGCAGATCTGTGTGCACACATACACACACACACCAGAAACATCTGTAGGGCACCGCAACACTCACATGCATAACAACCACACATGGCCAATTAGATCACAGGCCCTAACCCACACACATGATGTCATCCACTGGTACAGCCTAGGCCCCTGGCAAACATTATCACCCTGTTAATATGATGATGCCTGTGCCTCATCCCCGTCATCCACACCATCGGTGCAGGGACATGCTCATATGGTCTGATGCACAGGGTGAACAGAATAGGGAGATAAGTGTAGATTACAATTGTTGTGTACTGTTGACACGCGGCAGACATACCATGTAGTACAGGTTTAGAATGCATTTTCTGTTCACAGTATGTGTCTTGGTAACAACAGTAACAGCATGTTGGTAATAATGTCCTGCTTTCCTCCTTCAGGTCTAATTGCATGTGCCGTTGAGTGCCAGTGTTTGCAGTTTCCCATGTGTAAATGTGGACTACTCACAGGTATGTATGGCAATACCAGCATGCTATTCATAGCTTCAACCTCACTGTTAGAAAGGCTGACATTCCAAAGATGTCTACACATCTACTGATCCAGGACCATGGGAGCTGTGTACTAAGCTACAGTGGCTGGAGAAGTGACAGCCATACCGGGTGACATCACAGGTACAGTTACATGGGTCGGGGAGTTTACATAGCGGTCTAGCTGATGACAAGGGTAGAGGCCAGTTGATAGCTTGAGGCTTCACTGTATAGCAGTAATACACATTCACATTACAGGATGAGAACACACAACTACACACAGACACACACACACAGGTATTCGCACACATGTATTCAGACACACAGTAATATGCCCACAATCACGGGGTCAACGACACTGTAACACACAGACACACTTGATAGTGTTGAGGTGAGGACCCCTGCCTGTGTGGTAATCACCATTACAGTACTGTGCACCCACATGAAGCGACACAGAGAATAAACATGTATAGGTAGTCAGTAAAGCCTAAGATCGACGGCATCAACAGGGTAGTAGATTGCATCACCTGGAGGGGTTAGGGGTCCTATCTGTTCACTATGGTAACATACATCCTCACTCCATGGACCAGACAGCCATACATACATACATACATACATACACACACACACACACACACACACACACTGTGGAGTCCACAATTGAATGCACCTGTGTCATGCACATACAGATAGCTCACATGTGTGTGATACACACTCCACCCCTGCCTATGTCATGCTTTCTATACTGCAGTATGTACAGATCTCTAAAACAGTGTACAGGGGTGTGAGTAACAATTGGGATGTATTCCCCACCATACGTGGCATATATGGACACACAAACAAACACACATGGCAGTACTGTGAATCAAACACCTGCTATCTTATGATACATATGACAGATATGCAGCAGTATTGCCCGCATTACAATGTGTACCGACGCTACCTTTGGCAATTGTGCTGATATATGCACACGGGAGGTCTTAAGTGCTACAGGTGTCAAGTGATTTACAGTCAGTGACACCCTGACTGCTGTGTAGGTTGTATGTCTTCCCCTTCAATTAAAAGAAACATAGCTTAATGTTTGCACATGTTATGGTAGGACGGTGTGTGACACACCTGTGAGCTGTCTTTAGCAAACATCCATCTGCAAAGATGGTCCACCACTTTGTCCACACATCCGTCCATATCTGATGTACATCTTACCATACTGTCAGTATTTCACCATATACAGTTGGCAGTGATGGGGCTGCATTGCAACTGCATATTGTAGCAAGACACAGATCACCTGCAAACATCAGCTATTGCACATGCATGGTAGCTGAACGCACACCACTACATGTACATGTGTGTAGGTCCTACATTCCTGTCATGTAGCCATGTTTGTAGGCATTGCAATTGGTAGAGATGTGTGATGACATACGACACATGGACTGTTGTATGATATGATAGTTATCATGGGTAACCAGTACAGATTAATGTTAACTCAGTCAACATTGATATCACACCTTTGTACTGTTAGCATTCAACAGCCATGGACCTACCTTCCATGTGCATGTGTGTAATTGCTGTAGCCACCTGTCTGCACGAAGGACAGCAACAGCTATGCTATGTACATATGTGTTGTGTGTGTTTGTGGCATGTACATATCCACGGCAGGCACATGTATGTCATATCCAAACATGAGGGTGTTTACTGGTGTACAGCAACAGTCATCTATTACAGTTGTATATGACCCAGGGCCCCTGTTATGTGTACAGCTGACCTGATTATGAACAGTGGTATAATTGCATTGCGTAACACATAATGCAACTGTGTCAGTACATGGGTAGTCTGCACAGTTGCTGTAGAGCTAGGTACAGTCCACTGGTCATGGGTCACATGGTGTTGTACTAATATATGTTCTACCACATGTATGGGTGTGTGTTCCTGGTCGAAGGACATGGTGATGTTTGAGGGCTACAACCTAGAATGCGACTTTTGACACTGTGATTTGCACCTGACACATCTGTAATGCCTTTTGAGGGTGTACTGGTCAGTACATGTGAGTGGCCTTCATGTACATGGGGACACCACCACCTGGAGCGGTCCGTAACAGTGTTATGGCCCACATGTCTGTATCCGAGGTATACGGTGGTAGTGCTATTGTGCACAACTGAGCCTTCAGCCAGGTGTTCCTCACTGCACAGATGTCAGTATTCCCCATTGTTGGATCTACATTGGGCAGCTGTGATTACGAATGCTACACATCTAGCACTGTTTAGCATACACATACAATGCAGTTGTCCTGTAGGTGTCAGGGTGTTAACCTGGTCTCAGGACATTCGTCTGTGAATGGCACTATATGGGCGAAGTAGCCACTCGTGGCAGGACATCACCATGGGTGGTATTAGTGTGCCAGGTTTAGATTGATACATCTAAGGTGACGGACAGCAGCAGACATTGTGTAGAAGACCGGTGTCAGATATATGTAGTGCAGCATTCATGCTAACAATGACAACTATCGACACCACTGTGCCCTTCCATGTTTAGAATCAGAGAGCATACAAAACAGCCCTATGCTACTAAGTGTGTGAGCATGCCCAGTATGATGTTGTGTAGATAGACACATAGTGCATTCCAAACGGCCGTGTGCTACTAAGTGTGTGAGCATGCCCAGTGACACCTTGTGTCAGTTATGTGCCTCTATTTGTATGGGCATGGCCATTGTAACCCTGTATTGCAATAGTGGTCGTCCAGGCAACAGATGGCCATACCCCACTTCAGGATGGATTCCTACATTGAACACACTGGTTCACAGGTATGTATATCGTAACTGCCAGCATCCATGTCGATGTCCGCATTCCTAGAAGGTCATATTGACAGTCTTGAAAGGTGTAGTGTCTGTGGCGTGGCTCGTATCTATGTAGTATTGTAATAGTGGTCCGTAGATAGGCAGTTGTCCCGATCACACCACTGGCGTGTGTTTGTCTCTGTCTGCCTGGGGACAGTAATATGATTTTAGACTGCTCACACTCCATACAGTCCCTATCGGTGTCTTTTCCATTGCTGATGATGTCACCCACCTAGAAGTATGCCTCTGGGAGTGCTGTGTCCCAGTAATCTCAGTAGCGTGTTCTGCAACTGCATAATGCTGTAGTGTGATAAGGTAGTTAGGTCTGTGTTCTAATCCCAGCCATGCCAACTGTGTGTGTGTGTGTGTGTGTGTCCATCTGCCTGGGGACAGTCATATGCTTTTAGACTTCCCACACTCAAGTTCTGTAACTGCGTAATGCTGTAGTGTGATAGAATAGACAGGTAGGTGTTCTATTCCAAGGCATGACAGGTGTGTGTGTTTGGCAGTTATATCCTATGTGTTGGTATCTGTAAGTGGCTAGCTCCAGGATGTGTTGAGGAGTGTGTTCTGTTGTTTTCCTATATAGTGTCCATAAATGTCACAATCGCCCAAGAGACTGGCTTGGCAAGACATAAACAAACATTTGCCAATAGGTCTGGTGAGTAATGTCAGCAGCCCTAATCTTACCGGTAATACAGTCTGAACCCGTGTGATGCACAGAAACACACTTGCCTTGATAGTAACACCAGTACATAATGCAGGAGGCGCATGTGGTTTCCTTTTCATTCTTCTCTAATGCTTAGGTGTCACGTGATCCGCTGTTGTGATATATATTCTATATGTATGTGTGTGTATCTGTATATGTGTGTGTGTGTATGTATGGATGTATATATATATATATATATATATATATATAGACATTAGCACACATAAATCTACATGATAAACTGTAGAAGTCAACAACTTAAAACTTAAAAAACAACAAAGAGAGCAATAGCGGAAATAAAATAAAAACTTTTTATATATATGAAAGCTTGTTGGAAAGGTTTTAAAAGTCATTAGGAGAATTGTTTTAACTGAATATGCCATGGAGTCTTTATATAATGTAATTGAATAAGTGGCTTAGTAATTATTCAATTATGTTTTAATTGATGGTATATATATATATATATATATATATATATATATATACATACAGGAGGCTTTACTTTGTATAATTTGTCTGAAGAAGTTGGGGTATTTGCCCCTTCGAAAGCGCTTGCAATAAAAGTTTGGTTCATAAGTGGCTCATGTAAGTGTTGGAATTTCCGCTATCTCTCTCTTTGTTGTTTTATAAATCTACATGATGGAATACATGTCCTTTACTGTTGAATGCCTGTGCTGGATGATCTGTACGTGATAACCTCAGATGTAAGTATATCTGCTGTGGCTTAGTGGTAAAGCACATCGTCTGTGGTGTGCAGGGTCCTGTATTCGACGTATGTAGAGACCGGTTATTTTGTTGCTGGGAAGAACAAGGGACATCAAATACGGTGATAGTAAGGTGCTTTTAACCAGTTGTGTGCGGATCTGCACGACAGTAAGCAGTGGTTATTTTTGTGGAGGCTCAGTATGGGTCATGTAACTATGCATTATAAGACAATACTATGCAAACGAGGTGGAAAATAGTGAATCCCGTTTATCCCCAGGGTGTGATGCAGATCCCAAGAGTGTATGTGTATAGATAGCCGGGTGCAGGACTCGAATATAGGTGAAAGCATGGGGGGTGTCAGGCATACTGTACGTACATTGGAGCCCTGTGTCTCAGGATTGCTCCTGCCTTAGCAAGCCTAAGCTAGGGGTGTGTCTATACCTGTCTAGTGCAATTGGGAGGGACAACAGCAGTAGGAGAATAGTCAAGGTGAACAAGCTGGGCAAACAGGTGATAATTATCACAATCAGCAGATTACAGGCCCAGCCCGGCCCAGAACACTACGATAAAGTGTGCAAGCACCATACCCATGGGTTTTTTTCCACACTCTACACCACCGGTGTATACATGCGGGGAAATTTTACGAAACAATCCAACGAAATGAGAAGGGCTGCAGCAGGGAACATAGACCAACATGTGCAGGAGGCTGAGGGTGGTGAGGATGTGAATGCTGCCGAACAACCCTCAGTGAGGAGACAGAGAAGACTGTACAGACCCAGGGTAACCTACCAGGGGCTACATGAGCTGGAGATAGTGGCGCTCTACGTGATGGACTGAGACCTCCTACAGTAGATTGTTGAGCTGTGCCGGCCACACCTGACACATCGAACAGGCCAAGTGAAACTCATCCCAGTGGATACCAAGGTATGTGTAGGCCTAGGCATACTAGCCACAGGTACCTCCCAAAGCACAACTGGGGATATCATGGGGATCTCACAGGCATCTGCATCCAAAGTATTCCACCAGTTCCTGGATGCCATGTCACCACATGCCAGTGAGCACGTACATGTCCTCAACACACGTGAGGTGTTGACCAGAAATATGCATCTCTTCCACCAAATGGCAGACTACCCTGGGGTAGTGGGTGCTATAGCCTGCATGTACATATGCATCAAAGCACCGGGTAGGGCCTACATTAACCGCAGTGGCATCCCCTCCATCCCCTCCATCAACTGCCAGGTCATATACGATACCCAGGGCATTATACTGAATGTGTGTGCTGGCTGCCTTGGAAGCTATGACGATTCCGATATATGGCATCTGGCGCAGTTGTACCACACCTTTGCCAATATGGACATCCCCTACGGTCACCTAGTGGGGGATGCTGGGTACCCACTGGAGCCGTGGCTGATGACACCCATCAGAAATGCACACACACCTGAACAACTATGCCATAATGAGGCACACGCACAGGCAAGACATATAATTGAGCATGTGTTTGGGATGCTCAGGTCACGGTTCCAGTGTCTGGACACATCCGTTGGAGCCTTGCAGTATTCACCAGCTACATGCACCCAAATTGTTATCGTATGTGCTACGCTACACAATATGATCCTGCGGAAACAGCTACAGTAGGAACAGCATGGGGCAGGGCCGCACATCCCCCCATCAATGCCAAGGCCTGTACAGGCACAGAGTGACTCGGAGGAAGAACTACCTGAGCCAGACCTAGTAGGCGTGCCCAGTATGACCTGGCCTTGGCAAAGAGGCAAAGCATAGCATATGCACTGACACAGTAGGTACCCAGGGAATGTCACCCTCTCTGACTCGCACACACAGTAAAAGGGATGCCAAACATGACACTACCTGTGCTCAGCCATGTATAGGAAGTACACTGTGTGCATCCAACATAGGCAGCCCTCCAGCACCATCCTCAGGTCTGGCACACCCTCAAGGTAAGTCAATCAACCTACCAATTGGCAGTTGTATTAGAATGTGTTGTTACCTGTAGCTATGGTATGGATGTGAGCATGCAAGGGAATTTGGTGGCCAAATGTTAAGGCAGCGGGCAGTAGACGTCCATAGTGGCACCATGACATCTGTATCACATACCGGGGTCACAATAGTAGCCAGTAGTACATAGGGTGTCCTAACTCACTGCGGGTAATGGGCTAAACAGCATGTGTGTCCATACAGCCAACACAAGACTCAACCAGCTGGACAGGTGTACACCAACACAGACAAATGCTGTACAATGGCCTCTGAATATGCCCAATGGATGACCCCCCCCCCCCCACAGACACGCACAGACTATACAGCAAGCCAGGCAGTTGGATGTAGGTTGTGAAGGCTAGGACGTCTGAAACTAATATGTTGGTAATTAAAGCTAAGATCTGGAGTACACTGGTATGCCTCTAGCCAGCACATTAGGTAGGTCTACACACTGAAATGGAGTACCTGACATACCAGTACAGTAGTAGCAAAAGTGTACAACTGTCAGCTATGCCCCTCTTCCAACGTGCATATGTAACAGTCAGGTGCGCCCCCACTGGGCAGGCCTAATACACCTCTGCCAACCAACACCTGCACACTTAGACCCATTATTGCATACCCATGATTCCCTACCTGACACCCCTCTACAGCACTCATGACTCATCCTTACTGTGAGCGCAGCTGGGGTATGAACACACCCCTACACGCTGCCCACTCTCCCCGTCTTGGGACACACGTATGTTTTGTCAACCCATGTGTTATCAGACTTGCACAACCTACTGTTCCATGTACAGCTACATCCTGGTTGCTTCAATGATCATAGGTTCGCCTACAAGGCAAATTTTTGGTGTCCCGCAAGGGACCCCGTGATCCATGTTTATAGTGTAGACCTTGCAGATCTTTCCCACTGGTAGTTTCCTGCCAGTGGTCTGGAAAGCAGCGGTGTATTTACCTTTATTGTGTGTCTGTATGTCTCACCAGTTTAGCTGGGGAGGTGTGGGAGGTAGACGTTTGTTTATTGGACCTCCCACTAACATATGCCCGGTCTGTACATATGTTACCCGTAATTGCTGTAACGTAACCTAGTTATGTACATGTGTATATCTACAGTAACATATATATTATATATATATATATTTTTTTTGTGTATATGTGTATATATCTATATATGTTGTATGTATATATATATATATATATATATATATATATATATATATATATATATATATATATATTTATTTATATTTTTCCGTTGACCAATACATTTCTCGGCCATACGCACTTACACATGCATATTGCGTTTTATATCTGCTTCAACAGCATACTATTGCCTTAGTCATATGACACCGACAATTCACTCTGGTTAACTTGTAATCGGTATTTAGCACATTATACAGCGGACAGATGTCTCAATACGTTCATGTACGGATTACCGATGGTAATTGGGATGTGATACAGTGCCATTTGACCTGTTTCTTGTCTGCACAGCGTATTATTCCAGCTACTGTATTTGTTTGTCTGTGCACATTCATATTATATATGTCAATAAATGGAGTGCATGTGTTACAGAGAATGTACTTCAACGTATTGTTGTCTGCATGTGCATATGCATATATACCTATTACGTACTAGCTGACCTAAACTGACCGGTCCATTGGAACCGGTGCAACCAACCCTGGCACTCCTGGATCCATAATCGCATAGCCATAGTTTCTCCACCCCACCCGTGTTGATTTTCCATGCGTAACAGCCAGTATCCACCTGATATCGCAGCCATGACACACCTTTACACATTGCCCTCTCCAGAGCGTTTGGGGCCCTACACACATTTTGTACCGCCTCGTGTATTCACAGGGTCTCCCGCCATTTATATTTGCACATACATGCCTTTCCTGATGTTATGGATTACGGCCATTTGCGGTTTACAAGTGTAGGTGGTCACAACATGAACTACATTCCGTCTGTGTGTAATGTAGACGTAGCAGTTCAACGATGTTATGTCCACTGATAGAACCCTGCCTCTGGTGTGAATAGCTGTGCTCGGCTCACTCTTGGGCAGCTTTATCTGACATACGTTACAAGCACTATATAATACCTCAGTTGCTCTAGATTCCCTTCACAACCCTTGTGTATTCTTTATTCTTACGGCATTCATTCTTTAAATATATATATATATATATATATATATATATATATATTTTTTTTTTTTTCATGTCTGTGGATATATATCTATACACAAATATATTTCTGTCTCTCTCTCTCTCTCTATATATATATATATATATATATATATACGTTACATCTGTACATAAAAAACATACATTTGCTATGTTGGGAGCTGCTTACACCCGTGCAGGCGCACTCGCATATGCTTACTGTGAGTTACATATGTTTACTGCCACTTCTTTGTGCTTACATGTGCCTTATTCATTATGACATTACCACTTTGATTGAAGGAATCTGGTTAATGGCCCCATGCGAAACACACGTTCACCTTTACATGTTTAAATGCTGGCTTTACAGCACAGAGACATTCATTCCACAAGAAAATGATATGTGCTATAGTTGGACTTGAACCGGGAATGCCTTTACGTTAGGCGGATGCTCTAACCACTACACTATTGGTGTTCTGCTTCATTTATATGTATACCCATGGTTCATAGCTACCCTAACATACGCCTCAACGTTTCACTTACACAGCAGGCATCCATTGTCCTGCTGGGAAAACTGCAGCACTACACATGCGCCATTCTCTATTCCCCTGCTGCTCTGGAACTGTGCTGCATATTTACTCACTCCAAGGATATTCAGAACTCCAAAGCTTATAGTCCTGGCACATACGTGTGTTTGATTGCCAGGGTGTTCATGTGGTCATCTGGGTTTAGTCCCAATGTTAGCATTCTGCTTGTGTTTATAGATGCAGGGGTTTGGCCACCTCTGACCAGATTATTATGTCGGCACTACATAATACGGGGTGGGGGGTTCCACTGGTGTTTCACTTCACATTCGTTATGACTGCTTTATTGTGACCATGTTCATTCATTCATATACACCTACATACCTATTTACATTTCCCATACAGTTGAATGTCCACTGCGCATCCCCGCTGCCTTTACCTCCCTGTATCTGAAGGACATTATTCTGGCCATCACATAAAATTAGCGGCCCTTGCATGGCTTGGACCCAGAAACAGACACACATTAGTCACCGCACTACACTATCCGTGGTACATTCCGCATGGATGGCAGTTAGGATATATGACTTCACTACAGGTATTCAACAGTACTGGCAACAAATGTGACAGTTGGTTGGTGTACATATGTGTACGGACCCCTCAACCACTCAGGGACTAATTTCAACAGGGACAAGGCAAGGACAAATCAGGGACAATCACGGACACTTTTACAGTATTAGTACTGTTAACCTGAAACGTGTTGACAGATTCATAGCATATGTATTAATACTTATTTTCTGAAGTTAAAAACGTCTATTACTCTTAATTATTGTCATTATTCATTCCGTGTCATCTAACACCTTTCCTCCAAAGGTCACTGGTTTTAGGGGGGGGGATTAAGAGGCTTGCCAGTTATTGTGCGAATGCTCTGACCATTGGTAGGGTTGCCACATTTTCATATGGCCCGGATGGGATATATTTGGGACACACCAGATTTTTCAGGCCAACACATACCCATGGTCAGTACAGGGTTTAGAACTTTACTTATTTTCCTAGATGAGAGTTTATTCTTGTAGCAGTATAGTTGCTTATTCTGTATCTTGTAAGATTTACGTATTTTACATACAGAAATAACTGTTTTAGGCAACTGTTACATGAAATATGGTACATAGTTATTTCCTACAATCACAGGACATTTGCCATTGTATCATTCTTGGTCAGGACACACCTACCCAAACAGGGACTGTCCCTCACAAAGTGGGACAGGAGGTATCCTGCTTACGTCAGTGCCCTAATCACCCTATATCCAACTGCCACTATGAGAATGTGTAAAGTATATTTTCTCGATAATTCATGTGGGGAGCCATGCATCACGGTCAGGTATTTAATCCCGGGTAGTAGGTTCTGCATGACCGGCTGGAGGCTGAGCAGTGTCGTGAACCACTACTGCATGTACAGCTTGTGTCCAGATGTCTACAGGACTGGACATCGTGTCGTGATACCAAGTCTGATGTTTACACAGGATACTTATCCCATGGGGGATATCCAAAAATTGAGCAAAACAATAACCTACGATTTATTTGGATTTACAAAAACATGATAGGGTTTTACATGCAAGGGATACATAGTTTGTAATCCTGACGCTGCCTAGGGTGAAATTGCCTACTAGATATGATTAGTGGTCACTATGTGCAGATATGGCTGCACCAAGCTAGCAGCCCAAGTATGGCTGGATTTGGTGGACGTTCAGGGATGGGGGGGTTGTGTACTCTAGAGGGGATGATGGGTATTCAATTATGCATCCAGGTGTGTTGTAGTTGGACGGCTCAGTTCTGTCCAGACCATTATGTGGGTATGTGCCGGTGACATTTCTGTACATGTGTATTGCACATTTTAATATTCATATGTTTTTGTGATTGTGTTCTACAGTATGGCCTGTCAGGTTGTATTGCGGATGTGTATGTTTGTTCTTTGTGTTTCTTTCAGATTCACCCACTGCTCCCTCATACACCTCCAGTTCACCTACTGTACATCTAACACAGTCTCCCCCTTGCAGATTATTACATTACCCGTCCCCCAAACACCCATATTCCACACACTACATCCATCCCTTCTCTGGTTGATGGCCCATGGCACGGTCAAGGGAACACATTGCATACACTACATATCTCTGGTACCTGTATGGTTGTGAGGACTACCGTAGCATTTTTTACCTTCCACATGCTGTACATCACGCACATAGGTACACGCAAATACTTATCTTTCATGACATGGTAGGTAGACCCGGGTAATACCCGTTCATCTTTGACCCATCCTGACAAGGACGCCTTGGACCACAAATGGGCAGATTTTGGCCGAATGCTCTGACCATTGGTAGGGTTGCCATCTTTTCATATGGCCAGGATGGGATATATTCAGGACACACATCAGATTTTACAGGCCAACACATACCCATGGTCAGTGCAACGGATAGTATTTTTGTTTTATGCCTAAATGTAAGGTTATTGTTGTAGCAGTTTGGATGCTTCTGTTTCGTTTACTTGCTTATTCTATTTCTTGTAACATGTAGGTGTGTTACATACGGAAATAACTATTGTATGTGACTATTACATGAGATGTGGGACATAATTATGTCATATGGTCGCAGGATATTTTACATTTATAATAGTTTTGGTATGGACACAACTGCCCAGATGGGGACTGTCCCTCACAATGTGGGACAGGTGGTAACCCTAACCAGTGGGCTAGACTTAGCTATTGATGGCGCGCTAACACGATGCGTTTCACTTCCACTTGGTATACCTATCAACACTGCATTAGAATACGGGCACAGGGTTTTAAATGTCATTTGTTCGAGGGATGGGGACTCAATATTCGGCTATGTGTATTTGTGTTTGCTTCTTATTTTTGTGTTCGCAAGAACTGTCTTGCATGCTTTGCATACGTTTCACTATCCATGGACACTGTCAGGTGTGATTACTACTGGAGGCAGGCTGTAATATTCAGCATTTTAGGTTGCATGTAAACCGCCGACATGTCCACGCCTCAGTGTGGCGCTTCGACACGCCCCATGCACTCGTGCACGTTTCCTATGCACGTGGATGTGGCGGCAGCGCTCCTTCATTAATATGCATATGGCGCTACTGCGCCATCTCTACGCCGCACGGTCGGTGCAAGCCTAACGCCGTCCTTGCGCCGAGCTTCATGAATCCCGGGGTATGTCTCTTAAAGCCCTCTTAGATTACCCCATCCTGACAAATACAGCTGCAATATGATGATGGCCCACATGGGAGGATGACCTTAGGTGGTCCACCCAGGGGGAAATACTGAAGGATATGATTGTCCTTGCTAAGTAAGGACACTGTTTT
Organism: Protopterus annectens; assembly: GCF_019279795.1. Classification (NCBI taxonomy): domain Eukaryota; kingdom Metazoa; phylum Chordata; order Ceratodontiformes; family Protopteridae; genus Protopterus; species Protopterus annectens. The sequence continues at coordinate 726,818,227 of NC_056747.1, forward strand.
TGAATGGTATCTTCTCATCACCTAGAATGATGCTAAAATCAAGGACAAGATAATTGGCTTAGTAGCTGATGTCATTCCAGGTATTTCCAGTATGTGTCCATTTGGGATGAGTTGACTGACAGATTTTGTAGAAGGTGGTCGCCTCTCTTACCAGGGATTTCACATTCTGTCTAATGTATTTGTTGCTCTCATACTGCATTTTTTTAGGCAGAGTCTGCTTACTCAGCATTCCCACCTAGCAAATTCCAATTCAGAATACATTAAACAGGCTGTAGAGTCTTAATAAAAAGATGCCTGAGCTTGAGGCCCTCCTGCAGCTTAAAAAAAAAAAAATATATATATATATATATATATATATATATATATATATATATATATAAGCTTACTATCAAAATTTTGAACGCCATTATGCAAACTTATTATACGAATCCAAATTACCTTCCTCAACTAAGGACAACCATAAGGCATTCTTTAGTTACATCCATAGCCTAAAATGTAAGACCCAGATTTGCACTGAACTGGTAGTTAATGATACTACATACACTGAGCCTGTGGACAGAGCAAACCTTTTAGCCGACAGGTTTTGTGAAAACTTCACTCCCTTGTCCCCACCACACATACCCCATGACATTCCTTCTACTTGTCCCCCACCTTGTATCTCTAGAGAGCAGGTCATATACACCCTCTCTAAGGCCAAAATCACAGCATCTATGGGACCTGATAACATTCCAGGGTGCGTCCTACATGTACTCCAACAAGAACTAGCAACACTGTTGGATACTCTTTTTATTCATAGTCTAAGCACTGGCTTCATCCCAGCTGAATGGAAAACAGCCACCATTATCCCCTTGCATAAAGGTGGTGCTTCCACTGACCCTGGGTGCTCTGGACCTATTATTCTGGCTAGCCTTATCTGCAAGGCCATGGAGTGAATTATCATGGACCGTATCAGCAAAGATATAGGTAATTTCCAAACATTTGAACCTACTGTGTTTGGATTTGTCAAAGGGAGGTCATGCCTGTTAAACCTGGTGGACTTATTTCAGACAGTCACCAGAGCCCTGGATGAGGGGAAAACTGTGCATACAGCCTACCTGGACTTGGCCAAGACGTTTGACACTATTCCCCCTCGGGCATTATTGATAAACTCACCCAACTAGGTATCAGCCTTTGTATCATTAGGTGGTTTGCTAACTGGCTCACTGACACCATACAGTCAAAATAGAGGAATCCACCTCCAACAGCAGACCCGTAATTAGTGGTGTTCCACAGGGATCAGTCCAGGGACGTGTACTGTTCAGAATCAATTTCTCCAAAGTACAAGCAAAACCTAAAGGTCTGTGGCTGGCAAAGTTTGGTGATGAGTGCAGACTGGGAGTGAGAGAGGTCATAGAATCCTTAAACAGTGTCAGCATCCTACAAGAGGGTCTTATGCAAACAAATTACTGGTTCCAAAGTCATGGCCTTAAACTCAGTGCAGAAAAATGTATTATCATCCCTTTCAGTAAGAGCAATGCTCCGGCTAACTACTACATCAATAGAAACACCCTAAGCATGCACTCATTGGTGAGAGACCTAGACACACCGGTTGACCGGAACCTTACCTTTGATCTCCATGTCTGCACAGTGGTAAAATGGTCATTCTGTATTGCTCATCTCATAAGTAAGGGCATTGCCTCCAGGAGAAAAAGAAGTTATAACCTTCTTGTACTGTTCCCTCATCAGGGCAGTAACTTGAGTACAACTCTCCTTTTGGTATGTACCTTTCCAAGCACCTGCAGCAATTGGAGAGACCACAAAGTTTCCTCACAAGGGGAATTCAAAGTCATCAGCATCTGTCTAATGTGGATCGGCTGAAATCACTGTCACTTTACTCTGTTTCATACAGACTACTCAGAGGCAATTTCTGCCTTGCAAATAAGGCAATCTCTGACTCTGCTTTATTAGAAACTCTGCATATCCCTAAATCCAAGGGCTCACAGGTTACTCGTTCTAAAGAGCTTAACCTGGTATGTGAGATTAATAGAACCTGCTGGAGGGACAGATTTGTCTCCCAGAGGTTACAACACCTGTGGAACAGACTCCCAATTCATGTAAAGTAGAGCACCTCTTTGGCCCTCTTCAAGTGCAATCCAGACAGTTGAATGGGTGAGTGTAAATTCACCCCGGGGGTCCCACCTGTGTCTGTCTTGGACAGGGACAGTAGGTGCTGATCATGGAAACAAGGGCAGATCTTGGCTAGGCTTGTAAAGGGCCCTTTGGCCATTAACCTAGTAACCTCCTGTAATCCTTTTGATCCTATGATGCAGAGGAGGCCATTGTTGAGACAGCCTTGAGGGTTCTTTGTACCCCTGTTCACCCTCAGTCTTTGTGTTGCATCCCTGCCCTGACCCTTGCCAGGGTGAGTCTGGCTTAGCCCTGGACTGGGGTCCTTGTGCAGCTTGCCTTGCTAGTCAATCCATGGTACATACCCATCCCAGGAGTTTCACATCATCTGTGATGGGAATAAATGGTTTTATTTCTGTGTTAGGTCTTAACCTCACTAATTGTAATGATGTGTGCACAAGCACCACTGCAGGCAGTACCAGTGCCTGTCTCTGCATGCCTGCTCCTTTGCTTGCAAAGATTAGAACTGCTACAGTCACTGGTTTGGATAGCTACAGCACACATCCCTTATAATATCAACACCTACTCTGTATGCTATGGAGCCCCTGCCCCTGGCATTATAGTAGCAGAAGAATTGTTCAGGAACAGCTACACCCTTCTCTGGGTTCCTATCAGTTCATAGAAACTTCAGCAGTTCGAACACCATATGTTTGAACTGTGAAGTTCAAAAACTGATTATCGGGAAGCCACGGAACACCAAATTCTTTCCCAGGGAAAGAATTTGGCGGGCCATTTCTGTGGCTTTGCAATTGTCAGCACTGTGGTGGAAAGTTACGGGTCGGGTTCAGGTAAGTGTGCGATTGTGCAGACGTTAAGATTAGAGTGCGGGTTAGGTGAGTTAGGGTTAGGGAGTGGGTGAGGTGGGTGTGCGATAGTGACAGACTTTAGGGTTAGGGCAGGATAGGTGAGTTAAGGTGAGGGCGCAGGTTAGGTAAGTGTGCGATAGTGACGGACCTTAGGGTTTGGGTTAAGGTAAGTGGATAGATAGTGTATGTATAGTTTAGTGTAGGGTTAGATATAGGATTTTAAGTGTATTTGTGTGGATTGCTGTTTTTTTGGTGTGCTTGTGTTGTGTGTGTGTGTTTTCTTGGAACAGTGATTTTTTTCGCATCAGCTACTAAGCCGATTATCTTGTCCTTGATTTTTAGCATCATTCTAGGTGATGAGAAGATACCATTCAAAAACAGTGTCCTTAGTTAGCAAGGACAATCATATCCTTAAGTATTTCCCCCTGGGTGGACCACCTAAGGTCATCCTCCCATGTGGGCCATCCTGTCCTCCTTAGTTCTTACAGCATCAGAACCACCATTTAAACTCAGGTTCTGTGTCACAATCTGGTCTTTACCTCTCTGTACTACAAACATGGGTTCATGAAAACTGTATTAAATGTATTTATTTATATTTGTTCACTGTATGTCTGACTGGGAATTAAAAAAATAATTTAGTGGAGGCCTGGGAAGAAAAGCCCATGGTTTTGTATAAAAAGTTGTTATGGCAATCTGCAAAATATCTGTTAAAGCAAAAGCATTTTTAAGATTTTAATCAAGACATATCAAGAGTTAAAATAATTGATTGCATTTAAAATAGACATACACTTATAGTAAGTATTTTACAAAACATATAGACAATTTTAGAGGTTGCACAGCAATACATGTGAATTCCTCTGTCTGGGCCAGTAATCAAGAAGCCTTAATCCTCATCACTGACAATTGGGACAAAAATAGATACACCCAGTGTTTCTATTGTGTTAAGCATTATTTCCCTTAAGAGCATACAGGGAACACACTCAGTCCAGGGTCTGGATTTCTCTCTCCAGGGCTGCAGTGAGACTCCCCACTGGCACAGCTGTAGAGTTGAGTCCTCAGCCAAGTGTCCAAGCCAAGTCTTTCAGCACCTTCTCTGGGAAACCAGTGTTTCGTATCCCTGCTCCAAGCAGCTGACACACACACTCTTTGAGATTTGATTTTCAGACACACACACACACACACACACACACACACACACACACACACACCTGGGAAAGGCTGGCACAGATTTACTAGCTATGCCCCCTTCTGCCCAGACAGTACAGCCACTAGACACTCCAAAGCCAGCTACTCTAAGGCTTCTACAAGGGTACCCAATTATACTGAATAAAACTAATATTAATACAAATGATAGTGTTTGACCAAAGCAGTAAGGCTTTCAGGAGTGACCACAGAGTCACCAAATAGATATAAATACTCTCAAAGGTAAAATATTCTCTGAAGGACCAGCCACAGTGAAAAGTGTAAATGATGTTGTTGTTGTCGTTCGGCTTTTCCCAGTTTGGGGTCGCCACAGTGGAACTCCTGTCCGCTAATGATTGGCAGTAGATTTTCACGAACGCCGAGGTGCCAGCTCGACGTTCAACCATCAATGAAGGCACGCCCATTTACGCATGTCTTTCGAAAATTGTAAATGTATTTAATGATAAATAATAAAAGAACATGAAAATACGGACTATCTGTTTACAATAAACACGTTTCAGTCACAGGAAATATTAAAATAACACAGGTGAATAGATTCACACAGGTACAGAAAAACAGTACTTAACTAATTCCCTCCATTAGAGCTCTTTTGAGTGTGTACCTTTTACTCTCAGTGGGTGTGGCTTCAGCCATTAAAAAATGACATTATCACCTTACAGTTCTAACAAATACTTATTGACAGAGGTCATATATCAATACAGTTGTGTTTGCATTCATATATGCTTCAAGATAAAATATTCTGATACCTTGTGTGTAGCGTGGTTTTGGAATTATTAATGGAAATATGAACAAGCAATATTTGACACTTAGAGGAGCAGTAGGAAGTAACTGCAGAAACACCTGTAGACATCATTCGGCTGTAATGAAAATCTCACTATATTTTCCTGATGATCTAAAGAATTATTATTCCCTGATCACTTACTACAGCAAGGCAAGATGAAACAGGCGAGGGGTCCTTCTGTGTTTCAAAAACAGAATGCTCTGAGACTACAGTCTCATCTAGTATTAAAAAACATCATTTCAGTGACGGAGTACAGAATAATATCACATACATCTAGTCATCTGACTTCTGGTTCCCATGCTATCCCTTTCCCTAGCAACTGACCCAGAATCTTGCACATATGTGTCAGTAATACAAACACATAGAGCTTTGCTAAGATCTGTTTCAGCTTCTGGAAGTCATAAAACACTTCCACTCTTCCTACAGGAGCTAATAAACCATTCTATGGCACAGATGTTTTGTCTCTGGCTGCAGTCAGAACTGTAAGATACAATATTTATGGCCTAAATTAAATAATTTAATGTCTTACTATTTTTCAAAGTTAGCTGGACTGAGAGTAACCTCTTCTCTTCCAGTGTCCTCTGTTAACATATATAGATTACCTCAGTTACTACAGTACCGTCTGATATAAATGTATATTTCTTTTCTGTCCAGCAGGACACACTGTTGATACATTTTTAACACAAGCAACTTTACAAATACATTTTCAACATGAACATCTGTGCAAATCAGTTTGATATACAAATGACATATAATTCTATACAAAATTCCAGCTGCTGTGCTGGCATATGTTGCACATCCACTGCCTTACTTCTCCTGGCATAGCTGGCAATACCTCACATCGTCATAGCACACATACATTAAAGTAAAATTTGTTAAAAAAAAAAATAAATAATAATACAAAGATAGTTTTAGTGATTGCACTGTGTAATACATATACTTTAAAGAACATTTTTATACAAAGATGGTTTGTATAAATCCGGTTGGACTGACAAAAGTATGAAAGAATCAAGAGAGAAGTGATAGTGAAGATGTTATTGCGGAATGTGACAAGAAGTAAAGTCCAGAGGGTGGGGAGTTAATGAGGAGTATATAGCAGAAGATAGGTAGAGGGAAGTATATGGTGTCCAAAGAGAGAGAAATGTTTGGGATAAAAAGTAGATGAGGACCTGAAGAAAGTCAGTGATATATTAGGGGAGCATTCTGATGATGGTTAGTTTAGAAAAAGTGAGTCTGCGCAAGAGATGTGCTGTAGCTGTTGGTGACTGTATGCTACTGTGTGGGGAGAGGTGAAAGGAGGTGGAGGAGTATAATTTATATGAAATGTCTCAAGCTGTCAGTGACACTGGCAGCCGCTGGTACACATGGGTGTTGCATCTAGAACACCACTGATATAGCAATGTGGTCCTCAGCTGTTCATATGCAGTACATTTTCCCTTATGGACATTCTTAATATGGTAGTGGAATGGGAAATTTTTGCTCACATTCTTATTTTTCTCACCGTGTATATAAATTGAATTCACCACTCTGCAGTTTGCATTGTTTATTTCAGTCTTCTGTGTTGGCAACCATTTTATTTGGTGCATTCTTTAATGTACTTCCTGCAACAGAATAAAAATTTCTAGGCTAACCTTACCAGGCAGTGATAATAGCTTGTAGGAGGCTGCTAATTTATGCTGTATACACAAATGATCTGACACAGACTTTTTTAAAGTAGTCACATATTATAACCATGTGATCTTAGGCGCTGCATGTGGTATAAATAGGTTGCTAGATACCAACTATGCTATTGATCTTTGAGGATCTTAATAAGCCTAGCCTTACATTCCCATGGTAGTTTTTAGCAGTTATGTTTTGCATACAAATACCCAGAGATAGACAAACAAAATGTTGGGGGCATTTACATGCTTCCCTTATCCATGAGATACAGCAGTGCTCAACTATGGGTGAATTTGTACAAAGGAATAACATTTGCTGTCCTCAATTCATCCAGCATGAAGCCAGGTTTGAGGATAATTTTAAATAGCTTCTGCATTTTTGGCATCTTGAGAATTAGATTTTATTTTATTTGTAGATTCTTTCTTTTATTATAGTGCATGTTTATATTTGGGTCCCACCATAGGGGTTTATTTTTGAATTTGGCATTGTATTTATTTCTGAGGGGGGTAAAGAGACATCTATGTAGCTAACTACGTGTATAAAATTTGGCAGTGAAGCATTTTGAATAAGAAGTAGGGTCATCAAGATAGAAACAGTCTTTGAATTTGACCAGGTCATCACCAGAGCAAGGTCATGGTCAAATGGGGTCCTAGGAACCCCACCCACCCACACAGCCATATCAGTATCACATTACTTGGCTGTCTCTCCTCAACTACAATAAAACGCTGTTCAGACCTGTCAATGTGCAGTCTACTTTCTTTACTCTTAAAATCAAAGCAGAGAATTGGATTTAATTTAAATTTGTTTTTAATTTACAGCAAAGGCAAAACAATACACTATTTCCTTGAAACTCACATTTATAGAAAATGCATCTTGCAATTCATTAAGCTACAAGAGACATGCTGGGATTTGTAGTCCAACAGAAGATAGCGAAGCACTAATTATCAGCTATGTGAAGGGTTTAGGAAATCAAAAGACAGATTGGCAAAAGTCTGACGTTTTAGTGTGCAGGCATGCCCTGTTTGGACACAGTGAGATGTAAGTATATGCCCTATTACATACAAATATATCAACATTCTCTGTTTGCTTTTTTTGTGTCTTTCGGCTTTTCCTGGTTAGGGGTCCCCACAGTGGAACTCCGGTCCGCTAATGATTGGCAGTTGATTTTTACGCGCTGAGTTGCCAGCCCTAACGCACAACCTTCAACGAAGGTACACCCATTCACGCATGTCTCCACGCAGAAGACGCTCTAGCTGAGAGTCGTACCGGTCAGCGTCTTACTGTGAGGCGACAATACTACTGCAGCACCACCACCGCAGATTAAATTTGCATTTTTAAGCAAGCAGAGAATCAACATTCTCTGTTTGCTTAAAAATGCAAATTTAATTTACATTAATATCTTATTTTTTAACTACTGATTATACCCTTACACACACACACACACACACACACACACACACACACACACACACACACACACACACACACACACACACCTTTCTGGAACCATACAACTAAACCAAACTTCCTAATGCAAATTTCATATTTATTTCTTGCCAGTGATCTGCAGAAGATAAACACATGCTCTTGTTGATTTTCAGCTTAAAAGTCTACTAGTAAATTTATAAAAGACTTACTTGGAAAATGCAGGTAGGCAGTAAAGTGTAACTTGTACATGTATCAGAAAAATGATATTTTGAAAGTTCAAAGGTGTTAGGTAACTTTATACTTGCATTATATTGGGGGTGGCAGGCATCTCCCCTTAAATGCTGATTCAGAAACAGAGTTTAAAGGGATCTATAAAACCCTTAGACACAGTACCATTTACTTGCATTTACATAGGGAATTTACCTAGCTTGTGAATATCAGTTATTGATAATATGCATGTAAACATATTTTATATTAATATAATAATCAGTAGTTATCTGCTGGTTATCCATCACACTTAATGCATATGAGTGTATTGTGAATGACCGAACCACCATAATGTCTAGTGCATAATACTGACAAAATAAGTTCAATCTTCCACAACACGGAAAACAAACAAAAAAATAAACACAGTAATATTGAGAGAGGTAAACTATTTCCTGTCCCGATATTAAAATTAAAACCCTCAGAACACTACTCTCGAAATTGTCTTAATAGTGGCAGTGTTACAAGAAGGTTTTAATGACAGTAAGGTGTAAGGTTAGGGTTAGCACCCATTATTAAAGAGGGCAAGGGCTCTACTACACCATCTTAGTAATGAGTGCTAACCTTAACCCTACACCTTACACCTTGCCCTCATTAAAACCTTCTCGGAACATTCAGCACATTACAACCACTGCACCTAAATGCAAACATTAGATTAAATAAAAAATGATAAACTTAAACAACTACCTCTTTATTAAAGGGAAGAATATTTGGGATATATTTAAACACATAAACCAATCTATCAAAAACATGCATAAGGCTCTAAATTTCCCTAAAGGATATACTATAATCTTAAGACAAATTTGAGAATTGTGTACTCCACTTATGGAAAGTCCTGAAATAAATGAGAATAACATCAGTATGTGTAGGACCATATGGAACTTACTAGGTTTAAAGAAAAAGATGATATCAAACTCATACAAACTGATTGTATCCCTGAATTACCATTCTTTTATTCTTTTCTGGAACTGCCGGACTAAACAAAACACAGAAATTACTGATAAACAAAAAGCCCAATCTATTAAAACATCAGTGATACTAATTCCTTTTAAAAAACTTACGTATACCCAACTGAAGATTATAAATAATCCTTTAACTCCAGTAATAAATAATTTTAATGCAAACATTTCTCCAAATTGTCCTTATTGTCAGTCTCAAAAAGCAGAGCTAATCCATATGTTCTGGAGCTGTAAATGTGCTTACAAACTGTGGTGTTCAATGAGAGTCAGATTGGAGAAGATGGGATATGAGAAATCAACATTATCATGGGAATTTGCAATTTTACATATTACTTACCAGAAGATAAGAAAACAAAAGCTATATATACTAGTTACCCTCTTTCCCTAATTCCCTAATACATCACTCAAAACTGGCTGGATAGATCTCAATTGTCATGGACCAGTTTCAGAAGTATGACAATTAAATACATATCAGCACATATGCTAATAACAAATTGGCTTACTTTATGCAATATTGGAGCATTCTCCTTGATCACATTTTAAAATGAAAAGGCGTGACAGAAAACCCAAAAGATAATAACACCCAGGCAAGAGTCATTTTTTTTGTACTTGCTAGATAACATAGGTATACTGTTTTAAATATATATGTAAGTATAGTATAAAAATGAACAAGCTAAACAGTAATAGTATATTAGCACGTGTTGTACATACTGTGTATAGGATATTTTTCTTTTCTTTGTCTTCTGTTTTACTTCATTGTAAGCTAAGCTTTCTTGTCATGTGATGTAACTAATATGTTGAAAAATAAAATATGTAACAGCAAGAAAACAACAGTTGCGGTAGCGTTGTCGCCTCACAGTAAGACGCTGTCCGGTTCGATTCTCAGCTAGAGAGTGTCTTCTGCTTGGAGATATGTGTGAATGGGCGTTCCTTCATTGGAGGTTGTGCGTCAGGGCTGGCAACTCGGCACGTAAAAATCAACTGCCAGTTATTAGCGGACCGGAGTTCCGCTGTGGCAACCCCTAACTGGAAAAAGCCGAAAGACAGACTAACACCAGATAAATGCTCTGCCCTGAGTATAGAGAAATCCAATAATCCAAAAAAGAGCAGTGCAACATGATGCCAGAGCCAGATTAGGCAGTTTATTGATTAAAAAAACATAAGCGCTTTCACAGTTCGAATACTGCTTCCTCAGATGTTCAAAGTAAAAGAACAAAGAGATATTATATAACCCTCAAAGAGGCACATCCTATCTAATTAATGAATGCAATCAGCTGGAGACAATTAGCAACAAGTAAAATCAAAAAATTAAAGGAATACAGTCTTAGTTAGCATGCTACAATATAAATGCAAGTCAGTGCCTGAATAAAAACATTCCTGTAATATATAAATAACCTACATATAAAATGATGTATGAATGTCTAACTATAAGTAGAAAAACACATACAACTGCCATAGCAAGAAAACACTAACAATGCACTCAATATTCAAAGTAAGTGTAGCTAGGAGGGACAGGGACTATTCAGTGCATATAGAGCATATACTGTGGACAGGGATAAAAATAACATAGACCTAAAATAAAGACCTGTAAAACTCTACCTAAAGAGAGGTCTAGCTTTTAACATGGGCTTGAATGGTACCTTGTCATTAAGCCCCTTAACTATTGTCTGCTCTTAGCCGTACTATCCATCTCATTTAATTGATCTCTGTCCTATTCTTTATATCTCCTAGCCTCCTATCTAACACAGTTCTGCCAATGACCAAAAATTTAAACTGATGTGTGGAGTCAGTATCTATTACATGTTTAGCTAAGGCACTATTCATCATTTTGTTCCTGATGTAATACAAATGTTAAACAAAAACAGGATCCGCGATGCACCAGTCCACACATTCGGCAACAAATTGAGTTAAATAAATTAACTTTAATTCCTTTAAGTGCACTCTTAACCATACACTTTTCGTCAGAGCACTTGCCCCGACTTCTTCAGAAGAAAGTTACACACTATGAGCAACTGCAATGATTTTAAAAGTTTTCTGACGTAACCAAACAGTTGGTTAATTAAAAAATAAACAACAATTAAAAAGCAATTGAAAACAGATGGAGAACAAACAGTTTAAAGCATAATTTAAAATTAATTCAGAGCACTTATTGAAAAACATTCGCACAAGCAATCACGAAGCAAATCGCTTCTAAAAGTTGAAAATCAAATGTCACTAAAAAATACACAACGCTTCATATTACTTAAAGTCCATGAAACCAGTGTAACTATCCATAAATTTAGCATAAAAATGGCAATGTTAATGGGGCTTCTCAAAATAGTACCTCTGTTAACCTGCGCAATATTAATACTACTGCTAAAATGAGGGTAAATAGTTGGACAATATGTTGTTACAACAGGGAAGACATAAGCTACAATGAAATATATCATTCCATCACTAACGCGGGCGGCTATAAAGTTCCTACTATTAAATCAGAGTTTTTAGGTAATATTATGGAGTACCTCAAAATGGGTTCAATAGTACTTTAAACTATAGAACAAACCGGGCAAATAGTTATCATTAAAAATTATTATTATTACAAGTGATAGTTATCATTAAAAATAGGAAACCATAGTGGCTAAAATGCGATACTGAATTACAGATTGCAAAATGTATAATAAAGAAGGCAAAGGTGAACCAACACCATGCCTTAATTCAATACTGGAAAACAAGTAGAGTTGTAGAAATAAATAAATGGATGAATAGAAAAATAAATAGATGAACAGAAAAATAAATAAATAAATAAATAAACTCTAATATCCAAAAGGTCATATATGGAAATTAAGAGTTCTTACATAGCCAATAGATGACATAATTAATGTAAAGTTGGTGCTTCAATGCTCATCTTTCAAGATTTTTTAATCTAAGGATACATTTTATTGATGTCATTTCATTAATTCCTGGATATTGGCTGGCATTGGTTCTAAGTTGCCATATGAGCTCCTTCTTTTCTAGTTTAAGCGAATCGGATCCCCCCTATCATCCTTCACTATCTTGTCAATTACACGGAATGAGAATTCATGACCTGGATTCTTGCTGTGGTGTTTAGCCAGAACGTTATCCTGTTTATTTTTGTTTATACTATAGATATGTTCATATATCCTGTCATTAAGTTTCCTGTCAGTTTTTCCTATGTAAAAAGCTGTGCATTGGACACATTTAGCCAGGTAAACAACCTGTTTGCTCTGACAGGTAAACTTAGCCCTGGATTTATATGCAGTCTCCCTAATTGAAAAAGAAATTCCTTCATCTATATATTTACAGTAGTTGCACATATTGCACTTGTGCATACCTGCCTTACTTTGTAAAGGTTGTTTATTACTCTCTAAAATTCCTTTCAAGTTGATCCCCCGTTTGAATACTATTTTAGGTTTACTAGGGATCAATGTCCTGAAGTGACCATCGTTAGTCAGTAACTGCCAATTTTTTGTTACGATGTTCTTAATTGTGTAGGCATCAATACTGAAGGTAAAAACAAAGCTACAATTAAAACTAAGTGTACTATTACAAACTGTAACTTGATTATCGGTGTTATTTTCCACTAGGTTGCTTTTAACATTTGCATTAACATTAAGCAATGGGACATAAACTCCTATGCGTCTCTTATGTATAACTTCTTGCGAGATATCCTCAATAAATTCTGATGGATATCCTCTTTGAAGGAAGAAGTTTGTCAAGGTAGAGCACTCTTCCAGAAATTCGTCATCCCTAGACGTCATTCTGGCTGCTCTCACCATCTGACCTTTGACAACTGACTTCTTCTGGTGTCTAGGATGGCAACTAGAGAAATGCAGAAACATATTAGAATAAGTCTCCTTCTGGAAAATCTTGGAAATATACTTATTATTAAGGTAATCTTTCCTAAGATGGACATCAAGATACTCTATAGAGTCCTTATCATACTTGTGTGTAAAGGACAAGAAATTGGTGCTATTGTTGAAATGAGCTAGTAAACTAACCAAATCCTGCTCAGGTCCCTTAAAAATAATAAATATGTTGTCAAGGAACCTGGTGTAAAAAGTGATGTAATCTTTAAAGGCATTGTTGTTTAATACAAATGATCTTTCCCAAAAAGCCATCACCAGGTTTGCTAGGCTGGCTCCGCATGGAGAGCCCATAGCCACTCCTATGTCTTGATGGAAAATCTCTTTATTGAACATTAGGAAGTTATAAGACAAGACTGTGTCGATTAACTCAGTGACTAATAGGACCTCGTTGTCAGGGGCTCCTAGAATCCTAAGCATATTACCAGTCCATTCAATTCCCTCCTCATGTGGAATGGAGGAATAAAGGTCTTTCACATCGACAGTAGTGAAATAACTCTCAGCTGAGAAATCTAATTTATTAATAGATTCCAGGAAGGACCAGGAGTCTTTACATACCTGTCGCTCACTCTTGATGTATTTTTGTAATATCTTGTCAATCACCTTTGCACATGTGTATGTAATACTATTGCGGCCATCAACTAGGGCCCTCATTGGTGAATCGTTTATGTTTTTATGTACTTTGGGCACTCCGAATAAGATAGGTGTTTTAGGTGCAGGTTGTACTAAAAAATTATACATATCCCTATCTATTCGAGCCTCAATGTACAATTCCTCAATGAGAGACCTAACTCTCCTATGTGCTGCATTCATCTCATTAATCGACACTTTAGTGTAAGTTTCACTTTCAAGTATAATATACATTCTATTTTCATAGTCAGTTGTTGACATTATTGCTAAGCCCCCACCTTTATCAGGTTTCATAATTCTGATAGGGGCTTGCTTTAAAAGGTTTAGAATGTCCCTTTGTTCTTTAGTAATGTTATGCCTATAATGAGGAAGATTTCTACCGAACTCTTGCAAATTCCTAAAGTTGAGCTCGGTAATTTTTTCAAACAAAGATAGCAATGGATGTAAAGGAGGGTTATAAACACTTGATACCAAATAATCAGACATAGTGTTAGACTGGTTCCCCATCAGGGACAAAAGGTTCAATTTCCTTATAAATAATTTAAAGTCAATTAAAGTAGTTGCTATGTCAAACTGTGTTGAAGGAATAAAGGTGTACCCTTTTGATAATAGGTCAACTGTCTCGGTATCAATGAGTAAGTCAGTATAATTATAAACCTTAAAGTCATGGGTAGAATTAAAAAGAATTTGGCATGTTGATGGAACATCAAAGGGGTTATCAGAGATAACCCCGACAGTTACCATTTCCTCCTCTTGTTCGCCTTCTGCCTGTTGGTTCTCGTATTCGTTCGAGAGGCTTTGTTCTGAAAATTTTGCTGGTGAGTGGTAGCCCGCTTGCTATTCTGGATGTTTGCCCCGTGTGTGTTAGATTTTTTTGGGACGTTACTATTATTAATATTGTTGTATTGCTGTTGGGCAATCCTCTCACTCCTCCTATTCATATATACTTCTTCTTGATGGAAATCAGGTGTTTCACAATCATTGTCACTAGAGTCAATTGTAATGGCAGGAGGCGCTTGCTCTCTATCATGGTGAATAGAATTGTCCGTAGTGATAGGGACCGATGGTATTGGTCTTTCTACGGAGGGTGGTTTTGGATATGCCTTGCCTTCATTGTATCTTTACATCCATTGTTATCTTTGTTTGAAAAAATTACCGAGCTCGACTTTAGGAATTTGCAAGAGTTCGGTAGAAATCTTCCTCATTATAGGCATAACATTACTAAAGAACAAAGGGACATTCTAAACCTTTTAAAGCAAGCCCCTATCAGGATTATGAAACCTGATAAAGGTGGGGGCTTAGCAATAATGTCAACAACTGACTATGAAAATAGAATGTATATTATACTTGAAAGTGAAACTTACACTAAAGTGTCGATTAATGAGATGAATGCAGCACATAGGAGAGTTAGGTCTCTCATTGAGGAATTGTACATTGAGGCTCGAATAGATAGGGATATGTATAATTTTTTAGTACAACCTGCACCTAAAACACCTATCTTATTCGGAGTGCCCAAAGTACATAAAAACATAAACGATCGACCAATGAGGGCCCTAGTTGATGGCCGCAATAGTATTACATACACATGTGCAAAGGTGATTGACAAGATATTGCAAAAATAGATCAAGAGTGAGCAACAGATATGTAAAGACTCCTGGTCCTTCCTGGAATCTATTAATAAATTAGATTTCTCAGCTGAGAGTTATTTCACTACTGTCGATGTGAAAGACCTTTATTCCTCCATTCCACATGAGGAGGGAACTGAATGGACTGGTAATATGCTTAGGATTCTAGGAGCCCCTGACAACGAGGTCCTATTAGTCACTGAGTTAATCGACACAGTCTTGTCTTATAACTTCCTAATGTTCAATAAAGAGATTTTCCATCAAGACATAGGAGTGGCTATGGGCTCTCCATGCGGAGCCAGCCTAGCAAACCTGGTGATGGCTTTTTGGGAAGGATCATTTGTATTAAACAACAATGCCTTTAAAGATTACATCACTTTTTACACCAGGTTCCTTGACGACATATTTATTATTTTTAAGGGACCTGAGCAGGATTTGGTTAGTTTACTAGCTCATTTCAACAATAGTACCAATTTCTTGTCCTTTACACACAAGTATGATAAGGACTCTATAGAGTATCTTGATGTCCATCTTAGGAAAGATTACCTTAATAATAAGTATATTTCCAAGATTTTCCGGAAGGAGACTTATTCTAATATGTTTCTGCATTTCTCTAGTTGCCATCCTAGACACCAGAAGAAGTCAGTTGTCAAAGGTCAGATGGTGAGAGCAGCCAGAATGATGTCTAGGGATGACGAATTTCTGGAAGAGTGCTCCACCTTGACAAACTTCTTCCTTCAAAGAGAATATCCATCAGAATTTATTGAGGATATCTCGCAAGAAGTTATACATAAGAGACGAATAGGAGTTTATGTCCCATTGCTTAATGTTAATGCAAATGTTAATAGCAACCTAGTGGAAAATAACACCGATAATAAAGTTACAGTTTGTAATAGTACACTTAGTTTTAATTGTAGCTTTGTTTTTACCTTCAGTATTGATGCCTACACAATTAAGAACATCGTAACAAAAAATTGGCAGTTATTGACTAACGATGGTCACTTCAGGACATTGATCCCTAGTAAACCTAAAATAGTATTCAAACGGGGGTTCAACTTGAAAGGAATTTTAGAGAGTAATAAACAACCTTTACCAAGTAAGGTAGGTATGCACAAGTGCAATATGTGCAACTACTGTAAATATATAGATGAAGGAATTTCTTTTTCAATTAGGGAGACTGCATATAAATCCAGGGCTAAGTTTACCTGTCAGAGCAAACAGGTTGTTTACCTGGCTAAATGTGTCCAATGCACGGCTTTTTACATAGGAAAAACTGACAGGAAACTTAATGACAGGATATATGAACATATCTATAGTATAAACAAAAATAAAGAGGATAACGCTCTGGCTAAACACCACAGCGAGAATCCAGGTCATGAATTCTCATTCCGTGTAATTGACAAGATAGTGAAGGATGATAGGGGGCGACCCGATTCGCTTAAACTAGAAAAGAAGGAGCTCATATGGCAACTTAGAACCAATGCCAGCCAATATCCAGGAATTAACGAAATGACATCAATAAAATGTATCCTTAGATTAAAAAATCTTGAAAGATGAGCATTGAAGCACCAACTTTACATTAATTATGTCATCTATTGGCTGTGTAAGAAATCTTAATTTCCATATATGACCTTTTGGATATTAGAGTTTATTTATTTATTTATTTTTCTATTCATCTATTTATTTTTCTATTCATCCATTTATTTATTTCTACAACTCTACTTGTTTTCCAGTATTGAATTAAGGCATGGTGTTGGTTCACCTTTGCCTTCTTTATTATACATTTTGCAATCTGTAATTCAGTATCGCATTTTAGCCACTATGGTTTCCTATTTTTAATGATAACTATCACTTGTAATAATAATAATTTTTAATGATAACTATTTGCCCGGTTTGTTCTATAGTTTAAAGTACTATTGAACCCATTTTGAGGTACTCCATAATATTACCTAAAAACTCTGATTTAATAGTAGGAACTTTATAGCCGCCCGCGTTAGTGATGGAATGATATATTTCATTGTAGCTTATGTCTTCCCTGTTGTAACAACATATTGTCCAACTATTTACCCTCATTTTAGCAGTAGTATTAATATTGCGCAGGTTAACAGAGGTATTATTTTGAGAAGCCCCATTAACATTGCCATTTTTATGCTAAATTTATGGATAGTTACACTGGTTTCATGGACTTTATTTAAGTAATATGAAGCGTTGTGTATTTTTTAGTGACATTTGATTTTCAACTTTTAGAAGCGATTTGCTTCGTGATTGCTTGTGCGAATGTTTTTCAATAAGTGCTCTGAATTAATTTTAAATTATGCTTTAAACTGTTTGTTCTCCATCTGTTTTCAATTGCTTTTTAATTGTTGTCTATTTTTTAATTAACCAACTGTTTGGTTACGTCAGAAAACTTTTAAAATCATTGCAGTTGCTCATAGTGTGTAACTTTCTTCTGAAGAAGTCGGGGCAAGTGCTCTGACGAAAAGTGTATGGTTAAGAGCGCACTTAAAGGAATTAAAGTTAATTTATTTAACTCAATTTGTTGCCGACTGTGTGGACTGGTGCATCGCGGATCCTATTTTTGTTTTATTGGTTTGTTTCCGTTGTTTCAGTAATACAAATGTTCTCATATTCTATCCCTTAATCTCCTGTCTGTCTTGCCTACATAGAATGAACTGCACACCGCACACTGGGTCAGGTAAACAATGTGTTCAGAGTCACAACTGGCATCTACCTTAAAGACAAAATTCCTATGCAGATCTGTGTGATAGAATTTCCCAGATATAGCAACATAATCACAATACTTGCATTTCAAACATGGTGTGGTAGCTTTCATAACACTCATATCATGAATATCATAACATCTCTTAGGATAACACAGTAACCTTTTGAGGGATTTCATGTTCTTATAAACAGACATGGGACTGAGAATGGGCCAACATTTCTTATATACCTCTAAAACTGGTCTCATATTACTGGAAAACAGAACAGACATCCTGGTGGTCCCACCACTCATCTTTATCTTCCCTTTATCATTGACAGTATTTCTATTTTCTGAAAAACAAGGTTTAGCTACACCTTGCCTCATTCCCCCAACTTGTATAAAGATATCTCTCACTCCCGTGGGATTGTAGCCCCTGCTCACAAATCTAGTCTCAAGGTCTGCCAGCTACATTCTACACTTCATCATCAACACACAACCTGGAAACCCTCATCCCTTGCCCCTTAACCACATTGTCAAAAATATGTGCGGGTGCATGCTTTTCCTGTGTAGTAAATTGTTGAGACTGCAGTCCTTCCTATGTATCATGGTGCTGACCTCACCTCTCTCATTTTTCTTCACCTTTATATCTAAAAAATCAATTTCATGAAAGGAATAACTCATGGTGAACTTTTTTGGATTATTGGATTTCTCTATACTCAGGGCAGAGCATTTATCTGGTAATATGCTGAAAAGGTTATTAGTACTGCAAACTGTATAAAATGTTACTTGGCTGTTTTTTGTGATATATTAGTATAAACACTGCAAGTTAAAAAAAATAATTGGGGAAAAAACCTTCTTGTAACACTGCCACTACATAAGACAGACTCAGACACACAAACACACACAAACAACACATCTGTCTCATAACCTAACCCTTACCCTAAAATATACAAACTTGCACACAAACACACAACAACCATCCTTCACTCACCCCAGACCCTAACACAAACACACACACACACACACACACACACATACTCCCCCCAACCCCTCTTACCTGTATCAACATTCCGTACCATCGACATATTTACCATTTGGCCATCCATACTGTCGACATTAAATCACACCCCTGCATTTGTCGAACAAATGTACATTCAGTCAAAAGCAGGAGACCCATATATATATATATATATATATATATATATATATATATGTGTGTGTATATAAAGAGAGAAAGAGAGAGCGTTCTTGCTCATGCATTAATAAATAATAATAAAGAATATACAAATTAGTAGTTTATTAATAAGTATATATTTTTCAAAATTTTGTAAAGTATTATCTTGTTTTCCTTGTGAATAATTATACAGAGGAAAAACAGATAATTGTTTTTATTGATAAAAAAGAAACCAGAGAGCACAAAAGCACTGAGGCAGCATTTGGTTCAAAGTGTAACTGGCAACAAAGCAGAATTTGAATGTTATACTAAATCACACCTTATAAATAAGGTAAAATTTAGGGTGTGCATGCTGAAGTCATGATGAGAAATTTAGGTTGGGTCTGTAATACAAGAATGGCTGGTGCCAAGCAGTCACTTACGCAATCTGCAAAGGTTTATAACAGAGAATAGAGACTCCCGTTTCATCCTTTCTAGCACTTGTTAGCATATTTCGCAGGTTATGTGAACTCACAATTAAAACAACTGGATGTTAGTGTCCTTAGTTATTTTAGGCATGGTATGCCAAAAGTAAGACAACAAAAAAAGTCTGTCAACTAGGAAGCTGAGCACAGCACAAAATTCAGTGGTCTAGGTCATAATTATCTTGTGTTTTGTAACTTCTTTATACAATTTGAGACCACTGCTAACACAAAGTAATTGTAATGTTGTTTACATCAGGGTATGAAATGGATAGGCTGGGGGAGGAGCAGCAGCCATGTTTGCATCAAAGCTTACACCACCAGAACCTCAGAGTCTTATTGGTCAGCATTGCCAGCTTTACAATCTTCCATATCGTGCTTCTGTTTAGGCAGAAACTTCTTTTCCCTTTTGAAGTTTATTCTTTAACCACTAGCATCAGAAAATGTCACCCTGGTTTTAAATGTTGGCATGGTTCAAAATAAAGAAGCCACAGGATTTCCTGATCAAAGTGTATAATTGAACTGTTGCTTTCTGCTTGATGAGAGGGATTAAATTGGATTATTCACTTCAGATTGCAGTTTCAGTAAAGTAGAGAGGCATCTTTGACAAAGTGTTATGTTCTCATAATTAGTGATACAAAAACTTTCAGCATTACGGGTCGTGTCTTACTGGTTATTTTCACAATCTAATGGTCAGATAGTGTATGCAGCATATACCTTTCTTTGGGGAGATAGTTTTGTAACAGTTACAGATAAAATTAAGCATTATGTATACCACTTAAGACAACTGGGCACTGAGCATTACTTTGTAAAATTATCTCTTTCAATGTAGTTATTCAGGTATCAAAAAAAAAAAAAAAACACAGAAAAAAAATATCTAAAAGGGGGATCCTGATGTTCTAGTGATCAGTCTAGTCTGTCATCTTCACTGAATGACGCATATTTGCTGACAGTATACAAAGAAAATAATTTTTCTCTAAACTACTGTAATGGAGCATTGCCCACTTCACTTATTATTACTGTGCTGGTCCAAGTTTGTAAGTGTTCACCTGTCACCACCCTATTGGCATACATTTATAAGTGCACTCTTATTGCCAAATTTCTGATCGAAGTTTGTAAGTATACATCTGTCACTATGTAAGTATATACCTATCAAGACAGTTTTGGCTAAGTTTGCAAGTGCTCTCTTATTAACACATTTCTGGAGCAAATGTACAAGTCTGTACCTGTCACTTCATTATAAGTGCACACCTGCCATTAAACTGCTGATACAAGTCTGTAAGTGTGTACACGTTGCCAAGTATATAACAGTGTATCTGTCACATCAGTGTAGGCTGAGTTAGCAAGTTTGTACCTGCCACCACAATGCTGGTCCAATTTTATAAGTGTGTTTGTGTTGTGGATGTGCTAGTATGTGTGCACAATAGAACAGCCATGCAGTGAGAACCTGTTGCTCTTCTGTAACTAGAGATGGTCAGCTGATTGCAGTGTTTGTGTTTTCATCTGGCAGATTATTATATCAAAGCTGTCTAGGACAGAACTACTTATGATTGGTATGTATGCATTCATCACTGTATTATTTTAGTAGTCTGTATTTGGTTTAACTAAGGTCTTTTAGCAATATGAATAATACTAGTAAATGGTGTACTGCATTTTTGTAGTTTAAGTGGACTAACTGTTGGTATTAAATGCTAGTGTCATTCTTATATGGTGAATGTGTATTAGGTTAGTTCAAGACTTGTGTTGCATTAAAGCAGTTCCAGGCTAATCGGTTATAGAGCTAAGTGCCTTATAGTTTTCCATCCCATTTATCTATCATGTTTGTGTTCTTAAACCCACAATACCTGTTGTTGTCCACCCCTTATGAAAATTTGGCAATATAAGTCCCTCCCTCTCTGTGTTTGTTGGCTGTTGTCAATAAGTGTCATTTTGTGAAATGTCATCCCTTAAGCTATTCACCAAGCTAAGTGACCTTTGATATAATTGCTTAATATCAAGGATGTAGGTAGACATACTGTTTGTACTCTACTGAGTATAATTTTCTTTGCATTACTTAAATAAATCATAGCTTTTTAAGCCATACATTGTGAACAGTTGTCTAAATTGATGCATTTAACAAGAGCCTCATAGATTGAAGAAATATCTATTTCATGTTTTTAGAGGGGAAATGTGGTGCACACATTTGGTAAGGGGTGGTAGAGGGACCATTTCCATTTTTCAAATGACAGGTGGTTTGTCGGGCAGCAATAAGAGTACATAATTGCAAAATTATATTCACTGCCTACACTCCTGCTTAATATTGAGTGTACTGGTTTTCCTGCTAAAGTAGGGAGTGTGTGCTACAGTTAGTTTACTGGTGCCACTTGGGGACAAAAGAAGAATTCCTGCTTAGTTGTGGGTGTTACTTGCTACAGATGCTAAATTAAAGTGTTTTGCTATTGGTTTGTGTGCTCTGTTGAGCTTTTTGTTGCTTATTTTGTGTGTTATAAATAAGGTGATTAAGTGTGATGCTGACATTTGCCAGCAGTGCATCTGACTGAAAAGTCACAGGTATTTAGGGCCTCAAGTTTCTGAGTACATCCTACTCCCACAAATTGTATTGCACTTTAGATATTTAGTATTTGTGAGAAGAAGTTACTATTCCTGGTTGGTTTTGACTTAGATGGTTTTAGGCAAGTAGTATCTCCAGTAAACCAGTTTCATAAACATAACAAAGACTCTTTGTACCAAAGGCAAGCGTCCAGTCTGGTGGACCCCAGCCATAAACAAACTCTACAACAAAAGGAGGAAGCTACTACAAGATAGAGCAAAATCCTTAAAAGGTAAGACACCCTTGATCACTATAAGTAAAAAACTAAGAGCTCTCATAAAATCATCCAAAGCAAATTTCGAGAGAAAAATAGCTAAAGACTCAAAAGACAATCATAAGGCCTTCTTTAGCTATGTTAGAAACCTAGGAGGAAACTCCCAGATATGCTCAGAACTAGTTCAAAATGATGTGAAGATTACTGATCCTACAGACATTGCCAACATACTGGCTGACAGGTTCAGTGCAAACTTCTCCCCCCCCCCAAAAGGAGAGATATCTATACCAAATGAGTGCAGCCCCCAAACATCTCCAGCGCCCAAGTGAGAACTGCTCTCTCCAAAGCAAAAACACAGCATCCATGGGACCCGATGGTGTCCCCGGCTGTGTGCTCCACGAACTCAATGAGGAATTAAACCCACAGCTAGGACAGCTGTTTAATCAAAGTCTTACCTCTGGATACGCACCCAGGAGTGGCGCACTGCAACTGTGGTCCCACTTCACAAAGGCGGTGCCTCCACAGACCCTGGAAATTACCGCCCATTAGCTTGACAAGCCTTATCTGCAAAGCCATGGAGAGGATCATAATGGACCTCATAAATAAAGACATAGGGAATTTGCAGACTTTGGATCCAACCCAGTTTGGCTTTGTCAAAGGCAGATCATGCCTTTTAAACTTGGTTGACTTTTTCAAACAGTCACCAAAGCCATTGATGAGGGAAAGGCAGTCCATACAGCCTACCTCGATCTGGCTAAGGCCTTCGATACAATACCCCACTCGGGTATCATTGAAAAACTCATCAGCTTAAATGTTAACCCATACATCACAAGATGGGTTGCAAACTGGCTGAGTGACAGAACCCACAGGGTCAGAGTTGCTGGCGCCATGTCAGACTCAAAGCCTGTCACAAGTGGTGTCCCACAGGGCTCAGTCCTGGGCCCACTCTTGTTTGGCATCTACTTTTCCAAGTACAAGCAAACACAGGAGGGTTATGGCTGACAAAGTTTGCAGATGACTACAAACTGGGCCATAGTAGAAAACACATCTGACACAGATATCCTTCAGAAGGGTCTCACAGAAACGGATAACTGGTGCCAGAGCCACGGCCTAAAGTTAAATGCCAAAAATGCATAGTCATACCCTTCGGGAAAAACAAGGTTACCCCTAGCTACCAAATAGGTGGCAATCCACTGAGCACAGAAGAAGTTATCAGGGACCTGGGGACCCAGGTTGATAGTAGTCTGTCATTCGACACCCATGTAGCTAAAGTAGTTAGGAAGTCCTTCTACATTGCCCACCTTATCATGAAGGGATTCTCATCTAGATCAAGGGAGGTCATAGTCTCCCTTTACTCATCACTCATCAGACCAATGATTGAGTACAATGCCCCATTCGGAATGTATCTGACCCGACACTTGCAGCAGCTGGAGAGGCCACAAAAGTTCCTCACCAAAAGGATAAAGGGTCTCAAAATCTGTCCTATGCTGCCCGACTGAAAGAACTCCAGCTCTATTCAGTCGCCACCGCTTGCTCAGAGGTGACCTTTGCCTAACATACAAGGCCATGTCAAACCCAGATTTGATGAATATGCTTCACCTCAAAAATCTAGATCCATCAGAGCCACAAGGGCGGAGACTTAAACCTCGACACGGCTATTAATAGGACGTGCTGGAGGGATAGATTCATCACCCAAAGACTCCCTATGCTGTGGAACAAAATCCCGGTACATGTGAGGCAAAGCACCTCGCTGGCCTTGTTCAAGAGAAATCTTGACCAATGGATGGGAGATCGCAGATATACCCCAGGAATTACCTCAGTGTCACTGCTCGACAGAGGCACAGCAAAATAATGGGTATAGTTCCCCATACTAAAGGGGTGGCGTAAGCCACAAAACAATGGGCTAGGCTTATAAATGCCCTCGGGCAGATAGCCTAGTATGAACCTATGAACCTATAAGTGTAACAATCCCTTCAGACCCCATTATAGCAATAACCCACGCCTGGGTGTGGGTAATGCTGTATTTACCCACGATTGGCGTGGTTTGGTCACGAGGGCGAAGCCCGAGGGACCAAACAAAGCCAACCGTGAGTAAATCCAGCATTACCCACACCCAGAAGTGGGTTATTGCTATTATACAATGACATTATTTAAGAAAAAAATAATTAATTTTCTTAAATAATGGCATTGTATAATGCCTCCTTGCTGCCCTTCCGCAGCTGTCTGGTATTCCGCGGCAGTTCTGATGTACTGCGCATGCCTACGCAGTACATCAGAGCTGTGGGCAAAAGCAACGGAGAAAGCAAGATCTCCGTTGCTTTCTACTGTTTCGCTATGTTAAATGGGTTTAACATAGCGAGACAGCTTTAAAATAAGCAACGGAGAATTGCCGTTGCTTATTTTAAAGCTGTCTCCCTATGTTAAACCCATTTAACATAGCGGGACAGTTTTGAAAAAAGCATCGGAGAAAGCAAGATCTCCGTTGCTTTTTACAAACTGTTTCGCTATATTAAAATGGGTTTAACATAGCAATACAGCTTTAAAATAAGCAATGGAGATCTGTGTAGCTTATTTTAAAGCTGTCTCGCTATGTTAACCCCATTTAACATAGCGAGACAGGTTTAAAAAAAAAAGCAATGGAGAAAGCAAGATCTCCGTTGCTTTTTACACACCATGTCGCTATGTTAAAGGAGTTTAACATAGCGAGACAGCTTTAAAAAAAGCAACGGAGATCTGTTGCTTTTTTTAAACCTGTCTCGCTATGTTAAACCCCTTTAACATAGCGACACAGTGTTTTAAAAAAAGACTTATACTAATGGAAAAAGTCCGGGTGACCGGACCTTTTTCCATTAGTATAAGTCGATTTACAACGTGCATGCTGACCAATCATCGTGCACGTTTTGGAATGTTAATGGGGGGTCATGGTATAATAGTGGGTATCTGGAATAATGGATTTACATTTTCCTACCATCGCTGTAGCAGTCCTGGTAGAAATAGGCATCCTGAGACAATGTAGCAATTGTTTCATGTTTACTGACAACCACCTACTACTTAAACCAGTAGACAGTGTCAGAGATGTTGTTACACAATGTTATTTGAGGCAAAGCTCTCTCTCAAACCCACTGCAAATAACAAGCATGCTGTTGGTACCACACAACCAAGCACTAAACAAAGCACATGCAGCTCAGACCAAACATTTAGATATACATATGCTGTGGCTGTTAAAAATAATTACCTAAATCACAAAGACCTCCTAAATATAATCTAAGAAACAAGTACCTCAGAGATTTCACAAACACAGATCACAGGCAGCACCTACCATAAAACATACATCTATATATCCAAAAGCCGGTAAGGTAAACCTCAACACAATCTGATATATATTTTTTAAACACCTTTATTAAAATGTCAGTTAAGACATAGGTAGATATACATTAATAGAAAAGAAACAAACCATATCAGCATGGTTTCCACTTGTACAAATTGTACATTACATTATTTATTTCTTTCTTTATAACAACTGCCTTCAGTCCAACATTATATAAATTATTCAGTTCCTTCTTTTAAACCTCACTCCTGAATATTATTCCACATGCATTGTTTTCACAATTCCATTTATTTCTATGTAAATTGCTCATTCTTTTTTTCTAAAAATCCCTCATCGCATTTGCAATATTCAAATATTGTTTGTTTAGATTTTGATTTCCATTTTCCAGTAATTCTTTTTTTTTTTATTTTTTATTTTTTTTTTGCAGACAACAGAATTAAAGTTAATAAGACCATAATATGTCTGCATAACTTGGATCCTCTGTCACAGCTCAAAAGAATAATTTCCTTCATTACAGCCATTTCCTTCCCCAGTACTTCTGACAGAATACGCTGTAGGGAATTTTTAAAAATCTGCCAAATCATTGCACACTGAAATAGCGTGTTCCCTGTTGCCTCTTTCTTCTCCATCACATATCCAAATTTGCTGTCTACCTGAGGAAAACTTATTTGAAGTGCTTGTGGTATGAAAATACCTATGCAACAGTGGTGGCTGGTGACTTCAAATCAAAGGGGGGCTGCAGGAGACTGCTGAATGGGTGGGGTCAATGGGAAGGGGTGCGGCCAACTAGAAAGGGGAGGAGCTATACTCAAAACCACAAAAACTAACTAAATACACTGCCCTGGGTGCCAAACCATCATTATGAGAGTCCAGTCAAGACAAAATGAAGTGTAGAAGAAAAAAAAATATTTCAATGCATTGGCTGTATGACAGCTTACTTAATATCTAGATGGAAACAAAAAGGTTGTGAGGCATGAAAAAATAAATTACTTTTTAAATACATTAATGGAATGCCAGTCAAAATCAAGTATAAAAAAAACAAGCAGCACTCAACTCAAACCACTTCTTGCACTGCAGTTCTAATTATAATTTATATTCAACTTTATTAAAGTACCAAGTAACATGCTGAAAGTAGAAATCTCTGATGCCCCCACTTGTAAAAATGTTTCTTATCCAAAAAAAGACCTGCTGCCTGACAACTATCTACTTGTTTCATGGGGAAAACATGATCAAAGTAAAAAATGAAAAGCAAACAAGAAATGAGCTCAAGATACATTGCTTAAAAGGATTACTGTACAGGTTATGGACCACATGATTGGCATTCTGTTTAGTTTACGGGTAAAGCCTGCAGAGATGACTGGAAGTCTCCAAGTGTAATGAGCTTCTTAAAATAATGTAATCATGTCCTTTATTACAAATACTGTCATATGCATTTCAATACCCAAGGCTTATACATTATCTAGTTAAGTATTCTCTACATGGCAACAACAGAAAGGCTTTCAATGTTGGCAATTCTTTAACAGTATGCTTATTAAAGCTTACTTACATCTTACCATCTCAGCCAAGCTTACCTGATGGTCATTAAAGTATTGCTACTTAAACACAGAGCAACAGTCACTTTGAGTAATAAGCGTAAATCAACAGTACAAAAAATATGACAGAAACCAGACCATTCTGCAAAAATCAAGGACAGATGAAAAGCCACTCTAGTACTTGTGTCTACCTTGGATGGGGGGGATACTCTGCACATTTACACTGCATAACCACTCCTTGCCTTGCTTCGACACATCCAGATTCACTACATGGGGAATTGGGGTGCAACAAGTATGTCACAATTTGAAATGTCTCTGGCTGACTGCGATGGCCCTGACACATTTGTCATACCTCTCAACCTCAGAGCAAGAAATCTGGACAAAGTCATGCAAAGAAGTGGGACAAAGGCCCAAAAATAAGGACAAATTTTAAAATATTGCTCTTATAAACTTAGAAAGATAATAGAATAAGTCTTGCATTAGTATGAATTTTCTGAATGGTATGAAATCTGAAACTCAAATGTCTGTCATTATTTTCTAACTTCAGTCTTTAATGATTTGTCACTAATTTGCCAAAAAAACCCACAATTTTATGAAAAATGGACCAAAAATGTGATGTAAAAATATAAAATAGCCACACAATACAGCTGGGAACCTGTCAAAGAAGGGACACTTTAATATTAGTACTGCTAACTTGAGTAACTGACAAAATAAAATAATCTACATGCATTTCTGAAATAAAAGTAATCTATAACTCTGATTATTACAGTTATTTCTTAATTGTAAACCCTCCATGTTTTCTTCCAAAATTGCTATTTTGCAGAGGGATTATTAGGGGGAAGAGCAGCATTTTGAGCCAAAATCAGGGACAGTTGAGAGGTTTGGCTATGCCTAATATTATAAAGCAATTTATTTGCATGTACCTGTCAACCTGTTAATGCAATAAATCTGGACAAGGTTAAATATATTGGGGGAACATATAAACAGTGCTAAAAATTGCTCTTGTATAAACTGAGACAGTTGATAGAACAGGTCTTACTTTAGCATGCATTTTTCTGAAGGTTATGAAGTCTGAAACTCAGTATGCCATTATTTAGTGACTTAATTCCTAAATGATTTGCCAGAAAACCACAAATTTTATGAGGAACAAACCAAAAATAAGAAGCAAAAATCTATTCATTCTTTGAAAATCTGGACAGTTGGGAGGTATAGTTCAGCTGGGGCTGTCTTTAAGTTTGCCGCCCTTCCCCCTCACAAAATCATGGTCGAATGGAGCCTTCCCCTGCAGCCATTCCAATGATCCATTACTTGGCTATTTCACTCCATTTACCATAAACACTAATGTGCATACTGATTTATTTCTATGATGAAACCTGGTTCAAGGCTCCTGAGAGCACCCCAGCACTACCTAGCTTTACCTCATACTATGCTTTCCGGCCCCAAAACTCGGACCAAACCACAAGAGGAGGGGGAGTATCCAAATTCATCAAAGATACCCATACCTCCAGGCTAGTGGCACTGCACGAAGCATCTGAGACCATCCATGTGCAACTAACAGTGGGCAAAACTGCCTTCTAGTTTGTAGCCTGCTACAGACCACCCTCTCAAACTCAGGAACCCCACTCGGCTTTCCTGAAGACACTGGAGAATATGAAGGTCTCTCCAAACACCATTATATTGGGTGACTTTAACTACCCAAACATAGACTGGGAGCACTACTCAAGCCCCAACACCCCAGCCCAACGGTTCCTAGAATTTATAAACTCAAATGCTATGGAACAACTGGTCACCACTCCCACAAGAGGGGAAAACATATTGGACCTGATCATCACCAGCATGGGGGACTCTATGTTCCATACCAGAGGTATACCCCTCATTGGTAAGATCTGACCATAAATTAATCACTATGGACATCCATATCCCGTCCCCACCCCCAACAAAGGAAACCACTGTCAAAAACTTCTCAAAAGCAAACTTCCCACTTCTCAAAACCGAGGTGGAATCCTTCAGAGCCCCAGGGCCAGTGGAAAATGTGGCCCAAACCGCAGAATCCTTTACAAACGCATTCTATGGATACCTACAGGAATGCATGGATCGTGCTATCCCAAATAAAACCAAGACACACTCCTCCAAAGGCAGGGGACCTGTCTGGTGGACCCCAGCCATAAATAAGCTGTACAACAGGAGGAGGAAGGTACTACATGATAGAGCAAAATCCCTGAAAGGGAAGGCAACTCTGATCAGTACTAGCAAGAAACTACGATCCCTCAAAATCATCTAAGGCTAGCTTCGAAAGAAAAATTGCACAAGACGCTAAAGATAATCACAAGGCTTTCTTTAGCTATGTCAGAAACCTTGGTGGAAACTCCCAGATATGCTCTGAGTTAGTGCAAAATGACAAAAAATACACTGAACCCACAGACATTGCCAACATCCTGGCAGACAGGTTCAGTGCAAACGTCCCCCCCCCAAATGAGCAAATGACTATCCCAACAGAGTGTAGCCTCCCTGACATCACAGATGCACAGGTGAGAGCTGCCCTCTCCAAACCAAAAAAACACAGCATCAATGGGACCGGACGGTGTCCCGGGCTGCGTTTTACATGAGCTCAAAGAAGAACTGAACCCTCACTTAAAATCACTGTTCAGTCTCAGCCTTACAACAGGATATGTACTCAAAGAATGGCATACAGCAACAGTGGTCCCACTCCACAAAGGTGGTGCCACAACGGACCTCGGAAACTATCGCCCTATAAGCCTAACTAGTCTAGTCTGCAAAGCTGTGGAGCGTATCATCATGGAACTTATAAACAAAGACATTGGGAACCTCCAAACACTGGATCCTACCCAATTCGGCTTTGCAGATCTTGCCTCTTGAACCTGGTCAATTTCTTTGAAACAGTCACCAAGGCCATAGACGAAGGGAAAGTAGTCCACACAGCCTACCTTGACCTTGCAAAAGCCTTCGACACAATACCCCACTCGGGCATCATAAATAAGCTCACCAGCTTAAATATCAACCCCTATGTCACAAGATGGGTTGCAAACTGGCTTAGGGATAGAACCCACATGGTCAGAATTGCAGGTGCCATGTCAGACTCTAAACCAGTTACAAGTGGCGCCCCACAAGGCTCAGTCCTGGGACCTCTCTTGTTCGGTATATATTTCTCTGAGGTACAGGCTAACACAGGAGGACTATGGCTGACAAAGTTTGCAGATGACTGCAAACTGGGGGCCATAATCGACTCACCGGCTGACACAAGCATCCTCCAAAAAGGTCTCACAGAGACGGATAACTGGTGCCAGAGCCATGGCCTAAAGCTAAATGCCAAAAAGTGCATAGTCATCCCCTTTGGGGAAAAAGAAAGTGCCCGCAAATTACCACATAGGTGGTAATCCATTAAGTACGGAAGAAGTAATTAGGGATTTGGGGACCCAAGTAGATTGCAATCTCTCCTTTGACAATCACATTGCCAAAGTGGTTAGAAAGACATTCTATATAGCCCACCTTATCACAAAGGGGTTCACATCTAGATCAAGAGAGGTCATTGTGCCCCTCTACTCATCACTCATCAGGCCCATAATTGAATACAATGCCCCATTTGGGATGTACCTTACCCAACACCTGCTACAACTAGAAAGACCCCAAAAGTACCTCACCAAGAGAATCAAGGGACTCAAACAGATGCCCTACGCAGTTAGGCTAAAGAAACTCCAGCTCTACTCAGTTGCCTCCACCTACTCAGAGGCAATCTGTGCCTGACGTATAAAGCCATGTCCAACCCAGAATTAATGGACATGCTCCACCTCAAGAAATCCAAATCCATCAGAACTACACGCTCCAGTGACTTAAACCTTTGCACAGAAATAAATAGAGCATGCTGGAGGGACAGATTCATATCCCAGAGGCTCCCCTCACTCTGGAACAAAATCCCAATCCATGTCAGACAGAGCGCCTCAATGACCCTCTTCAAGAAGAATCTTGACGTTTGGATGGGAGATCGGGATCTCTTCTGTGTCGCTGCTAGACAGAGGCACAGTAAACTAACCTTAAATGGACTATCTTCTGTGACCTACTATACAGAGGCACAGTCAACTAACCTAAGAAGGGTGGCGAAAGCCAAACACACTCTGGCTAGGCTTCTAAATGCCCTAGGGCATATAGCCTAGTATCAACCTATGATTTGGACTTCATTTGAAAGTTTTATTTTGCATTTTACAGCACAAACACTAAGACATCTGCTAAACAAACTTAGCATTAAAACTTCTCTGCCCTTGAAACTCACATTCATTGAAACAGCATTGAAACCCACATTCAAAGAAAATGCATTTTACCAGTGGCAGATAAAGATTAATTCTGGGCTGTTTTCAAATTATAGGCCCCTTCCATATGAAACATACATGTGCTCTTTGATACACCTGCCTATTGTTTTGAACATTTTTCCAGTAAACAATGAAACAAAACGCATGCACCCATAATGACAAAACTGCCCAGTTCAGAACATTTCCATCATAAAAGTCTACTCAAACTTCTACAGTCCACCATTATCAGTAAATATGCACAATTATACAGTCCACCATTATCAGTAAATATGCACAATTCTACAGTCCACCATTATCAGTAAATATGCACAATCTCTG
The DNA here is from genome assembly GCF_019279795.1 of Protopterus annectens. NCBI lineage: Eukaryota > Metazoa > Chordata > Ceratodontiformes > Protopteridae > Protopterus > Protopterus annectens. Next base: position 726,850,251 of record NC_056747.1, read on the forward strand.
AAGAAGTAAAAAAGTCATCTAAATAATTCCACATTAAATAAATCTGTAACTAATGAAGAGGTTGCTGCTAGCAAACACCTTTATATTTCATGGTTTCATCAAAAAATAAAGTGTCTGATGCCCCTGAGGAATAAATTGCCTATATTGCATTAAAAATGATAAGCTAGTAATATTGCAATAGAAAATGGATGGCAAACTGATAACAGGCTCATAGTTAGTATCTTACCTTTTTCAGTACGGCAGCATTCACCCCTTCTGGGAGTAGAACCAACAACCTTCTGCATCAAAAGCAAGTACACAACCTGTTGTGCTATTAACAATGCAAGCTGACTTAGCATAAGCAGCACTAAACTTCTCTTCCCCTGCAGCTCTCAGCTCCTTGTAAAATCTACTCAATACTCAACTGCATCTCAGCTTCTCAGCACAAGAAATCTGGAAAAAGACAAATTTATCGGGGGGGGGTCAAAAGGCCAAAAACCAGGGACACATTAAACATTGCTTGTATAATCTAGGAAAGTTGGTAGAATAAAATGCTGCGTTACCACCATACATTTTACTGCCAAGGTCCCTGTGCAAAAGAGAGCAACATACCACTATGCCAAATCAGCTGCTTTGTGAAAGAAAAATGCTGTGTTACCACCATACATTTTACTACCAATGTCCTTGTGCAAAACAGTCAAAGCAACATACCACTATGCCAAATCACCTGCTTTGTGAAAGAAAAATGCTGTGTTACCACCATGCATTTTACTGCCAAGGTCCCTGTGCAAAACAGTCATAGCAACATACCACTACGCCACATCAGCTGCTTTGTGAAAGAGAGGAAGACTGAAACTTAAATGGCTATCATTTAATAAATTCAGTTCTCACCATAGCTGTCAACCTCTTGGCACAAAGCACCTGGACAAACCCAGTAATGAGGGAATACAGCCCTCAAACATATTTAGTGAATTCAGTTCTTGCCATAGCTGTCAACCTTAGCACAAAAAACCTGGACAAAGCCAATAATGGGGTAATACAGTCCCAAAAATAAGGACACATTTCAAATATTCATCTTATAAACTTAGAAGATTGCTAGAATAAAAGGTTGTGTTACTATGTATTTTCTGAAGAATATGAAGTCTGAAATTCAAATGCCTGTCAGTTTTACTTCTGACGGAACAAAAACAATTTTCAGCAGAGGCCCAGGGAGAAATACTGCATACAGATGGCTTTGTAAAATGGCAGGACACCAAAGCAAATCCACACAAACACAGGGATGAGATGCAGACTCCACACAGAAGGCACCCCAGCCAAGAATCAAACCAGAAAACCTATAGCTGTGAGGCAACAATGCTACCACTGCACCATCAAATATGTAAGGAATTAAACATTCAGAAACATGAAGTCTGAAATTCAAATGCTTGTCAATTTTATTTAACATTTGTTAATCAGGACAATCTGACTTGGAACAAAAAAAACAATTTTCAGCAGAGGCCCAGGAAGAAATAATGCAGACATGTCTTTGTAACATAAGAGGACACAAAAGCAAACCCACACAAACACAGGGAGAAGATGCAGACCCCACACAGAAGGCACCACAGCCAAAAATCAAACCTGAGAACCTGCAGCTGTGAGGCTACAATGCTACCACTGCACCATCAAATATCAATCATTGCAGCATTTAGAAACCACAGATATAATGAGGAACAGATCAGATCAAATATGAGGCAAAAATCTGCAATTTTTTTTTTTTTTACAAATGGTGGTGGGTAGGGAATTCAGGTCCTTAACACCTGCATACAAGGTACAGGGTTCAAGCCTGAGTATCTCTACCCACCACCATTGGTTCTCTTTAGCCACCAGTATATAGTAACTGGGGCATACACACGCACACACACACACCCTTTGTTCTGCTGTATAAAAGCCCAAAGCAATATAAAGCCTTCACCTACCCGGTAATCCGAAGCAAGCCTACAATCCAAACACCTACCTGAAGCCTTTGTCCATGAAGCCCGCGCACTAACAGTTCCGTGAGAGCAGCTCAGTCCTCCTCATTGGTTCTGACTGCGGCTGAAGCAGTCCGGAGCTCCTCTGTTCTCTGCAGTCATCACCGCACAGATTCCTGGTATCTCACAGCAATGATTGCTGGGTACCTCTTTCTCCATATCCGGACTGCTGATAAAGGCAGTCTGAGTTGTCCGCGCATGCGTAGAGGGACGGGACTCGTGAATTGTTTTTTTGTTTTACAGATTTTTTTTTGTTTGTTTTTTAGGTGGGAGGGTTGCAGTCCGGCAGTCCAATGGGACGAGCCGCCCCTGCTATGCAAACACTTCCAAGTAAAATCCTAAACCTTCTGTATTTTATTGCATACTTGGGAGCCACACGTGTCTTTCCATTGTTCCCCTGTAAACTGCTAATTATCCCCTTTTTTAACAGCAACTCCTGTTTTAGATTTGACTAAAAAAGCTACCAGAGCAGGTCTTTCACTTAGGGCTGTCCTATCTCTATCTCTTTGCCTAGTCTCTGATATCAGTTCCTGATAGGGAAGCAGTCTTTAACCTGCAGTCCAAACTTCTTCTTGACCTCATCCTACTCTATTACTTTCCCACTCTGGTTATTTGCTCCCTGTACCTTGGTTCATTTTCCAGTTTTCACCACTAAATTCTAACTCCTTCTTGCCTATTTTCTCTACCATACTGCAGTCATCCCATTCAGCAAAATCTCCTTTCTCCATTCTTGTGTTGGCTTAGTTCTAAGAATTCTTTCTATTCTTTCTGCAACTGTAGGAGTATAATATTTTGTATGGTGGTTATTATGCTCCCTTTTCTGCATCCAAAAGTCCCATTCTCTCCTTATGTTTTGAACTACCCCCCCCCCCCACTTCGTCATCATCCCTTTCTACTTTGAATTCTTCTTGTGTTATGTATATGAGCCTTAATTGTGTAGCTGTAAAATATCCATTTAAATCATGTCACCCTATACCACCCTGTGCTGTTGGGAGAAACAGTTTTTCCCAGTTAACTCTTGCCGTGTTTCCCTCCCAGATAAATCCCTTCTACAGTTTATTAATTATTGCCCACAATTTTTTCTGTAGTTGGTAAAAATATCCAGACCTGTATATAAAACTAAAGGGTCTAGAACAGGGGTGTCCAACCTTTTGGCTTGCTGGGGCCGCATTGCGTGAACAGAAATTGTCTCGGGGCCGCATATAAAATATATCATATAGTTAACTCTTTCGCTGCCACAGGAGACCAAAGTCGACCTCCTGGCTGTACTGTAGGTGAATTCGAACAATTAATAAATGTAATAAATGCCTAATATTTGCCTTAAAATTCTAATTCTCATTCTGATTTTAATTCTCTAATCTAACAGTTAACTCTAACATCTTAGTTAATATATAGATTTTTTTTTTTTTTTTTTTTTTTACAAATAAGATATTCACTACAGCACTAGCATTTCTCACTGGGAAAACCACTCCAGCAGTCCATCTACTACAGTGCCAACATTAGTAGTCCTACAATACTATAATCCACAAAAATAAGCCAACAAATTTGCAATAAAGTAAAGAATTCACATTACTGACTTAATAATTCTGAATAAGCTACAAGAGGGTCTCACCCAAACAAATGACTGGTGCCAGAAACATTGCCTCAAGCTAAATGCCAAAAAAATGCACAATCATCCCCTTTGAGGAGAGTGATGTCCCCACAAATTATCACATTAATAACAATGTTGTAAGCACGCAATCAGTCGTGAGGTGCTTGGGCACCCAGGTTGATAGAAACCTGGCTTTTGACTACCACGTTGTCTCCGTTGTACGGAAAGCTTTTTACATGGCCCACCTCATTAGTAAGGGTATCTCATCCATGGACAAGGAGGTCATAACATCCCTGTATTCTTCCTTTACAAGAGCAATTATTGAGCGCAACACCCCTTTTGGCACATGCCTCAGCAAAACACCATGCCAAAAGAAAGACTACAACCATTTCTGACAAAAAAAGGTCAAAGGACTGAGTTCACTTAGTTATCCAAACAGACTAAAAAGCTTCTTGCTTTCCTCTGTCTCTCACTAGCCCCTATAAATTTCATCACTGGCTTGCTTTCCAGGCTAAGAAAGATCCTGCCTTAAGAGACTTTCTCCACCTCAGAAATACTGGTTATATTTAAAACACTCACTACAAAGACCACAGCCTTCACTGCAACATAAACAGGCCACTTTGTATAGACAGGTTCTTGACACAAAAACTTTCAACTTCTGTAAAAAGCTCCTCTCGTTATCAAACAATGTAGTTCAACAACACTACAACTGGATGGATAGCCATGAATGTACTCCTTAAGTAAGTAGCATAGCCTTCATCAAACCGGAAGGAAAATCCACATACTAAACTTTCCCAGCTGGATGGCTAAGATCTAATATTGGTTACTCAAGTCTATTTGTCTAAGAAGAGGGGCCTATTTAACTAAGATTTGCAAAAAATACATTCAGTATACATATTAAATCTCTCTCTCTTACACACACACACACACACACACACACACACACACACACACACACACACACACAGACAGAAAAGGAGTCCCTACTTGTAAAATAGGCAACCTCAGTAATCACATGACACAGTCTCACTGATTGAAATTGTCTGGAAGTCAAAATATCTGAAAAAAAAATCATAATAGAAATAGATTCATCCATGCAATTTCCCACCACCAAAAGGACCATCAATAAATCAACAAACAACTGCTCAGCAAAAATTAAATCAATAAGAAATCTGTAAAATCTCTAAGATCATACTACATACTGGAGTAAACATATAACTTCCCTCCAATCTAAAGCCATTTGACATTCAGACATTTTAATTTGTGCAGAAGTTATTCACAGACTGACCATTTACTAAGCTGTAATGTTGACTATCGCTTTTGAAAAAAACAAATTCCCACACTTTATCAATAGCTCAAAGTGAAGAAAGGATTACTTTTTTTCATTTATTATATATTTATTTAATTTTGGAAAACCTCTTTAAAACTGTTAAATTGATCACACACCCAGAAACACAGAAAAGTTATTGTGATAAGTAAGCCACAGACTGCTGCAAGAAATCGGTCACAGCACACTATGCTTACGTCCGAACCAATGAAGCATTCCTGTCAATTCCAAAAGAATTAAAGTAGCGTAATAAGAAAGTTATTTGCAAGGTTACATGGCAGTTTATATTGGAAATAAGTGGAGATATTAAAAACGCTCTGTTTCTCATAATTATGCTGAAAAGTCTTCCAAGGTAAATACAACCTTCTGATTTAGCATGGAACCATACCTCTCAACCTTAGAGCAAGAAGTCTGGACAAAGTGAAAAATAAAATTGGGACACAGGCCCAAAAATAGTTATGCATCACAGACACCATTGAAACAAGTGTAGCTGCAAACATTATACATCACGTATAATGTTTCTATCCCATTATTGTCAGTTAAGCATTATATGACTCATTCAATTCTGCCTTCTTCAAAGAAAACCATACTTTGAAATGACAAATCCATTAAAAATAATAAAACACATTGGCTCCACATCCTGCAGCTTCCTACCTGCAAACAACCACAGAGCTTTCACTGAAACTAGGTCTGCTTATTTCCACAGAATGACACCTCTCCCTAATTAAGTCTAATGGTATACAATCTACCAGGATCTGGACTACCTGAAATAAATTAAATTATGGCCTGTAAATTGCAAGTGCACTTTGTTTAATTAAACTACATTTCAAAGCCCACTTGCTGTATTTTTTCAGTAACACCCCAATATCCATTTCCAGGTCACTTTACAAGACATTGGCAGTGGTAGACTTAGCATCCTCCAGATCCCTACAGGACCACACTCATACTGCTAACATTGTCCATTAAATGTAAATATCCATCCACTGTAAATGGCAAGAAGCTATGTCTTAAAAAAATCTATTCTTGGCATTCCTAGTACCCAAGTATCAGGTTTTGAAACAAACAAACATATTCTCCACAGTTTGTAAGTTTCTGTCTTTAATAATCATCTACTATTGCAGCACTCCCAACACAAACACACACACACACACACACACTAAAACCCCCAACATTTAAAGAATGACATCGTGCCCACCTGATTTGCCAGTATTGATGATCCACCAAAGATATGCTTACTGTTGTCCGATCTACCACTGCTTAGAACCCACCGATGACAAGACAGTACTGGGTGATTTTTTTATTTGTTAAAGAAAACAATTAACTTTATATGCTACAGTCCCACATTAGTCAATCCATTACTGACCCATTAACCTTGGGCTGCTGTCTCATTCCTAATCCCTGGGACTGCATTATCTTGGATGACAACTTTTATTTCCTAAGCAAAAGACACAAATTGGAAGATGAGGCAAAAATCCAGACATTCTTCGAAAATCCATACAGTTGAGAGGTATGATTTCATATTCAATACAACACTCTCCCTGTCAGAAAAGCTGCAATTTAATGAAAGTGTACTTTTAATGTAGGATGCATTTGTGAGCCAACTTGTTTGTACGTTAGCCTCTTTGTGCATGTGTCTCTCTCTGTCTCTCTGTCATGCACACATAAACACACACACACTCTTCTACTTTCACACACACAAACATTCTGCTTTCATGCATGCACTCACTCACACCATACTTACCTATTAATACAGGTTAAGTGCTGTCTCTTTAAAAGGCAATGGCAGTAAATCCATAGACGAGTCCCTCTTCAGCAAGAACACACACATTGATTCTTTGGCACGAAATAATGGCGCGAACACACAGACCCTTCTTTGACGCAAAAAAATCCAAACTAGAAGGATGCTTTGGTGCATGCGCACAGCGATGTTAGAGTTACAGGTCACAGCCGCGAAAAACACAACAAAAAAGTGTTTGGGGGCATGCGTACATCGATGTTGGAGTTAGAGGTAGAGGGCCGCAGGTTGGACACATCTAGTCTAGAACATTTTCACTGCTTGTATCTTACTATCCATATCCATAAACAAGAGCTTCCAGTTTCTCAGTTTTTATATTATATTATGTTTTATTTAGTCTCTTCCCAAATATCCTTAACTACCATACAGAAGCTTTTTTAAATTCATACTCCTAAGTACTTTATTATGTGCCATTAAATATGGGTATTGCTGAACCAAATCAGGATAGATGGGGCATAATATACGGCTATATTTTATATCCTGAAAAAAGACTTAAAGCTGTCTCAAAATGTTCCACAACAATAGCATGTCTTTTTATTTTTGTATTTATTGAGTACAAAATAATATCATCTGCAAATAAAGCCAACTTTTCTTGATTACCATATTGATTATATCCTGAATTTCTGTGTCCCTTGTTTTCTTTGCCAGGGTCTCTAAATATAAAGCAGATAAAGGGGAAAGAGGACACCCCTGCTTGGTTCCTCTGTCAAACACAACTTGTTGGACAGGAACCTGTCTACTTTATTTCTTGCCACCGATTCATATGTTGTTCTAATGAACCTTATTATTGAATCAGGAAATGCAAGTGCTTCCATTGCCCTATTCATAAAATCCCAGTTTAGCCTGTTGAATGCTTTCTCTGTATCAAGACCTACCAACAACTGTGGTATTTTCTTACATTCTGCATCCCTCTGGATCATCATTGTTCTATTAATGTTGCCAAATGTTTGCCTCCCTTCCACAAAACCACATCAATCCATATCAATCAATTTTGGCAACATCTTTGCCATCCTTTTAGCTAGCATAGACATAAAGACTTTATAATCACGGTTTAAAATTTAAATTGGTCTATTTGAGACTGGGTCTGATGGGTCTTTACCCTCTTTGGATAATACTGCCATCAAAGCTTTCTTCTGAGATATTGGTGCTACCTTAATACTTTTAAACAAAATCTTCCAGATCTTTATCACTTTCTTCCCTCTTAACTTCCACATGTTCCCTAAAAATACTATCTGTTCCTGGAGGCTTACTTGCAGATTCATTATTCATCAATGTTTTTGTCCCACTTCCTCCTGTCTTAACTATTAGTTGTTGAGCCTCATCTTCCCCTAAATATTTCCATTTGTGCTCTTTCTTGGTTTTCACATTTCTCTGTTTTATGCAAATTTTCATAAAATTTCTAAAATATCTCTAATACCTGTATAGGATCTCTGGCTATTTTTCTTGATATATACTCCCTAAGTTTGGTGACAACCCTTTCTACTGTAGCCTAAGTCACTGTGTTAAAAGATTTTGTGCTGTAGGGTAGTTATCAAAAAATAGTTGCTTAACAGCAATTTTTCTTAACTTATGCATATTAACTAAATACTCCCTTATTTTTTCTTTAACACACTTCAGTTGCTCCTCTTCTTTTTGTTTGAGAGTCCCCTTATTCTGCAATATTTTAACCTTTGTCAGCACCTCTAAATAATCCCTATTACTTCTTAACCATATTTCTATAGTGTGTGTGTTGGGTTTGGCATAATGGTTAAAGTGTTTACCTCACAGAAACACGGTACAGCATTTAATTCTCACCTTTAAGAAAATTGGATAGTCTTAAAATGACTTGTAAAGGTAGCTAGTCTAGTACTTACTTGTGAACCATTTTCATTTTATCCAACTCACTAGGTATTTCTTTTGATGAAGGTTCTGTCTTCTCAAATAATTCCACGTACCCATTCTTTAAAGATCATATCTAAAGGCGCAAAACAACTTTTGTTTTTCTTTTACATAAAGAAAGTGTTCGCATTCATCTTTGAAATGTGTGCTCAAGGCTGGTATGAACCTATTTTGAGCAACATTCTACCATCATCAAAAATTACACTACAGTACAAACAAAAGATTATTGATTTCAGTAATGGTTTAGCTTCTAGTGTCATTCAAAAGTAGTATAATGTATATTGGTTATGGAGATATGGTAAGCAGTTCCAACTGCTTTGCCAAGAATGGTCTGCAAGACTTTCATAGATTAGCTAAATCCTTGTCAACCCCCTATAGTGCCTTTTTTTAGGAAATGTTAGTCTTCTAAAGCTTCCAGTGTAAGTAAATTGAATCTGAATAACATTAAAGCATTACTGCTCATTGCTGGAAACCTTAACAAAAGACTCCACTCCCTAGAAGCACTCCTTACTCTGGAAAATATTGACATGTTCATCATCACAGAGACCTGGTTCAAGACCATTGCAAGCATTCCACCAGTGCAGGGTTTCAGTTCCATTCATGTGTTCAGGCCTACCACATTAGACAAATGCACCAAAGGCAGTGATGTTTCCATATTCTTAAAAAAAAACACTTAATCCCCATACTAGTTAGACAATATAATGACCTTGAACTCTTCCTCATCCTCATCCAACTTACTATTAAGAAAACCCTTCATCAAACAGCTAACTGTAGGTCTCCATTGTGTCTCATTCAACCCATACCTCCTACCTAACTAGTATGGAGACCCTATGTTTTAAGAAAGCCACCATTATTCTAAGAGACTTCAGCTATTCCTCCATAAATTAAGAGATTTATACAACCTCAAACATGTATGCCCAGAGATTTCTGGATGTCATCAATGCAAATTCCATGTACTAGTTTGACTACACATCATCCAGGGACAATTAAATCCTGGATTTGGTCCTTACCAATATGGGAGAGCTTTGCTGCCTGGCAGTCGCTACTTCCTCCCCAGTCAAATCAGACCACAAGCCAATTGCATTCACCATAAAACTAAAGCCCGGAATATTCTCCAGTACCTTGGTATTCAGAGAATATGTGAAAGCTATTCTACTAAAACTGAGTGATAACCATGCCCACATCCAGCACAAAGTGACCAAGGCCACTGCCTAGGACCTGGTGCTGACTAGAGGGCCCCATAAAATGTTTATAACTTTAAAAAAATAATTTTACATCTCTCTAACCCACATTTCCCAAACTCCACTCACTTGGCTGCTTTGTTTTCTGTTGCCTGGCTGTTTTCAACTGCTTCAGTCTCTCTCATTGGCTCAAATAACCAATGAGAGCAACTGAAACAGAAAATCCAGTACAGGTCAGTCTGTTTTAAAAAGTGGTGTGTGTGTGTGTGTGTGTGTGTGTGTGTGTGTGTGTGTGTGTGTGTGTGTGTGTGTGTGTGTGTGTGTGTGTGTGTGTGTGTGTGTGTGTGTGTGTGTGTGTGTTGGTAAGCAATGCATCTAGTAAGTGGCAATCCATGCCTTTATATTGTTTCACCTCAGACCCTGGTTTTATGTTCCCTTACCAAGGACTGGCTTCACAGAGTTGATCATAGCTCTAAATTGCCAAAGACCTTGTAAAACATTTTCCAGGTCAGTCAATAATGTCAGTCATTACAGCGTACCTCTCAACCTATTACCATAAGAATTCTGAGTGGTATGGAAGAACAATGCCTCACAACCAGCACCAGTGTCATGTTTCTCAAATGACATTTATGCTGTTGAGATATTGGATATAAAGAACACACCCAAGCTTTAATGTTATATAATTTTGGTAATGTTATAACAGTAGTAAAATTGATTATTAAATTGAACGTGATGAAGCACTGATAAATGTGTCCATACAAGGAATAAGTTGAAATGCAATGAAGTATGCATTTTTTTATGTTCATAATAGTTGCTTTTTGTGTATTTAAAAGGAGGCTGAGCACAAAGTTCAGCTGTGAAATTTAATTATGCATATTGGCCTTTCAAACGTTTTGTTTTCCTGTTTATCTGTAACTCTCTGGATTAATTATTTCTTGCTCTTCCTAATTAAACCATGATTTGAATGCTAATGAAAGTACTTAAATGTGGCTAAATAATTGCTCAGCTCAAAGATTCAAGGAAACTTTATTGTCGTTTACGACCACACAGCTAAAGTCTAAACAAAATTACAGATGTCAGCTCACGAGAGAAATGCAATGCAAATAACATAGAAACAGCAGTATCAGAGAATAACATAAGAAAGAAAATAACACATATGACATGCAAGAGGTAGTTTACATTACATAAACACACTCAATACCCATTATTTATTTATTTGACATGTGTTGACTGGGTATGTCTGTCTGGGCATGTGCCCTATTTCAGCAGAGGCCCGGGGAGAAACACTCCAGAGTTAACATAAAACAGCAGTTAAACAATAAGTTATACAATAGGTATATATCAGAGTAACAAATAGTGCAAGTTAAACATTTGCAAAACCAAAGTCAAATAATGATCCAGCTGACAAGTAATGAAACATAAAACAAAGGGGCTTCCTAGTACAAACAGAACAAGTGAAGATGTACTAAATGCAGATGATTAAATCAGTACACAGTATCAGTGATGTAGAAAATATTTCAGAGGACGTATAAAGGCCAATTATAGATAGAGAAGAGGTATTAGTGAGTAAGAGAATTCAAATAAGATGAAGGTGTAATGGAGAATTGGGTTAGAGCAGGGTGAACAGGCAGGAGAGTTTGGAATTAGTTAATACAGAATATGACTTAGGAAAGAGAGAGAGAGAGGTTAAGGAGGAAAAGGAAGAATAAGAGTTAGATGAGTGGGCAGGAATAGGAGGAGTGAGTTAGAGAGTAGTAGAAATATTGTTATAATACACAAAAAGTTAGGAGGAGGTTGGATGTTAGTAGGGAAGGAAGGAAGTGGAGAGGAAAGTGAGGGAAGGGAAAATAAACAGGTGGAAAAAGGAGGAAAGGTGGCATTGGGGAAGGAGGGAATATTTAGGTTTGGTGGTTACACTGACATTTCCTGGAGCTAAGTAGGTATTGTCGGAGAGCAGTTTTAAAAAGTTGGGCATGAGTGATATTTCTAAGAGTCAAAGGAAGCTTATTCCATGACAGAGCTGGAAGGTAGCAGCAAATGTTTTGTCCATAAGATTTTTTTGGCTTGTGAATCTGTAAGAGGCATTGGTCAGCACTTCTAAGGGATGAAGTGGATTATAGGGAGAGACAAGAGAAGACAGACTGGGGCAAGAGGAGGGCTTATTAAGGATGGTGTGTATTATGAGAATGGTAAATAAATAAATACCTGCCACCAAACCCCTTCACTATTAATATAGAATAAATAGAGACAAGTGAATAGCAGCTGTTTAGTTACCGTATTGCACTTGTTAACCTTAGATGCAACTCAGGATAGCCATCATATTGCATAATAGTAATACTGGTGGTAATTGCTCAGAGCAGCAGGGTTAAAGGAAAACTCTACCTTAGAACTCAGAAAACATATTTTTGTCATTGTATCTTTATTTTCAAGCTATTTTAATGCCTCAAAATCACATCAAGTGCTTCTTTTACAATTTTAATGCATTTCCCTCAAAATGGCAGATGATGGGGCCTGCCTTGGTAATGTGATCTTGTTTACTTTCTTTCATTCCTTCTTCCCAGAATACATTTCAATTCTTCTTTATATGAGTCATGCTAAACATAAGGAAGTGGTGTTGTTTTCTCATGCCATTAAGACAGAATGGCAGGACTATGAAGCACTATCTTCTAAACACACCTTCTGTAACAGAGCTACTACTATGTTTTCCTGACTGAACTTCATATGTGTGTCTATCAGAGCTTGTTCTATGCTATAAATAGGTGTTAGCTACTTCCTAAAAAGAAAGTGGAAATAACAGGTTTTTGTAAAGAGAGTCATTTGTAGTCCTAAAAGAATTGACATATCTTCCCCCACACTCTCATGCTGAGGTGTGAAAACTCTCACTGCAGTAAATGTTCCTTGCTGTATGAAAAAAAGAGGCTTCAGTGTATTGGGTGTTATGGTTGGTGTCCCGATTTAATAAGTCTCACAGCTGTAGGATACAGACTGTTCATGAATCTGGTAGTCCTACAGAGGAAGCTGTAGTACCTCCTTCCAGATGCAAGTTGTGAGAACCAGTTATGGACCAGATGGATCGAATCAGCTAGTATTCTGTTGTAAAGAAAAGCTCCTGAATAGAAAGGTGGTTTGTGCCCAGGATTTTCATAGTCAGCCTCACTACCCTCTGTAATTTCTTCTTCTCAGCAGCTGTGCAGTTGCTGAGCCATACTATGAAGTTGCTAGTGAGAATGCAATTGATAGCTCCCCTGTAAAAAGTGGTAAGAGCTGGCAGTGGGAGCCTGGCCTTTTTGACCTTTCTCAGGAGATGAAGCCTCTGTTGGGTCTTCTTGACTGTATGGTTGGTATTAACAGTCCGGGAGAGGTCATCTGAGATGTGAAGGCCCAGGAATTGGTTGTTTTGACTTTCTGTACTACCTCTCCTTTGATAGTGAGTGATTGGTGAACTGTTGCCTTCCTCCTGAAGTTCATAATCATTTCTTTGGTTTTAGTAACATTCAGGCCCAGATTGTTCTTGTCACACCAGGCAAAGTGTTCACCTCATCTGTGTAGTTGTGTTCATTGCTACCAGTAATGAGACCCATGACTGTGGTATCACCTGCGAATTTTATAATATGGTTTGAGTTATGTTTTGCAGTACAGTCATGGATGAGGATGGTGATGAGCAAGTGAGCACACAACCTTGGGGAACACCAGTATTCAGGACTATGCGTTGAGAGATGTTGTTTCCAGTGCATGTCCATTGGGGTCTACCAATCAGAAAGTCAAGAGTCCAGTTACATAGGTGCTTGTTTAGCCCAAGTTTCATGAGCTTATCCACCAGTTGCATTGGTATCACAATGTTGAATGCAGAACTGAAGCCTTAATTAGTAGTGTAGAATGACTGATATTGCATCCCCAGTTGATCTATTTGCCTGGTATGCATACTGGAGCGTACTGAAGGACTTAAGCAGACCTGCAGATAGATGTTTCTTCACAATCCTCTCAAAGCACTTCATGACGTTTGAGGTTAAGGCGACCGACCAGTCTGAAGTCACTGAGGCAGGTAGGGTTTGGTTTCTTCAGAAGTGGGACAATACTTGTTTCCTTGAAATGCGAGGGAACTTTCTCCATAGCAAGGGACGAGTTGAAGATGTCTGTCAGTGCCATAATCAGCACACCCCTTCAGCACTTTGCCAGGTATGTTACGTGGTCCAGTAGCGTTCCTAGGATTCACCTTCTTAAGCTGAAGTCTCACCTTCTTGGAGTTTAAGGTGAGCACTATCAATCCTTGCCAGTGTTTGTTTTAGAAGGTATGGTGGTGGTGGTTTCCTCAAATCTGCCAAAGAAGGAGTTCAGTTCACAAGCTGTCATCACATTGGGGTGTTTTGATCGTATAGTCCGTGAGCTGCTGTATCCCCTGCCATAGACTTCTCCTGTCCCTCATGTCTTGGAAGCAAATCTGACTTTTCCTCCCGTACTCCCTCCTTGATGCCCTTTTTCAGATTTGACCTAGCCACCTTTAACCTTTCTTTATCATTTGCCTTGAAGACTGTGTTTCTTTCCTTCAGTAGCTCATAGACATTCTTGGTTAGCCAGGGCTTCTGATTAGCTCTTATAGTGATGGCTTTCATAGTGGTTACATCCTCCACGCATTTATTTATGTAGGCAAGAACTGACTCTGTATAGGTGTCTATGCCTAACTGGAGGATGTGCATAGCTGCTTCATTGAAGACCTCCCAGTAGGTGATATTGAAACAGTTCTGAAGACAATCCATGGAACCCTCCTGTCAGACTCTGATCTGTTTACTTGTCAGTTTTTCTCTGATCAAAGCTGTCTTATAGGTAGGCAGAAGCAGGATGGCAGCATGATCAGAGCTACCTATGTTGGGTTGCTTCAAAGCTTTAAAGGCTCTTTTAATGTTGCTGTAAGCTTTGTCTAAGGTAGTCTTCCCCTCTGGTGGGGAAATCCACATACTGATAAAAATGGGTTAGCACCTCTTTAAGCTCAGCTTTGTTGAAATCACTCGCTGTCACATGTGCAAATTTTGTGTTTCTGCTTTGTAGCTGACAGATAATATTACGGAGTTTATTTTGAGTCTGCGGTGGTGGTGCTGCGGTAGCGTTGTCGCCTCACAGTAAGACGCTGTCCAGTTCGATTCTCAGCTAGAGCATCTTCTGCATGGAGACATGCGTGAATGGGCATACCTTCGTTGAAGGTTGTGCGTCAGGGCTGGTAACTCGGCACGTAAAAATCAACTACCAATCATCACGAACCGGAGTTCCACTCTGGCGACCCCTTACCGGGAAAAGCCGAAATAGACAACAATTTTGAGCTTCAGTGGTGTTAGCACTGGGGTGATGTACACTGCTGTGATATATCCCACTGATTTCTATTGGTACAAAGAAAGGGCTGCATTTTAATGTCAATAATTCCACAACTTCAGAGCAATATGAAGTCTTTGCACCATCTGTTATTAACATAGATGCATACACCACCACTGTGTGCTTTACATCCATCTGCTGTAAAGATAGTTTGCCAGTCTAGGTTCATAGCATTGTCACTAATGTTACTATGCAGCCAAGTTTCAGGGAAAATGAACAAACAAGTGTCCTTCACCTTATTTCTTGTGAGCTCCATTCTCAGATAGTCCATCTTATTATCCACTGAGCAGACATTTGCAAGTAATACTGAAGGTAATGCAGGCCTGTGAGGTTTCTCTTCAGTTTAGCAGCAGTTTCTCCTCTGCAGCCTCTCTTTCTAGTTCTTTCACATATTTTTCTTTTGTAGCTGCACCGGGGCATTCCAGAACCATCCCTGTGAAGTTTCAGAGCTTTGACGGCATTCCTGTTTAAAATGCAAAGATCCAGGATTTCTGTATGTGAAGTAGGCCCCGAGTACTCTGCAGACTACAGAGATTCAAGCCAGCAGCTCATTCTAGTAATCTGTTTAATTTCCAGTAATTTACTTCTGGTATAAGTAGTCATATCCACATAAAAATGTCTGGAAAATGATTTCTTTCATTTTTTGTGTGCAGAAGAAGCAGGAATAAGCATTTCTCTCTGACGAGCTAACAAAGCTGGAGCCACTCTGGGCGTCACCATTTTTTTTTTGTTTGTTTTTTTCAGCTTGTGTTGAAGTATTACAGTATATTGCTGTTAAAGTCAGTGAAACTTCTACTATCCAGCACTGCTGTTGTCTCTGTATTGTCTATGAAGTGATACATACATGATGAGATATGACACTCATTTTAGACCTCATGAAATTTTTTATTTATTTTATTTTTATTTATTTATTTAACATTTGTTGACCGGGAATGTCCGACTAGGTTCCACAGAGCCTGTTTTCAGCGGAGGCCCGGGGAGAAACGCTCCAGATGCATGTCTTTGGAATGTGGGAGGAAACCGGAGTACCCGGAGGAAACCCACGCGAACACAGGGAGAACATGCAAACTCCACACAGAAGGCACCCCAGCCGAGAATCGAACCAGAGAACCTCTTGCTGTGAGGCGACAACGTTAACCGCTGCACCACTGTGCCGCCCAATTGAATACTGTACTACAAGAAGGCAGTATTCCACCCTATCCGTTCACATTTTGTAGCACATATTCATACTAATTTATGATGGTCTGCAGTTACAAGCACACAAAATTTGATGTATTCAGTGTTGTGCTTTACATCTTCAATCTGAAAAATGTGATACGCTTACTTGTCATAGCTAGCAATCTCTGTTTTTACAAAGTCAAAAAACAATCAGGATAGAGGCCCAAAATTAAAGTTGCTTGTTAAGTGTAGCTACTAAGGTTGATGTAACAAGAGGAAGAATAAAACATATGCTATTACAGTATTTGGAGTTATTTCTTGACTAAAACCCATAAATCTGTGAGGGCAAATCAGTGATATATTGGAAAATCAAGATTTTTTTGCTCATAAAAAAAAAATTATGAAAAGTTGCTGCCATTAAATAGCCAAGTCCTTGGTATCTAAGTTTTTTACCAGTTTTAGCAAGGTTATTATTATTTCATTAAATCCCCTTCTAGAAACTAGTAAATATCAGTACATTAAACGTATATATGTATTTCAAATATTATACCTAGGAATTGGATACTACAACAGTTAATGTTATATTACTTCATTAAATGCCTTTCTAGAAACTAGTAAACATCAGTACATTAAACGTATATCTGTATTTTCAAATATTATACCTAGGAATTGGTTACTACAACAGTTAAGGTTATATTACTTCATTAAATCCCCTTCTACAGTCAGTGTATATATGTATTTCAAATATTATACCCAGGAATTGGGTACTCGGACAATTAAGGTTATATTCCTTCAGTAAATTCCCTTCTAGAAACTAGTACACACCAGTACATTGAATGTATATATGTATTTTAAATATTATACCTAGGAATTGGGTGCTAGACAATTAAGTGCCAGATGTGATTATTCAGATGTAGCCAACAAGACAGCTAATAATGTAAATTACTGTGCGAGTCTGCAGTGCATGGGTTTGTGGGTACAAAATGTCATTCTTATTTTTGTAATACTATGTCTAGTATGACTATATTATATTTATGTTCACTGGATAAGTGAGATTTGGCCAATGGCCTTTTACATGAGGAGGCACAAGGTAATATTCATACAAACGCTGGGTAATTTGGTCAGGGTACAGGGAAATTTCTGAACTCTTTTTTTTTTTTTTTTCAGTAAGCACTATAGGATATTTTGAACCCATCGGAACAACCACAAACTCAGGGGACTTCAGTTTAATATCTTATCCAAAGTATGACACCTCAGGACTGTAGCTACCCCCTCCCCCCCACAAGCTGCAGTACAGTGTCAGACCTGGAATATGAATCCACGCTCCTGATGTGTGGATAAAACCCACATAATTTTGAATTTTTAATATGTATAGCTACAGTGTCACAAGGTTTGATTAATGCAAAACTCTGAATTATGCCTCAATGAACCCAAAATTTAGAACCTGATACTCCTCATCAGAATAACAATTTTACTGAGCAGTTTAAAATGGCAAGACAAAATATTTCTGTGGCAGTGGAGTCCCCCATGCATACTCATGAGCACTTTCCATTTTCCAGTCCTGTTTCACCATCAATACCCTAAGGTAATTGAACGCTTGCCAAAACTTAGATGAAATTGTCCATTTTCTGTTATTGAGATCTTGGAGAAAGCAGGTTGTTTCTCACCAGAACAGCCCTTTTCAGTTAGCTTAACCTGTTGAGGTTGGCTTTGGTTAATTATGTCTCAACAAACTGTCCAGCTGTCCTGCCTTCTATAGACTTAAGTTCAGAACTTAATTTGATAGAAATGAATAGGTAAATACTAAGAAAGACATGGGTGTCTAATAAGTTACATCTGTGCACTAAGTGTATAAAGAATACGTTATACAGGTTATTTAACTGATAAACTTAGCCTATTTGTTATATTGTGTATATGTGTATGCTGAGTGATCTTGATAGAAATGTTTCACCTTTGAATGCTTGTGAAGGGAGCACCTGAAATGTTTCACATTTGAACGATTGTGAAGGGGCGCCAGAAATTATTGCAGTGCTTCCATAAAACAAAAATGAGATAAAGTCAGTTATTTTGTGCTGTCATGTTAAATGATATTGTTTGTTCAAGTTTGTTTGTTTGTGTCTTTCGGCTTTTCCCGGTTAGGGGTCGCCACAGCGGAACTCCGGTCCGCTAATGATTGGCAGTTGATTTTTACGTACCGGCTTGCCAGGCCTGACACACAACCTTCAATGAAGGTACGCCCATTCACGCATGTCTCCACGCAGAAGACGCTCTAGCTGAGAAACGAACAGGACAGCGTCTTACTGTGAGGCGACAACGCTACCGCAGCACCACCACTGCTGTTTGTTCAAGAAATATATTAAATTTGTGCTGGTGTAGTTGCCTGGAATTTGGTTGTTGAAAAATTTAAGCAGTAGAAGTTCTTCAAATCTTCTCTTTTGATGTTTGGAGATAATATGGTTTACACTATCACAAAGTTTTTTTTTCCTTGAACTGGAAAGAGCAATTTCTAGGTGATAACAGTTCTGAAAAGTGAAGCTGAGACTAGAAAAGTAGATTCAAAACACTGTTGACAAATGTTTTGTAAAATGGTAGTCAGACACACAAGTAAATGCTACTCCCACATTTATTGATGAAATTGCATGAATCTGAATGAATGAATAGTCTCATATGAAAAGCCCTAGAAATAATTTTCTTGTAAATGATTGATAATGACATAGGAAACCTCCAAATACAGTTTGGTTTGATCAAAAGCAGGTCATGCTACTCGACCAGCTGGGCATCTTTGAGAAGGTCACCAACTCAATGGAAGAAGGCAAATTGGTTCACACTGCCTACCATGACCTGGCCAAAGCTTTTAGCACAATACACCACTTGAGCGTTGTTGACAAACTCAAGATGTTCAGTATAAATCCTTATGTCGCCCAGTGGCCAGACAGCTGGCTCACAAACAAGACCCAGGAAGTTAGAATTGGGGAGTCCACCTCTACAAAGAGGCCAGTCATCAGTAGAGTCTTTCAGGGATCAGTTCTAGGACCACCCCTTTTTGGCATCTACTTCTCTGAAGTCAGTGTCAAGTCAAGTGTCTCTGGCTGACCAAATTTGCAGGCAATAATAGAATCCTCCACAGGCACTAATGATCTTGAAGAAGGGCTGACACAGACAAAGAACTGGTGTCAGAACCACAAACTAAAATTAAATGCCAGGAAATGTATAATAGTGTCTTTTAGGAAGTTGGCCACCCCTGGTAACTACGATATTGACAAAACACCCCTAAGAGTTGACCCTGTAGTCATGGACTTGGACACGTAGACAGTAATTTAGCTTTTCATCATAATGTGTTTATTGTAGTGAGGAAATCATTCCATGCAGTAAAAAATTATAATCAAAGGTATTGCGTCTGTGTCCAAGGAAGTCATTGTTCCACAGTATTTGGTGCTCATCAGACCTCTCATGGATGCACCAAAGGAGGCATGCAACTTAATTTTTGAAAGATCAGCATTTTTCTTACATTTGGGACACTAAAGCCTCCATTACTAAAGATATCAATAGAAAGGGTACAAGTGAGACAACATGAATTAAAGTTATCCATTTAGAAACATTTAGTTTATGAGCTTTGGTTACACATTATGAGGTTATAATTACACGTTTACTCTGAATACCATAGAACAAATGGCAGTTTTGTTTTTGTGGTAGTAATGGTGATGGTGGGATAATAGTATACGATTTTGAGGTACTTAGCAACATTTTCTAACTACACTTCAAATGTGACCACATGATCTTTCTTAATTTAAAATTGAATGTTACCAGATATATGTATATATGCCACAAAGGGAAATGTGTGTGTGTGTGTGTGTGTGTGTGTGTGTGTGTGTGTGTGTGGGGGGGGGGGGGGGGTTACAACTGGGAAATTGTCTGAAAAGTTTGTCATTTTACAAAATCCCTAGTTAATGATTCCTCATGATCTGTGGACAGATAATTTTCTGACACTGGGTCTGAGACAGACAGCTCACATTTTCCAGAAAACTGGTAAAAACATTGACAGATTATCAAAATGATATATAGGTAGTGACTTCTGAAAACAATTAGAGACCTAAAACTTGAACTTGAGAAGCTGGCTGTGTGCATTAAGCTGGTTAGAAAATATTGACATTGTAGTAGATGTTCCTGTGGAGCAGAAAAAGATGGTACACAAGCTTAGTAAGAGTGAGAATACTATAATGGCCAGTCAGACTTGGAAACAGGTGTGCGGCAGAAGAGACTATATCCGTGCTTATATGTACCTTTAAAGTCTTGCAGATGTGCTTTCTGATTTCCTTACCAGTATGAAGAGCCAAATAAAAGAATGGGGTCATTTGCATTTTTTGTTTCTAGCAACATGATCTTTCAGCCCAGAAAGGATGCTGACGCTGGCACAGAAAAGTTATTTGACAGGAACTGTTGATGGAGAATGGAAAAAAACAGTGAGAAACATGAAGACACAGCATTGGGAAAAAGAGGTCTGTACCTTTATTAGATCAAGAACTTAATGGACTTCAAGTAATTTGTTTTTCTTTATTTATACCGAGATCAGTTTTATGCTTAGGCCTGACGTTTGTACTAATTTTCCATGAAAATTTTTATTAAAACAGATATATTTTCACTCTTTGGGGACATTAGGTTAAACTTGTTTTATGAACTGCAGCAGATTGAATGCAGTTGCTGTGAAGGCTATAGCCAAGGGAGTCATCACCATTACTGCAGCAGCAGAAGGAGAAAGTGTTGGAATACGAGAGGAGAAATCTGGCTAAGGAAAGCGTGGTTAAGAGAGGTGCTCACTGAAAACAGAAACATCCTGGAGAAGGATTAGAAAAGTCCTGTGAAGTTTTCAGGAAAAAGGCAGCAGAACTCACTCTGCAGACCATCAGTACTTTAGAGAAGGAAATGAACGGGGATGAGGGATAGAGAAAATAAATTCCTCATTTGCTTTAGGGAAATTAAACAAATCTTGGCATAGCATTAGTGAATGTAGAGGGCATTTCAAGTATCGTACAGGTCAAGCTGAAATACTGAATGAGTTCTTCATCTGTGTATTTACAGAGCAAAGATAAGGCAGATGTTCACATAAGAATACAGGCAGATATAAACCTCTGGGAAAGATGCTAGGGAAGAAGTATAGAAGGGACTTAAGGGGGCGCAAAAGTATTGAATCCCAGTGTGTTAAAAGAACTGAGGACAGTGGATTGATAAACCACTGGGAAAACAGTAAACATCACCTTAGATGTCAGAATGTTGTAAATGGAGGATAATGATGATGATTTTTTTACACAGAGATTGTCTAAGAAAGAGTCACACAGTTAAAGACTTGTTTTTCTCACTTCCATTCCAAGAAAGGTTATGAAAAAGTTCTGCAGTTCAGGCTAGACAGCTGCATGGCTTCATGTGCTATTGCTCCTTGCAGCCCATCTTTAGCCATATCTGTTATTAGTCGTCATCAAGGTGGACAACTGGAGATCTGTAGCTATGGTTTACTGAACTTCAGGAAAGTTTTAACTTGCTACCTTAGAGGAAAGTGATGGGGAAATAAAAGGGTGTGGGACAGAGCCCTAACTAATGAGTTTTACAGTAAAATAAATAACTGAATAGAAGAATAATGTGGCAGATTGGGGGGTGAGAGAACTGTTTGGGGATAAACCTGTAACCAGAATAGTGATGCAGAGTTGTAGCATATCTTGAGTCAAACAACACACTGATGTTGGAAAGCATGGTCAGTCAACACATTCCTAATGACTTGAACACTTGCATGGTGTAAACAGATATAGACAACATTTCCTAGAAAGACCCAATGTGGTTTTCATTGTGGATAGATAGGTGTCAGGTAAAAATTAAATATGAAAAAGAATAGTGTTGTACACTTTGGGAGAGATCCAAGTGGCAACATTAACGGCTTGGAAGGGGGGGGGGTTGTAAGGAGGGTATAGGAATAAACTGATCTAAAGGTCATAATCATTTTTAAGATAAATCATGTGGTACAGTTTGAAGGAAATGTGCTTAAACCTAGTAGAAAATTTGATCTATATGGGTAGGGAAATTAATTTAAAGAGCAGCTAAGCCCTACACAACATTTCCTTTTACAAGAGTGTATTTAACTTCCCTAAGAATGATCCTTTCACTGCAGTATATTTAAAAAGAATGATTTAGTATTTTTTTAACCTTTTGTGACATTTCCACCCTAGTCATATTTCTTATTGCATACCACATTGGATTTGAATAACATCTCTTGATATTTTTTAGGCATTTGTCTCCTTGATACTTAACTTAATCTTACCTATCACATTTTAAGTTTTCTGGTAAAAGAAAACATACTTAGTAAGGTGTTTTTGTCTGCTGTTTTTTTTTTAATTTCATACCCACAAAACTTACCGCATGTGTAGGAATTTATAGCTGTTTTATGGTGCATGTTCATTTACACTTAACCTATTAAGCCTTTTTGAATTCACATTTCTTTTGCTCTGTGGTCTAAGGCTGAAGAAACCTGATACTTTCGAGAACAGACTGACTTGAATGGCTAAGTAATTTCTAGTTTTTAAATCTAATATAAGCACTATTTTGTGGCAGCAGAAGAAACTGCTCATTGCAATTTGTTTAAAACACAGCAAAGAATCCAAGCCATACAGATACTTCCCATCTGAGGGGCATGCATTTAGATCAAATGGTGATTGTCAAAATTACCAGTAAGTGTAATAGGCGGCTGTATATGGACTGGGTGTGCATCCTGCAGTGAAGTAGTATCCCATCTAGATTTTTTTTTTTGCCTTAAACTTGTCATTTACTGGTATAGACTCTGGCTTTCCATAACACTAGTTAGGATAAAGGGGGTATTGGAGAATGAATGTATACAGTACTGCACATTATTCACAAGCTTATTTATTTACATTTGTTAACTGGGGTCGAACAGTGATCTAGATGGATCAGTTTAGGGTTCATCCCAGAATGTGTGCATTTAAATAAGATATACAAGTGGAACAAACATTATAGACTTAATATTTTCAAACATGTAGAGTTCCATCATTTATTTATGTGTGTCTAACTTTGTGAGGGAGAGAGAGGTATACAGAGCGAGAGAAGGCAAATTCGTAAAACATTAGAAGAAGTGCAGAAGGGATAAGTGGGTTAGCAGAGAGAAGATAATAAGTGTGGAGTGGGATAGTAAGTGGCATTGGAAGAAGGAAGAGGAGTTTAATTAGGAAAAGTAATGAAAATAGAGAGGGGATTAAGGTTTGTTAAAATTGCAACTGAGACTTGTGAAATGTGGGAAGTTTGAGTATAGAGTGTTATATTATGTAGTTAAAGTAGTTTCCACAAGTCCATATTAAATCAGCGAATGCTTAAAATAGCGAACACTGATTTATTGACCCTTTAAGAGCGAAAGCTGACAATCCCGAAGACATGGAACGGGCTGTTTTTGGGACTTTGCCATTTCCTCCACTGTGGTAAGATCTTGGAGTTGATATATTTAAGTAGGGAGGATGTTGGGGGCACAGCCCCCCACATCAGGGGGGTGAAGCCCTCCCTCCACTTTATTTTGTGTTTTGAACTTTTTTTTTTTTTTTGTGGAACAGCGATTTTTTTTTTCCCTGGGAAAAAAATCGCTGTTCCATGTCTTTGAGATTGTCAAGTTTCGCTCTTAAAGGGTCATTAAATCAGCGTTCGCTATTTTAAGCATTCACTGATTTAATATAGACCCATTTCTAGGAGGTAGAATATAAGTCTGGACTGTTGAAATTCCTTATCTAGTAAGGTGTGGATGGTGGGTTACCACATTTTTTGGCCTAAGGATAAGAAAGAGTGAATAATACATTTGTGTGTGTGTCTATGTAAAGTTTGGTAAAAAGAGCTGGGGCATTTTCCAAATGAGAGCATGTTATTCCTTCTTTCCTTTATCGTGAATCTACCTGGGAAGTCTGAGAAGGAGTTTAATCCACTGCAAAACACGTGTTCACATTGTAATTCAATGTCTCATTGCACAGTGATGCAGCCATTTCTATGGCATTAAGATGTGACTAGGGTCTCACTGCATACTACTACAGTATTCGTATTTTTCATTGTGAAGGCTTGTTTAGGAAGATTCTAGTTAAAATTATAAACTTGAGGAACTTGTGCTCCATTATAACATATGATTCGTACATTTTACTAAGTTTTCCCCATCATCCAGCTTCTTTATATATGTTGCCATCTATCACAGTAAACCTTAGACAGTGCTTGGTCCTTCAAGAATTTATCTGCAAAACTCCTCAGAGATGCATCATGTCATTCAAAAAGATGGCAAATCTAACCTGTATCAGTAATTGTCGCACTGTTGTTTAATATACTTATCTATGATACAAATTGCTTAACAGAAGAGGCTGCAACTGTACAATAAACAGTTGACAACGCTTAAATATGCAGTATCAGTATTATTCCATAAATGGACTGCTGTTGACTAACATAATTTTCAGTGATATATCTATCTATATAGATATATAACTTTTGCCATCCAGGCACTAAGTACCTTTGATTTCTAAGTCATACTCAAGTTATTTTGAGTGATCACTACTGTTTCCTGCTTTTGTGTGTTCATTTCACTGATTTTTTGTAAAAAAAAAAAAAAGCTATTCCTCTACTGTTACTGCTGTAAGACTGTTTTGAAATTGCCTTCAGCAAGGAATTTCAAGCTAGTTGTTTAAGGGGTTTGTGGTAGCATTGTACTTGTGGGTCTCTCTTATTGTGTTTTTACACTAGGAGGACTGGGTTTATTCATCGTATGGCAGGAGGTGTTTACCTGGTCTGTATGAGTTGGGAAATGCAAAAAAAAGACTCTCATTTTATTGGCCAAAGGGTTCATTGCTTAGTTTTCTGTTTTTTCTGCGCTGCTATAAATTTTGTGTATTTCTGTGGGTTAGCAGTGCCCTGTATAGCAGCAAACACCTAGAAAACAATTTTTCTTTGTAGAATGGTCCATACAACTGTACCCTGTAAAGCAGCAATACAGCTGAAATTCCTTGAGTGGCCAGCAAGCTTACAGCAGCTGGTGGGAAGCTAGTTAGCAATACCTACAGATTTAGTAGAATTCAGTATTGTGTGAACAATAAAGTTAGTAGAATTTAGTAGTTTAGCATAATCTGCTCCAATAAAGCACCCTTATTAGTTTGCACCAACAGAGCACCCTTAAAGCCTTGTAACCCCAATACACTACCCCATTGTAGCTTATAAATCAAAGGATTGGACAGTGTGGATATGTAATTTCCTAACTTTTCTGTAGCCAGCGAGGGGGATATGGGCATCTTGAGTCAGTGTAGCAATTGTTTCATGTTTACTGACAACCACTTAATCCTTAAAGAAGCAGACATAGTTTGTGAGAGGTGTACTTACACAGTGACACCTCAGCAAGCCCAAAGGTACTCAGAAAAAAGAACATGTAACACAACACATACTGTCACTGTCAGTGGAGCCCCAAACACTAATCCCCTAAGGGAAGCCAACACACTTCTCAGGACTCTTGTTTTAGGGGTCTCCATTGTAAGATATACTGATGCCCTTCTAACTTGGCTGAACAATGAGAAGATAACTTTTAATTGCTTATCTGGAGCCAGAATCCACCAACTGTCACACACACTCATTAAGCCACAGGTAGCAGTATGATTCCATCATAGTCAATGTAGGAGTAAATAACCTGAGCTGTACCTCCCTGAACTATATGAAGAGACACATTATGGAGTCTTCGGACTGTGTGTCTCAGGCTGGTATGAGCCTAGCATTGAGCAGTATATTTCTATTACAGAGGATGATGCTACAATATGAGCGAAAATAATATTGATTTCAACAACTGGCTGTCTTTCTGATATCATTCTAATGAGATCCAGTATTTGTCAGCTTGGGTGGACATGGTAAATAGACCATGTTGCTTTGCTAAGGATGGTCTACACCTCTCCCCTGTAGGCTTTTAGATACTGGTTAGAGCTTTATGCATTCCAATAGAGCCTTTTTTAGGTAATGCAAAATTGACAAACCTACCAACATAGCAAAATCAATTCAAGTGAACCTCAAGGTGTTACTGCTCAATGCCAGGAGTCTAAATAAAAAAAAACTACAATCCCTCCAAGCCCTTCTCACACTCAAGAATGTAGACATCTGTGCAGTTACCAAAACATGGTTTAAAGCGGCAGAGAGTACTCTGGCTGTGCGAGGTTTCAGTGCCTTCCACACTTTTAGACCAGTAGCTGCACAGACAAGGGCTAAAGGGAGGTGTCTCAATATACATCATTAACAAGCATACCTCTAGGGTGGTCAAACAGGATGAGGTGCTGGAGTTCCTCCACATGCAAGTCACCATACACTAAATCCTGTACCATATCCTAGCCAGCTATTGGTCGCTCTTCATATCCCAGGAAGCTTACAGTGCATGCTTGGACCTACTGGCGACACTTGCCATCCAAGCTAACACTGTACTCATGGGAGACTTTAATTGCCTCTCTATAGAATGGGAATCCTATACGACCTGAAATCTACAGGCTCAGAGATTCCTGGACTTCGTAAATACAAACACGCTTGACCATATAGTGAATATGCTCACTAGAGGCTCCAACGTACCGGGCCTTGTGCTTACAAATATGGGAGAGCACTGCACCCTCTCCCCCAATGTCTCATCCTCTCTGATAAGATACAGCCATAAAGCTGTCTCCTTTGAAATCAAAATCAATTCGGTAATTCCATGAAAACCAGTAACATTTAGGATGTATTACAAGGCAAACTACCTTTTATTAAGTGATGGTTTATCAACATTCAATGTCCCTCTAAACCCAGAGAACACAGCCTATGCTGAATTGCTCACAGACACTCTGTACAGTTATGTCAATGGATACACAGAGGCTGCTGTACCTACAAGAAGTAAGCCCAGGACTAGCCTCAGAAACAAACCACAGGATATACAACAAAAGGTAAAAAAGTATGGCAAAAATCAGGAATGGTAATTCCCATAAAGATAGAAACTCTCTCATCAAAGTAAATAGGCAACTAAAAAGGCTATTTAGGTCAAGCAGAGCCAGCTTTGAGGTTAAGATAGCCTCTCTGGTGAATGCTAAACCCATAAGACCTTCTACAGCTGTCATAAACCTCAAGAGTAGGACACAACAGTGTGCTGAACTTGTGGGTAATGGTGCCATATTCATGGAGTCTGACAATATAGCAAACCTGTTAGCAGACAAATTCAGTTCCAGCCCCCCCCCCACCTCCAACCATCCCCCCAAAAATACTCTCAAACATAACCCCTCCAACTATATCTAGGGAGCATGTACTGGCTCCACTCACTAAAGCCAAGAACACGGCCTCAATGGGCCCTGATGACATCCTGGGATGCCTCCTGAATAGTCTAAAATATGACTTATCAGTACCCCTGGAGTCATTATTTAACTATAGTCTTAAAACAGGCTTTCTGCCATGTAATTGGAGGACTACAACTGTCACCCCCTTCATAAGGGAGGACCTTCAACAGATCATGGAAATTATAGACCCATTAGTATAACTAGTCTTAATTGCAAAGCCGTGGGCATAGATGACCTCTAGACACTGGATATATCCAAGTTTGGCTTTGTCAAAAGAAGGCTGTGCTTAATGAATCTGGTGGATTTCTTCGAAAAGGTCACTAAAGCAATGAATGAGGGAAAATGGTGCATACTGCCTGCCTAGATAGGGCTAAAGTATTTGAAACAGTACTCAGTAAATCACCACTTATATAATTCAAATGTGTGAGTTACATTTGGGCTGCACAGCTAGGCTTATAAGGGTCCTTGTGGTCATTAGTTTAGTATATACCTGTGAACGTATGGTCCTGTGTATTACCAGTAGAAGTCTTGCTATTTAGTGTAGAAGATTAAAGCTGTGACATACTAATGAAACAGGTCTTGTAATTCTGGGTTTGTTTCCCATAGTCTCTATTTGGCCATTCTGTGACTCCAGGCTACTTAACCAACTGCTTCTTGGTTGCCCCAAAGTGGCACTGTGGCTAAGAGTTTAACTGATTAAAATAAGGCATCCACACTAGACCCCCCCCCTCCATAAAGAAATACTCAGCCACATAAGGCACGTTATGAACAAAATAAAGGCTGTAACAGTCAGAGGTAACCCTGTCATACTTCTAAAATTTAGACAATCTTAATACAGTATAAGATAATTTTAGAAACTAAGGAAAGGGTGATCTAATGCAGAAATTATTTGCAAATTTGGCTGTTGCACTGTCAGTTTTTCATGGGTCTTATTTTTTTTCTGTCGTGAAAATCTTAAGTCAGTATTTCAAAATCTCAATGAAACAATGGGTAATGCCCTTTAAGTTGCCAATATGTGTGTATGCTAGGGAGAAAAGTTTATTTTTTGATTCCATGACATCTAATTGGGTAGGAATCGGTCACATATATATATCTGCTTCATCACCTATTGGCTATAGCTTTTTGCTATATAAGCTTCTGAATTATATAAATTCAGAACTGCTGCCTCTGTGACTTTCTTAAATAACTTCAACAAGAATAACTCTGAGATTAAACATTCATTTTCTTGGGAGTCTCACTGAAGATGCAGCAATCAGGTGGATAGTGCAGTCCTGCTAGACGTAGTTTATCTCCTGTGGTACATCTAGGCAACATTGATAGATAAGCTAAACACATCCAAACAACAATCAAAACAAGTTGTTCAAATGGGTTCAGTACAGGCAAAAACTGTAAACACTGAGTACTGTAATTATCTGGGGAGGAGGACATAATGGGAATTCTAGGCAGTATTTGGTTGCCCTCTTTGACTTAATCAGAAAAGGACAATATTTGTCCAGAAGTAATAGACAGAGTGATTAAAACTCACTTATACAGCAACTGCTAGCAGTAAAAATTGCATTTTAATTATTTAGATGCTGTGATCAAAGCTGTCACTGTTCCTTGATTTTTATCAGTCAGCCTGGCAGGCTTTGTTCTGTAAATTGCATGTGGCAGACAATGTGGCTCTTCTGAAATTCAGATTACTTTCTATTGTATGACACACACATTAAATGACTGTCATTATAAAAGAAAATTAAATCAGCAGCATCAGATTTAGCACTGTAGTTTTAACATAATTCTAGAACAAGGAAATTATAAGCAGAAATTTTACGTCATCCCAATTTTCTAATTTCATTATGTGGGATAATAGACACCACATTCGGTGATTTTTTTTCAGTGTTTGTTTCAGCCATGATGGTTAGTCATTCAGCTGTCTATTATGTAAATTGCTTGTCCTGTGATAGTTCCTGTGCTAGCAGGCTGAACAAGGCAGATCTTCCCTGTCCTCAGCAACAGTTGCAAGCCCATTGTTTCAGACTTCAGACGTTGCCTGATAATCTGAGAGTTGTAATCTTATTTGTCTGGGTCTGCCCCAGGGCCTCCAGAGAGTGTGTTGTGCCTGCTACATCCCCCAACAGGAGGCACCCAGGGGATAGGAGGATAGGAGATATCCTCACTTGCCCATAACACCTCAACTGACTCCTTTTATTGAAATCTGTTTGGCTTGCTGAGTTCATCACTTTCCCACAGTGCATGAGCCTAGTTATCCCACAGAAGAACTTCATTCTTCCTTTTGTATTTGTGATCACATAATTTAAGTGATTACCCAAAGCTCAAGGTCATAGATGAAGACAGTGGTGTAGACTGGCCGATCATCTGAGTGCGTCACCCTGTTGCACAGTTCTGACTTCAAAACCACTGTCAAATCAAGTGCCATCAGTAATGCAGGTGCTGCTGTTGCTGCTGTTTACTGGTCAGCCTCCTGATTCCTTCTGTCTTTAGTTACAAAGACAGTTCCAAGATCCTTAAAACTCTTCCATTTTCAGATAGTTGCTTCCACTTAACAGTCAGACAGTGAGTTTTCTGAAAAAGGACGACAGCCTTTGATTTGGAGCTGCTGATTTTCATTCCAACCTCTTGACCTCAGCGGTGAATGCAGCACACGCTGAGGATCACAGTCCTGTAAGACTGATAGGATATTGGCTGCAAATAGTAAAGCTGCATTCTTCTTGCCCTCAAACTGGATATTTTCCAGACTTTTATGAGCTGTGCTTTGATATCCTTTCCTTGAAAATCATGAAGAGAATGAGAGGGGAGACATTCCTGTGGTGGAGTCCTTTACCGATATGATTTAATTTCAAGAGCGTAGACACAATTCTCAGTCCTGGCTATCCGCGGTGGTGGTGCTGTGGTAGCGTTGTTGCTTCAGAGTAAGACGCTGTCCGGTTGGATTCTCAGCTAAAGCATCTTCTGCGTGGAGACATGCGTGAATGGGCGTACCTTCGTTGAAGGTTGTGCGTCAGGGCTGGTAACTCAGCACATAAAAATCAACTACCAATCATTAGCGGACCGGAGTTCCACTGTGGCGACCCCTAACCGGGAAAAGCCAAAAGACACAACAACAAGACACAATTCTCAGTCCTGTAATGCAGGGACCAATAGACATGCAGCAAAGGTCTTGGGATCCTGTACTTTTGTATTACTACTCACAAAGCATTCCAGAGTGCGTAATCATATGCCTTTTCCACAAAACTTGTGCAGATAATACTAACAAACTCCTATCACCTTTGCTGCACCTGGCCAGAGTTTGTTACTTTTCCTGAATCGGAGTTCAGGCTGTTGGGCAAAGTCTGATTTCCAACACCCTTACATAGGCTTACTCAGGGAGGCAGAAAAGTATGAGCCTTCAGTGATTGAGTTCTGTCCCTGCATTTCACGCACCATTGAGAGGCCTGTTAGTTACAGTATCACAACAACCTGCATTGTTTTCAGCATTTCCAGCTTGATCTCTTTCAGTCATTCAGCCTTGGTACAATAAACCTCTTTGCCAAATGCAGTGAGGTAGTCTACACAAAGGAATCCAGTACCACTAGTTGTCCTGGCATTTCCTCCTCAGAGTAGGACATGACCATCAGTGTCCCTGACACCTCCTGACAGTGTTGCAGTTGATGCTGGCATTTCTTCTCCCTTGTTGGGAGAAGCCTTTCTCTCCCATATTAGTGGATGGTTTGCCAGAATCACACTGAGGCCTTGTGAAAGTTATTCTTCATGCCTCACCAAACCTTTCCCATAGTCATGCAGTTGCTTCTGTGACTATGTCAACGAATGCCTTCCTAGCCTGTTATTTCTTGTCAAATCTGAAGACATCCACCACTAGCATTTTATAGAAGACCACTTTCTTTAACTTGATGACTTCCTTCACCTCTGATGCCTGACAGTGGTCCTAGGGTTACCACAGTAATTAACACTAGCTGCTCTTTAGCTAAAGGTTATTGCATCACCTCATCTTTAAAGGCCTTGTACAGAACCTATTCAGACTTCACATCCCCAGCCTCCCCAGGTATATGGGAGAGGTTCGCTAGGAGACGAGAGTTGAACCTATCCCACACAAAACATTGTCTGGGTTGCTCTAGGACATCATCACTGCATGTTTGAATCTGCTGAGTCTGTCCTATGCTACCCTGACCATCTGATTTTATCCAGCACATTTCTGTGCCTTTCTTAATCCGGGTGCTAAGAACATAAGGCCTCAGGTAGGTCTAATTACTTGACTAGAAAGTAAATACTTGAATTTTGGGCCAAAATGCACGTAACTTTTTTTTTTATTTAGACCTAGTGTTAATTTTAGACAGTCCATGATTAATATTGAAGTACATTAAAATTGTTGTAGAGTCAGGTGTCTAGCGTACAGTTCTGGACTTTGTGCTGTAGCCATTACCAGCTATTTGTTTCTGTATTACATTGCAGTGTGTGATTAAATACTAAAACATCAGCCGCCTCCATTTGGTTTGTAACTTCTGATCAGATCGTCCTACCAGTGAGAGAGAAGATGTAGCCTGTGTGACTGTATTGTACATAAAATGTTCTGAATCATAAAATGATTGCGTACTGTTTTGCTGTAGAGTACCTGTTAGGTACACAATGACTGTCTGTGACCCTAGAGGTTATTATTTTAAGTAATAACCTACTTGTACAAAAAGCTGCATGCCACTAGTGGGCTGTATCACGATATTGGTATTTGAATCAATAGATGTTGTATAGTTGAAACAGAGTCTACACCCTGCTTATTTAAAGAATGGTGATGTAGTCTTGGCATATGACCAGTATTAAAGTACAGATTCCACTGAAAAAGTGGAATCTATTACAAGAATTACTTCAGATAACAGTGTACTGACATGACACATGACCTTAGAAAATATAAGAAAAACTAAATTAAAAAAAGCTCACTGCTGCTTATAGAGGTTCTTCATATACAGTATGTTTAATTGTAATATTTGTTTAGGGAAATATGAGCATGCCATTACCCAGGTGTAACCATGCAACCATCCATGGTGCATAGAAAATCTTTTTTTAACTTATACTTTTATAAAAAATATAGCGGCTTGCGGAATTAGAGTAAGAAATTATGTACTGTTGTACTCTTACCCACCAATTTCTGTAAAATGTCTGCACCAAGAAGACAGCATTTCCTACTTTTTCTGTGGACTGAGGAGCAGGAAGAAAATGTCTTAAACTTCATGTTATGGGTTTGTCTTTTTCCCTTTGCACTACACTACATTTTCGCAGTCACTGCATTATAAGTTGTAAACTGTGCTTTAACAATGAAAATTGCATGACATGTTGTGCTATGACAGTTTGTAACTGACCTTTGATTTTGGTACATAGGGTTTTGCTGACTGCTGCATTGTAACAAGTTACCAGTCAAAAGAGCTGTAAATCTTTTCCTTTTTGCTGTATATGCAGAAAAAGATTTATCAGTATAGCTTGTACATATAACAGTTATAAAAAGGGGTGTAGACAGAAGTTTTGATTTATACACCTAGGCCTTATACTCTTCCCTATCTTAACAGAGCTACCATTTCTGTCGTGTGTGTGTGTGTGTGTGTGTGTGTGTGTGTGTGTGTGTGTGTGTGTGTTTGCACATACAAACATAGATACATACATGCATGCACACGTTAGTATATGAACAAACACTGATGTACTATTCCTGGAATCCTTTAATTAGATACTTATTTTCCTGAATAGCATTATTTTCCAGATTCCATTCTTTCATTTTTATGCTTTGTATTACCAATAGGGAATTCAGAGTTATCCTATCTATATACCAAGCTTGCTCAAATCAAACTAAGATATAAAAAAATCTCCTTGGTTGTATATATGCCACTGTATAGAAATTTTCTCTCATTCGTGGATTATGTGTTGTCATATAAAGAAATGGAGCTCTGACTGTATATATGCGTCTGTACAGAATTTTTTTTGTCATTTGTTGTATTTGTACTGTTATGTTATGGAGCTTTTCTCCCTGGTCCTCCTCTGAGAAATGGACCTTGTTCCAGTCAGACTTTCCCGGTAAACAAATGTAAAATGAAAATAAATAAATAAAAATATTTTATTAATTATTTATTTATTTTATTAATAATTTTGATTTTATTTTATTTTAGCATTTGTCTGCTTTGCAGGTCTGACTGGGATAACTGGCACGCCCCTTTTCAGTGCAGGCCTGGTCAGAAAAGTGCAATTGCAGTGTTATATAGGTTCATAGGTAAATACTAGACTAACAGCTTTTGTTAGCCTTTTAAAGCCCTGACAATTTCCCTCAAAGGTGAGATTCAAACCCTGTACCTTGCATCTGTAAGGCAAACACCTTAATCATTATGCCAACCTTTAGTTTCAGTTTAAACATAAATGTAGTAAAAGCATAGTTATGTTACATGGGTAAATTAATAGGGCTAACAGTAGTATATCTCTAATAAATAAAATATAGTTAAAATATACTTAATATAGAACTTTAAT
This sequence comes from Protopterus annectens, assembly GCF_019279795.1. NCBI lineage: Eukaryota > Metazoa > Chordata > Ceratodontiformes > Protopteridae > Protopterus > Protopterus annectens. Next base: position 726,884,358 of record NC_056747.1, read on the forward strand.
AAATAAAGTGTACTTAATTTAATAGGCAGAAGTAGAAGACAGAAAACATTACATAGAGAGAGAGGAGAAATAAAACAAAGTATAACAAGGACCATAAAGTGACATATGAAAGTTATGAGGGCTGAAAAGTTCAGGAAGGAAGGAATATTATTGGTAGGCACTGTTTTTATAGATGACAGGATTGCAAGTAATTTAAAGAAGAACCTATTGTATAGATAATGGAAGAGAAGTGGTAGAAAAGATAAAGTATGTTATGGGAAATTGCATCTAATCTGGGGAGTGACAAGAACATAGCCAAATTTGGAGAGGTGTTCTTTAACTATAAGCTTGAAGTTAAGTAGGGTGAGAATGAGCCTTAGGTGGAGAGGGATGGTGTTTCAGATTATGGAAACATAGTTGGCATAAAGTGAGCCCTCTGCAGAGTTATTGAATCTGGTGGTTTTAAGGAGCTATTGTGTACCAGATCTTAAAGGTCTTGTGGGGGAGTAGTAGTTGAGAGAATTTTTTAAGATCAGTACAGTGTCCTGGTTGATAGGGAAAAGTAAGTGCAGTGGTTAACTGTGAATAAATGAGTTGGTTTGGAAGTTCTAACCATTTTATTTGGGGGGGGGGCAGTGAAGGGAGTAGGAAGGAATATTTGAGGCAAATTTTGCTGTTATTCTAACATGTTTAGTTTTGCTTTTAAGTTAGCATTTAGATTAGTAAAATGGGGGATGCATGAAGTAACAATGGTAGTAAGTAGATGCCAAGGTTTTTCTGTATTGCTATTAAGGTAGTGTTTGGATCTATATGAGGTTCCTAGTGTTTGATATTTTTTTTTATTACATGTGTTACATGATTGGTCAAACAAAGTTCAAGTTATCATCAATAATGACTCCTAGGAGTATACTTTAAGATACAAATTCTAGTTGGGTGTTGTTATATGAGGAATGGTAAAAGACTGTTTTGCTCCATAATGCATTTGGTGGTTAAAAGTATAACTTTAGTTTTGTTGGGGTTATGAAGAAGTTGGGAATTGGATAGCCAAGATTTGATAGAAGAGGAGTCTTGAGTGATTTTTTTTGAAGCAAGGAAAGGGTAGGGGCTGAGCAGATGAGAACACAGTTTTCTGCATATTGAATGATTGCGGCATCTTTGTTGGCGTGGTAAAGTGAGTTTGTTTATATGTTGAAGAGCAGTGGACCAAGAGTGCAGTAGTGTAGTTAGGGTAGGGCAAGAGGGGCAACTGCCTGGCGGCGTGCAAAGTGTTGGGTGTGCAGTCAGCCAATACTGATCTCTTTTTAAAGCATACTGGCTTTTAAAAGCCGGTGTTGCATTTGCATCAAACCTGAGAGCTGTGATCTAAACTGTAGCAATTACTTGGTATTGTAACAAGCAGTTTGCTACAGGTTTTTTTTTTTTTACTAAAACCTGAGCGCTTTAGTGCTCAATGCAGGCATGGTATAAACTGTAGTAATTGTTTGCTGCAGTTTAAAAGAAAACTTTTATTTTTTAATAAAACAAGTTAAAGGGGGGTTGAGACAGGGCACAGAAGTGAAACCTAAATGGCTGAGCAGCTGGGGGGGGGGGGGGCTGTCATGTATCTGGCTACCTGGTTGGTGTGCAAGTAGATGGAGCATCCTTTTTTTTTGCATTTTAATGAAAGAGCTGGGGGGTGTAGATCTATATGTAATAATCCAGCCATTGTGATTAGCTTATTACAGTGATTTTTTTTTTTTGAACCAGCTACATTTCTGCAGTGATGGACACCTGTGGTACACCAACAGAGACAGGGAGAAAGGAGGAATATGCTTTTTGCCACTTACTTGCTTTATGTCTACCAGAGAGGTAGCTGTGGAACCATGATAGTACAGAATGAGAGAATTTTAAAGAGGCAAGTTCAAACTGAAGCTTTTGTCAGTGGCTACTGTTGACCAAGGTAGTTCTGGAATCTGGCTTAGCTGAAGTGTCTCTTTTTGCAAATGCAGTTTAGTACTGTTGGATACTGAACAAAAAGAAAGCACTTTATCAATGTATTTTGATAGAGAAGGCCAAAATATTAGTCCTCTTGCCCTTCTTTTGGCAGAATCGGAACTTGGGTGGCCATGATGCAAAATCTGAATGTATTCATGTTGTAAGTAAGTAGGAAGAGTAACTTTGTGACCTTTGAAAATGATATCATCTTCCATCAGCATCTCATCTCTATATGGAAAGTAAGATTGCACAGGATTGCTTTGGCGGCCATCCTAGATTGATGAAGTGGTTGAGGTTTTGCATAATTGGATCAGTCTTTGTATGATCTCTCAGCTCATCAAGTCTCATGGTAGAAAAATTATGCACTTCCATGACACCAGAGTCAAAATTCTCTGCATCCAGCTGTTCTGTGGTACTTCTGGGCGATCTGGATAAGGTATCAACCAGATAAAACAAGTTTGGCTTTTGTATAGACCATTTTGAAATTGTACTTTTGTAATCTGTGCCATCATTCTTTGTTGTGTTGCTGGAGCGGTATGCATAGGCTTCTTTAAAATAGTGACTAGAGGTTGATGATCAGTTTCAATTTGGATAGCTCGGCCATAGATATAATTGTGGATCTGTGAACATGCGAACACAATTTCCAAAGTTCCTTTTCAATTTGAGCATACTAAATTTCAGTTTGGGTAAGAGTTATAGATGCATAGGCAACAGGTCTGCCCGCTTGAAGAATAACTGCACCAAGACTGAACTTTGAAGCATCACAGGAAAGAACTACTGGTTTGTGGACATCATAGTATCTTAATGTAGGCAGGTTTGCAATTTGCTCTTTGAGGTTATCAAATGCTCTCCGGTGTTGTTCTAACCATGACCAGGAAACATTTTTGCTTGTCAGCTCTCTTAAAGTTGCTGATCACTCACTAAAGTCAAGTATGAATTTGCCCAAATAGTTAACCACACCAAGAAGGGCAGCCACAGTGGTGCAGCGGTTAGCATTGCCGCTTCACAGCAAGAGGTTCTCCGGTTCGATCCTTGGCTGGGGGTGCCTTCTGTATGGAGTCTGTATGTTCTCCCTGTGGTCGCGAGAGTTACTTCCGGGTGCTCCGGTTTCCTCACACATCCCAAAGACATGCTCTAGATGGATTGGACACACTGAATTGACCCTAGGCATGAGAGCGTGCATGTGTGCGCCTTCTGTGGAAGGTTGGGCACCAGGCTGGCAACTCGGCACCATAAAACTCCACTGCCAGTCATGAGTGGATGGTGATCCGCTGTGGTGACCCCTAATCGGGAAAAGCGGAAAGAAGAAGTTAACCACACCAAGAAAACGCTGTAAAGCTTGGACATTGTCTGGGGCTGGCATCTCAAGAATGGCTACTTGTTTAGAAGAGTCTGGTCCTAATCCCATACTGGTAAATAAATAGCCTACATAAGTAACTTCTGGTAATCTGAACTTACACTTCAGAGGATTGAGCTTTAAATTCACTTCACTCTCTCTGTCCAGAACTTTCCTGAGGTTTCTGTCATGCTCTGCTTCACTATTACCTCCAACCAGTAATCATCAACTCTTATAGCAAACGGATAACCCAAAAAAATTTTCACCATTGCACGCTGAAAGACTTCACTGGCAGAATTTATTCCAAAAGGCATCCTGACGAATCTGTATCTACCAAAATGGGGTACTGAATGTAGTCAGTAGTGAAGATTGCGATCAAGCATTACTTGCCAAAATGAACTCTCTGCATCTAAGACAGGAAAAACAGTGGCATTTGGCATGAGGGCATCAATCTCCTCGATTGTACGCATAGGATGATGAGGTCTCCTTAATGCCTTGTTCAGGTCTCTTGGGTCAATGCATATTCTGGTTTCATCTGAAATTTTCTTATAAGCAGTTACCATGGAAGACACCCACTCAGTTGGTTCTGCGACTGGACAAACCAAACCTTGCTGCATCATTTTGTCTTAATGAACCTTGACTTTGGCCTGCATAGCTATTGGAACTGTCCTTGCTGGTCTGATCACTGGGGAGACCTTTGGGTCTACTTTCATGGATGACACAACTGGAAGTTTGCCTAGCTTGTCGTCAAAACATACTCTGAGAAAATAGTCATTAAAGCTGGAACTGGGACATGTGCTTACATGATTTACGTCTTTGGTAAAAGAAAGCAGTTTCATTCTTAAACTGTCTTTGAAACCTTATAATGACTGCACAAGTCTTCAGACTACATAACATTGCAAGCTGTAACTGTTCCCAGCTGAATAGCATGAAAGCACTACTGAGTCTTCACTTTGAATCTGTTCACCTCCATATGCAACAAGCATTGCATAATTGGCCAAATTAAGTTGCTCACCAGCTCTCACTCTAGCAAATGTTTCTGCTGACATTACATTACACTTTGAAACAGTGTCTGCTTTGAGCTCTGTGGGGTTACCATTGATCAGGACAGTACAAAATAATTCATTCTTTGTCAACAAATCTGTTGCATTAACCTTTTCACTGACTGCTGATATGCCATCTACATAGAAAGTAGGGTTGCAGCTTTCTATATGATCAACTTGCTTTTTTGAGTGACCTTTCTTAATAACTGAATAAGGCTTAATTGATTTACAAAACTGTTTAAAGTGTTTCCATGTTTTACTCTTCTGGCATTGCTGACCAAATGCTAAGCACTTCTGTCTTTTAGACTCATAATTAACTCCACAATTACGACAGTTAGCAGTAAGACCTGACTTGGGTTTTGCTGACTCACCCTTATACTGCACTAAGCATGTCCATTTTACTGAGCTAGTCTTGGTACTTGCTAGAAAGTTATGGCTTCTCCCAGGGGAAGCTGCAGGGGTTGCAGCTGCCATATGCTTAGGCCTGTTTCTGCTTGCCACGTGCTGCATGCTGTCCAGGCTTGCTCTTGAGATTGCTGAACATAGCCGGCCGTAGGCATAGGCCAACTAGGTGGCCGCCTAGGGCGCCACTCTAGCAGGGGCTTTTTTCCATTAATCTGGATGGTGTAGGTAGACCATGATGGGGGCACAGGGTGGTGTTCGAGAAGCGCTGTAGAGACCTTTTGCCTTGGGTATCAGTTGTTCAAAGGCCGGTCTTGTTGCTGAAAGCATGCTGTTATCAATTGCAAGCATACTGATGTGCCTTTCTGTGAGCTCGTGGATTTGACGAATCTCTTTGGCTTTGCTGAACGTTAAATAACTGTCACGAAGCAAAGTCTTTCTCACTGCAGCACTATTAACACCACACACAGTCCTGTCTTTTATTAACTCATCTTTCAAGTCACCATGTTTTAGCCTTATTTCTCAAGTCAGTGATATAAGCTGCAAATGTTTCACCTGGCTTTTGATCTCTTATATAAAATAAGTGCCTCTCTAATGTAACATTTATCTGGGGGTTCCATATTCCTCTAAATTTATGTTTCCAACACTCAGGGTCCTCTCTTGATTCAGCCGGTACCACAATATCACGGTTTTCCTGCTCTCTTGCATATACTGCTGGTGCATACACAAATGAACGCTCTCTTTCAATAACTTCTGACCCAGCTAAGTTAAGCAAAATGAATGCCTTTGTATGTGCATCTTTGTCAGAAAAAGCTGCTTGTATGAAAATATCGTATTCCTGCTCAAATACTCTCCTATTCTATGCAATATTATGATCAAACACAAGTGAACTGGGCCTGCGAAATGCCTCTGCCATATATCAACTTACAGTAGTGAAGATGCTTGGAATTGTATACAAACATACACACAGACACACACACACACACACACACACACACACACATATATATATATATATATGTGTGTGTGTGTGTGTGTGTGTGTGTTTGTGTGTCAGAACTTGTAATTATGCCCAATAGCACAGTAGACTCTTTGAAATAACTGCACTTTGCCAAACAAGTCTCCATAGCACAAGAACACTTTAACTCACTGTACTTTGCAAAACCACTCCTTATCGGTGTAAGAAATACTTTGAAATTACAGTACTTTGCGAATAAACTGTACACAGCAGACGAAGCTCAGAGTAAGAAGCACTTCGAAATGAAAGCACTTTGCAAATAAACTGTACACAGCACAGAAACTCTTCAAAATGGCTTTACTTTGTGAAGTAACTCTGTACAGTGTAAGAAACAATTTGAAATGGTGGCACTCTGCAAATAAATGCACACAGCACAAGAAACTTTTCAAAATGGCTGTACTTTGCACTTTGCGATATAACTGTACTTTGCACCCAGTAAACTCTGAAATAATTACACCGTAATTAATATATAATTATGTAATAAAGCACACACTCTACAAACACTATGCACACTCTGAGATACTTCAAACAACTCTAGTTATGCGTTGATGGCTTTGGTCAATGCAAAATAGTAATTTATGCCCAAAACACGTTCTTTTACTAAAAAACATGCAGTTGCCTTGCTTTTTAAACTTATTTTGCCCTTTTATTGTACTTATGTCCTTTTAATCTCTTATCATGCTCATTATACTTTTTTTCTGCCCGTTTTACTTTAAACATGCTCGTCATGCAAACCAAAGGTAATTCTGAGCCCCACATGAATATTTCTACTAGTTTTATCATATGTCGTAGTTTCTAGCATTCCATTTAATTAATGTGTTTTTTGCCTTTCGTTTGATTAATATTATGTTTTTGTGCTACTTGTTTGATTAGTAATGCGTTTTGTGCCTTACAAGTGATCCATTTCATTTTCTTTGCAAAATAAATCATTTGCAAAAGTTCTGGTTATCTTAAGTTCTTTTCTGGCCCTTTTTGTTTGTCTGAGTTCTGTTTCATTCAGCCATCTCAATCTGCCTTCACCTTCAACTCTGCACCTCATGGCTTGAAGAAGTTGCTCTCTTAATCCCGGTTCTGATACCATGTCATTCGTCTGGTCAGGATAAAAACGGTTGTGGGTTCAGTTCAAGCATTCTTATTACACACAAACACATCAGAAATGAGGCTTTGTAACTCAAACTTAAATAAACTTATAAACAGACTGACTACATGTTAGTACTCTGGCTGTTCTCTCAAAATGGCACTGCTGCCTGCATGTGCTCACTATTTATATGCACATGCCTACATCTGGAAATTTATTTATTATTTTATTTTACATTTGTTGACCGGGCTAGTCTAGCTGGATATATGTCCATTTTCAGTAGAGGCCCGGGGAGAAAAGTTCCAGTATTTATTACAGGTTTATATAATTGTTAAACAATGATTATAGTAGCATGAAACAGGTAAAACCATACATAGTAACGTTATACATAGTAATTACCTAGAAATACATAGAAATGCGTCTTAAAGGTACATACACGTGCTCTGTTCTGAAGCCATGTTGGGTATTTGTGATGAGATTATTAGTAGTAAGATAGTTCATAAGTTGTAAATAAATACACTTCTCCAGGATCTTAGCAAGTGGAGAGAGTACTGCTCTGGGCAGATAGTTTGAAAATTTGTGGGTGTATGTAGGGGAATGATATTTGATATTTTCCAGAGTCAGGATTTGTCTTTCTGTTTGGAGAGGTTGATAAGTAAGGCTATGGGACATGATAATTTTTCTGCTGCAATTTTAAGATATTCTGTGTGAAAGACTGCCTGTAACTAAAATAGAGGATTTTAGCTTTAAGAGGCTTTTTTATAGCAGAAACTGGAATGGGTTGGAAGGTCAAAGAGTCATAATGATTTTCAGGAGCTGTAGGGAGAGAGAGACTAGTAGGGTTGTTCTTAATTCAAAGTCAAAGTAAACTTTATTGTCGATCAGATATACACAGCAGTGCAAGCTGAACAAAATTACGTTGCTTTGGTCCCCATGCAAGACATAACAATAAACACATAGTTTGAATGACAGTAAGACTAATGCACATAAAGTAATAATTAAAATATTAACAACACAATAAATTACCACAATTTGACAGGAAGACATTAGACAGTATTATACTAATAGGTATTGCAAGATTGACTTCACATTGTGATTGCTTAGAATATTGCACTTCATCAGTTATAGTATGATGAATTCTGATATTCATATTGCACATGTGTGGAGTGGTGACACACTCCTAAGTACTGCACATTCAGGAAGTAATAGCATAAGAAATCAGGCTAACTGTACCAGTTGTTGAAGCAATTTGCCAGAGTGATTGCTATAGCTGATACTTTGTAGCTAGTGGCATCTTGTTCTAATTATTCACTGTCATACCTGGCATTCAAGTTCAACAGCCTTATGGATAGAGGGAAGAAGCTCCTGTTCACTCTAGATGTTTTATAGTGTAAGCTGCGGTACTGCCTGCCAGAGGAAAGGCTGAAGTACATGCCATGGGTAGGGTGAGTGAGATCATTGATTATCTTCCTAGCCCTTCGCACACGCCGAGTATCATGCAGATCATTCATGGATGGGAATGAGGAACCAATGACTTTTTCCTCTGTCCTCACTACTCTCAGGAGAGCCTTGTGTTCAGATGCTTTGCAGTTACCATACTAAACTATGATATTTGAGAAGTTGCTCTTGATGGTCCCCCTGCAGAAGGCTTTGAGGATGGACTGAGACAGGTTTTCCTTTCTCAGTTTCTGTAGGAAGTACAGACGTTGTTTTGCCTTCTTCACTGTGTGGCTAATATGAGTCGACCCGGATAGGTCATCGGAGATGTGCACCCCCAGGAACTTGATGTTTTTGACTCTTTCCACTGCTACCCCATTAATTTCCAGAGGTTGATGCATCTCCTGAGTCGTCCTGAAGTCCACTATTAATTCTTTCGTCTTGTTTACATTTAAAGCCAGATTGTTGCTGTCGCTCCAGCCTATCAGATGCTCCACTTCATCTCTGTAGGCTGTTTCCTCACCATTTCTGACAAGACCTATGACAGTAGTAGTATCAGTGAACTTGATGATTCTGTTGGATTCATGCTTGGCCATGCAGTCATGCGTCAACAAGGTGAACAGCAGAGGACTCCGGACGCAGCCCTGAGGGACACTCGTGCTCATTGTAATATTGACTGAACTGTTATTTCCCACACATACTTTTTGGGGTCTGTTGATGAGAAAGTTCAGTATCTAGTTACATAGGGGGGTGTTGATGCCCAGCTGGATCAGCTTTGATATCAGATTCTGGGGGATGACAGTGTTAAAGGCAGAACTAAAGTCGATGAACAGCATTCTGACATAGCAATTCTTGTTCTCTAGATTTGCCAAGGATTCATAAAGTGCTATAGCTATTGCATCAGCTGTACAGAAGTTAGATCTATAAGCAAGCTGTAATGTATCCAGTGTTGCTTGTAGGCTTGAAGAGATATGGTTCTTGATCAACTGCTCAAAACACTTCATTACTGTTGATGTAAGAGCAACTGGGCGGTAATTGTTTAGGCTTGTCAGTTGGGATGTTTTGGGCAAGGGAATGATTGAAGTAACTGGGTACAATGGCTAGTTGCAAGGAGGTGTTGAATATATCTGTTAGTACAGTGGACAGTTGGGTAGCGCAGTCTCTTAGAGCCCTTCCCATAATATTATCTGGACCAACTGCTTTTCTTGGGATTACTCGCCTCAGGGTCTTCAGAACATCAGATGATCTTAGACATAGCACCTCCTCACCCTGTTCGACAGTGAGCTTATTTGGCACAGTGTTGTTGTTGTCCATATCAAATCTGCTGAAGTATGTGTTTAGTTTGTTCAGACATTCTGTGTTGTCATCACATGGGGAGGATTCAGGCCTGTAGTCAGTTATGGTTTGAATGCCTTGCCAGAGATGTCTGGAGTCCCTTTGGTCAGAGAAGTGTCCCTGAATTTTACATCCGTAGGTTCTCTTAGCCTCCTTAATACCGCTACTTAGATTTGCTCTGGCCACCCGTAGGGCATCCTTGTCTTTTGGTTTAAATTCAGCATTTCATGCCTTTAGGAGCTCATATACTGCACCCCATAGCCAGGGTTTCTTATTAGTGCGCACAGTGATACATTTGATGCTGTTACATCATCAACACATTTTGAAATATAGGCCATTACCGATTCCATATACTACTCCAGGTCAATATGGTGGTTCTTTACAGCTGCATCTCTAAACACAGACCAGTTTGTACATTTGAAGCAGTCTTGTAGTGCCAAGACTACTCCCTCCGGCCATATCCTTACTTGTTTCGTTGTAGGTTTGCCTCTTTTCAGCAGTGCTGTGTATGCAGGAAACAGCATGATTGCCAGATGGTCTGAGTTGCCCAGATGTGGATAAGGTACTGCTTTGTAGGCCAGTTTTACATTTGTGTACACCATATCCAGAGTGTTCACCCTTCTTGTTGCAAAGTTCACATGTTGGTGGTAATGGGGTAATATAGATTTCAAGTCAGCTTGACTTGAAATCACCTGCAATTATATGGGCAAACTCAGGGTTCTTTTTCTGGAGGTCATGTATTGACAGATACAGGATGTTCATTGTCACGTTAGTATTAGCACTAGGGGGCATGTAAACAGCTGTTATGCTCACTCCATTGAATTCCGTAGGCAAGTAGAAGGGTCTGCATTTTAGTGACATAAACTCAATGTTCTCTGAGGAGTGAGATGTGATTATTTCACAGTTTGTAGACCAATTATTGTTGATATACATACAAACACCCCCTCCACGAGATTTGTCACAGAGAGATTTTTGTCAGCACGAAATAATGACATCCCCTCCACATGTATTGTACTATCATTTATACTGGAGTTCAGCCAAGTTTCAGTGAAAACAAGTAAACAAATATTTCTCACTTTAGATTGTGTGTAAAGATTTATCCTTAAATAGTCCATCTTGCTGTCCAGTGAGCATACATTTGCCAGCAGCATGGAAGGAAGTGCAGGCCTGTTTGCATTTCTTTTCAGTCTGACCTTAATTCCTGCCCTAGAGCCTCTCTTTCTTGATCTTTCACATATTTTCCTTTTAATATGCTTCCCATGTCTGGTTGTCAACTGGTTAGACAGGTTTGACAGGTTTCTGCAGTTTTTACCATGCTCCAGTAAGAGTCCAAGCTGTAGGAGTTCCTGGAGTGTGTTTGAGTTTACAGGCCTTTCTGTTAACAGTTCATCAAACATGCAGCACAGCAAGATATGAGATCTGATTTCCAGAAGATTCTCAGCATTGTAGTTAATCATACCTTCAATTCTTGCCCCTAAATCTGTTTTTTCTGTTTTTTCTGATGAAAAACAAGACAATTAGTGCACTTTTCTGTGTAGATGTGCCACACAGGGCACTGCCATTTTTTCTTAAGTAGTTAAAGGACAGATTAAAGTGAGAATTATATTGATTAGCTGTTGAGTCTAAGGCATTGTTAGTATTACGTGTTGGAGTGGAAATCTGACCAGGTTTAAGTAGCTTGTTAATGGTTTTCCAAAAGAGTTTGGGGATGTATGATATCTTTGCTGGAGATTAAAAAAGTGATTAGCTTGTGTTGGGTGTCCAGTCGCACTTTTTTAGTGTTTCATGACTGTATCCCTGCTGAACATTACATTGTAAACTCTATTGTAGGTGGTTCATACGTTCATAGGTGTGTACTAGGCTAATGGCCCTGGAGCCTTTACAAGCCTAGCCCATAGGATTACCCTGGCATCATGCCATCTGACCTTAGTTCCCAGTGCCTCCGTCGAGTAGAGCCAATGGAGTGATCCCAGGGGTGAATTTTCTATTTCCCATCCACTCATCAAGATTTCTTGAAGAAGGCCAGTGAGGTGCTCTGTTTGACATATATGGGAAGTCTATTCCATAGCATGGGCAGTCTCTGGGTTATGAACCTGTCCCTCCAGCATGTTCTGTTGATTGTGGTAATGATGAAATAAAAAGGCAAGAACAAACTACTGTAAAAACAAAAAATGGAAGAGAAACCACGCTGCAGCACAAAACTAAATGATTAAGCGCTTTTCGTTTATTTCAATGAACCTCATTGAAATAAACGAAAAGCGCTTAATCATTTAGTTTTGTGCTGCAGCGTGGTTTCTCCTCCGTTTTTTGATTGTGGTAATGAGGTTGAGGTCTCTGGAGCGTGTGATGTGGAGGGATTGGGATTTCTTTAGATGTAGCATTTCTAACAGAGCTGGGTCAGACATGGCTTTGTAAGTCAAACAGAGATCGCCTCTAAGCAGGTGATATGAGACAGAGAATAGTTGGAGTTTTTTGTGTCTGTTTATATAGGACAAGTGTTTAATGCCTAGGATCCTCTTTGTGAGGTACTTTTGCAGCCTCTCCAGTTGTTGCAGGTGTCTAGTGAGGTACGTGTCAAATGGGGCATTGAACTCAATGATTGGCCTAATGAGGGAAGAGTAGAGGGAGACAATGATCTCTTTCTTCCTGGATGCAAAACCCTTAGTAATGAGATGTTATGGCTGTTGTAGTGTCCAAGGATAAAAGTTGGCAAATGGTCACAATATCAAGTAAACTACCAGATGAAATTATGTTGTTCAGGCTGGTTGTTAGTATCTGGTCTAGGATTGATTTTCTACCACTTTTTTTGTAATCTGGGAGAAGTTGTAGAAATTTATAGGGTCAGTTGCTAGTTTGGCGTTATAGGTGTACCAGTCAGTATTAAGATCTCCAAGAATGATTATTTCTTGAGAAATATTAACCAGCTTAGAATACCTTCAAGTGCTTCAGTGTTGTTGCCTGGTGGAACATATAGTGCTGCAATACATATATATATATTTTTGTTGTTGTTAATTTTGAGCTGTGCTACTAGTAATTCTAGATTGTGAAAGAAAGGAATCTTATTCTTGTAAAGAGTTAAGTTTAATGCATTTTTGAATAAAATTGCAACACCACCTGCTTTCTTTTTGGTCTATCAAGTCTTAGAATGTTATAGCTGGAGGGGGAGTATTTATTCATCTGTCACTTCTTTTTTAACCAGGTTTCTGTATTGATGAATATGTTAGTAGTGTATTGTGCTATACATGCATGGATGTCTTGGATTTTGTTGTTAAGGCTTCATACATTTGAATTCAGTAAAAGGTTTATTGAGTGTCTGTTTGGGAAACGTGGGCTGTTAGAACTGGAATTAGTTGATGGGAAGTGGGGGTTGCTGAACCTGGTTAGGTCCTGGGTTGGAATGTATGTCTCCACAGACAGATAGAAATTAGGTAGTTATTAGATGGCCATTTCAGTTTTATTATTTGTTTTGTGTATTTTGGGGCATAGGTGGAATGGACAGAGGGGAAGTTATCAGTATTGTAAATATGTAGGTATCTGTAGGAAAACAGACTTTGAGAAGTAGCCTGAAATAGTTCATGTGATTTGTTCTGATTGTATGAGATATTAAGGGTAGGGGAGTTGAGTGAGCCTGAGCAGAGCGAAGGCTGCACCAGAACAAATAGTGAGATCTCAAAAAACTATCTGTTTTACTGTAGAAAGCCAGAGGTAAGGTATACTGCACTTGTGTGCTATGTTGAATTTTTGGTAGAATTCACTGAATACTGACCAGAATACTTGATCTGAAGTAGGGACTTCATTTGTCAGCAACCTTTGGGATACGGATCCGATAACTTCTATCATAGCATAGATCCGAGCTCCTAGCTCCTCCCCTTACCCATAATCCCCTGCCTACCCTGACTGACCTCAGATCTAGTTTGCCGCTCTTCAAGCAACAACTAGATTCCAGAGCTCTTGGCGTTTTTGTGAGAAAAAAGTTTTCTTTCTTCCTTTCTGAGTGAGTGATTGTGTGTGCGTAGTAGGTTTACCCTTAACGCTAAAACTTATTATTTTTAGCTTTTTCAGCTTAAATTTTAATTTAATTTTTTCCTCCCTCCCCGCTGGTCGTAGTGTGTGTGTGTGTGACTTGAGTGTAGGGGCCTAGTGAGTGTGCTTTACTTTAAATATGTCGGAGGCCCCTAAAGCCATTTTTTTCGAAATGCACCGAGTGTGGTCACAAGCTTTCACCGGCTGATGGCCACACTCAGTGCGTTAGGTACCTTGGGGTTGAACACCTCTCTTCGAGTTGCGCGATTTGCACGGCGTTCAACCCCAGGGCACTTAAGGATCGGAGGTCGAAGCTGGTTTTGTCGGGCCTTTTACCCCCAGACTCTGCTTCGGCCTCCGGTACTTCGGTGACTGCTACCCCCCGGTAGCGGTCACTCCTGCCTCCCTTCCTCCGACCGGGACTCAACCTCCCGCTTCGGCTCCGGAGGATAGGGAGTCCAGGAAAGAGAAGCGGAGGGAGAAGCACCTTAAGCGGCGGGCCGAGGACTCTTCAGCCCCGCCCACCAAGAGGGCTTCTCCGTCCAGGTCTTCTCGGTCTCCTCCTCCTCGGATCCGATCCCCTTGTTTTTCCCCAGGGCCCGAGGAGGAGGTGTCCTGGTCCCCGTCGAGGTCATCGAGGTGGCACTCCAGGTCTGCCTCGGTGGCCTCTTCGAGGTCCACATTTAGCATGTCAGATGTGGACATGGACCGGATGATGAGGAGATTCATCCAGGCCCAGATGCAGATGGGAGTGCTCTTGCCTCCCCCCCCCCCCCTCCGGGGGGAGCTCAACCCCTTTTTTTGCCCCTATTGCTCCTTCTCTGACCCGCATTCCGGAGTCGAGCCACGTTGGATCCGGGGGTGGGTCGGAGCCAACCGTGCTGGGCATGTTGGCTCCAACGGCTCCCTCGAGTTTGTCGGATCCGACCTCTCGGAGCTGTGGGCCGAGCTTCGGATCCGAGGGATTCTGTGTGCTTTCGGCTCCATCCCGGTCGTAGCACACTGGTCCCTCGGATCCAACTTTCTCTGCACTGGGTCCGATCCCCGCTTCGGATCAGAGTGGGAGTCGGGTCTGGGATCCGTCTGAGAGCGGCTCCCCCTCGGCTTTCGCTGCGGTGGAGAGGGCACTGTCGAGTGCTTCCAGGCCTCCGGTCCTGGCTTCGGCTCCCTCCTGCACTCCTCCACATCTGGTCCTGGCTCGGGGCAGCCTGCCTCAGCACCTCTAGGAGTTCCAGTGGAACAAGATACAGTCCGTGAGGACTCCTAGTCATCCCCCCGAGGAGATTCCTCACAAGGCAAAGTGCAAGAGGAGGCACATAGACTCCCCTTAGAGTCTCACCGAAGATACGGACTTAGATGAAGGGGAAGGCTCCCCTAGGTCACCTCCCGAGGATGTCTCCTTCATGGAAATGCTCAAAATCAGGGGCGGGTGGTCTGCCCCCAAGGCTTCCTCGGATGAGTCCGTATTCCTTGAGGCATTTGAGGCAGGACCATCTACCTCTTGGGTGTCCCCTCCACCCGACCCCTTGGTGGATCTCATATCCACTAGGGCTTGGAAGGAACCGTACACCGTAGAGCCAATCCCCAAGCGTCCGGACAAAATTTTGAGCCCCCCTGCAGGGAGATCACACTGGAACAGAGGTCCCCCTGTGGATGCCATGTTGGTGGCTGCAGCCACCAAGAAAGAGTTGGCTCAGGAGAGCCCCACGGTTCATCCTCCGAGCAAGGAGTCTCGTGCGATGGACCATCTTGGGAAGCGGGCCTTCAGTTCAGCGACCTTCTCTATGAGGGCCTTGAACTACATGGCACACGTTATTCGGATGCCGCGGGATCTAATTAAGGAATACGCTGCTTCCCCCCCAGGGTCCATGTCTGAGGGAGACAAGGATCTGCACTCCTCCCGAATGGCCACCCTCCGCTCTATTTCAAACACCTCTATGCGGCTGTTGTCTCATGCTACAGAGGGAGCCGCTAGAGCAGGTGGAGTCGGGCTTGTCATGAGGAGACAGGCCTGGCTCCGTCACTGTGACTTCTCGGAACCCTTTAAGGCATCATTCGCGAATGCCCCTTTTGATGGTTCTGCACTGTTCGGCAAAACCGTTCGCGACACTCTTGTCCAGAGCGAGAAAGACGGGAAGACATTGTCTGCCGTCAGAGTCCGCTTCTCTGTGCCCCAGAGGTCCTTTTCCAAGAACCAAAAGGGTCAGAAGAAGATGTGGTTCCGAAAATCGCATCAATCCCAGTCTGCTCAGGACAACCAGTCCTCTTGTGGCAGAGGAGGACAGGGAGGACGCCACCCCAGAGGCAGAGGGGGTCCCAGGAATTTTGGGTCCAGAGAACCGTTCTCTGAGAGGCCCACTCAGAACCCCTGAGGGGTTACCCAGCTGCTCCACTCTGGAGGCAGTCGGGGGGGCGTTTTTCGAGACACCTAGCAATGTGGGAGTCCATAACAACGGATTGCTGGGTGCTTCATATTATATCCAGAGGTTACCAAATTCCCTTTATCATAACCCCCAGAATCAGAGGCCTCCCCGACGTACCACCCAGTCAGAGGGAGGCGGCTGCTGCAGAAATTCAGCAGCTTCTGCAAAAAAGAGCCATCCAGCCTGTCCCCCCAGATCAAATCAGATCAGGGTTTTACTCCAGGTTCTTTCTGGTGCCAAAAAAGACGGGGGACTTGAGGTCCATCCTCGACCTCTCTCTCCTAAACCTGGCTGTACCCAAAGAAAAGTTCCAAATGGTCACGTTGCAATCTGTCCTCCCCTTATTGCGGGAGGCCGACTGGATGTGCTCCATGGACCTCAAGGATGCGTACCATCACATTCTAGTAGACAGGCGTTCCAGGAGGTTTCTCCGCTTCCGGCTGGGAGCCAGTCACTTTCAATTCAGGGCCCTCCCCTTCGGCCTCACCTCAGCCCCCAGGGTGTTCACCAAAGTCCTAGTAATAATAGCGGCCCACCTGAGACTCCAGAGAATTCAGGTCTTTCCATACCTGGACGACTGGCTCCTTAAGGCCCCAACAAGGCATCTACTTTGTTCAGGCAGGGATTATTTCCTCAGTCTGGCTCCACTATTAGGATTAAACATCAACATGACCAAATCCTCTGTGACCCCTACACAGGTGTTGGATTTTATAGGGGCGAGACTGGATTCCAGACAGATGCTTGCGTTCTTGACTACAGATCGGCTTCGGAACCTGATGTTGCACGTGCAGGCCATCCTTCAACTGCAAACTCCTTGGGCGGAATTGGTCCTAAGGGCTTTAGGATCTATGGCGGCTGCAATCCCTCTCCTGCCATTGGCCCGGTTGAACATGAGGGTCCTGCAGTGGACCCTCCAAGTACAATGGTCCCTGTCTCGCAACCCCCTGTCTCATCCCATTTCCTTAAGCAAGGTTAGCAGAAGGTCGCTCGTGTGGTGGCTCCAGTCCCCCAATCTCCACACGGGACGTCCCTTCTCACTACCACCGCCAGTCGACACAGTGACCATGGACGCTTCTCGCCTGGGGTGGGGGGGGGGGCATTTTTCAGGCAGGACAGTCCAAGGCACGTGGAGCGACGTAGAGACCTCTTTGCATATCAACGTCCTAGAGATGAGGGCGGTGCTTTTGACGTTGCAGGCACTACACAGCTCTCTTCCGGTAGGGACGATCGCAGTACAGACAGACAACATGTCAGTCATCTGGTACATCAACAAACAGGGGGGAAACCACATCTTACCCCCTTTGCCGCGAGGCCATGAGAGTGTGGGAATGGGCGATTTCCACCAACCGCTTTCTCATAGCAATGCACATTCCGGGACGGTCCAACATTCTAGCGGACAGGCTCAGTCATACTATCCTGACTCCTTACGAATGGTCTCTCAACCCTCGAGTTGCAGAGCAAGTATTTGCCCGATGGGGGCAACTTTGTTGCGATCTTTTTGCCTCTCCTTCAAACACCAAATGCAATGATTACTTTGCTCTGATCCCCCCTCTGGGGGAGTCCCCAAGAGACTCTCTAGTTCATGCTTGGCCTCCCGGTCTGCTTTATGCTTACCCTCCTCTTCCCCTGATGTTGAAATTATTGCAGAAAGCCAGGCAGTTGGGGAGCAAGATGATCCTCATTGCCCCATTCTGGCCTCGTCAGACGTGGTTCCCTTACCTATGGTCTCACCTAGTGTATCCACCATGGATTCTGGATCCCCTCCCGGATCTCATTTCTCACCCTCTCGATCTTCCAACTCCGAACCTGGTCAACCTCAAGCTGATGGCTTGGTTGCTCCAGTTCCACTCCTCATAAGGACTCCCGGTATCTCATCACCTGTCAAAGCCATTCTTGTAGCAGCTCACAAGCCTTCCACCAGGAGGGTTTATCGGAGTAAGTGGAAACGCTTCACCATTTGGGCAGAACACCGTCGTTTAGACCCTTTTACAGCCCCAATAGCGTCTGTTCTAGATTTTCTAACCTCTCTCTTTCACCAGGGGGCTAGTTCTTCCACAGTCAAGGTACAACTTGCAGCAATCTCATACTATCACGTGGGGCAAGAGTCTAGCCCTCTTATCACTTCCAAACTGTGTAAGACCTTCCTCCTTAGGCCTCCAGTCAAAGAGGTGGTACCTCCATGGGATTTATCCTTAGTCTTACAGGCCTTGACTGGTCCCCCTTTCGAGCCGGCGGCCACGGTTGATCTCAAATTTCTCTCTTGGAAGACAGCCTTTTTGGTGGCCATAACTTCAGCCAAAAGAGTATCGGAATTGCAAGCTCTTTGTGTCAAACCACCATATTTGGTCTTTCACCCGGATAGGGTTTACCTCAGGATCAATCCGTCCTTCCTACCTAAGGTATCTTCAGAAGCGAACATCAATCAATCTATCAGTCTTCCAGTGTTTTTCCCCAACTTTCAAAACAAAGGAGAGTACAAGCTGCATTCCTTAGACGTACACAGACAACTACGTTTTTATATTCATAGAACTGCTGATCATAGGCAATCCGATCAGTTGTTTATCTCCTTTGCCAAAAGTAATTTCGGAAAGCCAGTTTCTAAAGTTTCTCTCTCTCGATGGATCTCGAGCGGTATTCTCTTAGCATATCAGAGCTCGGGAAGGCCTGCACCTCAAGGAGTCCATGCTCATTCTACTAGGGCCGTTGCAACATCTGCGGCCTTTCAAGCTAGGGTTCCACTGGATGACATTTGTTCCGCAGCCACTTGGGCTTCATCTCACACCTTTATCAGCCACTATAAAATAGATGTTGTCTCCCGAGGTAGGGCGTCCTTTGGCTCTGCGGTGCTCTGGAATATCCTTCCATGAAGGCCACCCAAGATTTAGGTAGCTGGGGACTCTGTCCCAAAGGTTGCTGACAAATGAAGTCCCTACTTCAGATTAAGAAGATATGTACTCACCATAGCGTTCCATCTGAGTAGGTATCTTCATTTGTCTGCAACCATCCCCCCCTCCTTCCCCCTGACCAAAATGATCGTTCTTGTGGTTATTAGCATATGTTCCCTTTGGGACACTTTTATCAGCTGTGCTATGGGGCAAACTTGATCTGAGGTCAGTCAGGTTAGGCAGGGGGTTATGGGTAAGGGGAGGAGCTAGGAGCTCGGATGTATGCTATGATAGAAGTTGCCAGCTCGGATCTGAGATCGGATCCGTATCCCAAAGGTTGCAGACAAATGAAGATACCTACTCAGATGGAACGTTATGGTGAGTACATAACTTCTTATTAAAAGCTAGGAGATGTTCTTCATCTCACATTGCTGCAGTCCTTACACTTGGGTAGTCCGCTGTCCTCGGTCGGCCCGAATATCAAAGTATAAGGCTGACGTCGGTCAAGGCGCATTTGACTGACATCAGGATGTCAGGGTACAAATGCGCATGACCGACGTCATATCCTCAGTCTTTTTTGCCGCATGGTCCGATGCAGATGCAGCGTTGCAAGTGCTGGTTGGCGTTCTGAAATTGTTCGATTTCGGAGTTTCAGACCGAGTCAAAGTTGGCCAAGTACCCCGTTGGGGAATATTTTAGTTTTTTCTTGCCTCAGTGGTTTACCGGATGTCAGAAAAAGTGAATAATTGTATTTCTTGTGGGAAACAGATACCGCATAGAGACTACCATACTTTGTGTATTCCTTGTTTAGGGCCTGAGCACGACGTTGTTGGGTGTCGCTCTTGTGCTAGATTCAATAAGCGCACTATTAAGAGAAGATTAGATTGTGCCAGGTTAGTCTTCGGGAAGCGGTGCAATTATAAAATGCCGTCGGATGCTCCGATGCCCGCTTCTTCGAAGAAGCGCAAGGACAAAGCAGTTAAACCTAGGCTGGAGGAACCGTCAGTACCGGACGCCGGTTCTTTAGAGGTGTCGGTGGAGCCGGTGGTTCCACCGGAGGTTTCTTTGGGATCCCAGGGAGAGACTTTGTTATTGCAGGATGTGGCCTCTCAGGAGGCAGGCCAGGCTGATGGGGCTTCTCAGGTTACTATACTCCCCTCCCTGCCTAGGGTGGTTAGGCCCTCTCCTTCTGTTTCCAAGGCATCTCCTAGGGGCAGGCCAGGTTTAGCTTCAGTTGGTGTTACCCCTAGCTCTTCAGGAACTGTGCCCAAGAAGCATATGCTTAAAATGGCAGAAGATTTGATTACTTTGATTAGGGGTTCTATGCCCCCTCCTGATGAGACCTAGGGTGGAGCCTGAGCTAGGGAGTTTTGAGCAGGCTTCAGATGTTTCAGAGTCTTCGGCTGAAGACTTGCAGGAGTACTCTCCTTATTCTGATTCTGATGTGGATGATTCTACTCCTTCTGCTTCTCCTCCTGAGGATTTTTCTTTTTCAGAAACTCTTCATTCCATGAGGGAGCATTTTAAGTGGGAAGGTCAGGACTTCTCTGATTCCAGGAAAAGGCTTAGGAATTTTTGTTTTACCCCAGCATAGGCCTTTGGCTATACCTCCTGTTTTGGATGTAGTGGAAGATGTTTTACAGAGGCTTCTCTTAATCCTGATTCTTTGCCTCCTGCTCCTGTTAAACCGGATAGGTATTACAGGGTGCCTGAAGCTCATAAGTATCTTTTTAAGAGTCCTAGGGCAGACCCAGAAACTGTTAGCCAGGGGCCTAAAGGTGTTAAGGCTTCTGTTGTTAAGAATCCGGTTCCTGCAGACAAAGAGGCCAGGGCCTTGGATAGATGGGGAAAGAAAGTTTATACTTCTTCCACTCTTGCTATGAGGGCTTTGAATTGCCAGTTTCACATGTTGAAATACCAAAACTATCTCCTTTCACAATTAAAGTCTAAGGTTGATGCTCTGGCAGAAGGTATTGATTGTAAAGAGTTGCAAGATTTAGTACATGTTTCTGAACAGGTGGGTAAGCATTCTTTGCAATGTGGTTTTGATGCTGTACAGGCCTCGTCTAGAGTGGCTGCCACTGGGTCAGTTCTTCGCAGACACGCCTGGCTGAGGGATCAAAATTTATCTGAACATGTTAAAACAAGGATTTTAGATGCTCCTTTACAATCTGACGTGTTGTTTGGTCCTTCTGTTGAGGCAGTTTTAAAGAAAATGGAAGACAAGGCTAAGTCTATGCAGACTGTTAAAGATTTTTTGCAGGTTCAGCCTCCAAAGTTTAGTAGAAATTGGCCTACTGAGGGGTGGACGTATCCTTCTTATGATTCCCAGTCTAGGGGTAGATCTAGACGTGGTAGGGGCAGAGCTCAGGGCTCTTTCAGGCCTAGAACAGGGAGTTCTCCTGCACAGTCTTCGGGTGAGGGCAGGGGTCAGTCCTTTCGTAAACAGACCCAATGACCT
The DNA here is from genome assembly GCF_019279795.1 of Protopterus annectens. Taxonomy (NCBI): domain Eukaryota; kingdom Metazoa; phylum Chordata; order Ceratodontiformes; family Protopteridae; genus Protopterus; species Protopterus annectens. The sequence goes on from NC_056747.1 coordinate 726,905,752, forward strand.
ACCTTTTCAGCTGCCAGAGCCTTCTCGTCTGGCAGCACCTTCGGGAGGAAGGTTGGCACTTTTCAAAGAAAATTGGAGTTTAATTACCCAGGACAGATGGGTATTGGATATCATACACCACGGTTACAGGTTTTATTTCCATACCTTGCCTCCTTTCAAAGGCATGCCAGACGTTCCTCCTCAACAAAGAATAGAGGCTCACAAGCAAGTTTCTCTGTTACTCCAAATAGGGGCCATACAGCCGGTCCCTATGCCAGAAGTGGGCCTAGGATTTTATTCTCGCCTGTTCCTAGTACCAAAGAAGGGGAACACGTGGAGACCAATTTTGGATTTATCTACCCTCAACACTTATCTGGACATTCCCAAGTTCAAAATGTTGACGTTACAGCAGCTTTTACCTCTGCTGGGCAAAGATCATTGGATGGTAACTTTGGATCTCAAGGAGGCTTACCTTCATGTTCCTATCAGACTAAGTTGCAGGAAGTATCTGCGTTTTCGAGCTGGGACTTCTCACTATCAGTTCTCTGCATTGCCCTTTGGCTTATCTACTGCGCCCAGAGTGTTCACGAAAGTTCTGGCTCCAGTGATAGCTTTCTTCAGGCTAAAAGGAATACAGATCTATCCTTATTTGGACGACTGCCTGATTCTGGCTCAAGGAAAGAAGAGCTTCTTCATCATTTGGAATATGTGATAGCAGTGCTAAGATGCCTGGGGTATTCTGTGAACGAAATAAAGTCCAGTCTAGTACCCTCTCAGGACATGTGCTTTCTGGGTGTGAGACTGAATACAGCATCCCAGATGGCCTTTTAACCCCGGACAAACAAAAGAGTCTATCCCTTTACTTCCATCAACTATCTCATCAGTCCGGGCTGACTGCAAGGACAGTCCTTCAAGCCTTAGGGTTCATGGCATCTTGTATTCTGGTGCTTCCCAATGCCAAACTGCATATGAGGAAGCTGCAATGGTATCTCAAAATGTATGGACACAGCACTGCCAGGATCTGGACACTGTCATTCAAATAATACCTTGCATTCAAAAGGAATTTTTGTGGTGGGCTCAGGAATGTCACCTAAACAAGGGACTCTCTGTGACCCGGCCAGAGGCGAGTCAGATTTTAACGACAGATGCCTCAGACAAAGCTTGGGGAGCTCATCTAAACGGAAAGTGGATACAAGACAAGTGGCCTGCCAGACTACAACATCTACATATCAACCTGAAGGAGATGTTAGCAGTCCAGTTTGCATTAATAGCTTTCAAGGATTTACTTCTTCCAGGGCAGGTGTTGATTCTAACAGACAACACAACTGTCATGTGGTACATCAACAAACAAGGGGGAACGCATTCTTATCCTCTATGCAGGCAAGCAATGATTTTGTGGGAGACTGCTCTCAGTTTACAGCTCAATCTTCAGGCAAGGTTTCTGCCAGGAGCACAGAACTCCTTAGCAGATGTGTTGAGCAGACGAATTATGGATCCCCACGAGTGGAAATTGGATCCTCATGTATTTCAGAAATTGACAGTGTCATGGGGAACTCCAGACATAGATCTGTTCGCTTCTCCACTAAACCATCAGCTGCCAAAGTTTTGCACAAAAGGTTTCATCCCACAGCTTGGAGAGTGGATGCTCTTTCTTTCAATTGAGCAATCTTCATGTGTATGCCTTTCCACCTCTGCCTCTCCTTCCAAAGGTACTTCTAAAGGTCAGACAGGACAAGCCAAGGATGATTTTAATAGCTCCAGATTGGCCTCGACAGCACTGGTACCCATTACTGAGAAGTCTAGCACGGAAGCCTCCATGGCCTTTGCCTTCGATTCCACACCTGTTGTCACAGGAGGACAGCCATTTGCTCAATGTCAAGCTTCACTCTCTGCACCTAACAGCCTGGCATATTCTGTTTTGAACCATAGTGGGCCTCCACTTCCTCAGCAAGTTTTGAATGTTATTTTGGAAGCTAGAAGGCCTAGTACAAGGAAAGTGTACGCAGATAAATGGAAGAGATTTTTATTTTGGAGTGCAGCAAAAGATTTTGATGTTTCTGAGCCTAATTTGAGTGTGGCTCTTCAATATCTTACTGAGTTACTAGACAAAGGTTTGTCTTTCTTCTATTAAGGTTCATGCTGCAGCAATTTCGCTCACTATGATTGTGACCCACCATTGTTTTCTCATCCTTTGTTCAAGCAATTTCTTAGAGGGCAAAGAATATAAGACCCCCACGAAGAGCTCCTACTCCTGCTTGGGATCTCAGTTTTGTGTTGGAGAAACTCACTCTACAACCTTTGAGCCTGCAGCTACTTCTGAGTTGAAATATTTATCATGGAAGACTGCTTTTTGTTGGCCATTACCTCTGCAAGAAGGGTTTCTGAATTGCAGGCCCTTATGGCGGTTGAGCCTTTCTTGATTTTCCATAAGGATAGGGTATCTTCGACTAATCCTTCCTTTATGCCTAAAGTGGTTTCTAGTGTGGCTTTAAACCAAACTATTCATTTGCCTACTTTTTATGCAAATCCCCAAAATAAAGGGGAAAAGATTTTGCACACTTTAGATGTACACAGGCAGTTGCGATATTATTTGGACAGAACTAAAGGGTTCAGGCAGTCTCAGCAGTTGTTTGTTTCTTTTGCTTTGGGTTCTCAGGGCAAGCCTGTGTCAAAACAAACTATTTCTAAGTGGATTGGGTTTTGCATTGCTTTCTGTTATTCCCATCATGGCAAGGAGATTCCAGCTGGGATTAGGCCTCATTCCACTAGGGCTACTGCCACTTCGACAGCCTTTTGAGGGAGTGGCAACCAAGGATATTTTGGAGGCAGCTACTTGGAGTTCAGTGCATACTTTCTCTAGGCATTATCACCTGCCACTTTACTCTAAATCCAGGGCTGGTTTTGCCACTGCTGTTTTGCAGGGCATTTTGGCAGCTCCTGCTTCCTTGTAGTTTGGCCATCCTCCCTTACCTCTGCTTTGGGATTCTACCCAAGTGTAAGGACTGCAGCAATGTGAGATGAAGAACATAGTACAGTTTTGTACCTACCATAAATGTAGATGTTCGAAGATCCACATTGCTGCAGTCCAATTTACCCTCCCTCCTTCCCCTCTGTAGTTAGAGGTGGTTGTGTGGGTTGGGTTGTACATATTGTGTATATTGTATATATTGTACATATAATTAGTGCAAGGGTGGTTGGTTGTTTGCTGTCTTTTGGTTTTGACCTTTATGTTTAGGGTCTTCTGACATCTGGGGCAAGAAAAGACTGAGGATATGACGTCGGTCATGCGCATTTGTACCCTGACGTCCTGATGTCAGTCAAATGCGCCTTGACCGACGTCAGCCTTATACTTTGATATTCGGGCCGACCGAGGACAGCGGACTACCCAAGTGTAAGGACTGCAGCAATGTGGATCTTTGAACATCTACATTTATGGTAGGTACAAAACTGTACTTTACTTCTTGATAAGCAGCAGCTGAATTAAGACAGTGTGCATTGAATTCTAGTAAAGATATCAAGGGGAGAGAAAAATATTCACTTCCAACAACTGAGAGTTCCAGTCTCTTCACTAATTAACACAAGGGAAACATGCCTAGAGAGGTCTGCTAGATCTGGCAAATGCGGAAGAACATCCTGCTTGCCTTGAAGATTCAGGGTGAAATCACTGACTCTCTTAATAAAATTATCAACCTTGTTATCATTTTGGATGCAGTTACCTTCTTTGCTTGTTATTTTTTGTATATGTTTGAAAATGAGTCTCTGTGTCCCTGAGTTGGGCAAAATGCTGCCCCCTCATAAATATGCATTGTAGCCTTCATGGTATATACCTAGCTGAACTCATGGTTATAAGGACATAATCACTGCAACTTTGGGAACTGGCTAGAAATGTAGTTCAATAAATTCAGGTGTTACAGAAGAGTCCAGGATGAAGTAAAAACAAACTAAGCAATAGTAATGCAGACAAATAAGGTAGCACTTTGATGGCCAGCTGGTAATATATTTACTTTTTAATGTAGATGCCTTTAAGACGGTGCCTTATGTAGAGTTTAAAGTAACTTGGTAACTATAGTTTTGCTTTCAGTATCTGTACTTTGACCACAAAAGCAAAGATGATGCATCTAGTTGTGAAGGAATGTGTTTTCATGCTTTTATTATAGGTGTTTGTACCTCCTCTGGCATGCTGAAAAATAACTGTACTAGCCCAAATTCAGCTATAACTTCGATCCTCACCATCTCATATCAACAAAGTATTGTTTTCTCAACCAGTCTTCCTCACATGCGGTTTTGCAAACAGTAAGGCATAGTAGATTACCACATACTTAGCCACTGCATCTTCAACAAAGTAAACATGTTTTCTTGTAAATTAACTTATTGTCTACTTCCTTCAGTCAAAGGGAACCTCCCTGTGGAATGTGATATTATGGGACAAAATGTAAGGTATACTGATTTTGCATCTACTTAACTTGCAGCAACCCCTCTAACTGTTCCCTCAGGATGTAATTCTAGGTGTACCCTTCTTAACAGTATGTAATTTAATGGCATCATCTCTCAGTATCCAGTAAGAAACCCATTGCTTTCAACTGTGTTTCAGATATATGTTCATGTCTAAATCTTTCAGAGACCACATAGGTTCATAGGTAGGTACTAGGCTATCTGCCCAAGGGCCTACGTAAGTCTAGGCAGCAAGGTTCCATAGCTTACGCCACCCAAGAAAGTTATTTTCCTGTGCCACTGTCCAGCAGACACAGAAGTGATCCCCAGGGTGTATTTCCTATTTCCCATCTACTCATCAAGATTTTTCTTGAAGAGTGCTAATGAAGAACTTTGCTTGACATAGATGGGTAGCTTGTTCCAGAGTATAGGAAGTCTCTGGGACAGGAATCTATCCCTCCAGCGTGTCCTGTTTATTGTGGTGACAAGGTTTAGGTCCCTAGAGCGTGTAGCTCGGAGGGATTGGGATTTCTTTAGGTGTAGCATGTCCAGCAGCTCTGGGTTTGACATAGCTTTATATGTTAGCAGAGATCACCTTGGAGCAGGCGATATGCTATGGAGTAAAGCTGGAGTTTTTTGAGGCAGTCAGTGTAGGGCATTTGTTTGAGGCCAGTAATCTTCTTTGTGAGGTACTTCTGTGGCCTTTCCAGCTGCTGCAGATGTCTTGTGATGTACATTCTAAAAGGGGAGTTGTACTCTATAATGGGTCTAATGAGTGACGAGTAGAGGGGAACAAAGACCTCTTTTTTTCCTGGATGAGAACCCATTTATGATGAGGTGTGCCACGTAGAAGGACTTCCTGACTACTGTGGTGATGTGACTATCAAAGGAGAGATTACTGTCCACCTGGGTCCCAAGGTCTCTTATCACGCATTCGGTGTTAAGTAGATTGCTGCCTATGTGGTAGTTCATGGGTACAGAGTTTTTACCAAAGGGGATGACACTGCACTTTTTGGCATTGAGCTTGAGGCCATGGCTCTGACACCAGGTATCTGTCTCAGTGAGGCCTTTCTGTAGGATGTCCACATCATTTGGGGACTTGACTATGGCTCCTAGTTTGCAGTCATCTGCGAACTTCGTTAGCCAGAGGCCTTTTGTGTTAGCCTGTACTTCAGAGAAGTAGATACCAAACAGGAGAGGTCCAGGAGGATGGAACCCTGTGGTACTCCACTTGTCACTGCTTTGAGGTCAGATTTGGAGTCTGCAACTTTTACAGTGTGGGTTCTGTCAGTGAGCCAGTTGGCAACCTATCTTGTGATGTAGGGATTTATACCTAGTTTAGTAAGTTTAGCTATAATTCCAGAATAGGGGATGGTGTCGAAAGCCTTGGCGAGGTCAAGATAGGCTGTGTGAACCACCTTACCCTCATCCACTGCTTTGGTGACTGCCTCAAAAAAGTCGATCAGGTTCAGGAGGCATGATCTGCCTTTCACAAACCCGAACTGGGTGGGATCCAGAGTTTGGAGGTTACCAATGTCTTTGTTTGAGTTCCATGGCCTTGCAGACCAGGCTCGTCAGGCTAATAGGTCAATAGTTCCCGGGATCAGTGGTGGCTCCGCCTTTGTGGAGTGGGATAACTGTTGCTGTGCAATCATCCTTTTCCTTATGTTTAATACTTATTTTACCTCCTCCTGCTGCTCCTTCTTTTATATGTACCCCTTTCTCCCTGATCATATTTTTTCTTAAATCTGTTTATCATTAAAGCCCAGACCCTGCTATGTTTATTCATTACTTATTAAATTAAGTACCCTCCACAGCTTCTTTTGTAGTGGGTACTTGAATGTCTTCCTACTTACAAGAATCTCAGCAGATAGATATTTAAAATTGTTTCCTGTCAGTTAAGAGTAAAATCCACCCAACAAATGAAAACAAAATAATCATATCATGATAGTCTTTGCTACACTGATTTATCAGAATCACTCATATGTGTTCCTGCTATTTTAATTTGCTTTGCCACAAAATGCCCATGATAGGGGCTACCATACTGACTTGATTTTGTTTTTCAGTCTAATTGTCTTTTTCCCACAATGAAGACGTCTCCCCATAAAATGATAGCCTAGAAATAAATGAAGTACGTTTGTTTATGCATTTAGTTACAACGACAGTTTTGTAAGTCATTAGCTTCTTAAAGGAAAACTTCACATTGCAACTCAAAGCATGTTTTTTCATTGTATCTTTGTTTTTTTAAGCTATTTAATGCATTAAAATCACTCTAACTGCTTCTTACATCTTAATATGTTTTCCCCAGAATGGCCAACACATGGCCTACCATTCTTAATGAGTTCTTGTTTTAGTGCTTTCTTGTCCCTTTCTCAGTATCACTTTCAAGTCCCCTTTATATGGGTCATGCTAGACATGAGGAAAATTATGTTGTCATCTTAGTCCATTGAGATACAATGTCAGCAATGTGAGAATGACCATCATATATGCATTTCTGTCAGAGCCTTTTCTAAGCTTTTTCACAGCAATTTTACAGATCCAGCCAAAGAAAGTAGCTAAGTTCCAGGCTTTTATAAGGATTGTCATATTTTGTAGTCCTATGCTATGAGTACTGACAGACCCCTTCCCCCCGCATTCTTCCTGAAGTGTCAGAGCTAGTGCTGGAATCCAAGAGATGTTAATCAGCACTTCAGAGAACATTCTGATGTTATGTGATCCGATCTCGCCTACATTCTGAAAGATGGGTTCGGAGCCGATACCTCGGCTCCGACTCGGCACGCTTATGCTATAGAGCGAGGCCTCTTATTGGCTGAGCTTTCTTTATCCCAGGATGCACCACCACTAATCCCCCAGATCTCGTTTGCCGCTTACAGAGCTTGGACGTGGTCTCAACATTGGCTGGGCTAAGTACTATATTAATAGTATCTTTTCCTGTCAGAAATTTTCTTTTTTTCAACCCAAAAGCTGTTTTAACAGCTATTATTTGTGTATGAGTGTGTTTCTTGGTGATTTATTGATTTTTACTTGAAATTTCCTGTCAGAGAAGATTCCTTTCAGTCAGAGGGGCCTTCACTGTTCTAACTGCTTTATTGGTTGTGTGTGGGTCAAGTACCCATTTGAGTTAGAGGGTCTTGACCCTCCTTGCTTTCTTTCTTTCTTTTTTTCTTACTGTAAAAAAAAAAAAAAAAAAGGGAAAAGTTTCTCTTTCAGTATTTATATATTGGTTGGCATATTTGTTGTACCTGTATCCTAAGCTGTTTAAAATTTACTGTTGTTCCTTTTTTTTTTTTTTACAACTATGTCTAAGGAACATAAACCATCCGGTTTTAAGAAGTGCACGAGGTGTGGATTTAAAATGTCCATTACGGACGACCACTCCTCGTGCGTCTATTGTCTTGGCGCCATACATCTCCAAGAATCCTGCAGTGTGTGCCATGCGTTTTCCTCTCGAGTCCTCCAGGAGAGGAAAAACAAATTAATCCTTAGAGGATTAATCAAGCCTTCTTTCGAGGAGACTTTATCTTCCTCTCCTTCTTCTAAGAAGAGAGCTCGCTCCGACCAGTCAGTCGGAGCCGACGGCTAAGAAAGGCAAGCAGACTTCTCCATCGGCTCCACGGACTTCGGAGCCGAGGTCGGAACGGTCTGCCTCGATGCCTCCTACCTCGACCCCTCTGGTTTCGGAGCCGAGGTCTGGAGCATCGAGAGGCGGGTCATCCTCATCGGCTCCACTGATATTGGAGCCGATAAGGGTCATCGGCTCAGACACTTCCCCCTTGGAGCCGAAGTCTTTATCGGAGCCGAGAGAAATTTCAGTGAAGGCTTCCTCGGAGCCGATAATAGTGGAATCCTTTCGGAGCCGATCCCCAGGCCCTTCGGAGCCGATGGAGAAATCGGTTCGGGCCCAGTCGGTATCCTCGAGATCTTCCAGGATGTCTGATTCAGACATCGACAGGGTACTCCTTCACTCTTCCAGTCTCCGGTGTTCCAAAGATGGTTTCGCTCCAGCCCATTTGGCTTCGGAGCCGATGGTCCACTCCTACAGTTCTTCCTCCTCCAACAGCTTCGGCACCGTTGGAGCGGGTGTTGGTGGAACCAGTGGAGGTGTTAGGGTCAGACCCGACCCTTGCTCCGACTCCGGCTCCTGGGTCGGAGTTCAGTGCACGGACTTCTTCCTTCGGCCCTAGGGGAGAGGCTTCGGGATTGATGCCTTCGGTCCCAAGTCTTCCTCTTGGTGCGTCGGCGGCGGGAGTACTGTCTACTGTCGTGGCCACGGAGGGGGGACCTTCCCAGGATTCTGGTGGTCCCGCCTTCAGGGCTATAAGGAGTGCTCTAGCCAAATCTTCTTTGGCCACCTCCACAGTTTTCCCGGCTCCTTCCCTACTCTTGGAGACTGGGTCGTTGGCTGTTCCCCTGTCAGCAGACAGCGGAGCCCCTGGGCCTCAGGTTACCCCCGCTGGGGTTTCTCCCCCTCTTGGAGGTCCTTCTGAAGCCTCTTCAGATGAACCTCCCAGGAAGAAAACGTGCAAGAGGAAGCACGTTGACTCCCCTGATGAGTCTTTGACATCTGACACCGATCTCGATGATGCAGAGGGGTCCCCCAAGTCGTCCTCGGATGATGTCTCCTTTGCAGACATCCTTGAAGCCCTAAAACAACGAGGCGGCTGGCAGTCCAAACCTCCCTCTGCTGATGAGTCGGTGTTCCTGAAGGCCTTCGGGGCTCAGCCCTCCGCCTCCTGGGTGTCTCCGCCCTTCGACGAGCTCTTGGATTTGATCTGTCAAGGGCGGGAACACCCGGACTCTGTGGAACCGTGCCAGCTCGTCCAAACAAATTTCTTTCAGCACCCCAGATAGAGAGTTCCTCATGAAAGGTGTGGCTGTGGATGCTATGGTGGTGGCATCTGCTACACAGCAGGATGTAGCAGAGGCTTACGTCCATCCATCCTCCTAATAAGGAGTCTAGGAGCATGGATCGGTATGGCAGCACCCTTAGTTCAGCGGCCTTTACTTTGAGGTCTCTGAACTACCTAACGACTTTACGAGATTCCAGAGGGATCTGATTAAGGAGCTATCCGATACCCTCTTAGGTAACCTGCCTGAGGAGCTGGCCCAGACGGTTGGATCTCAGCTGGCTACGATGTCATCCATCTCGAACTCGTCCATGAGGCTCATCTCGTATGTGGCCGAGGGCGAGTAGAGCTGCAGGTACAGGCATTGCGCCACGGAGGCAAGCCTGGCCGCCTGTGTCATTTTACGGAGGCCTTCAAGTCTTCATTCGCCGACGCCCCATTTGATGGGTCCTCCCTGTTTGGGCCCAAGGTGAAAGACACACTTACCCGCTGTGAACAGGAGGGTAAGACTCTGACTGCCGTAGGGGCACGATTTTCCACTCCCTTTCGGCCTTATTCCAAGGCTAAAAGAGGAGGGAAGATGTGGTTCCGGAGATCGCAGAAGTCTTACTCCTCTCAGCAGGAAGGTTCCCCCTCCAGAGGCAGAGGAGGGGGAAATTCATCAGGAAGACGCCGTCCCAGAGGCGGCAGAGGCCCCCGCAACACTGGAGACCGCGAGTCCTTTCGTGGCTCCTCAACTTTTCATAGTCCCTGAGGGATTGCCCAGCTGCGCTCGGAGCCAGTCGGGGTCGTTTTGAAGCACCTAAAGGCCTGGGAAAGGATCACTCAGGACCGATGGGTGCTTCGAATTATCGCCGGAGGTTACACCATCCCATTCTGTTGTCCCCCCCCTCAGTCCAAAAGAATCCCGGACCCGCCACCCAGTCAACGGGATACCGCAGCCATAGAAATTTCAAAACTGCTGCAAAAAGGAGCCATCCAACCGGTCCCCGCAGACCAGATCGGATTAGGGACTTACTCAAGATTCTTTTTAGTGCCAAAAAAGACCGGGGACTTGAGGCCCATTTTGGACCTAAGCAACTTAAACCGTTCAGTCAAGAAGTCCAAGTTCCGAATGGTCACTTTACAAACCATTCTCCCGTTGTTGGAGAAAGGTGCTTGGATGTGCTCCATAGACCTCAAGGACGCGTATTACCATATCAAAATACATCAAACGTCCAGGAGACACTTGCGCTTCATCCTAGAAAGCAGTCATTTTCAGTTTCATGCGCTGCCCTTTGGTCTCACCACAGCCCCCAGGGTGTTCACCAAATGCTTGGCAGTAGTGACTGCTCACTTGAGGGGTCTAGGATTCCAGGTGTTTCCGTACCTAGACGACTGGCTTCTAACTGCCACCTCAAAGCATCTACTTCTACAGAGCCTGCAGGCCACAACATCACTGGGCAATTCCCTAGGAATCACCTTCAATTGGCCAAAGTCTGTGTTACGGCCATCTCAAAGGATAAAATTCATAGGGGCAGAGATAGATTCAAATCAGATGCGGGTCTATCTACCTGCAGACAGAATTCAGATCATACAAAGTCAGGTTCGAGCCCTACTCCCCAAGTCCAAAGCCCCAGCCAGAATGGTCTTGCAACTATTGGGATCGATGTCTGCCACAGTTCTGCTAGTTCCCTTGGCAAGGTTACACATGAGAATCCTCCAGTGGCTTCTCTCAACTCAATGGTCCTTTCAGGAACTCCCTCTCAATCATCTAATATGGATCACAGAATCTTGCAGAAGAGACCTTCGCTGGTGGCTAGTGTCTTCCAATTTGGATCAGGGACGACCCTTTGCTCTTCCTCCTCCGGCAGCCACGTTGACCACGGACGCCTCCCAGACAGGGTGGGGGGGCATTCCCTGGTCAGGTCAGTCCAGGGCAAATGGCATCCGGAAGAGACCTCTCTCCACATCAACATCCTAGAGATGAGAGCAGTACTCCTGTCCCTTCAAGCCCTTCACTGTTACCTCCCTCAGGGCGTAATTGCTGTTCACACGGACAACATGTCAGTTGTCTGGTACCTGAACAAGCAGGGAGGGACCAGATCCTATCCTCTTTGCAGAGAAGCGATGAGGGTCTGGGAATGGGCAATCTCAACCAATCGCTTCCTAGTGGCAACTCACATACCGGGCAAATCCAATGTCGTAGCCGACAGGTTGAGCAGGACCATTCTCTCTCCTCACGAGTGGTCTCTGAACATAACTATTACAAGACAGATTTTCAGCGAATGGGGAGTTCCTTGTTGCGACCTCTTCGCGACTCCTCTGAATGCGAAGTGCAAGGATTTTTCTCCCTATCCCGGCTCGGGAAGAGCCCTATGGACGCGTTAGTCCATCCTTGGCCCACCGGCCTGCTTTATGCCTTCCCTCCAGTTCCGCTACTACCCAAGGTAATTCAGAAGGCTTCTCTCTTAGGGAGCAAGATGATCTTAATTGCTCCGTACTGGCCTAGTCAAGTCTGGTTTCCCTATCTTCGAAAACATGCTCTGGAAGGTCCATGGTTCCTGGACCAGATCCCAGACCTACTGACTCATCAGTCGGGACTACTACACCAGTCCCTACACACATTAAGATTGACGGCCTGGCTCCTCCTCTTCCAACCATAGTCAGGAGACATGCACTGGACCCAGAGGTAGTGCGCATATTGTCTTCAGCCCACACGTCGACTACGAAGAAATTTTATTCTAGCAAATGGAAAAGATTTGCTATATGGGCTCAACTCCAGGGCCTGGACCCCATTTCAACTCCCGTAGCAGAAGTACTCAAGTTCCTAACCTCTCTTTTCAACCAAGGCTCTTCTGTTTCTACCATCAAAGTACAATTGGCAGCAATTTCTAACTTTCATGAATCCATAGACCCACCTTTAATGAGCAACAGGTTGTGTAAGACCTTCTTGAAAGGTGCTGCTCTATTAAGACCTCCAGTTTCTCATCCTGCACCTCCATGGGATCTGGATATAGTATTACGTGCCTTGACTTCTTCCTCCTTTGAACCGGCAGCTACCTGTGATTTGAAGTTTCTATCATGGAAGACAGCTTTCCTAGTGGCAATTACTTCAGCCAGAAGGGTTTCAGAACTTCAAGCTTTGTCAGTAAAACCTCCGTACTTGGTTTTTCATCCAGACAGAGTTTCCCTCAGACCGAATCCTTCTTTTGTTCCTAAAGTCTGCTCTACTTTATGCTTACAACAGTCATTAGAGCTCCCAGTGTTTTTCCCAAAATACTCCAATGAAGCGGAATTTATTTTCCACACACTAGATGTCCATAGGCAGTTACGTTTTATTTGGATAGGACCAAACAGTCAAGGAATACAGATCAGTTGTTTGTGTCCTTTGCAGAAAACAAATTGGGCAACGCAGTCACAAAGGTCACTATTGCCAAATGGATCAGGGACTGTATTACTCAAGCTTATATTTTTTCTAACGAGGAGCTTTCCACCTCTGTCAAAGCTCATTCTACAAGGGCTATGGCTACTTCGGTAGCATTTCATTCTAAGCTTGCTATTGGTGACATTTGTGCTGCGGCTACATGGTCTTCCCGCATACTTTCATTTCTCACTACAAATTAGATGTGGCATCTAGAGGACGAGCTTCATTTGGTTCCACAGTGCTCAGGAGTGTTTTCCAATGAGCCACCCGGGATTTAGGTGCTAGGGACGCTGTCCCATCTTTCAGAATGTAGGCGAGATCGGATCACATAACATCTTTTAGTTATGTACTCACCATAACTTCAGATGTTTGGGATCCATCTCGCCTACATTCCTAATAACCCACCCTCCTTCCCCCTTCCTTGGAGATCAGAGGATATCAGAAGGTCCGAATCCTGTTGTTTCATCTTGAAACATCTAACAATGTTATATAAACAAGCTGTGCATGTGTGCATGAATGCAGACAAACAAGATCTGGGGGATTAGTGGTGGTGCATCCTGGGATAAAGAAAGCTCAGCCAATAAGAGGCCTCGCTCTATAGCATAAGCGTGCCGAGTCGGAGCCGAGGTATCGGCTCCGAACCCATCTTTCAGAATGTAGGCGAGATGGATCCCAAACATCTGAAGTTATGGTGAGTACATAACTAAAAGTTACGCACCAGTGTGTGCAGAAGTAGAAAGATTTTTTTATCCTAATGTTGGAGAAATGTGCTATTGTGCTTTCTGTTTTTACTCAAAAGTATTTTAAAAGCATGATGCAAAAGGTTCAACTGTCTGTTAGGAATGTTTTTAAAATGAGGCACAAATATTTGCAGATACTAAATTGTGTTATTCTGCAGCATACTAACATTTCATCAAAAACATAATCCTTGAACATGACAAATCAGTAATTCTGTGCGTTAAGACTAATAACTATTTACTATAAAACAGCTGCAGTCAGAGAGTAGCAGTAAGCGGATGACTATACAAAATGTGCAGTCAGATATTATGATAACCATCTTTTTAAGTCTCAAAGTGGGACATTCTTACTGAAATTTGAGATTATGCAGGACAAATCATCCATCATCAAATGAAGAAGAATGATTTATTAATCTTATTACCAAAATAAAGACTCTGATGTGCAATGTTAGTTGTTTATACAACTTCATATGATTTTAAGATGATTTAAATGTAATATCAAAGCTTTCTGTGACATTTTAAGAAAAGTAAAACACATATATTTTTTCTTGTAAAATTTCAAGACAGTTGCTATTTTTTGTGCTCCTCCTCCCCCAAGACAACATAACTTCCCAAATTAGTATTGCCCTCCAAAAAGTGAGACAGGTGGTAAACCTGTCAAACTAGGTGCACTGATACTTTTTCTCTTCCTGTTTGCAACAGTTGTATATCCTCCATTATGCAGGGAGAAACAAATTCTTCTGCCAAAGTATATGAAAAGTTAAATTTAAAAAATAAAGTGGGTGGCCTTTCCTTTTCATTGATTCCAGATCAAGGAAATGAAAGCTTTATAAAGTGTAAGCAGATATCTGGTACCTAAAGAATATTGGAACCCTACTGTAGGAGGAAAAAACAATGTAAGGGTTGGGTTAACTGTATGAGAATGTTGACATTTCCCTTAAACCATTTCCTATTTCTGGAATCAGTGTCGTGTTTTTTTACAGTCAATCGAAAAAAAAAATTTCCTGTGGATAATTTGTGTTTATTTTACTTTTGTGGCTGGTAAAGTGTTTAAAGTGCTTTTTAGTGTACTTTTATATATATAAAAAAAAGAAGTGACGTTTAAAGACCTTGCTTTAGCTGGATGTTTTCCCTGGGAAAGAGGCACTATTTTTGGTTAACCATGGAACAAACTGCCAGTCATATGGTCAGTCCTTTTGCTATCCACAGAAAGAAAAAGTTAAGCAAACTACCTTAGTCATCACTGCAGGCTAGCAATTTGCCTCAGCCGCAGGTGGGTGACTGTGCTGTGACCAATTGTTGTACCTTAGACCACTCATCTTTTACCACTGATCCCTCTGGTGTAGCACCTACACCTACTATGGATTGGGTTTAGCCATGTCCTCTGCGGCTGTTGGGGGTCCTCTTAGTGGGCAACGGACAACCACTGTTGTTGGTACTGGACAGGGAACGGGGAAGGCTTCCCTGTTTGCCAGAATGTTGTGCCCATCTCTGGGGAAGCTGCTGTTGCCATTAATAACATTGTTGACCCAATTTTTCCTGTCAAAAGAAACAACAAAAAAAAACTAAACATTTATCTACTCCTCCTCAAATTTCCTTGAGATTATGCAGGACAAACCTGGCTGGCCACTGATGATCCTTATTAATTAGTTTATGGTAGAAGAAAGAAGGATACCTATTTTCCTGAAGTTATTAAGAAGAAGAGGTTTTTTCTTTTTTACAATTGTTATTGTACATACTAGTGTAGCTTTTTTCTCATCTGTGTATTAATTGTATAACTACAATCTTATGTAATCTGTCGCATATTGTTCTAACCTACTTTCCTATTGGAGCTTTTCTCCTCGGGCCTCCACTGAAAATGGACATGTGTCCAGTCGGACTATCCCGGTCAACAAATGTAAAATAAAATAAATAAAATAAATAAATATTAAAGATTCTGAATCTGGAGAGGAAGAAGGGACAGATACAGGGTTTTCTCCTCATTTTTCTGATTCAGACTTAGAGGAGAGCTCAGTTTCTGATTCACCCTGTAGGGGGTTATCTTTCTCTGAGACTTATTTCCAGAATGTGCCATTGTTTTCATTGGGAGAACACTGAGATTTTACTATGTTACAGAAGGAATCTCCTGGACCTTCACCCATTCCCCAAGTTCTGACTAATTGTGAAAGTATGAGCAAAGTTTTGTCTGCATGTTCTTTTTGTGAGTAACATCTGCTTTAAATAACAGTTTCTTGAATTGTACAAGTCATTGTTTATGGAGAGTGTGTGTGTGTAGCTCAGTTGATATTTCTTCCAGGGCTATAGCCACTGATACTGTTATGAGGAGGTTTGCCTGGCTGCATTCTCAAAACCTCCCATATGAAGACAGAAATTAAATTTTAATTTATCCTTTGGATAGAGGTTTGGTTTTTGGCCTCTCTGTTGCAGAGGTGATCAAAAACTGTGATGAAAGGGATAAGCTGGTTTAGGAAACCTCTAAGATTTTTCAGCCCTCCTTTTCCATATTTTTAAAGGGATTATCCAACCCCTCTTCCAATTTTGGCAAAAAATAAAATAAAAATGAAGAGATTTGGTTTGAAAAACCAGCAAACTAGTCCACAGAGAACTAAATAAAACTATTTATTAAACTGTTTTAAGTGCTTTTCGTAAGCCTGGCGGCAAACTTCATCAGAAACGGTTACAAGTACAATAAAACTTTCTTTAAAAAGAAACGGGTGGTTAACATCAACCAATTGCATCACTGACATAAATAGAAACACCTTAAATTTAAAGTGACAACTACCTACAAAAACCAAGAGCAAGACTTCAATAGTGTTTTAACATACCTAAAAAGATAATATATTTACAATACACAATACCTGAAACCATAAAAACAGCAGACTGTTGCTGTGATGCTACAAAAGCAACTGGGAGAGATAGGCGAATTTCCCGTTGGTCCGAATCCAACTGCTCCAGTCTCGAAAATATTGAATCAATTTTACTATAAAGAGAATCCAACACGCTGTTGGAGACCGAACCTTGTTGTGGGTCCAATAAGTCACCAGCAGCAATGATGTTTGAGACTGGAGCAGTTGGATTCAGACCAACGGGAAATTTGCCAATCTCTTCCAGTTACTTTTGTAGCATCACGACAACAGTCTGCTGCTTTGAACACTAGCTGTTTGGATGTCAGAATGGCTACACTAGTGGAAGTGCTAAACAACAACATTCTGCCTACTCCAAAGAGCAAGCCTGATGGTTTTACGGCTTGTAATCCGAAGCAAGCAAATAATTTCCAAGAAGGTGGTGAGACTGGTGAATTAAGTAATAGAGCGGTTACCAACGCTCATGTACCGGGTAATTCGCCTGTTCTGCTTATGCCTTCTTCTAACTTGGATTCTAGTACTCAAGCCCATTTAGCGAATGCAAATGGGCAACATTTCCCAGTATTGCCGACGCAAGGTCAACTTGGGAATGATCTAATAACTACACATCTGGGACAGCACCGTGTTCCGGTACGGAACAGACTGGAGGGTAATATCAGTTGCCCATCTCTGGCATCTTGGTTAGCTAAGGGCTTTTGTTTATCTGGTGACTTCAATATTGGCAGTACTGGCCAGAAGTTTAAGTTCACAATCTGAGGTCAATAAGGCTTATAGTTTAATCAGGAATTGTTTGGAAGATTTGTTTATTGAAAGTAGAATCGATCAGAAGATTTACAATTACCTGTCAACATTGTACACTCGATACCCGTGTATATTTGGTATCCCCAAGATTCACAAGAGTATTGAAAATCCACCTCTGAGACCATTGGTCGGCAGTAGAGGCTCACCAACTTACTCTTGTGCTAAAGTAGTGAACGTCATTTTACAAAAAGATCTGTAAGGATTATTGGGCATTCTTGAAAAAAATAGAGGCCTTAGAATTTGATGTGAACTTTAACTTTCTAACTATTGACGTGAAAAACCTATACACTTGTATCCCTCATGAGATAGCTACAGAATAGGTAGCTCTCATGTTAAAGAAACATAATACTACAGTTGCTGAAATTAGTTTGGTCATGGAACTTATTGATTTAATACTTTCAAACAATTTCTTTATGTTCCAGGACCAATTCTACTTGCAAAAAGTAGGGGTAGCAATGGGGTCACCTTGTGGAGCTAGTGTTGCAAATCTTGTTATGGCTTACTTGGAATCGGAATTTGTTTAAGAACAACTCATTTTCTGATTCCTTTGTTTTCTATACAAGATATCTCAACACTATCTTCATTCTTATTAATGGAGATGAGCGGGATAGTATGCATGTGCTGGAATATTTTAACAGCACCACACACTTTCTACAATTTACTTCTACATTCAATACTGACATTACAGCATACTTGGACATTTGTCTAGTGAAAAATCACACTGTTAATGGTTTCGTAGCAAAGATATATAGGAAAAACACATATTCCAACACATTTCTTCACATTTCCAGTAGCCACCCATTTTATCAAAAGCGGTCAGTCATCAAAGGCCAGTTAGTTAGGGCCTCTAGAGTGACCAGCTTAGATGAAGACTTCTTTGAGGAATGCTCCGTTTTAAAAAGCATGTTTTTACATCGGGGGTACCCTGAACCACTCTTGGATTTCTTTAGGTGGAGCATGTCCATCAATTCTGAGTTGGACATGGCTTTGTAAGTCAGGCAGAGATCACCTCTGAGTAAGCGATATGCCACTGAGTACAGCTGGAGTTTTTACAGTCGGGCTGCATAGGACATATGTTTGAGGCCAGTAATCCTGTTGGTGAGGTGCTTTTGTGGTCTTTCCAGCTGTTGGAAGTGTCTTGTGAGGTACATCCCAAATGGGGCATTGTACTCTATGATGGGTCTGATGAGTGATGAGTAGAGGGGCACTATAACCTCTTTATTTCTAGATGCAAACCCCTTGGTAATTAGATGGGCCACATAGAAGGGTTTCCTAACTATTTTGGCAATGTGATTGTCAAAGGAGAGATTGCTATCTACCTGGTTCCCCAGATCTCTTATTACCTCTTCTGTATTAAGGGGGCTGCCGCCTATGTGGTAATTCGTGGGTGTTTTGTTTTTCCCAAAGGGGATGACTATGCATTTTTTGGCATTTAGCTTGAGGCCATGACTTTGACACCAGGTGTCTGTCTCAGTAAGGCCTTTTTGAAGGATGTCCGTGTCAGCCAGAGAGTCAGTTATGGCTCCCAGTGTGCAGTCATCAGCGAACTTGGTTAGCCATAGTCCTCCTGTGTTTGCCTGTACTTCTGAGAAATATATGCCGAACAGTAGGGGTCCCAGAACCGAGCCTTGCGGGACACCACTTGTGACTGGTTTAGAGTCGGACCTGGAGCCCGCTATTCTTACCGTGTGAGTTCTGTCTGTAAGCCAGTTGGTAACCCAGCTTGTGATGAAGGGGTTTATGTTCAGGCTGGTGAGTTTTTCTGTAATATCCGAGTGAGGAATGGTGTCGAATGCCTTGGCGAGATCAAGGTAGGCTGTGTGAACCACCTTTCCCTCATCTACGACCTTGGTGACTGTCTCGAAGAAGTCAACCAGGTTTAGTAGGCATGATCTGCCCTTAACAAAGCCGAACTGGGTCGGGTCAAATGTTTGGAGGTTCCCAATGTCTTTGTTAATGAGTTCCATGATGATGCGCTCCATAGCCTTGCAGACCAGGCTAGTCAGGCTTATGGGGCGATAGTTACCAGGGTCAGTTGTGGCCCCTCCTTTGTGGAGCAGAATACCTGTTGCTGTGCGCCATTCTATGGGCACATAGCCTGTGGAGAGGCTGAGGTTGAACAGCGTGTTTAGGTGGGGGGTTAGTTCATTCTGTAGCTCGTAAAAGACGCAGTCTGAGACACCATCTGGCCCCATTGATGCTGTGTTTTTGGCTTTTGAAAGGGCTGTTTTCACCTGTGCTTCTGTGATTTCTGGGACACTACACTTTTCCGGTATTGTTGTGGGCCCTTTTGAAGGTGAGAGGGAGGTGAAGTTTTCACTGAATCCATCTGCCAGGATGTTGGCAATATCAGTAGGTTCAATATATTTTGTGCTAGCTCAGAGCATATCTGCGAGTTGCCACTTAGATTCTTGACATAGCTAAAGGCTTTGTGGTTATCTTTCGAATCCTTGGCTATTTTTCTTTCGAAGTCAGCCTTGGATAATTTTATGAGGGACCTTAGTTTCTTACTGATACTGATCAGGGATGTCTTTCCTTCTTGGGATTTGCTTTTTTTCTGAACTAGTTTCCTCCTTCTGTTGTATAACCTGCTTATGGCAGGGTCTTGGTCTTGCTAGGGATGGCACGATCCATGCATCCTTGTAGGTGCTCATAAAGTGCAATTGTAAAGGATTCTGCATCTTGGGCAGTGTTATCCTTTAGCATGGGGGCTGTGAAACTTACCACCTCTGCCTTAAGTAAGGTGAAGTTTGCTTTAGAAAAGTTTTTCACTGTGGTTTCCTTGGTTGGGGGTGGTGGTGGGCTGTGGACATCCAGGGTGATTAGTTTATGGTCTGATCTAACCAGTGACGGGTTGACCTCCGGTATGGAACACCTGTCGCCCATGTTGGTGATGACCAGGTCCAATATGTTGTGGCCTCTGGTAGGGGAGATTACCAGCTGATCCAGGACATTTGAGTTGATAAATTCCAGGAAGCGCTGAGCCTGGGAGTTTGTACTCAAGTAGTTTTCCCAGTTAATGATAGGGTAATTTAAATCGCCCAATATCAGAGTGTTTGGTAGGACCTGCATGTTTTCCAGTGTCTCCAGAAAGGTGGAGTGGTGGTCCTGGGTCATGGAGGGTGATCTGTAGCAGGCCACAATTTGCATTGCAGATTTGCCCAATGTTAGTTGCACATGGATGATCTCAGAGGTATCATGCTGCGCCACTAATTTGGTGGTGTGAGTATCCTTGATGAATATGGATACACCCCCTCCTTTTGTGTTTCAGTCTGTGTTCTGTGGCCAAAATGTGTGGTATGAGTTGTAGCCCTGTACTGCTGGAGTGCTGTCTGGAGCCTTCAGTTACTGCACAGATGTCGACGTTCTCCATACTTAGGAGTGCTTCGAGAGCATGCATTTTGAGATTTAAACTACTGGCGTTGAGTAGCATAACCCTCATTTTTTTACTTGTGCTGTTTACGGTGGTGGGTTTGAATTTTGAGCCTTGCCTAAAAAGGGGGGCAGCAATAGCCTTGGCCAGTATTTGAAAGCCAAGGGGTGACAGGTGCAAGCTGTCTCTGGTGAAGCAACGCAGCTTGTCGAACATGTCATCCCAGGCTGACACCAGAAGCTTAGCCAATTGTTGAAATTGATAATTTTTTCTTTATACTGAGGTATCATTCTTGGTGAGGGCAGGATGCTACTCAGGGTCAGGGTCATACCCGCCTGGGCTACATGATCAGAGAGCTCTTCCATGTCTCTTTTCATGTAGTCCAGGGAGGTACATTTCAGGTCATTCACGCCAACATGAACAATGACAGAGTCATATTTGTACTTGTTCTGGAGTGACCTGAGTGCTTGTGTTATGTGGCGGATTCGGGCTCCTGATAGGCAGCTAACAGTAACCTTCTCCTTGTCCAGCCTAGTGAGTGGGGCGTGAGTGTGCCTGGCTATTGAGACGCCTATTACTAGTGTGTTAGGTATGTTATTTCGCCTTAAGGTCTGTGATTGTGCGGCACATTGATTTTGTGTTTTATGTGTTGTCTGGTTTGTAACGAGAGGTGCAGATTTTGTGGGTGTCTGCTTTGGAGCTCTCTGATGCTTTTGCAGGTTTTTATTTAGAGCCTCCGAATATGATTTTGTGTATTTATGTGTATTTTTTGCCAGTGCTGGTTTAGTAGGTCTCTGTGAGGCTGGAGGTGTGGTGCAAGTGTTAACCTTCTTCTCATGACTGTCTGTTCCAGTCTTGGGTGGAGAGACCTTAGCCTCCAGTTTGGCTGTATAATTGCATCTCTCGCATATTTTAGTGCTCTGTGGTAGGAGGAGAGGGCTGTCTTTGTACATGAGGCAGTTGTAACATTGCCTCAGGATACCCATATTCACCAGTTGGACTGGAGAGTACAACTGAAGTTGCCCTTTGGTCATGCCTGAATAGTAGGGTGAGCTGCTTAGTCACTTGGTTGGTGAGGGGTGGATAAAGAGCCTTACCCTGCTGTGCAGTCAAGTGTTGTGGTATATTAGTGTTTGGTATTAGGTCTGAGCAAGTGCTGGACTGTAGGATGCTTTTTGAGTGCTTAGGTTGAGAGTTAGACTAGTTTCAAGTGAAAAACTGAAGAGGAGACTTAGTGGAGCCGGGAATAATTTAACACTAGCTAACCAGTGCTGTCCTGTGCACAAAACCGTGCAAACGCGGTTTTTAAACTACTAACTTCTGGGCTGGAACCACTCCTCCAGGGACAGATGGCTGCTCAAAGTTCCCCTCTCTCACAGGTGAACAGAGAAACTTCCCTCTATCCAAGTAAGGTATGGGTAACTCAGAAACTTGTAACAAAGCCCTGAATTCAGCACTAGCCTGAAAATTGGACTATACTAGTTTAGAAAGGCGGGAAACAAGAATTCTTTTTTGAAAAGATAAGGCAAAAACAGTAAAAAGTACACTTAAAACAGCTTTAAACTACTACAAGCGATCAGAAAAGGCTATTGCACTTTAGTGCGTAGCCTACAACAGTTAAACAATTTATTTAAACAAAAAACAACTTTTTAAAAATGCAGGCAGTCAAATAAGTGCAATATGTGAAAAAAAAAAAACAAGCTTTTAAATCACAGTAAGTGCTGGAAAAATCAGCGTTTAGGCGGAAAACAGTTAAGTACAGCAAGAAAATACAGAAAACTGATACTCAATCACTCCAAAGTCTCTCTTTTAAGCTTGAAGGCTTGTATCAGTTTAAGGCTTTCTAGTGCTTTCCAGTAGGTTAGTTACAGGAAAGATGGGAAACAAGCGCAGGTGTGGTCTTTTAAACCAGAAAGTTGAAAGAGATGGACAACTTCCCGAATGATCAATAAACTACAATTCCTGGGCCAAGAACCACTCCTCATATGGTAGACAGTCTACCTAGTACTTACCACTCCCACTGATAAGTTAGAAGGCTGCACTCCAACACAAAGGCTTTGGGGGCTCAGAAGCTTACAGACAGTCTTGGATACAGCAAATCTGTACCTGGACTAGACTAGTTACGGGAAAGGTTGGGGATCAAGCGCAAAAACAGGCTTTAAAACCAGAAAGTTGAGAGAGATGGAAAAAACTGCCCAAACGGCCAATAACCTACAATTTCTGGGCCAGAACCACTCTTCTTGTTGTAGATAGGCTACCTAGTGCTTACCACTCCTATTGATAAGCTAGAAGGCTTCCCTCCAACACAGAAAGGCTTGCGGGCCTCAGAAGCTTACCAGCAGTCCTGGATACAGCAACTCTGTATCTGGACTAGGCTAGTAACAGGAAAGGTGGGAAACAGCGCAAGTGCGGCTTTTAAACCAGAAAGCTGAAAGAGATGGGGAAAAACTGCCCAAATGGCCAGTAGCTACAATTTGTGGGCCAGGAACCACTCCTCTTGTGGTAGATAGGCTACCTAATGCTTACCACTCCCACTGATAAGCTAGAAGGCTTCCCTCCAACACAGAAAGGCTTGGGGGGGTTCAGAAGCTTACAAAGAGTCCTGGATACAGCAAATCTGTACCTGGACTAGACTAGTTACAGGAAAGGTGGGGAACAAGCACAAAGCAGGCTTTTAAGCCAGCAAGTTGAAAGAGATGGAAAACTGACTAAACAGCCAATAAACTACAATTTATGGGCCAAAACCCACTCTTCCCTTGGTAGATAGGCTACCTGATGCTTATCACTCCCACTGATAAGCTAGAAGGCTTCCCTCCAACACAGAAAGGCTTGGGGGGGGAGGGCTCAGAAGTTTACAAAGAGTCCTGGATACAGAAAATCTGTACCTGGACTAGACTAGTAATAGGAAAGGCAAGAAACAAGCACAAACACAGGCTTTTGAATCAGAAGGTTGCAAGATGGAAGAGCTTCTCAAACAGCCAATAAACTATAATTTCTGGGCCAGAAACCTCTCCTCCTGTGGTAGATAAGCTATCTAGTGCTTACCACTCCCACTGATAAACTAGAAGGCTTCCCTCCAACACAGAAAGGCTTGGGGGGCTGAGGAGCATACAAACAGCCCTGGATACAGCAAGTCTGTATCTGGACTAGACAAGTTACAGGAAAGGCAGGAAACAAGCTAGGATTTTTTTTTTTTTTAACAGAAAAGCGGCTAAAACAGCAGTAAATACAATTCAAATGCAGTGCAAGCTAGCACACGTGTATCAGTATTACGGCAAATACAGTTTAATTAAATGCAAATAAATTAACAAATGACTAAAAAACAAGTGCAGAAGGCATTAAATTAGAAGACTACTAACAAGCAGTAATAAGTGCAGAGTAAGTAACAGCACGCAGAACAGCAACTAAGACAGTTACAGTAAGAGCAGCTGAATATATATACACACACACACACACACACATATATATATATTTTTTTTTTCTTTAAGTTAAACCACAGTAACTCTGAGCCTGTTATTATCCTAAGTCAGCCCTTTAATGTTTGAACTGGTTCATTTTAAATTGACCATGGAGCCTACAAAAGTACTATCCAAGCTACTTCTAAAACGAAGAGTGGAGTTCTCATTCTTCACTGCTACGACCTTCTGAATAATGCTAGCATTTATCACCGATATGATTGTTACAGTGATCTGTCACTAGCTTGAAGGACTGTATTAATGAATCTTGTAAACTTATAATAATTTTTAAACTGGGACATCAGACCCCATTTTATCCCAGCTGTCTGGAAACTGAACTCTGAAATGGATGGGGAAGTACATAATTAACATTCCTTTGAATGTTTTATCTTTCTTGACCTTTGGAAGTAAAAGATTCTAATGTGAAGTGTATTTTTTTTTCTTAAGCAATGTACAAGCAAACACAGGAGGGTTAAGGCTGACAAAGTTTGCAGATGACTGCAAACTGGGCGCCATAGTAGAAAACACATCTGACACAGATATCCTTCAGAAGGGTCTCACAGAAACGGATAACTGGTGCCAGAGCCATGGCCTAAAGTTAAATGCCAAAAAATGCATAGTCATACCCTTCGGGAAAAACAAGGTTACCCCTAGCTACCAAATAGGTGGCAATCCACTGAGTACAGAAGAAGTTATCAGGGACCTGGGGACCCAGGTTGATAGTAGTCTGTCATTCGACACCCATGTAGCTAAAGTAGTTAGGAAGACCTTCTACATTGCCCACCTTATCATGAAGGGATTCTCATCTAGATCAAGGGAGGTCATAGTCTCCCTATACTCATCACTCATCAGACCAATGATTGAGTACAATGCCCCATTCGAATGTATCTGACCCGACACTTGCAGCAGCTGGAGAGGCCACAAAGTTCCTCACCAAAAGGATAAAGGGTCTCAAACATCTGTCCTATGCTGCCCGACTGAAAGAACTCCAGCTTTATTCAATAAACACGCTTGCTCAGAGGTGACCTTTGCCTAACATACAAGGCCATGTCAAACCCAGATTTGATGAATATGCTTCACCTCAAAAATCTAGATCCGTCAGAGCCACAAGGGCGGAGACTTAAACCTCGACACGGCTATTAATAGGACGTGCTGGAGGGATAGATTCATCACCCAAAGACTCCCTATGCTGTGGAATAAAATCCCGGTATATGTGAGGCAGAGCACCTCGATGGCCTTGTTCAAGAGAAATCTTGACCAATGGATGGGAGATCGCAGATATACCCCAGGGATTACCTCAGTGTCACTGCTCAACAGAGGCACAGCAAAATAATGGATATAGTTCCCCATACTAAAGGGGTGGCGTAAGCCACAAAACTATGGGCTAGGCTTGTAAATGCCCTCGGGCAGATAGCCTAGTATGAACCTATGAACCTATGCCCCTTGTCTTGACCATCAAGACTTTGTCCAGGCTATGCACTTGTTTCCCATCTGTTCCATCCAGTCTAAACCCCTTATCGCTCCTTGGGAGGAGGCTGTCCACTGTCCAGAGGAAGCTTGCCATGTGGAGCTTCACTGTTATGGTTGAAGAGGTATCTGAGGTGAGAACATCTGAATGTCTGTCATTCAAACAGCTATGAGGAGTGCATTGTTATTTACAGTCTCTGGTCATCCTCTTATATTCTTGCATTTGTAATCCTTCTTGCTGGGTATGACCTGCATCAAAGTGGTCAGAGTTTTCGGCTTCACACCTCTGACCATGTTCATTCAGATTTAAGGATGGACCATAATTGACCCCAGACCTGATAAATAACTGCCAAATCACAGCTGTCAGAAACCATCCTACTGTAGAAATTTGGTGAGGGGAAGGGATTTTTAATAGTCCTAATCCCACCCCCTTGGCAGCTGACAGAGGTGTTCCAGTCACATGCATGCTCCCTGTAAATGGCTTGGTCACATCAAGCCTGTGTTGTCAGTTTTGTTGCTTTTTTGGTGCCCAGAAGCCTCCTCTTGCTGGCTGTGACTGCAGCAGACCAAATCCACTATTCTAATCCCCAGAATGAGTGAGTTGTCATTAGCTGCCCATTTTTCACCCACTCTAGGTTGACTTCTGCAGTGCCTTGGCTGCTAATCAAATGTGGGTTATCTGGGTCATAGTCACAGCTCTATCTCTATATGCCAAAGATCCAAATCAAGTGGAAGCAGTAAATCGCAGACTTTTGGGTTATGTGATAGTACAGGATAATTGTAGATTATTAGTGACACTTCTGTCATTACCAGTCCTTGAATTCCTTGTGACCTATAGTAAGAGTTCTAAGTAAAGCACAAAAAAGGTGACGGTGAAAACTGTGTGATGATTCCTTGCATAGAAGACAGGAGCTGGATGCCTACCTAACTTTACTTGTATCTTGGAATTTGAGTAAATCATTGAATGCAGTTTTAGGTGCTGTGGTAGCGTTGTCGCCTCACAGTAAGACGCTGTCCGGTTCGATTCTCAGCTAGAGCGTCTTCTGAGTGGAGACATGTGTACCTTCGTTGAAGGTTGTGCGTCAGGCCTGGCAAGCCGGTATGTAAAAATCAACTGCCAATCATTAGCGGACCGGAGTTCCGCTGTGGCGACCCCTAACCGGGAAAAGCCGAAAGACACAAAAATTGAATGCAGTTTTATAAAGTGGATAGAATTTTAAACTTTGAAAAGACATGAAAAATGCTTATCCAGATAATGCTTTTAATTACTTTTCAGAAACAAAGGTAATAATTAAAAGAGAATTAACTGCATTTTATGGGGTATTTGAATAATAGGAGGGTTGCTTAATGTTACCCCATTGTTTGTCACATATGAAGCCATACTGGTCTCCAGTTATACAAAATTTTAAAAGAGGAGAAATTATCTTTGTTACAATGGCAGCAAATAAATATTTACTTATACATTCATTATGAACCTAGTCAGCCACATGGGGTATTGTCCAATTTCAGGAGGAAGTCGGGGAGAAAAGTATTTTTTAACAACAAATTACAAATACATAGCCAGGCGTCTGACATAGAGGGATAAAGCCCCGGCTACAGTTCAGGTAATCTGAGTTCAGTTAGCAGCTGGGACATCTGTGCCACTGGCAGGGGAGGATGGGCACCATCATAGGGGAAGGAGAAAAGGGAATGTGCACAGGCCACAACAGTGTGCATGATTACCCTGGTGGAGATTAGGGAAACATGAAACATTTGAAGGCCAAAGAGTTGCAGATCAGGCAAAGAGCAAATATACCCACAAACAGAGAAAAACTTCCAGGCTCCAACCACCACGGCTGAACACCACACATAAATTTATTGATGTAAAAATTAGAGGTTAATGCTTTCACAGCAACAAAATACCATTTCTTTAGGCCATTTCAGAACCTAGTAAAACCATCTTCTTATATAGAAATTTAAAAATATAATTGACCAATCCATGTTACTAAAGAGTGACAGAACATCCAATCAGATACCATCAAAAAACAGCATCTTTTACATATTGTGCGTATTGTGACAGTTCTAGAATCAGGTCAACAATCAGTAAGAATACAGGAGTTCATTCATACACCAATAAAATTCACTGTTGTCATAAATATGCAGCAACAATATATGTCTAAAGGAGAAACTATAGCAAAACAGCTGTTGACACATCATTTAAATATACACTCTTAAGTTACTGCAATCAGGTCAAAAGATCATATTGAAAATTGGCACAGTGGTTAGTGCTTCAGCCCCACAGGTACAATTTAAAGGGTTCAACACAAGCACAAAACAACTACTTCTATTGGTTTAGCATCAGTTAAAACTCTAGCTAAATAAAACAACTAAACACACATTTTTGAGCGTCTCAGTAACAAGTGGAGCACCACACCCACAGATCCACATAGTGTCACCGTGCAAATCAGGGCACACCAAAGCAATACAATACCCATTCCATTTACATGCAGCCACCAAAAATATACTAAGAGATCTTGATCATGATATTATTTCCATCGACGTACTCCGTACATCAGTGTCTGAACATGTTCCATTTTATTTGTCTTAATAGAAATATATGTTATTTAATCAAACTTCATAAAGACTATCAATAAATACATTGCTGCCATTTGACATCTAGACAGCAAGGGTGTGCCCCAGCAACAACAGAGATACCTCAAGATACACAGTGAGCAAGATGCGAAGATACAGCACCGCACCCAGTATCGTGCACACCAAAACTGGAAATTCTTCAGTAGAGTAAAAGTAACTCCTAGTAATAAAAATATATAATATAAAAGTAGGAATTCTATATCAAATGTTTATATATATATATGTATATATATATATATATATATATATATATATATATATATATATATATATATATATATATATATATATAAATGGACTAAAAATACCATATCAATTGCCTTAAAACTGTTACAACTATAAAAATAGTGCATAGCATATAAGTGTGAAATCATGGCACATATAAACCGTACTTAACCAATTCTCTTACTGCTGTTCAATGTTTTAATGGATATGATTTCAACACTGGCCTAAGTGATATTTTATCATTCAGGTCTTGGATATACATGTGCTTGTAATGACAGAATCCATCTCAGTTCCTTTTCTTCTGTCTTACTGTTCACATCACCACCTCTTTTGTTGTATACCAACAATTCCAATACTATAAATGTAAAATTGTGGTCCTTACCACATGTCTGTACATGTTGTGCTAATGTACTAGATATTCTCTTATTCCTAATGTCCCCTACGTGTTCCTGGATCCTCTCCTTAAAGGTTCTATTAGTTTTACCTACGTAGTGGATGGGGGTCTATATCATATATTCAAAATTCCAAAATGTCGAACACCATATGTTCGAACTTGGAATTTCGAATATTGAAAACATTGAACGCTCAGAATAGCAAATTTTTTCTCAGGGAAAAAATTTGCTGTTCCGAGAAACATACACACAACACAAGCATGCCAAAATAAATAAACCACACACAAGCAGTTAACAAAACCCAATCCCACACTAAACCACACATACATTACTAACTATCCACTTACCTTAACCTGCACCCTAACCCTAAGGTCCGTAACAATCGCACACATACCCTACGAAACTATACACAAACAAAGCAATAAATACACACACATATAGTTAACAAAACACAACCCTACACTACACCATACATACATTACTAACTATCCACTTACCTTAACCCGCAACCTAACCCTAAGGTCCGTAACTCTCGCACCACAGTGGAGGAAATAGCGAAGCCACGAAATGGCTCACCGAAATCTTGCCCTAGGTAAGATTTTGATGTTCCGGGGCTTCGCTATTATCAACATTCGATGTTTTGGGTTTGACGTTCAGCGTTTTACGTGTTCAGAATTTTGATATAGACCCAGTAGATGGTACATCTTGTACAACTAGCCAAGTAGATTAAATGTCTACTCATGTAATCAACATAAAAGGAGAATTCAACTTTTTGTCCAGTCCTAGGGAACACATAAGAAGTACAACTGAGAATATACTAACAAGTCTTACATCTACAACAAGAAAAGGTACCCTCCCATTCAAATCTAGGATGACCGAAATCGTACTGTTGTTTATAACATAGACTTTTTCTAAGTGAGGTGGTCTTCTTAAATGCAAATCTCGGCCTGTCATCTATAACTTTCCTAATCTCTGGGCAATTTAGTAACAAATGCCAATGCTTCCTAATAATATCACAGGTAATGTTGATGTCATTTGAGTAGGTAAGAACTACCCTATAGATCCTAGTCGACTCATACCTATTAGTCTCAATCATATTAGTTCCTCTGTGGCCCTCTGAAAAATATAGTTTGGCTATGGGATCACGCATAGCATGTACTTGAGTCAAACTCATTTGGACATCCTTCTTTGGATAACCACATGCTACAAACTCTATATTCATACCATCTACCAGGGCTTTGTATTCAGTATTAACATTGCAAAGTCTACTGGCTCTTATAAACTGCCCTTTCAAAATATTTCTTGTCACATGTCCAGGATGCAGACTAGACTTATGTAAAATCACATTTTTCTTGCAGGGTTTCCCATACATCATCGTGTTAAAACTTAATAGGCCATCAATCTTATCCAAAACATCTAAAAAATCAATACAATTATGTAATAAAAGATGAGTGAACCTCAAACATGTGGTGGTACTATGCAAGTACTCTATAAAACCATTCAAACTATCCACAGGGCCTGTCCACAAAATAAAGATGTCATCTACAAAACGCCTATATAAACTCACAAATTTGAAAAATTGATTGGTATTCAGTACTTGTTTACATTCCCAGTAAGCTAAAACAATGTTGGCGTAGCTATTGGCACATGCCTTGCCCATGGCCACGCCAAACTTTTGCAGGTAATATTGACTCCCAAAGATAAATACATTATTCTTAAGAATTAGTTCTGTCAAGGTGCATGTCAGACCTATGTTACTGGTAGTAGAGTAAGTGTATTCTGATCATTTGGTATTACTGTAAAAAGAGAATTTACATCAAGGGTCACTAAACAAATATTGGTGACATCCCTGTTAACATTTGACCATTGATGGAAATCTTTCAGAAATTCTTTCATATCTTGCAGTACAGTTGGAATCACATCTGAGACAGGTCTCAGGATCTTTTCAACATAAATGGAGAATGTCTTCATAGTCCATGAAACATTCACAGAGGTGCTGCTGAGGGAGGGTGGGATGTCCTGCTGACGTCAGCCCTTTGCATAACTGACGGCAGTTCATAACTCATACCCATTGCACACTCCAACCTCAGGAATGTTACTGAGCATGTATATGGGGTGGAAGTAAAAATTCTCCCTGGTAGCATTATGATGCAGTAGGATCCTCAGTCTTCTCACCAGCCCCAGTCATGGGTCCAGGATAACCAGTAGGAGGCTAAGGTTGGTCTGGCAGACCCAGTGAACAAGGCAAGGAACTGGTGGCAGCCAATGGTCAGGAATTTTAAAACAGGCAAAAATTTCTTTGTTGAAATGTAAGCAGAGAAATATTTATTTGTTTGTTAATTCTTGTTTAATCATCTTTAAACGTAAGACTTTTAAAAAGTGGCATAGGTACACACACACACACGCACGCACACAGATTAATAGAAAAAAATAACATTTTCATTATGTCCTTGCAGTATACAGCAATTTTCATTCACTCCAACACTGCATAAATTTCTCATTTCCTGCTTTCCTTTAAATTTCACTCATTTTCCGGAACATTCATCTGCATATATTGTTCCCCCAAATTCCATTTATTTATATGTAATTTGCTCCTTCCCTTTTCTAAAGCTCCTCTTTTCATGGGGTATTTATTGCCTACTTTCAGAAAGGAGTCGGGTAGAAAAGTTTCTTACAGCACGTTGCACTAATACAGTGCCAGTGCTGTGACGTAGGTGGATAAAGCCCTGACTATGGTCCACGCAACCGGAGTTTGAATAGTGGCTAGGACATCTGAGCTGCTAGTAGGGGGATGGATGTGCCCTTCCTGGGAAGAAAGATGATAGAAATACTCTCTGGCAGCAGTATGATGCTGCTTTGAGGTTTTCAGTCTCCTCACTGGCCCAGTACATGGGTCGTGATAGACCAAACAGAGGTTCCATTGACCCCCTAAACAAGGAGAGGAACTGGTGGCAGCTGATGGTCAGTTGTGAGCAACCAAAAATAAGCTACAAAAATGGTACCAGTACCAACATGCAGTCTTGAAAATTCAGAAATACATAGCTTTCAAAATACTGGTATGAAGCCTGCTGTTTGGACATATACATACACAATTAAATGTGGTATAAACCAGTTTATATAGAGGTGTGTGTATATGTATGTGTGTGTGTATGTATGTATATATATATGTGTGTGTGTGTGTGTGTGTGTGTGTGTGTGTGTATGTATGTATATATGTGTACGTGTCTGCATTATCTAATGGATTCCTAGCCCATAATACATAGAGCGGCCTTTAACCCACTACTTAATAAAGAAATAAGTCACAGTTTTGAGTACAGACACTGAAAACTGCAAACCTTGCATTTATCCTGCTATTACAAAAATCAGTATCTTAACAGACAACTAAAGGAACTAAAACTAGAGAAGTATATGGCAAAATTGTTGTAGCTTTTTTCAAGAGGTGTGTGTGTGTGTGTGTGTGTGTGTGTAGTACATAGCAACTCCAGTAGTGTGTATGTATATATATATATATATATATATATATATATATATATATATATATATATATATATAGATTAGTATAATAAGAGAAAAAAATGTGACATTAGAAATATGGGACAAAAGCTGTGGATAGGGACGAGATGGTATATAACAGCTGCTCAGTGTCATGTGTTGAGAGAGTATGGTTTACACTGTAATTTGGAGGTTGGAGGTTAAGAGTAGTGAAGGTACTGTTTTGCATTCCTCCTGAAAGATCTGGTACTGAAAAGAAATATGCAATTAATTTGAATTTTGGCCAAACAAAGGAGACAGCTGAATCAGCATAAGGAATAGTTATGGCATTAGTATAGTTTAACAAGATAGTCAGAAGGTGAGAGCAGATTGTTTGCATTGTAAATGATTTGACAGTGGTACTTTATGTAGCCTGAAAGCATGATTCAGTATAGTGGGTGACTTATATGCCTGAGTAGTGAGGCTTTATCTGTTTTCCCTCAGGCTGTGGAAACTGCATGCTTTCATGGTTTGGGCAAAAATAAATAAATTTAAAAAAAAAATGTGTTTAAAAAAATATTGAGAATTAAAAATAAAAATGGTAAAATAAGATACCACTTTCATTCTTTCCCTGGCATGTCATCAGACTGTTAAGCAACCATTTGAAATCATCTCCTTTATACATGCTATAGAATAATTAGTCCCTTAATTGTCCTCTTTTTTGAATACCGGTTTAAGACTGATTGCATCATTTAGCCCCGAAGGCTCACTGGTATTTAAATTAGCTACCAATTATATTCCTTGTATGGTAATTCATTCTATCACTAACTATGTCTTTCACTTGGCAACAAAATGTATAAAACATACAATACAAAAGAGTGACTTACATCTTTCAAACAAATGTGTCTTTTTAAAGCATTTTTATGCTTTTATCATTGATAAATGCATTATGTTTCTGTGTGTGCATGTCTATATGTGTGTGTGTATGTATATATATATATATATATATATATATATATATATGTGTGTGTGTATGTGTGTGTGTATATATATATATATATATATATATATATATATATATATATATATATATATATACGTGTTATACTTTAGGGTAAGACTGCACAGTGATCTACTGAAAAATACTTTCCTCAGATCTGCTTAATTTATGTTTTTCCACCAAAAATGTAATTCTGACGCATCAACTTTCTGGAATCTAAAACTGTTATGGCATCAGGATTTAAGTTTCCTTTCTCATGTACAATGGTCCATATTGATGTAGGAATCATTTCTTCTAGGGCAAAGAACAGACAACTTACACCAGAGAATTAAAGCAACTCTTGCTTTCTTATGTCCCCCATATATCAACTCTGGAGTGTTACCAGACTTCTGTAATAGGGCTTCTCCCATTCACATTCCTGAGCTTGATGACCTACAGGGGATAAAATGTTGAGAGATCTTTTTCCATTCTGTCACCACTTCCAAAAATACCAGAAACCTTTATTTCTAGTGTAGACAGACATGCACAGCACAGACAAGCTTGGTTTTATTTATTTAATTAACTGATCAGACATGGAACGTTTTCATCCATAACCTTGGATCTGAAGCAAAAGCATGCAATTATATCAGCATTATGTATACATGCAACAAAAAGGGGTTCCCAGCATTTTGAAATTTACGTATGAAACACTAATATGACGATTAGCTGAAGCATGCAAGGCACTAATGGTCTATATTACATAGTCGAAGTTCCGTAACTTCGACTAACATATGTCCGAACACACAGAACTTCGACTATGTATAAAATAATAAAAAAACAACAGAAAAGAAAAGAAAATAAAAGGTTGTAAAAAACAGCTGAAAAATTTCCTTTACTGCACTGTAGCGCGACCTCGGAGTTGGTATATTTAAAGAGCAGCGGGGGTGCAGGGGGGTTTGCCCCGCTAGATATAACCTTTTTATTTTATTTTCTGTTTTTTTTAAATTTTGTAATACATAGTTGAAGTTCTGTAACTTCGGACATATGTGTTCGGACATATAGTAGTCAAAGTTACGGAACTTCGACTATGTAATATAGACCCTTAGTGCCTTGCATGCTTCAGCTAATCGTCATATTAGAACCCTCAAGTATGTTCTTTTTTTTTTTTTTTTTTTTTCAAATCGAAGTATGACGACTTCAAACTTATGGTTTCGACCATGTCACATTCAAAGTTGTCATACTTCGACTATGTAATATAGACCCAAACACTAATATAATAAATGCAACATAAAGCAGATGAGTACTGAGGTTAAACTAATGGAAAAGTAATGCACTCAATTTAGTTGTGTTGGGTAGTGTAGTATCAGACTGGAAACCTAAGAGGGTGCAGTGGTAAAAATTCACAGTTCAGAAAGCTAGGTGCACTCATAGAAGTTTTCTGTACCACTTCTGTGCTAGTCTTTTTTTATATTTATATATATATATATATATATATATATATATATATATATATATATATATATATATTTTTTTTTTTTTTTTAAGATCAAACTGTGTCTTTTTATATATATGTGGCTGGTGGAATGCTAACGGGTGTACTTTGTTTAGATCTTAATCAGCGCTTTTTAGTATGTATTGCATGATGTGCTTATAAATTAGCTATTCTAATTGAGAAATAATTGACAGATTGTTTATTAAACATCTGTGCTTATGATGTTCTTTGGGTAAAATTCTGATTACAGAAAAGGATGCAAAGCATCAGGAGGGTGGTTCCCTGCCTACCTGTCTTTCCTGATGTTGTTGCCCTTGTTGACTTACAGTGCTCTGTACTGGTGCCACAGCTTTTGGACTGTTCTTCTGAGAAATAAGGTGAAAATGGGCTCAGGATAATCAAGTATTCTAAAGAATGATAACTACTGTAATACGTTTATTTTAATAAAAGATAACATAGTTCACAAGATGGTCTACAAAAATAGTTTATGTACCAGTGCAATAACACTGTTACCTAAATCTGCAGCTTGGCACTTTTTTCCCCCAACCCCTTGCTCTAATATTCTTTCAATTACTTGTAAAAGATTACTATAGGAAATGTCACAACTTGACATTTATCTGGTATGTTCATTGGTCTAGACGCAATGTAAATAGAAAAGACTGCAGTGTGGTTGTGTTATTCCTGTTATATTTCTGTGATTTCATTGCAGACCTCCATCCATTGCCACACTTTTCTTTTTCCTTTTATCCTTCTGAATGTGTTTTACAATCATTTGACTATTCCAGCGATGATTTAATCAGCTCAGCTAATTACACTCATACCTTTGAAGAGTTTTCTAGTAGTCAACACAGAATACCAAGGCTAGGTGCTGTTAGCAAGCTGCTTTCTATGGTCTAGGTTTTATTCCCTTAGCCTTCGTTTGTGTAATATGTGAATGAGCAAGTCATTTAACCAAACTGCTTAATCTCAGTCCTATAAAGTAATGTGAACCTAATGAAGATGGATAAAAATATGATGTGTTGCTTCTGTGAAAAGCATTTCCTATATGTTTGTTAGTGGCTGGTGTCTGCTTTAATCCATTTTAAGAAATAAGCAGGAGTTGGAGGGCACAAGGTAATTTTTTTACATATCAGTATTATAGAAAATAGAGTTTGCATGTAATATTAGAAGCCTCTGGTATACATAGTTCAGCATTGATAACAGTCATTCATTTTTTGATTACTTCCTCTATTCATCCATTCTTATGAAGGACCTGGAACCTATCTTGGCAGTCATTTTTTACAAGGCATGGAATGTTAGGACAGATAGAGCACAAGTTTGTCACAGGTCACACACTCACTGATGCGCACATGCCATGCACACCTCCAGGTAATTTGGAAGATTGACATTTCACTTTCTGCATGTCGTTAGGATAAGGGAGAAAATCTGGGCACCCAGTGAGAACTCGTGCAGACCCAGAGAAGACATGCATACTCCACACAGGAGTAACAAGAAAACCAAGGGCTATGAGGCAGCCACTACACTATTCTGTTGCTCATCATTTTATCATTTTAATAGTCACCCTGTATATAATTGTGTCTAAGTGACACAAGCCAGAAGTGATGATTTGTGGCATAACACATTACTCCTCAATTTGCACTGAAGGTCAAATGATGAATGTGAAGTGGTGCTTGCACGTGTGTGTGTGTGTGTGTGTGTGTGTCTATAGATATAGATATAGATATATATATATATATATATATATAATATATATATATATATATATATATATATATATATACACACACCCACACACACACGCACATATGTATCGATAGATAGATACACATTACAGGCAGAAGATACTCACCAAAAATGTATGAGAAATAAAGTATTCTTGAGCTTGTGGATACCTGCCATTTTTGTTAAGAGACTGATCTCAGAACATCATTTTTGGTGCTATATCTCACTATTTTGAGAGAGTGCACAGAGTTTGAAAATTAATGTGTCAAAAATTACTTTGTTAAATGCATCATAGAGCTCAAAAAGTCCAGTCAAGTGAAATATATGCAAGTGTACAGACCACCCTGTAGGTTTACATCAGTGGTAACATTTTCAGAACCATTTTGAATAATGTTAAATCAGGAGCCATTGAGTTTCTACCACTGTAGTCACTGGGAGTTTGCCAAAATGTAGATCTGCTGTTATATTGAGAGTAATGGCATCTTCCAATTGGCTGGTTGCATTTAATGTTGTATTTAAATTTGTATTAGTATAAATTCACTTATTTTCATTTAAAATAAGTTCTGTACACTTTCAGCCTTCTGCTTTTACATTAATCTTACTTTCAACTTTAAATTTCTGTCTTTTAACCTTATTTCTCTGCAGTCTCTTTCTCTATATCTCTAGCTGGCTGCACTTAACACCCACTGTGTATCATTAAACAACAGTCAAGTCTCACTACACACCATCTAGACCTCCTCAACCTAAAATGAGTACTTTCCATTATTGCTGAGAACCTCACTATCACTTCTTATCATTCCCCTCCAGTTCCTAGTTCAGAGCTTTATTTATTAAATGCCATGCCCCCATTAAATTTCGTTATTTGACATTTACTGGTTGCAGTAGTCCTAGGCTGTTGTCTCATCCTGTCTGGCGATGTACCTGTGACACCTCCAAATAGCTTGCCAATAAACAAGTCAGATACCATTGCCTAACTTTGCAGTTAAGCTACCAGATTATATTGAAACTTGGACCACATTTCAACAAGCATGTAGGACAACATCCAAACATTTTCTGTAAAACATTATCTGAATTTGAAACAAGCCATTAAAAGGTGCTGTCGATATTATACTATGCTTCAGTAAAAATACTTAGATCAGAATATATCCATCTAAATCCAGGACTGAGTCATAGTGTTCATGCAGATCATGTGCCCAATATCAACTCAGCTAAAGTACTAACAATTAAAATGGTTAATATGGGTAGTACTAGTAATAAATGGATACAGTTTGAACCCTGGCTCATTTTACAGAATGCTGAAATTTCTGCTGATACTGAAACTTGGTTAATGGAGTACTTCTGTCCTTCCAACTATATCACAGATAACTACACTTTTGTCACATGCAACAGTCCATCAGAATAGATGGTAGTATACAATATTAATGAAAAATAAAACAAATATTCATACTAAGGAAATACATAGAGCTAACACTAATAATGGCAGGGCTCCTAAATGGGTAAAAATGTGCTGTACTCTAATAATATCAACTTGCACATTTGAGCCACATATATCA
The DNA here is from genome assembly GCF_019279795.1 of Protopterus annectens. Classification (NCBI taxonomy): domain Eukaryota; kingdom Metazoa; phylum Chordata; order Ceratodontiformes; family Protopteridae; genus Protopterus; species Protopterus annectens. Next base: position 726,943,577 of record NC_056747.1, read on the forward strand.
CACCTCTGTCAGTCTACCCCTTCTCTAACAAACGCTTACTAATATGTATCCTAAAGGACCAAGTAGAAACACCATCTTACCAGGTGGTTTTACGTTAAATGCTTTAGGACCATTAGCTCCTCATCTAAGCAGACTGGTTGTCCTCATTGGTTGGAGCAGTGGGTCAAACACCCAAAAAGACCAGTTACAGTCTTCGGCAATGATTCCTTGATAGTCTTAAGTAACATGTCAACACTTAATCCCTATATCTGTTTTACCAAATGGGATAAGTGACCATTGCCACATCTTATCAGTGTTGTCTTTCAAAAGAATTACAAGACCACCACAATACATCACTGAACATTCATTCCAAAAGTCATGGCAAATAACCTGCTCTTACACCTTTGATCCCTGGACCTGGTACACCTTTGACCGGGGGGGGGGGGGCACTTACTGTGTCCATTTTTGTGAATCAACTACTTGCATGAAATTTTTCACAGCAAATACAGACATATTATAGGGAAAAATGGTCATGGCTTGCACTAGAAATTATAACCTTTTCTCAAACAAAGAGCTAAAGCTTGAAAAATGATCCACTAGACAATAATCTCCACCTCACTTTCTTGGAACCGAGAAAAACTCTGTAAAGTTGAAAGTAAGTCTGTCAAATCAACATTTTACAAGAATAAACAAACTGAATTAGCGGCTTCCCTAACAGACATCAGGAGGGCCATTAAAGAACTGACAGGGAAAATATCAGATAATTCACATCACAGTTCCTCATCTCTTAGCAATTACTTCATTAATGAGTATAAAAGCATCCTGGCAACTAGAATAACATCTTTTACCCATCAAGCTAATTCAAACCATGCAATACCTCCACAAAGAGAGCATCTGGGAAATAGAAAAAAAAAAAATTAAGCTTATTTCCTGCCTTTCTTGTTAAGTGGTACAGACTATTTGTAGGCTTCTGAGCCCCCAAGCCCTTCTGTGTTTGAGGGAAGCCTTCTAGCTTGTTTATTTCTTATAACTAGCCAGTTTTCTAGTTTCAGCACTCAAATCTGTTTCTTTGATCTCAGCACTTGTTCAGAAAAAAAAAAAAAAAAAAAAAAAAATTTCATCTGCTTTTACTGTACTTGTGTTTTACCTACTTCTTTTTACTTTTGCATCATCTTAAAATACTCAGTTGTATTTATTACTGCTTGGTGTAACTCATTCTAAGCCTTTTGGTTTAAACACTTGGGCTTCGGACCAGTTAGTTGTTTTGCACTGAGAGGGTTTGTGGTCTGCACTGTTGTGGCAGAACAGGTAGCTTACATCCTTCTAGGTTGAGAACTGCTGATTGAGGGCTCAGTGTCTGTTATTCTAAAAGTGTATTAATTCTGGTTTAAGCACTTGGGCTTTCAAGCCAGTTATTTTACATTAAGAGGGTTCGTGGTCTGCACTCTTGTGGGAGGAGAGGCTGGACTCTGCCCTTCTGAGATGGGAATTTCTGGTTAAAGGCTTATAGTGCATGCATATCTGAACTGTTCCTTACTGAAGTTGGTGCGCCTTGTTTGCTGTGGCATAGACTGGATTCGGGCCTGCTGGATCTAGCTTTGTTTGTGTAACTTGAGCACTAATCCAGACATTCTCTAAAGTATTCAATGGTATTTATTACTGCTTGGTTGTAACTTGATTAAAGTGTAGCTATCATTCAAGTCTTTTGGATTAAGCACTTGGGCTTCAGAACAGTTGTTTTACATTAGGAAGGTTTGTGGCAAGCACTGTGGTGGCAGGACAGGTAGCTTTCATCCTTCTAAGTTGGGAACTGCTGATTGAGAGCCCAGTGTCCAAGTGTATTAGTTCTGGTTTAGGCACTTGGGCTTCAGGCCAGTTATTTTACATTAAGAAGGTTCGTGGTCTGCACTCTTGTGGGAGAAGAGGCTGGACTCTGCCCTTCTGAGCTGGGAATTTTCTGGTTGAAGGTTTATAGTGCCTGAATATTTGAACTGTATCTTACTGAAATTGGTTCACCTTGTTTGCTCTAGCATAGACTAGATCCAGGCCTACTGAATCTAGCTTTGTTTATATGCTTGTTGTTTGTTTGCTTGTTATTTCCCTGGAAGCTAATTCCACCTAATACGCAACTTCTCAGCGCTTCTGTGGATCACTAGTGATATCTGCATTGCTTACTGTACTTATTTCCTTGTTTCACTTGAAAGAAAGTTACTGTTTGTCGTTTTTGCATTTAGTTACTTGTAACACATTGCACTCAAGTTACCTGGCACTTGCTCACTAAAGCAATTATATAAGTCAGCACTAAAAATTAAAAGCACTGCACCCTCACTCCCCACTGGCCCTTGTTTTCAATTAAGGATTTCCCAATATTATTCTAGCATGTCCAAAGGTCAGTTGTCAATCTCCTCTCCGGTCCAGCTGGTGAATCTGGGAATCTTGAGGCAATGTTATAACTGCCTCATGTACACAGACAACCCTCTCCTCCTCCCACATAACACAAATACTTGAGAGATGCAGCTATTTAGCCAAACTGGAGGCTGAGCTCTCTCAACTCAGGACTGGCAAGACCAGACAGGAGGAGAAGGCAACTACACACACCACAAAACCAGCCTCACATAATGCTACCACTCCACTGAATCAAACACATAAACACACAAAGACATACTCGGAGGCTCTGAGTAAAATTTACCTAAACAGCAGAGGCCTCCAAAGCAGACACCCAAACAACTGCTACCTCAAGACACCCCACAAGCAACACATAAACCACAAAAGCAGTGTGCAAAGCAGTCACAGCCCTTAAGGCCAAATACAACACCAAACATACTTGTCATAGGTGACTCCATAGTCAGACACACTGACGTCCCACTCACCAGGCTGAACAAGGAGAGGGTCACAGTAAGCTGCCTATCGGGCGCTAGAATCCGCCACATAACACAAGCACTCGGGTCACTCCATGGCAAGTACAAATATGACACAGTCATTGTCCATGCTGGTGTAAACGACCTGAGACGTACCTCCCTGGACTACATGAAAAGAGACATAGAGGAGCTCTCTGATTATGTAGCCCAGGCAGGTATGACCCTAACCCTGAGCAGTATCCTTCCTTCACCAAGAATGATGCCACAATATAGAGACAAGATGATCAGCTTTAACAATTGGCTTAATGTCTGGTGTCATTCAAAGGGGATCCAGTGTCTGTCTGCCTGGGATGACATGCTTGACAAGCCACGCTGCTTCGCAAGGGACGGCTTGCACCTGTCACCCCTGGGATTCCGGATATTGGCTAAGGCTCTTGCCACCCCCATAGTGCCTTTTTTAGGCAAGGCTCAAATTCTAAACCTACCACCCTAGAAAACAAAAATGGGAAGAAACTGAGGGTAATGCTGCTCAATGCCAGAAGTCTAAATCTCAAAATGCACGCACTCAAGGCCCTTCTCAGTATGGAGAACATCAATGTCTGTGCTGTAACTGAAACCTGGTTCAAGGCTCCTGAGAGCACCCCGGCACTATTAGGTTTTACCTCATATCATGCTCCGCCCCAAAACCCGGACCACACCACAAAAGGAGGGGTGTATCCATATTCATAAAGGATACTCACACCTCCAGGTTGGTGGCAACGCACTAAGCTCGGAAACCATCCAGGTGCAACTAACCATAGGCAAAACTGCTCTACAAATTGTAGCATGCTACAGGCCACCCTCTCAAACTCAGGAACCCCACACAGCCTTCCTGAAGACACTGGAGGGTATAAATGTATCTCCAAACACCATCATATTGGGTGACTTCAACTACCCGAATATAGACTGGGAACATTACTCAAGCCCTAACTTTCTAGCCCAACGGTTCCTGGAGTTCATAAATTCAAATGCCATGGAACAGCTAGTCACTGTTCCCACGAGAGGAGAAAATATACTAGATCTCATTGTCACAAACATGGGGACAAAATGCTCCACACCGAAGTATATCCCTCATTGGTGAGATCTGATCATAAACTAATCTCACTGGAAATCCACATCCCGCCCCCACCCCAAGCAAAAAAGACCATAGTGAAGAACTTCTCTAAAGCAAACTTCACACTACTCAAGACTGGTGTGGTATCCTTCAAGGCCCCTGAGCCAGAGGAAACCACAACCCAAGCTGCGGAAGCCCTTACAAATGCCTTCTATGAACACCTCCAGGACTGCATGGATCAGGCAATCCCAAATAAAACCAAGACTCTTTCCACAAAGGGCAAACGTCCAGTCTGGTGGACCCCAGCCATTAACAAACTTTACAATAAGAGGAGAAAGCTATTACATGATAGAACAAAATCCATAAAAGGGAAGTCACCCCTGATCATTATTAGTAAAAAATACGAGCACTCATAAAATCAACTAAGGCCAATTTTGAGAGAAAATTGCCATGGATTCAAAGGACAATCATAAGGCCTTTTTCAGCTATGTTAGGAACCTGGGTGGAAACTCCCAGATATGCTCAGAATTAGTCCAAAATGATACAAAAATCACTGAACCCACAGACATTGCCAACATACTGGCAGACAGGTTCAGTGCAAACTTCACCCCTCTCCCCTAAAGGAGAGATAACTATCCCAGCCGAGTGTAGCCTCCCGGACATCTCAAATGCGCAGGTGAAAGCTGCTCTCTCTAAAGCTAAAACACAGCATCAATAGGACCAGATGGTGTCCCCGGCTGTGTGCTACATGAGCTAAATGAGGAATTAAACCCGCACATAAGGCAGCTGTTTAATCTCAGCCTTACCACAGGATACGTGCCCAAGGAGTGGCGACGGCAACTGTGGTCCCACTCCACAAAGGCGGTGCCTCTACGGACCCTGGTAATTACCGCCCATAAGCTTAACAAGTCTAGTCTGCAAAGCTATGGAGAGGATCATAATGGAGCTCATAAACAAAGATATAGGGGACTTGCAGACATTGGACCCGACCCAGTTTGGCTTTGTCAAGGGAAGATCATGCCTTTTGAACTTGGTTGACTTCTTCAAACAGTCACCAAGGCCATTGACGAGGGAAAGGCAGTCCATACAGCCTACCTTGACCTTGCAAAGGCTTTCGACACAATACCCCACTCGGTATTGTAGAAAAACTTACCAGCTTAAATGTAAACCCATATGTCACAAGATGGGTTGCAAACTGGCTTAAGGACAGAACCCACAGGGTTAGAGTTGCTGGCGCTGTGTCAGACTCCAAGCCGGTCACAAGTGGTGTCCCACAGGGCTCGGTCCTTGGCCCCCTATTGTTTGGCATCTACTTCTCAGAAGTACAGGCCAACATGGGAGGACTTTGGCTGACAAAGTTTGCAGACGACTGCAAACTGTGCGCCATAGTGGAAAGTGCATCGGACACGGATATCCTTCAGAAGGGACTCACGGAAACAGATAGCTGGTGCCAGAGCCATGGCCTGAAGTTAAACGCCAAAAAATGGATAGTCATACCCTTTGGGAAAAACAAGGTAACCCCAAGCTACCATATAGGTGGCAATCCACTAAGCACAGAAGAGGTTATCAGGGACCTGGGGACCCAGGTTGACAGTGGCCTTTCTTTTGACACTCACATTGCTAAAGTGGTTAGAAAGACCTTCTACATTGCCCACCTGATCATGAAGGGATTCACATCCAGATCTAGTGAGGTCATTGTTCCCCTGTACTCTTCACTTATCAGACCAATGATCGAGTACAATGCCCCATTCGGGATGTATCTCACCCGACATCTGCAGCAATTGGAGAGACCCCAAAAGTTCCTCACCAAAAGGATAAAGGGACTCCAAAATCTGTCATATGCTGCCAGATTGAAGAAACTCCAGCTCTATTCAGTCGCATACCGCCTGCTCAGAGGTGACATGTGCCTGACATACAAGGCCATGTCCAACCCGGAATTAATGGACATGCTCCACCTCAAAAAATCCAAATCCACCAAAACCACTAGAGCAAGCGACTTAAACCTTAGCACGGATATAAATAGGACGTGCTGGAGGGATAGATTTATCACTCAGAGACTCCCTATGCTGTGGAATAAAATCCCGGTCCATGTGAGGCAGAGCACCTCGCTGACTCTGTTCAAGAGAAATCTAGACCTGTGGATGGGAGATCGTAGGTTTACCCCAGGAATCAACTCTGTGTCACTGCTGGACAGAGGCACAACAAACTAATGGGCACAGTATTTTTTCATATAAGGGGTGGCGTAAGCCACAATAATTTGGGCTAGGCTTATAAATGCCTTAGGGCAGATAGCCTAGTATAAACCTATGAACCTATGAACCTATGCATGCAGATAAAGACAGTTATCCAAACAATACCATAAATTATTTTTATCGTACATTTCACTTCAAATAGATGCAATCAAAATATTTATAAACTGCTAAAATAAAATATTGACAAGAAAAGATGGTAGCCTCACCAAACTTCACACAGCATTCGTCATACAGTTTCCCTTATTTCAAAACCCATTGTCTACATTTTAAACCAGTGCTTTCCATCAGGAATGTCCCTTCACACTCTAAATATCCATTTATCATCCTTTTGCTTAAAGTACCATCTCCCCCAACCCACAAGACTTCCGACTAATTGCTAATCTCTTTTCCCATTGCAAAGATATTCAAAAAAATAATTTCTTCACAAATTGTCAACCACATAAAGAAATAGAGCCTTTTAGAAGTCATTCAACATGGTTTTCATTATAGATTTAGCACAATGTCAGTCATCTGTCCTACTGCAGATAGCATATACAAGAATACGAATAACAGGTTGCTAGCAGGCAGTAGCTTCATACTTGTGAAGGCTCCTTGGAATCGGTTAGCAGTGTCCTCCTTTAATATACATTAGGAAAAAGTTTTTTTCTGCCAGTGTGTCATTTCTTGGTTCCCACATGACCTTTCAGATATGTCATGTTAGGTTTGTTTGGGTAGCATGCGGTCAGAAATTGGGTTCTTCACATGTTGATTTCTTTTAGGTCTTACTTTTTTGTTGTTAAGCTATCTGAAACGAGATTTAAAACTCTAACTGTTAAGTATGACTTCAGATGACCTGCTGATTCTTTATTCACTAAACTTATCAGATAAACTATAACAAAAAGCTACAATTGGACTTTTCTGCTCTGTGGTATTGGATTTCTTCTCGTAAGTTATCTGTAAATTCTAGTAAATCAGCTGTGAGACATTCGTGACAGCTCAAAGACTATGCTGAATTACTTCCCTAAGAAAAGGATGCCATCTAAAGTAATATCATCAATCATTATTCTCTGAAAATGTATCTTGGTTTACTCCCACATCCCACATTTTGTTTATTTATCTTATTTTATTTTTGTTTACTGTGAAAGCCTAACTGGACATAATCGCTTTTTAGCAGAGCCCCTACAGCAAAGTTACAGTTAAAATTTATAGTAATAGAAGTTGCAATAATAAAAGATACAATAATAAAACATTAAAAAATAGGAATTAGTACAGAAATAACTACATAGTTAAATTTAACATTACTTTTTTTGAACATGAAGAGAAGTTTTTGTTTTCTTTACAATTGTGTGTTATACTTACACTGTAGTAAACAAGATGGGGGGTTCAAGAAACATAGTGTGAAACATTCAGAATAATAATTAGGATGTAGGCATGTCTATTAAAGAAATTCTGAGCAGTTTTGGCTGACAGTGCTAGTCAGGGAGTGGTGCCTCTTATTTAACAAGTAAGTGTGCAGTGGAGGGTTGAAAATTGCTTTGTTCAGAGGGAAATTCTGCTGTTAGAATGACAGGAGTCTGAGGTGGACTGGCAAATCTGGTGCAGGGTGAGTGCTTTTAGGGGTTGCATATGATATAAAGAATTTATTACAGGAGAGTATGTAATTTTTTTTAAGATGGAGGTTAGATTATACATTAGTAGTAGTAATATGAAAGTTTTAGTTTGGGCAATGGTGAAGAGATGATGAAGACTAGTAAAGACTGTAGAATAGAGGTGAGAGGATTTGTTAGGTCGTGATAGTGGAATTTAGTTAAAGTAGGATGAAAGGAGAAGAGTGTAGAAGTCAGAAAGAAGAGTAGTAGAGAGGGAGTTAGAAGAGCATAAGGTAGGGTAGGAAGGAGGAGAGAGTTTAGGGTGTACTATGAGACCATGTGTATGTGTAGAAAAGCTATGAAGATAGTTTACCCAAAAGGAGTTTGAAGACCATGTAGAAGCAGCAGTAGGTAAGGTAGTTTTTGCCCTTGCAGAAATATGCTCGAGCTAAAACTAAAGTATCCTCTTCCTGTAATAATCCTTCACCCTGCTAGTAATACAAGCACACTGCAAGCCACCATGATGAAAATCTGCTGATTTATATATCTGGCAGAACCCAGAATATTCCACTTCCTTCTGACTTCCTGTGACAGGCAGACTATCCTTAAGTGCTGCAATGGTATATAATTAATGTACAGCAATGCCCTCCATTACTTTTTAAAACTGCAGTCAGAATACAGTATTATTCACCCAGAGGCAGCAGTGAGGTTGCCCCACCATTTTTAGAGGAATGGGCCTGTATGCTGGAATCAGTTTTCCACTGAAATCAGAACTCAGAAAGCACTGCAGGGTGTTCAAACTAAACTGAAGGAAAATCTCCTTGCTGAATATGAATGCTAATGCCTCAATGGTAATGTTTAGCAAAAATCCACTGTAGAAGGTGTTATCCTGTATAATATGTTCCTTTAAACTTTATTTGGGAAATAAGTACATATAACAGAGGTATAGCTCATTTGTAAAAGTATTATACTGTTGTTTATTTCTCCCTATTTGTATAAGTGAAACCATCAATTTTTTGTTTGCTTTTCTTACCGAGGCCAAACTATGGTGATAGAGTATGCATTTTGCTCATACAGTGGTGATAAACTTTGTGGCAGCAACCATAGAGTGGTAATAAGTAAAACTATCAAAAAATATCTTCACTCTGTGCCAAATATATTTATCACACCTCTTTATCTGTAAAAAAAAAAAAAAAAAAAAAAAAAAAAAAGTATATACATATAGTGTGTGTGTGTATATGTATGTATATATATATATATATCACACACACATATATATATATATATATATATATATATATATATATATGTATATGTACATACAAACACAAGCACGTACATGTGTCAGTGTGTATCAATGTGACTATATATACTAGCATTATAAACGTGCACCGGCTTAGTTTAATTAAAGCATCAGCTGTGAGGAAGTGCAGCACTAAGGCTAAAAGTGTAGGAGACTGCAAGACTACACACAAGTCACCTGTGGCCACTGGTGTGTCATTTTTCTGCCCACATACTGTGGAAACCATCAGTATATACTGCTTTATATACCTCTATTGCAAGAGAGACAGGGCATGTCAGCAGATGGGTTGCTGCTGGCAGATCATAGAGAGGAGTATGTATTTTTACATTTTGCTGCACTGAAGTGATGGCATGCATTTCTTGTCTTTTCACTATTGCATATTACTGTTATGCTCAACTCTTTATCTACTTGTATGTTTTTTCCCTTGGGGGTTGTTGCAGATAGGAATACATTATTATGTTTTTAAATCCTAAAGTCTACTTTCTCTGTTTTTAAAGCTGGTATACTTACATTTTTGCAGCTCATATTGTTTTCTGAAAATACTCTGGCCCTTAAGTCTGTTTGAATTGCACTTTGTGACAAATACCCCAACTCGCCAAGACTGTTTGAAAAATATTTGCAATATAGAAGAGGCAGCTCTAGTCATAGCTCTTTCTAAGTCTTACTTAAGCCAGTAAATGACGTACAGTATCTTTCATCCTTTAAAATTGATCCCACCCTAATGCTGACATTTTTTAAGGGCTCCCTGTTGAAATTTTGAATCACGTGATTAGGGCATATCAGAATGTGTGAAAGCCACACTTCTTTTAACTTTGTTTTTTTCCATATGGGCTGTGCCTCACTGCAGCCCCACCTTGGGTACTTCACATACCCCTGCCTCTTTATAAACTACTTTGGGGGGTTACTGCACCATGGAATAAATGCAAAAATCAAAATCAGAAGAATTGAAACTTTCTTTTTTAATTCTTTTGAAAAGTCACAAATAAGTGACTCAGAATTACAAATGCCATCCCTCTGCAAGTAGCATTCGCTAAGTGTTGCTCAATCTTCAAAGTCCTTTTGACCCACTGCTTAATAGATAAGTTGGATGCTGTCAATGTTTAGCATATTTCTCTCCTGTAGGAGTGCATAATGCATTGTTAAACCTTCAGTGATGCACCGTAATAAATATTGATCACAGCTTATAAAAATATCCGTAATATAACAAAGCTATAGTTCATTTGTAAAATTATTATACTGTCATTGTGTTTTATGTCTGCCTATTTCTGTAAGTAAATCATCACATTTTTGTTTGCTTTTCTTACTGAGGCTGAGCTATGATGATAACGTATGCATTTTGACTCGTTAGGGATTACAACTGCAAAAAGATACAGCATTTGAACTTGCTGTCATTATAACAAGTACGTTCCACATGGTTATTTTATTTAGTTCCAACTGGAAAATGTTGTTAATAATTAAATAGTATACAAATTATTATTGTCCATTGTGGCTTCTGTGGAGGTCGGAGTGCATACTGTTGCACTTGATTTGAACTTGTGCACACTTCGGTAACAGCTTAAACCACAGTGTTGTTGAGTTCTGATTCTATGTCTACATCTTTCTGAAATTCACGGTCACGATCTTGGAGCTATGTTTTCCACATGACACTACAGTACCTTAGTTGTGTGTCACAGGCTTCATCACACATGATGTTGTAGTGTCTTACTAGCTAAAATTACTTGCATGTAATTGGCTTCATTTCTACCTGAGGCTTTCTTATGGACTACAATGAATTTATCTATTTATAATATTTTTTATCTTACATTAGTATCAATGCTGATGATAAAAGAAAACACATGATATGAAGTAACGTCTTGCATTCTCAGTTTCAAATTTCCACACCTCAGAAAGAATATTTATTTCATTTGCAGACATTAGAGAAATATGATCCATCTTGCATGAGGCCTGAAAGTATTCTAACAAAGAATTCCTATTTCTACACTTCTTCTTTTAAATTTCAAAACATAAGGGAATGCGCTTAGTGCATTAAGGCCACTAGGAAAGAGGATATGTCAGAGACTGATGTGCAGAGGTCATAGTTCTGCTCTGTAGTCTGACAACTATAATGCAAATGAAATAAGTAGCTATTAAAAATTGATAAGCACTGTTCTAGTTTTTGGAAGAAAGCAAATTCATACGTCCATGCCTTATGTCAGTGGAGCTTTACAAATGAGCACTGACCCTTGGTCTCCAAACATGAATATCCCTAGGATGTCCCAAGGGTGGAGCAGGGGCAGAGCTAGAATGCTAAAGTTGAGCTTTGCATGAATTAGGTTATTAAAGACAAAACTGCACCTTTGAGACATCTGATAAGCACATTTGCACTTGTGTAGAAACACACACACACACACACACACACACACACACACACACACACACACACTCTCTCTGCTTCTACCTCTGAAATATTAAAACAATGTATGTTGTACCACCTGTCCATTAATGTTAAAGCTTGTGCATGTTAGCAAGAAAGTAAGATGGTAACACTTGCCAAATGTAATTCTTGATTATTCTGCTAGTTTGTTTATCATTAATGCCACACCACTTCACAAAACTCAAAAAAATATGTTTCTGCACACTAGTTAGATTGTAATGTATTATATACCAGCTGAGGAATATTTGATTTAGGCACTATGAAGGAATGAAGCACAGGCCAATACTAAACATACTAGCTAGCACTTTTGTAACACTGGTGCAGAATCTTAAGATATATTTATTTATGCCCCAGTGCTTTGTTAAAAGTTAATGCTGGTTAGGTACACTGTCACTGTTCTGTGCAATTATTTTAACTCTAAGAATACAATAGTATGCATTCTCCAAGATCACTAATAACTTTTAGTGTATTATATATTTTGTGGCTTTTATCTAAACTGTTTTCCATTTTTTATCTATATAAGTATTGATTTTCATTGCATATATAAGTACACTGCTTGGTATATCCTCCAAGAATCAATACAGTAAACCATCTTATTTTAACAATCAGTTTCTTGTGTTTACATTGTCATAGACTGGTTTATCTATCTAAAGCTGGAATATTGAACTGACCCAAAAAGACCCATTTCAGCTACAGCCTATGCACACAGCAGTAAGACTCAGTACTTTATAGTAAAGGTTAAAATTTATTTGTTTATTTATTTATTACATTTGGTAACCAGTTAAGTGAAATGGTCCTTAGACCCACTTCAGACAGGACCAGGGCTAAGAAGACAGAGAAAACAAAACAGTTGTAACAAAGAATAAAAGTTGAATTTTGCAACAAAAACATAGACATTCATAACAAAACTACAAGTGGAATTTGCACTAAAATACAAACATTTAGCCAATATTCATTATATATTTAATTGTGCACATGAACTGAAATAATACAAAGTAGAGCACCGTGTAGGGCTCAGATAGGGCAAAGATTCCCGTTATGCATGTGATTCAAGTTACAAAAGAATTCAGCGTACATAAATCTCAGACTATTAATAGTAAGACATCAGCATAGAAATGCACATAATCATACAAGGTCTGTAAGCATGTACAAAAATGAGATATTCAGTGATACATCATTCAGATGAGTTGAGCTGAAGGGAAAGTGCTGCAGCGCCAGTCATTAGTGATAGAGTACCTAGGTTATGAGGGTCTGACTGAACAGCAACAGCAACATCGCTATTGGCTTAGGATAATAGTTGGTATTGGGGGGGTGGGGGGTTCAACAGCTAATCTGTGTCTTAGAAGCGGGACACACTCATTGTATAAGGATCTGTGTACAGGCTGTTAATTCAGTCATCATTCTCTACCATAACTAACAAGTTATGAGTTTTGGACATTTTTCCTCCATGATAAAAATAAATAAAATTAATTAAAAAATAAATGATCCCTATAAACCTTTGCTTCCCTTTAATATAGCACAGCTAAACCAGACTGCTCAAGCATTATGTTGAATAAAATTCCAATTTTAATGAGCCACAGTACAAATAGGTTTAGTGCTTTCATTCCACACTATTGGAACTTCATCAGAACCATCCAATAGTGTGGAACAAAAGCGCTAAACCTATTTGTACTGTGGCTTATTGAAACTGGAATTTTATTCAACATACACTTGAGCAGTCTGGCTCATCTGTGATACGTTACCAGTTTGTCTGTTTTTGGTCGCGGTTGCAGTTTGGATTTGTCCCTTTAACATATGTAGTGTTTACCTGTACTGTGTGTCTGATTAGACCCTAATGGAAACTTGCTATTAAAATTCATAATAACATGATAGAAACTCAACCAGGTTAGCAAAAAAAAAAAAAAAAAAAAGAAAAAAATAGCAGTTTTAACTCAAATTTGGGTTTACTTCTTGAAATTGTAAATCTTATAAGGAAAAGGGTTAATTAGGTATGTGATTTAAATTTCAGCAACTCTAAACTAAAAATTAAAGACTCAAACAAACTCCACCGACAGTAATACAGAATACAAAAACTTGCCCCATTTTGAAGGAAAAACATTTTCATCTGAAATTAGTGGTCTAACTCCTCTGGAAGTGAATTTTGAGAGAAGTAAGAATTTTGTCTCAGCTTTTCCTTTGCCTGTATATAACGACATGTGGGTTATTAAGGACTGCATTATTGACAACTGGAAGGTGCTTATGGACAATTCAGATTTGGTCAACATTATTGGGACTAAGCCTGTTTTCACCTTTAAGAAATCCCAATGCCTTAAATCCATTTTGGGTAGAAGTACAGCCACATCCACAATGAAGAAAACTAGTTTAGTATATGGCAGTTACAGTTGAGGACATTGTAAACAATGTAGATACATTGTTAATTCATCTTGGGTTCATAGGTGTGTACTAGGCTAATGGCCCTGGAGCCTTTACAAGCCTAGCCCATAGGATAACCCTGGCATCATGCCACTCGACCTTAGTTCCTAGTGCCTCTGTCGAGTAGAGCCACTGGAGTGATCCCTGTGGTGAATGTTCTATTTCCCATCCACTCATCAAGATTCCTCTTGAAGAGTACCAGTGAGGTACTCTGCTTGACATGTATGTAAAGTCTATTCCATAGCATAGGCAGTCTCTGGGTTATGAACCTGTCCCTCCAGCATGTTCTGTTGATTGTGGTAATGAGGTTGAGGTCTCTGGAGCGTGTGGTGCTGAGGGATTGGGATTTCTTTAGATGTAGCATTTCTAACAGAGCTGGGTCAGACATGGCTTTGTAAGTCTTCCTTAGAGTTCAAATCTTGTGGTTATTTATTTTGGGCCAAACAAAGATCTGACTATCGCTTCAGCTGTGTTGAGTACACTGCTAACTGTAATTCATGTCAGAGTTTAATTCTATTTTATTCTATTAGAGTACTCAATAGAAGAATTTATAAGCATTGTTTGTCCATTAAAAAGAAAGACTTTTCAAATGCTTTGGCCAAGCATGCTGTGTCTTGTACAAACTTTAAAAAGTTTACTTTTGCAGTATTGGATTCAGTTAACAATACTGGGTTTGCTGGTATCTTTAAAACTATGCTTTAATGCAAAGAAACAGCCTGGCAGATAGTGCTGTCAGAAGCCTGACCTTAACAAATCTATTAATATTAAATCAGCAAGACAGAGGAACTCCAAAATGGACAGTTTCAATAAAAAACTTTTATTGTTGACACCACAAGGGCTTACACAGACTAAGCTGCTTCTTCAGGTAATGTCTATCAAACTAAAAACTCAGTTTAAATACCATATACTACCTCTCTTGATTAATCATGTGACATCAGGGCACTCAAATCATTTAAACAAATAGTCTCATAAAAACATATGCATAGCAGCTACTTACAGAAATCATAATATATTCATAAAAATCCATATGTAATAAATATATATATGGGTCCACTATGTAATCTTGAAATACTGAAATCTCGAAATTCAGTATTTCGAAATTACATATCCGAAAACCCAAGCACAACTCACAATTCTGAAAACACACAACCGCAAAATTCAAAATGCTGAAACTAAGCTACACATACAGTACACACATAAACACAAAACTCTCCCCCACAATCAAATAAATGCATCTACACTATAGATAAGCAGGGGGAAAGCCCCCTGCACCCCCCCCATGTGGGGGGCTGTGCCCCCCACATCCCCCTACTTATATATTCTAACTCCAAGATCGCACAAACAGAAACACAAACGAAACTCACACACACACACACACATCACAGTCACAACACGCACTTACACACACTAAAGCTCCTAACCAACACATTTACACACACAAACTTACCTAAATTCAGCCGATACATCTACACATCACACCAGCAGAAGCAGAAATTCAACATCTCTGTGCTTCGGGATTTTGAATTTCGCACTTCTGCCGGTTTTGGAACTTTGAGTTTTTGGCTATGTTACGGATGTTCCTTTATTCTTTCTCTAAGCGTTCTGTCTTGCCTACGTAAGGTTTTGAACCCAATAAACAGTGAGCCAAGTAAACAAGACTTTAACAGGAGGTGACATCAGGAATAGCACTGAGCAACTTGAGTGTGTGGATCATTAGACTGAGAGGTGATATTGGGCATGGACTGAATGATGTGATCCCTATAAAACCTAAGCTGAAATCTAGGAACCTAAGACGATGAATGTTTTTTGATTATGTATTATTGTTTTTTTTAATATTTTATATATATATATATATATATATATATATATATATATATGTTACATATGTATTTTTATGAATGTGTTATGGTTTTGTATTTAGGTGCTATGCATATGCTTTTATGAGACTGTTTATTTAAATAATTTGAGTGCCTTGATGTCACATGATTAATCAAGGGAGGTAGTATATGGTATTTAAACTGAGTTTTTTAGCTTGATAGACATTACCTGAAGAAGCAGCTTAGTCTGTGAAAGCGCTTGTGGTGTAGACAATAAAAGTTTTTTATTGAAACTGGCCATTTTGGAGTCCCTCTGTCTTGCTGGAATAATTTTTTGGTTTTCTTTACTGGGACTTCTTTACCAGAAAGGGTTGGTCTTTGTGTTTGTTCTGTCTGTTAATATTAAATGTTTTTTGCTGCAGCACAAATATACCCGAATATTCAATTAACATTTAAATTCAAATTTTTATTTTTTTATGTTTATTAATTGACAGTCTTTGCATATTAATATTTAGTGTATGTTCCTTTAATTTGGTTTAAGCGTGATGTAAGCCATTGCAAGTTTCTATTGGTCTGATTTAATTATTTGACCTTTTTGGAGGGTTGTTTAAATGGTATTGATTAAGTTTAAATTTTTTTCTAATTAAGTTCTAATGAAATAAAGAACGAAAGCGCTTAAAAATCAATCTTTTATCTGTGGATATTGATTGCTGCCGGTGGAGTTTGTGTGAGTCTTCAGTTTTTAGTTTTGAGTTGGTGGTGCAGTGTTTTGAGTTGGTGGTGCAGTGTTTTTATCAGTTTTTTGCTTGATATAGGTTTCACCTTTGATCTGTGAAGCAAACCACTTAATGTTCCTCTGAATACTAGTCTGTCGAGCCATTTTTTTTTTTAAATTTTGTTATTGTCCCTTGATACTTTCTGTAGCCTGGTACAAAGTAAGCCTGTGAAGTGTAAGTTATATCAGTGTCTCTTTCGATTCTTATCTGCAACACCATTAACATTTGTTGCTTTGGCATAAAAATATCGTACTTGTTTTCATTTTTGTTACTGATCTCTTCTTGGTGAATCAGTCTGACTTACCTTTATGAAAGTCATAGCATCATAAAGATATAACTGTAAATGTACTGCCTTTGTAATGGCCAGTTTTAGAAAGCCTTAGTCAGTTATCATTAATATCCTAGAACTTTTTATTTGTTTGTGTCTTTTGGCTTTTCCCGATTAGGGGTCGCCACAGCAGAACTCCGGTCCGCTAAACGTTTTCATTTATTTCCAGTGAAATTGCTTGTGCATAATATTGGCAATGCTGAAGTTCTGCAAATGTGAACATATCATGCAGTATAAAATGTATCTCTCCATGAGCACAGTGTTGAGATAATAAAGTACTCCTAAAAAGTGTTATTGGTGTTCTTGTGTGTTCTTTCTCAGTAACAGTGCATAAAATAGAAAAAAAATGGCAATGAGGTAATAAAATTATTCAGGTGATTCATATGGAAGAAAAATCAATGTGGTTAAGCCGACTATGGAGTCATGATCAGCATACAAGGAGAGAAATGAACACTTTTTCATGATGAATGATATTTCTGAGTTTAAGCAGATAACAGCATTGCTCAGTCTTAGGGATGTTTCTGCAGTAGTTACTTCAGAACCTGTTTCGTATTACTGAAATGTTAATGGACATGTTGAACTGTGAAACCTTTAAGAAAAGTGGAAATATTTTGTTTTAATCATGACATCTAAAATGCTGATGAAACTGTGATATATCGTATACAACTGAATCAAAGCCACATGAGGTGAATTATTAATTTGGTGCAAGTGGATGAAGCATTAGCAGATGGTGATTTGTGTTCTTCACAGTAAAGCTTGTCAGATAAAGTTGTTAATCGAATTTGCTTTTAACATGTCCAAGAGTGCTCAGCACAGCACTGGGCATGGAAACATGAGGCACCTGTTAGTACAGTGAGTAAAGTTGAAACTGAATCAAATAATCAGATATTCCTGTTTTTTTTACAGATCTCCATTATGGCTTTAACAAAAGTGATCCTTTGCTCCATACTCTTTTATTATTCCCATTCTTTTCTATGGCCATGACTTTTTATCTAAATAACTGTATACTCTATCTGCAGCAATACCTGTATATAACTTGTATGTTGTTGGGAGGCAGATTATTGGTCAGTAGTTCTTAGGGGCATCTGCAGGTTCACTTTTAAGTATGAGTATGGTTTTCTCCATTATTAGCGAGTCTGGTGTCATTTCAGGGTGTACATATAAGTAGCTTTTCCTCAAGTCTAAATCACAGTGCAAAGATGTTAATATCTTTAACCAAAAGTTAGGTACAGCATTTGAACCCAGTGTTTTCCATTTGGGATCCTTCCTTAACTTTATCTCCATATGAGTTACTTCATTCAAATCCATATATTCTATATCAGAGCCTCTTAACTGTTCATTTATGTATTTTATCCACTCAGCCTCCTTATTGTGCTCAACTGGGTCCTCACATATATTTCTCTAGAATGCATTAATTTCCTCTGTTCTTGGTGGTCTCTCAGCTATTGGTGTTTTCTTTTGTAGATCCCTGTAGAATTTCTTGGGGTCATCACTAATCTGATTGTTTTGTATCTCCTACGTTTTTCAGTCTGCACAGAGATTTTTAATTTATTTTTAGTGATAGTGTAATTCAAATCCTGATCTTTTTTGATGTTGTATTTTAGGTTTAGCTCATTCACTTTTCTAATAATTTTTAAATTGATTTATTTTTCTCTATTCTTCCAGTAATGGTGTTTCACAGTTGTTTCTAATCTTTGCTTCTATGGTGTTAATCTATTTGTCCCTTTATTTTCCTTTACTAATTTATACATTTTTGGTAATAAATAAATAAGTAATGCAATCTGTTAATTTCTGTTATTTTGTATAGATCTCTTTTTATAGTTCCATTTACTTTAATAATTTGACTTATTATTTTTTTGACAATGTGTCTTCTTCACTTTTAGCAGCCTCTGACACTCATACATAATATATTTATCCATTTCTATCAAATCCAGCAGGTTTTCTTTTAAATTATTTTCTTCCTGATTGAGAGTTTCTGCTACTCTTTGTGTTTCCTGCTGTTTCTGCCTATGTGTAGAAATATCTCTGCTTCAAAATTACTGTGACGTTTCATTTTGTGACCCATCTTTACTGCTTTCAACATTTAACTGGACTAATGAGTGATTTTCACTGCTACTGCACTGCTCTACCTCATCTGTCACTTCTTCAAACTCTACCCGTTTTAATAAATCACCACTCTGAAGTGAAGTTGCATCTATGATTCCCTTTCAAATCCTTCACTTCATAAGTGATCTATTACTTTGTATTCAGTTTCTTCCATTTCTTTTATCAAACTGCTTACTTATCACTACATTAGACTTCTCTGCTACTGTTCTTTTTTTTTGTAACATTTACCATGTCTGGATGCCCTTACCCATATGCATTTTCATTTTTTTTACTTTGCTTTACAATTATTAGTTAACATTGTTTTCTTTTCTGCATATAAACTCCTTTTGGGTCCATTTCTTTCTCTTTAATGCTGCAAATACCTGTGTACTTTTGTCTTTCCCTCTTAATTCTTCATTGCTTGCTTTCTTTTCTTACTCACTCTTCTTGCCTACATGTTGTTTTGTTTTTATTCAGTCAGTTAATGACCTTAAATTGGCATCTGTAATGTTTCCCATTTTTTCTGTTTCAGTGATTTTTCTCTTCTGTATTTTTCCCTTGCTGTTGCAATGTCACCCCTTTTCAGGAACTCTGGATTAGTTGAAGGAACAAAGCATAATTTTGTTTGTTTCCTCAAGTGTCCATATCTCTGTTTCCGGGCATCTTGCCTGGCTAACCTGTTTAATTAACTTTTTGTAGACTATTTTTTTTTTTGCCACACTGAGGCCTGTTAGCTCATTTGTTGGGTCAGGGGCTAACACTTTGGCAAGATCTATGTTACATCTGAAGGACTGTATACTAGTCTTTCTACCAGCTCTAACCCGGGTGCCTTTGCCATGGCTAAGCACTTTTTTTAACTTTTTGTGGGCTATTTTTTTTTTTTTTGCCACGGTGCGGCCTCTTAGATCATCGGTTGGATCAGGGCTTAACATTAAGATAAAATGTCTATCATCCCCGGAGGACTTTGCACTAGTCTTTCTACCAGTCCTGGCCATAGTGCCTTTGCCAGGGCTGGGCACTTTTTTATCCTGGGATGACTGCACATACCTCTTCCTGTTTTTCTTATTTTTTCCATGATGTGTATGAAAGTTATAAAATTTTCGCCACTGTGGGTGGGATTTAGTAATCAACAGGGCCCACTAAGACTTGAGGATGATTTCAGTTCAAAATAAACCCCCACTTTCCTTTTCTTTTTTTGTATTGATTTCATCTCTCCATCCATGCTTGATGATGATTCAAGTAAGTACATAAACATTAATGCACATAGTTGCAAGCATTTCCTTGGCTTGGCAAACTGATATGGGAAGACTATAGTTATCAAGATATAGTCCTAGAACCTTGTACAGGTGGCAGTTATAGAGAACACTGGACAGTGTATAGGTCATAGTTAATAATGGCGATGCTGGCATCACTGACGTCATTAAAATGCTGGTATAACACATTCGTGAAGCATTTCCCCCTTTGTAATAAGTTAAAGTAAGTAAAGTAATATTAGTTAAATTTGAAGAAGAGAGATTCTCACAGTAAAATTAATAACCATTATGACAATGTCTTTCTGGGAATATAAATGTAATTTTAATGTTATTGTAAACATTTGCATTCAGGGTTCACTGGGCACTACTTGATGCTTTGTATGTCTCTGTCAGTGCTGATTATATGAGTGTTTACAGTGTGAAAATGTCATCTTTCCCTTGGTAGTGTTTGAATAAGAGCACAGAAATCAATGGCAATTCGTAAATACAGTAATTCATTTACAGTTTATTTACATCTTCTAAACTGTACACTTCACAAAACATTAATGTCTTGAGTTATTAAGTGACTGTAATCCTTAGTAGTTTTTCTGAGAGACATTGCAAAATATGACAAATATATCCATGTATGTGTTAGTTTTGTTACACTCTTGGCTTTTATAGTGTAATAAATTCCATCTTTCCCATTAGTAAAACTCTATTGATAATGTTTGGAATGTTGGGGTAGAAGCATGCAGCAGGTGTCCGATTACGCTATTGCTGTAACATTGTAAAGACCATACAATGGCACTACCATGGTCCAGTGTTCTCCATTATCGCCATACAGGTGGCTTAAAGAGTAGATTATGTGACACAGAAATGCCAGGAAGAGAATACATATGAGAAATGTAAAGAATTATTAATGTGTAACAGAGTGCTGTTACGTTATCAACAAATCCTGCACTTAATAGTTTTTGATGCTTCTACATGTGATAATGGAGCTGTGTGTCAACGTTATGCTTTCAGATAAGGAAAATTCATTGTTTTCACATCTAGAAAACTCCTCAGCAGACAGAAAATATTCACAAATCGAGAAGGAATCTCTAGCTATAAGTTCTATTGTAAAGAAATTCCACTCATAATGTGGGGTAGTGGATCTAAGGTGGCTATAGCCCATAAACGTTTTGTTAACGTTATTTGTTGGGCATCATGGAAGCAGCACATATCCAGTGATGGGGACAGTCTTCTTATCTGTTTATGATTACCAGACCGAATATAGAATGTCACAGGTATATGCCAGAGCAGGTTCTCTCTCAAGAATTCCTCAAATGGAAATTATTGACAAGGTAAGGGAAGTTAAGGCAGAGTATATAAACGCTCCTATAGAAAATGATTTACAAGAAACTTCACAGCGTAATGAAATGATACAAAAAACCCCCAAAATAGAACAAAGAAGATTTTGGCAAAATTTAAACAACTTCCTCAAACCAAGTAAAAAAACAACCCCCACATTCTTTCCCATCTGAAACCAGCAGGAACATTGCGGACAAATTCAACAAGCACTTCATATCTAGTACTCTACTTAACTCAAACGATAATAACCTATACCCACCCCACCTAAACCCCAAGGCCATAGATCCACACTCCAACTCAACCTAACAACCATCCAGACAAATACCATCAAAAAATACATAAAATGAAACCACAACACTAGCTGTTGACAATCTGTCATCTGAATAACTCATTATAGCTGCTGACATTTGCTACCCTGTATCTAACCTAATTAATAGATGCATTACAGAAAACAACATTGCAGCCCTGTGAAAAGCTCCCGTCATAATCCCAATGCACAGAAGTGTCACACCCACTTCTTCTTCTTTCGGCTTTTCCTGGTTAGGGGTCGCCACAGCGGATCACCGTCCGCTCATGCTGTAAAATTATCACTCCATAGCAATCTTTTCTTCCCTCTCTAAAGAACTTGAAAAATACATACATCAGCAACTCCTATCCTTTCTACTTGATAAGCAATTACTTCCTCCTACTCAGGATGGTTTTCAGCCCCATCACAGCACTGAAATTGCCCTACTACATTTCCTAGATACCATTAATCAATGTATATCTGAGGTAATTTTTTTTCTCCACCCTTTTCTTGGACTTGTCAAAAGCCTTCAACCATGTCTGACATCAACTACTCTTCCGAAGACTAAATGTTATAGGCCTTACAACTCCCTCAACCAGCTAGTTCACCAGATACCTAATAAATCGCATCCAGTGTATTAAATAGAATTACTCCCACTCTACCTTCCTTCCATTCACTACAGGAGTCCCCAAAGGCTCCATACTTGGGCCTATACTTTTCAGTATTTTCATTAATCACATGCACTAGAAATCCAAACTCACCACCATAATGCAGTATGCTGACAATGCAACTTTAATTTGCTCAACCTCAAGTCTTCTCACCTTAGAAACAATCACACAATAAGGTTTCACCTCTATAGAAAACTGGCTAAATACATCTGAATTGTTCTAAAACCCAAACTAATCCTATTCCTTCACAAAAACATAAATCAAAACAACACAGAAATTAAAAATGTCACCAGCACAGAATTATCCATGATAACAAGTTAAAATTTGATCTGCACATTTACACTGCAGTCAAAAAGACAGACTGCAAACTAGGCTGTCTTTACAAAGCTAAGTGCCTGCTTAAGTGATCATCGTAAAAAAAAAACTGCATCTCCTTTCTCCTTCTTACCCTCCTGTATGCCTCAACTTATTTACAAATCTCAACTCTTCCACCATACAGAAACTAGAAAGTACCTACAGCAAAATTAGCAAATTTGCCTGCAGCCCCCAAAACCACTCCCACCACTACACTGTACGCTTTACCCTCAGCTGCCTTGAACTTCATCAACATATTATCCTCTCCCAGCTACTCACAACGGGTCTACTTCAAAGGATTGAAATTTCACAACATCGAACCTCTGATCATTGAAGACCAGATGATCAATGATGTGAAATATTGAACAGAAAAAAAAAAAACTAACAGGTAAAAACGTCTTTTTTCACTTTTTTGCACCCCCACGCCCCCTGCTACTATATACCAACTCCGCGATTGCACTACAGTGAAGAGAATGGTAACTTTCCTGTTCTGCACTGTACGGCAATCTCCTTTCACCAAGTTCGATATTTCACATCTTCTGGTCTTCACAGATCAGAGGTTCGATGTGGTGAAATTTCGATCCTTTGAATTAGACCCCTCACAACACACAAAATACTTCACCATCTACTTAAAACTCCCTTGGTTTCAAATTTCATCCAATGGCATGAACCAAATAAAAATCTAAGATTCTCAGAACTCATAAATCGGATAATTATTTCTGTGACTCGCTATTCTCTGTTGCCATCTCCAAGGCATGGAACAAATTTCCAAACCACATCAGGCTTTTAAATAACCTGCAACAATTCAAATTCACCCTAAAATGTCATCTGGCAACTAATAAAGTATGCTGCTGTGCCTCACCTACACTTTGAAGTATGCAATCCTAACTCTGCCCACTGTGGATACTATACAAATATATCAACATAGTATTTTTAATATTACTCATAATATCTTGAAAACATGTATTTCTTTAATTTGTTATGCTTTGTAAATAATGTTTATTGACCATTTTATTTTGAAATACTTTGTAAATAATGATCTGATGTTGCCTTTTTCATCTGTTCCCCAGCCTTTGGGTTTCTGATCTGACCTCAGGTCTGACTTTGGCTGATTCTCAGACCTTGGATCTGTAGCTCAAGCTCCTCCCCTTACCCATAATACTCTCCTAAGCCTAGATTACTTCAGATCTCATTTGTCACTATAGAGATCAGATGTAGTCAGATGTACTTGGTGTAGGTTGTGTTTTTTGGAAATAAGTACTTGCCTATTGTTGACTGAGTACTCTACTTTTCAAGGTCTTTATCTCCTTTTTGTTTGCCCTATCCTCCCCAGTTTATTAAAAAAAAAGTAAAGTATATTTTAGAAAACTTTCTGTCTGCTCATCATATCTGCATAGTTGCCTTTCTATATCTTTCAGACCTTGTGCCTTTTCATCCTTTCTACTATTTCCCTTCTAGTAGTCTCTTCTACCATTGTTCCTTTTCCTTCTTGGGAGGTTTATCATTACCACTGCTGGTATTTATTCTAAACTAGACATTTTCTCCTTGAGTGTTTCTAGGTGTTTGTCTTTCCTTGCTGTTTTAGGACTGTGATGGTTTATAAAAGTTCCTCTTGTGGACATAAGATACCTAACTCGGATGCCCACTCTGAGTGTGCATACAATCTTGGGGACACACATTTAGAGTTAGAGTATGAAATTTGTTCCAGCTTCAACCACAGGTCTTTGGTTTAGTGTAGGAAAAATTAGTTCTTAAGGATCCGTTGCCTTCCTCTTCTTCCTTATCTGAAGCTTCCTCATCTACTCAGAAACTGGAAGAGAAACATCAAAGTGAAAAGAGAGAGAAAGCCAAAGATAAGGCAAGGGAGTTGAGAAAACGCAACCTTAACCATTCTCCTCACTTGGCTCTAGCTTTGGCTACTTCAGCCAAAATTTCTAAGACATCGGATCCTTTAACTCCTTCAAATCTGAAGACTTCAGCTGCTAAGTCAGCATCCATTTGACAGCCTCGTTTCTCTCAGGAGTGACTCCCATCAGGCTACATTCCCCTCTTCTGCAAGAGACTCCACGCAAATTGTCAAGACTCAATCTCAGTCTACCTCCTCATCCTACAGGTGTACCAGGAGCCTATCTAAAGCAGATGTGGACAGGATAATGAGAAAATTTCAAAGGACCCAAATTCAGCAACAGGTTCAGAAATTACCATTAGAAGCCACATCTGTATGTTCCTTTGTGACTTTGCAGAGCCTTGCAAGATATCTTCCATCAATGCATCCTTTGATGGTGAACAGGATGAGAAAACCCTATCTCCCTTAGGGACATTTTTTCTACCTCTCAGAAGACCTCAAGAAACCAGAAAGGTGGTGGAAAGAAGTGATTCCGGAAATTGCAAGGGTTCTCGCAGAACTCCTATGGAGATAGATACACCCAAGGCAGAGGGGGATCTCTAATGGCACATGTCTCCCACAAGGCAAGGGGAGCCTGCAAAACCAAGGCTTCAGAGGCTGCTTTACCAAAAAGCCTTTTCAGCACCCCTAAGTGGTTGCCAGACTGCTGAACTCTGGAGGCAATCAGGGGGTGCTTATCTCTACACCTGGAAGCCTGGATATCCATCAACAAAAATGTCTGGGTGCAGAGAATAATTACCAGACACTATTACATTCCTTTTTTCCTGCCCACCACCTGTTCGCCCATGAAAAATTACCAATGTACCATCTCATCAGAGAAAAGAAATAGCCTTAGAGTCAGAAAAGCTGGTAAGAAAATGAGTCATCCAAAAAGCCCCACCAGATCAACGAGGATTCAGAAGGTTTTCAAAATTTTTTTTGGTGCCAAAGAAAATGGGGGAACTCAGACCAATATTGGATGGTGGACCTAAGCCATCTAAACCAATTTCTCAAACACTTCTAAATGATCACAGTTCAGTCCGTTTTTCTTCTTTTGAGCAAGGACGATTGGATGTGCATGATAGACCTCCAGGATGGGTACTATCAGATAAAAATAGACAGATGATCCAGAAGATACCTTTGCTTCCAGCTTGGAGCTAGCCACTTTCATTTCGGAGACCTGCCCTTTGGTCTCACTACAGCCCCCTTGGTGTTTGCCATATGCATAGCAGTTACAGCTCCCCTGAGATTGCTGGGAATCTGGGTGTTTCTATATCTCAACGACAGGCTCCTCATGACTCTCATCTGGCAGCTACTGACATATGCCAAGGGCTACATGCTCCATTTATAACTTCACCTGGGCATCACAATCAACTAGAACAAGTCTCACCTCCTTCCCATTGAAATACTAGAGTTTATAGGAGTTCATCTGGTCACAGTTTTTCAAGTAGCTTGGCTTCCTCAAACCAGATTATCCAAATTGCAGCTTTAAACAAAAGATCTGCTATCTCGTCAGTCACCACTAGCCAGGCTGGTCCTTCAGCTTCTGTGGTTAATGGCAGCCTCCACAATCCTTCTACCTTTAGCGAGATACTACATAAGAGTACTACAGTGGAATCTAGTTTAGTACATCTTATCTGTGAATTGACATCCCATTACATCTCCTGTTTGAATCGCAAAGATCTGCCAACAGGATATATCCTGATGGATCCATGCACCAGATATTTTGCAGGACCACTCCTTTGTTCTGCTGTTGCCTAAGGTCACAGTGACCATTGGCACTTCCAATTGGGATGAGGGTATTACCTGGGACAGACAGTTCAAGACACGTCGACCCCCTTGGAGGCCAACCTTTACATCAGTGTCCTAGAGATGAGGGCAGTCCTTAGTGTTACAGGTATTTCAAGACGTTCTGCCACAGGGACATTTGCTATACAGACAGACAACATGTTGGTGGTCTTGTACATCAACAAACAGAGGAATCTGCTCTTACCCCTTATGGCAGGAGGCAATGTGAGTGTGGCAATGGGCAATCTCTTGTAACCGCTTTCTTTTAGCAGCACTTATTCTGCGGAAGTCCAATATTTTAATGGACAGACTAAGCAGATCTGTTCTTATACCTCACAAGTGGTCTCTCAATCCTTCAGTGGCAGAGCAGATTTTTCACCAGTGGGATCAACCATGCTGCAACCTGTTTGCCTCTGTCCACAATTTCAAATGCATAAGTTTTTTTTTTCCCTAAGAGGGGAAGTCACCAAGGGACACTCTGATACATGATTGGCCCTTGACTCCTTTATGCCTACTCTCCCACACCTCTCATATCAAAGTTTTTTACAGAAAGGTTGTCAAGTGAAGAGCAAGTTGATCTTCATTGTCCCATTCTGGCCTTGACAAGTGTGGTTCCTAATCTTGGGTTCTGGATCCCCTTCCAGATCTTCTCTCACCCCTATGGGCTACCTCACCTAGACATACAAGCCCTCAGGTTAACCACATGGTTTCTCCATTTCCAGTGATGGCTAAACAGTCCATACTTTCTTCCCAGGTTTTTCACAGCCTTACTTCTGAAAAAAATCTCCAATAGGAAGATATACAAGAGCAAATGGAAATTATTCTCTATCTGGGCTAACAAGAGAAATTTAGACCTTTTTTCAGTGCCCATTCCAACAGTTTTAGAATTTCTGGCTTCCATTTTTCAATTTTTCATAATGGAGTAAGTTAGTCTACAATCAAAGTACAGATAGCTGCAATCTCCAATTTTCATGTAGACAAAGATCATTTGTCATTGGCCTTCCATAGGTTATACAAGGCCTTCCTTTAAAGGTATGTTTTTGCTCAGGCCTCCTATCAAGGACCCTACCCCTCCTTGGAACTTGACAGTTCTTCTCCAGGCCTTGACTCAGTTTCCCTTTGAGCCTACAGCAAAGGCTGATTTAAATGTTTTTGTCCTAGAAAAACATTTTTCTAGTTGCTGTTACATCTTCTAGAAGAGTTTTGGAACTTCAGTCTTTATCTTGCCAGCCACCTTATGTCATTTTTAATAAAGATAGAGTTTTTCTTTGCCCCAGTCTGTCCTTTCTTCTGAAAGTAGTTTCTGAATTTACCCTTAATCAGTCCATTAATGTACCACTATTCTTCACAAAATTCTCCAGTAAAGTGGAATATGTGCTTCATTTATAGGATCTCCACAAAACAAAAGCTTTCAGGAAATTGGGCCAATTGTTTATTTCATTTTCAAAAGCTAAGTTGGGACAATCAGTGTCTAAAGCTACTTTAGGACAATGTCTCAATGAATGTATTTCTTATGCTTATAAACACAAGGGTTTATCTTTACCAAGACCACCATGAGCTTGTTCCACAAGGTCAGTCTCCACTTCTGCTGGTTTCTTATCCAGAACTTCCATAGATTACATTTATGCTGCTGCTACTTGGTCCAGTGCTCATATATTTGTACCTCATTATAAGTTGGATGTACTTTCTCTGAACAGGGCAGCATCTGGTTCTGCCGTACTCTGGAATATTCTTACATGAGACCATCCTGGGTTGATACTAGCTGGAATTGTCCCAAAGGTTGAAGAACAGACAAAAAAGGCAACATCAGATGCAAAAGTTATGTACTCACCATAACTATGCATCTGTGTTTTCTGTTTTTGTCCTTCCTCAGCCTACCCTCCCTTCTTCCTCCTTCCAGTGGAAGAAGATTTTCATATGGTCTCCTGGTATGACCTGGAGGTATTTCCCTTTTTTGGTCTTTACTTTTCTTAGCTCCAGATACCTTTCCTGTCATGTTTCTAGACATTTATAGAGTTGTGTCCTATCAATGTATTGATATCAAGGGAGCAAATTCAAGCTGAGGTAATCTGGGACTTGGGGGAGGACTATGGATAAGGGAAGGAGCTTGAGCCACAGATCTAATGTCTGAGAAGTGGCTGAAGTTGGAACTGAGGTCAGATTTGAAACCCAAAGGTTGAAGAAGGACAAAAACAGATGCATCATTATGGTGAGTATATAACTTTTCTCTTATTGACGTTTTCTTTTGAATGATCAAAAATGTATTTCTGTCCTTGTTTTGCAGCTTTTCTTCCAGGGCCTCTGCTGAAAATGGGCATTTCTGTTCCAGATGGACTTTCCCAATAAACAAAAGCAAATAAATACATAAATAAGATCTGAGAATAAATCATTGGGGTAGAACTATCTGATAAACAAATCATACATAGGAGGAAAAAGTAATGTGTAAACCACAGGTAGCACCCAAGTTCAAAAATTAAAGCCATACTTAGCCTGTGCTTCCACACCAGTAGCACCACATGGAGCGACAGATACCTAATCCAATCTATGCCCAATTTCTGGAACAGGTTACCTTAAGTATCAAGCAGAGTACTGCTCTGTCAGACTTTAAAACCAGAATGGATGACTGGATGGGTGATCGTACATTTTCACTGGGGATATGTGGATAACATCTACTTAACGGGAGACATTGTTAGCTTCCCACAGCATTGGGTGATGTCGCTGAGTGTCTCAGTAGTCTCCTTTGGTCTTAGTAAAAACTTGCCAACCAAGGAACTTCATTAAAAGTTCTAACAAGGTCTATGCAATCAACTAAGGCCTTCTTTAACCTCAAACTAGTAATGAAAATGAAAGAAAACAAAGTATTCTTTAATTATATAAGCGAACATACTTATGATACTCAGAATTCTAGTGCCCTAGAAATTGTTAGTGCATTATGCTTTGAACCACAAGACTGGTATCTTTGTGAACCCACCATCAGTACCTCAGCAACTAAGGGCAATACAGTAATTGATCTAGATTCTACCCCCCTCCCATCATGTCTTCTGATTAAACTAAGGCAGCATTAGGCAAAGTCAAGAATACGAATTGCATGAGCTACAGTAACAGCCCAGTGAGTTATTTTAAGTCTTGTAGCCTTCCTTCCTCCTTCACATACCATTAAATCAGAGCTTCTCCACATCCTTTTACCACCTGCTATGACAGCAGGTCACAGTGATCCCTGTCCATAAGGGAATATCTGTAGTTGATCATTTCCTGTGCAACTTTAGGGAAAGAGCATTCTGGAACTTGTTCAGTGGGGTCTATGTGGTACCCTACTTCTAAATATGAACCAGTACAGATTTGTTATGGGAAGGTCATGCCTAGTAGATTTGGTTACCTATTTTCAAGGAGGTAACACCTTCCCTGGATAAGGGGTTAAGTGCATATACAACCTACCTTCATTTTAAGACGACCATCAACACTAGTCCACTGAAGGAGTTATAAACAAACTCAAAAGAGTTCTGTGTCACTGCATACCTCATCACTGGATTGGCCAGTGAATTTCCAGTAGAATACAAGTGGTAAAGGTTTCGCAATTAGCAAAAAGGATTAAGGCTATAAGCTTTACAGAACTTTCAAGGCTGTTTTAGTCTAATGACCATGTGCATCTTGCCAATGCTCACCCAGAGTCTTTGCCTCATTTCTGTAGGAGGGAGATATCAATTAGTCTTGGAGTAAATTTCAGTTCCCATCCGGTTACCCAGGTTATGTTAGAAGAAGGGTATTGAATCACACTGTTTAACATGCAGAGGAAGTTTTTTCCAGGAAAGGGGAGGCACTGAATGAGGAACCTTTCTCTCCATCACATTCTATTTATCATTTGGTGAAGATTTGGGTCTCTGGTTATAGTGTTAGCTAAGCTGTTTGACTTGCAGAGATATAGGAGATCAAGGACTACTGGGTCCACGATGGAGTGGTAAGCAAGGTCCAGATCACCCCACAGGCGTATATAAGACATAGCGCACACAGACAATGTGCACAGACAGAGCTTCCAGTCTTTCCTAGCAATTAAGGTTTGTAAGATTAGAGATCTTTTTAGCTAGGAACCTCCGGAGATTTTCTAGTTTTTTTAATGTCACGTGAATTACATACCAAAGGGAGCATTGTACTCTATAATAGGTGTGATCAGTGCTGAGTACAGAGATCAACACTCCCTTTGGTATGTACCTATTAATGAGCTGCTTCCTGTTTTTGGGGTGTGATTCCTACAGCCTACATGCATTCTGAGCAAGTCGCTTTACCGGAGAGAGCTCTGAAGTTGCCTATGGAAAGGGACATTTGTGTCCAGTAGACTTGCATGATTAACAAATAAAATTAAAATTAAAGGAGAAAGGTCAACTGTACTTAACTGTTGAAAGTGTTTGTGGTATTCCACAGGTTGCAGTTCTCAATTCGCTTCTCTTAGCATATTTTTTTTGTTTGCACTGGTTAATAACAAGAGCCTTCAGCTCACTAATTTTGCTGGTCACTGTAAACTAAGTAGCATTGTCCTCCACGCTTCAAATCCAACAATTCTTTAGAAAGCCCTGTCACTCTGTACCTGATGAAAAACAAATGGCTTAGCGTTTATTGTTAACAAATGTAGCATAATAACTTTTCGAAAGGAAGTGGTTGTGCCTCCTGGAGTATTTTGGGGATACCACTAAGATAGAGTATATTAGGGCTTACATGCATAGGTTCATAGGTTCATACTAGGCTATCTGCCCGAGGGCATTTACAAGCCTAGCCTATAGTTTTGTGGCTTACGCCACCCCTTTAGTATGGGGAACTATACCCATTATTTTGCTGTGCCTCTGTTGAGCAGTGACACTGAGGTAATCCCTGGGGTATATCTGCGATCTCCCATCCATTGGTCAAGATTTCTCTTGAACAAGGCCAGCGAGGTGCTCTGCCTCACATATACCGGGATTTTATTCCACAGCATAGGGAGTCTTTGGGTGATGAATCTATCCCTCCAGCACGTCCTATTAATAGCCGTGTCGAGGTTTAAGTCTCCCGCCCTTGTGGCTCTGACGGATCTAGATTTTTGAGGTGAAGCATATTCATCAAATCTGGGTTTGACATGGCCTTGTATGTTAGGCAAAGGTCACCTCTGAGCAAGCGGTGGCGACTGAATAGAGCTGGAGTTCTTTCAGTCGGGCAGCATAGGACAGATGTTTGAGACCCTTTATCCTTTTGGTGAGGAACTTTTGTGGCCTCTCCAGCTGCTGCAAGTGTCGGGTCAGATACATTCCGAATGGGGCATTGTACTCAATCATTGGTCTGATGAGTGATGAGTATAGGAGACTATGACCTCCTTGATCTAGATGAGAATCCCTTCATGATAAGGTGGGCAATGTAGAAGGTCTTCCTAACTACTTTAGCTACATGGGTGTCGAATGACAGACTACTATCAACCTGGGTCCCCAGGTCCCTGATAACTTCTTCTGTACTCAGTGGATTGCCACCTATTTGGTAGCTAGGGGTAACCTTGTTTTTCCCGAAGGGTATGACTATGCATTTTTGGCATTTAACTTTAGGCCATGGCTCTGGCACCAGTTATCCGTTTCTGTGAGACCCTTCTGAAGGATATCTGTGTCAGATGTGTTTTCTACTATGGCACCCAGTTTGCAGTCATCTGCAAACTTTGTCAGCCATAACCCTCCTGTGTTTGCTTGTACTTCGGAAAAGTAGATGCCAAACAAGAGTGGGCCCAGGACTGAGCCCTGTGGTACACCACTTGTGACAGGCTTTGAGTCTGACATGGCGCCAGCAACTCTGACCCTGTGGGTTCTGTCACTCAGCCAGTTTGCAACCCATCTTGTGATGTATGGGTTAACATTTAAGCTGATGAGTTTTTCAATGATACCCGAGTGGGGTATTGTATCAAAGGCCTTCGCCAGATCGAGGTAGGCTGTATGGACTGCCTTTCCCTCATAGATGGGATCTCACCTTTGGCCAGCAGATTGCCAGAATAGTTTAAAAAGTCATGTTGTGGCTTATGTGATACTCAAGAGGATTATTACTAGCCAGTTCATTGAGGTCATCATTCCACTATTGTATGGCTGGTCACCGATGCTAATACCCTTTTATGTAGTCTCTTGGCAAGATATCTTGTTCTGCTAAAGAAGGTTCAAAGGTTTCTCATTAAGAGGGAAGATATGTTTGACAATCTGGGTTCCTCAGACTTCACATGATGCCCACCTTCTCATTGTTATATACCATCTTCAAGAGTGGATTTATGTTTTGGACCATGAAAGACTCTTCACTTTGAGACTGTCTTTATGGAGTGTATCAGCCGTAGTCCCACTGTGTGCTCAAAGGCAATCATTTTCTCGTCTTTGAGATTGTCTGTGTAGAACATAGTGTACATATACGTCTGCAAAAGCAGTCAACCTTACAATGTTTGTGTCTTTCGGCTTTTCCCGGTTAGGGGTCGCCACAGTGGAACTCTGTTCCGCTAATGATTGGCAGTAAATTTTTACGTACTGGCTTGCTGGGCCTAACGCACAACCTTCAATGAAGGAACGCCCATTCACGCATGTTGCTACACAGAAGACGCTCTAACTGAGAATCGAACGGCAACGTCTAACTGAGAATCGAATGGGCAACGTCTAACTGTGAGGTGACAACGCTACCGCAGCACCACGCAGTCAACCTTACAATATCTATTAATAATAGTTGTAAACACAAATAGTTTACCATAAAATGGTTTCATCCCTTTAGAAGTGAATTTACCCTGCCATTAAAACAGTGAGAGTCCATTCACACTTTTAAAATGGACCTTGCTGAAAATACAAGTTTCTACATGGGACAATAACCTTCAAGCTTCTAAAAGGCATTTAGGCCATGAGCTTGTTACTGAAACTCTAAACCTATAAACAGAGGTCCTTATCACAGTGAAAATTATTTAATTTCATCAGTCAAGTACTATGATACACATTTGGAATTTGATGGAGATCAGTCAAGATCATTTGAAGTAAAACAGGAGAGTAGGGCTCTTTGTCCTTAAACCATTTCTCTTATGTTTGGAGAGCAAGAAGTTAAGCAGTTCCATTGCAAAATTGCCCCTTCTATTTCTCTAAGACTAGGTTAGGGTAAGGAAGTGCAAAAAGGTATGGCGCTATGAGACATCATTGTATGCCTGTCTTTATTAGCATGTACTAATGTGTCACACCCTAGCAGTGTGTTGGGATGAGAAAGTGTAAGGACCCCCACAGGTAATCTGTTTAAGTGATCTTTCAAGGTCCTACGCTAGCAGTCAAGGCTAGCCACAACAGTAGGTCTGAGAATACTAAAGCAGCAACATAAGGCAATGAGGATTGATATGACATGACTAAGGAATCAGGAAGGCGACTCAGTTAATAAAATTGAGAAGGAAAATACAGATAAAAAAATATCTTGCTGCCTTTCTAAAAATGTTTTAGTTTAGTACTACTGGATATGCTGAGACTACACCAAATGTATTTACTGCATTTGATTTATATTACTTTATAATTATTTGTTGTGAAAAGCCACCAGAAAAAAAAGTAATAAGATGAATCTTTAAACATTGCAGGTTGTCACAGAACCCTGTTTAAAGAGACCATAATGGATCATGCTTCTGTTTAATAATGGGATTAGACATTTTTTTGTTTTTCTACATCCTCATGTTCAGATATTCATTCGTATAATGCTGTTCAACATTTTGTCGTTTTTTTTTTTTTTTACTGCACCCAAGTGTTCAGATATTCAGTCATATAATGTCACTGTTTATGAGACAGGTACATTTGAGCCTCTTTGCTCTAGAGACAGTCAGGCGACTGTTTGGAATGCTGTCCAGATGGTGCAGAGAGAAATGATACGTATGAGTTCCCTTGGCCATGTTTCAGTGGACAGGAGTAGTATAGTCAGCAGTAATGCTTGGCTGCTTCAAGGACAAGCCCTAGAAACCAGACTGCTGCTGTGCACACAGTGGGAATAACGTGGACTAGAAACCCAAGAGGGGGGGTGATGAAGAACTGCTGAGAGATGCATATTTCTTTCAGTGGCAGAGCACTGCACTACAGCACATCTATAAAAAGTTGAAATGCACAATATGCATAGTGCAGGAAATTAACAAATGCAGGTTCTGTAGGGTGTGAACTGAAAATCTTCATTATGTAATAATTCATTAATTTATTCATTCTTATTTTTAGTTAACTTAATCTCTGGTACCAGATAAGAATTCTGAACAGGAAATACTTGTTTCCCTGGTTCATCCTAAAGGGCTGCAGTGAAACAAAGATAAAATATATATAATGCTGAATGTGCAGCAGGTTTATACTTTGGTAGAGCAGTCCTGCAGAATTCAAAGTTAAAAGTAGTTTCCTGCAAGAAGCTTTGTATAAAATATATAACGGTAAAACAAAGCAGTTGTTCCTTTGAAAGGTTACTACCTTGTTTAGCCTTTATTAATGAGATAAAAGCAAACTGACAGAATTTCTGCTTTGGGAACTGACCTGGGAGCCTTGCTGTGCTTAAATGACTGACCTTTATTCAAAGTCACACAGTATGCAGGTTTGAGCTGCCAGAATCCAACCCAGTTCTGTGGGGTATACCAGATTTTTACATCCAGTTCCTCTAATCACCAAGGTATATTTGTGTCAGTCGATGTAACAATTACAAGCGTTGTATAGACATTCTTTTTCATAGTGCAGAAATCCTTTGAAAGAACATTGAATATAATACAGTTATCAGAATGTCCAGATTTAATGTGGTCTTTAAATCCCTGCTCTTCAAAATTTATTCTTTTTTAAAACTGTTTCACTTTTTTACTGGTTGGTTATATTACCTTGTTAGTTTTCTGGCACAGCATCAGTTTTCATTACAGCAAACTAATGCAGTGAGTTGTAGCCATAACATTGATGTACTGTCTCACTCTTCGTCTCTCACAGCTGTGCCATTCTGAGCAAGGTCACAGCAATCTGCCTTTCATGATCTTAGAAGATTGCATTTTGAAAAGATGTTATTAATTCAAAAAAAAAAAAAAAACCCTCACTGCACCTCTCCATAGTACAATGATGCAAAAAAAAACACAGACTAGAGAGCTGCCTCCTTTAAAAAGGTCACTATAGATTGACCTTTGTTCCAATTCTTACAGCATCACCAGGAATAGGTTTACCTTTCACATCTAAATACTGGACAGCTTTAGAAATGCACTCCTTTTATTTATTGCATTTGGTCATTTAAAAATATTCTTCAAAAAGGCAAATATGTATATTACAGCTGTATTCCGGGAAGATAGTTTTTATTGTCTCTATATTGTCTGATTCTGAGATTTATGAAATGAAATGAGATTTTCTTCTTTAAAAAAATTGACAGATGCCAACTGTAGTGGCCATAAACATTGCAGATCTTGTTACAAAAATTATAACAATGCAGTTAAATAAAAAAACACAAACTATGAGATAAAAAGTATTGTCAAATGAAATTATCTCATACATAATGTCAGTATTTAAAAAGCTAGCACCACCAACTCTTCTGCAATGGCTCCTTGTGTTTTATTTGTCTTTTTTCTATTTCTGCATGTAATTAATTGCATTCATAACAAGGGTTCTTATCAATAAGGAGCAAACTCCAAAGGAACATGAAATGTCACTGCTGCTGTCACCAGCTGTGCTGTTACTTAATAATTATTCACATTTCTCATGGGATAAATATCTATCATAGAGTTCAGATTTGTAGAAAGAAACACAATATAATCTGAGTACTTATCGGGGAAAAAGACCTTAAATTATAGAGCTTTTTGATTCAAGATGCAGCTTTTGAATTTTCTGATTGACAGGTTATTATGTTTCACTTCAGTGTTTTAGTCAAGGATTTGTTCATATTTTTATGTCCGGTATATATACATGTATTGTTCTTTAACTTTAAGAAGGATTATTTGTTGTTAATTATTTAAATGGAAAAAGATGTAATCTTAATTACAAAATAGCAAGTGCTTGCTGAGTAGTTAGTCATAGCTTCTTTACATTACATGTTGAGGGTCCATGAAGAAGGAGATGCGATTATAGAAACATGCATCAAAATTGCTAATGTCAATATTCCCATGTTTTGCTATTGGTTAAGCATATTGTTTTTGACAGGCCAGATTTAGCAATGCAAAATTACATAATTACAAACAACACTTCAGACATATAGAATTTTTACTAAGATTTCATTTCATTTTTTTAATCATATGAGTGGCCTTGGAACAAATAAAAAAATGCATATGTAAGTAAAAAGGGAGATCTACCCGTCACTGACACTGTCAGTATGTACAGTTCTGGGGAAACATAAAAACATGTAAGTACTATAAGAAGTAGAGTAAGGGTGGTATTCAGAGTAATGGGGGGTTCAGTGAGTCTTGTACCTGGTACAGGAGATGCACATATGGGCTCCGCTGCTTCTCCAAAGCCCTGTCAACAGCAGTTTCCACCACATCCTGCAGCAGAAGCTGATCATACTGCTGCTGCTGACTGTGGTGACCTGGGCTGACTGCAGGGGAAGAAAAACACTTCTCCTGATGCTGCAAACCCAGGATTTGCAGGTGGTTTGGCTTGTCTCTCTCCCTTGGATTTGCAGGTAATAGGGCTCTCTCCCTTTCCATAGTGGAGAACTGCAGATGAGATGCCATGGCTGTTAAGGACTTGCAGAGGGAGACAAAAGGGGCAGAAAGAAGTCATCATAATTTAATTAATGAAGTATTGCAAATTAGCTCAATACATATTAAATGAAAAGAGAGACATATGTAGTGTTGGGGACCAACTCTTCCAGCCTCCAGTGGTAGGTGCAGTGTTTCAGTTCTGTTT
This sequence comes from Protopterus annectens, assembly GCF_019279795.1. Taxonomy (NCBI): domain Eukaryota; kingdom Metazoa; phylum Chordata; order Ceratodontiformes; family Protopteridae; genus Protopterus; species Protopterus annectens. Next base: position 726,980,853 of record NC_056747.1, read on the forward strand.
TCTCCCATGCTACAAAGCAAAATGAAAAAAAAAGAGAAAGGGAATTGCTGGCCCAGCTCAGGCACTGGTATTTAACATAAAGAATGACATTATGTTGACATGATATGTTAATGTCCTGTTCATATGAGGTGAACTCCTGTCAGGAAACTTAGTGATAAACCCTTGAAGTATGCCTGTGGACAGATGATACTCGCATAGCCTACCCATCCAAATAAAGAACAACTCCTCAAATAAATCTTTTTCAGAATATAGGACTTACGGATCCTTCCCATTCGTATGCCCTGAGTAATCGCTGTCTTGATAAAGTGGCATAAAATGCACTGTGCTACACGCAGGATGTACAATGCTAAGAAATGGTGAATAAAATAATGGCCATTTTTTGTGGAAATTAGGAAAAAATACATAAATCCCCTGCTTAAAGTAATATATTCCTATAGAATGTATACTGATTGTCATTGTATTACAAAATTGCAATTCAGCTGAATACTTGATAGTGCTCTGGTGAAAAAAAGCAGTATGGCTATGGAAAGATACCCATCTTGTAGTGCATGTACAAATGTTTTACGCTGCAATTATAAATGCATCATGTGTAACTTAAATGTGGAGATTTTCTCCCTGGGCCTCTGCTGAAAATAGGGTTTACCAAGTGTGACTTTTCCTGGACAACAAAGACAAATAAATAAATCATAAATAAATTACAACTACTGAATTGCAATACTAAAAAGTCAAGGGAATGAATACTTATTCAGTAACTCTAGGTGTTGCTCATGAATGTCTGCCACCCACTGGGCAAGCTGTGTTAGGCCACCTTCTCTGGAGGTCATCAAAGTAGTGACAACACTGCTGTTCAGATCTGGGGATTCTGATTTCACTAACTGGTCAGCAAGCTCTTATCAAACATCAGTACATGCAGCCTCTCCCTGTAGGTGTTGCAGTAGTGGTGTAGAAATATTTTTGTCTCCCTGGCATACCACCACCAGGCTCTGTCCTAAGCTTTCAAGATGCAAAATGGTAGCTGATCTGTGAATGTGAGACTGCTAGGGTATGAACCATGCCTAATGCAACATGACTACAAGCAGCTCAGGTAGTTGCAGGTTGGGCGTTGCTGCACAGAGCAAGACCATGCAAATGCACAATTCAGGCAGATGCACATACATTTGCCAGTTAGAGCTCATTCTTGCTCGTGCAAACCTGCAGTGATGGGGATCTGTGCACATCTGTGCAATTGTGTGATTCATAGAACAGTCTTCCTAAACGTCTCATTCATATAAAAACATGCAAAGGTGCCAGCTGTTGTTGAAGCATTGTTCTCATTGCCATTTTGTGCACCACTGTTTACCATGTTTCTTTAAAAATAATGGTGAAAGCTAAAGTAACAGCAAAAATATATATTTAAACTGAAGCTGAAGGTGTGAAAGTGTGACCATATTTGGAACATTTCCTTATAGTAAGGATAGGACAGACAGTCCAACCACATTACTGGTAAGAAAAAAAATCTATTATTATTAATAGCAACTGCCATTTACTCAGAAAATTCAATGTAAGTACCTGTGAAGTTCTCCTTTTTATTACATGCTACAGTAAGCATTATTTGTCAGGACCATTGTGCACAGATATGATTGAATGCAATGCAACATAGCATCTCTCATCTTGAATGCCACAGACTGAATTTCCACCAGTCACGTAACATATAGCTCTAAAGTCACATACGTCGTTCAGTTGTTAAGGGTGTGTGATGTACAGCTCAGTGTACACAGAGAAATCTACACACACAGAAATGCTCACATAAATACTCCAGTGCTAATCAAAACTTAACAGAGTTGAGTGGCAGTCTTAGACACGGGCAGGGTGGGGTACATATTACATTAGTGCATGACACTTTCACAGATAGCAGTTCCCATATGCTAATCATAAGGTCAACATATTACAGCAGCAGAGAGGAAGATTAAGCAGGCTAACTTCACTTCCACATCCTCATGGCTGCATTTAAGACCTACAGTAAATGCTTCTTTGGAAAAGGAGGTCCCAAACAGGAAGAACGTGCTAATGTATGGAACTAAGAGGTTGCCTTGCATAATGCTATTACTGGCAGAAATGGTGTTTTGGCACAGTGTAGGAAAAGAGATAATGACATGGCGTCCCATGCCAGGAGTAAAGCAAGGTAGAATATACTTGCTGATGACACCACTGGTGCCGGTCCTTCCACTGTGCAAACCTGACATCTGGTATTTGCTATGGTGAGGATGAGAGTATAGGTTCATAGGGTCATACTAGGCTATCTGCCCTAGGGCATTTATAAGCCTAGCCAGAGTGTGTGTGGGGCTTTCACCACCCCTTAGGATGAGAATACTATACCCATTAGTTTGCTGTGCCTCTGTCCAGCAGTGATACAGAGATGATTCCCGGGGTAAACCTACGATCTCCCATCCACTCGTCAAGATTTCTCTTGAACAGAGTCAGTGAGGGGCTCTGCCTCACATGGACTGGGATTCTGTTCCATAGTGTAGGGAGTCTCTGGGTGATGAATCTGTCCCTCCAGCATGTCCTATTTATATCCGTGTTGAGGTTTAAGTCTCTTGTTCTCGTGGCTCTGGTGGATTTGGATTTTTTGAGGTGGAGCATGTCCATTAATTCCGGGTTGGACATGGCCTTGTATGTCAGGCACAGATCACCTCTGAGCAGACGGTATGCGACTGAATAGAGCTGGAGTTTCTTCAGTCGGGCATCGTATGACATATGTTTGAGCCCCTTTATCCTTTTGGTGAGGAACTTTTGGGGTCTTTCCAACTGCTGCAGGTGTCGGGTAAGGTACATTCCGAATGGGGCGTTGTACTCAATCATTAGTCTAAGTGAAGAGTACAGGGGTACAGTGACCTCTCCTGATCTGGATGTGAATCCCTTCATGATCAGGTGGGCAATGTAGAAGGTCTTCCTAACCACTTTGGCAATGTGAGTGTCAAAAGAGAGGTTACTGTCAACTTGGGTCCCCAGGTCCCTGATAACTTCTTCCGTGTTTAATGGATTACCACCTATGTGGTAATTAGGGGTTACCTTGTTTTTCCCAAAGGGTATGACTATACATTTTTTGGCATTTAGCTTAAGGCCATGGCTCTGGCACCAGTTATCCATTTCTATGAGACCTCTCTGGAGGATGTCTGTGTCTGATGGAGTGTCAATTATGGTGCCCAGTTTGCAGTCATCTGCAAATTTTGTCAGCCACAATCCCCCTATGTTTGCCTGCACTTCAGAAAAATAAATGCCGAACAAGAGGGGCCCAGGACTGAGCCCTGTGGGACACCGCTCGTGACCGGCTTAGAGTCTGACATGGCACCAGCAACTCTAACCCTGTGTGTTCTGTCCTTGAGCCAGTTTGCAACCCATCTTGTGACATATGGGTTTACATCTAAGCTGGTGAGCTTTTCTATGATGCCCGAGTGGGGTATTGTGTCGAACGCTTTTGCTAGGTCAAGGTAGGCTGTGTGAACTGCCTTACCCTCATCAATGGCCTTAGTGACTGTTTCGAAAAAGTCGACCAAGTTCAAGAGGCAGGATCTGCCCTTGACAAAGCCAAATTGGGTAGGATCCAGTGTCTGTAGGTCCCCAATGTCTTTATTTATGAGTTCCATTATGATCCTCTCCATAGCTTTGCAGACAAGGCTCGTCAAGCTTATGGGGCGGTAATTTCCAGGGTCGTCCGTAGAAGCACCGCCTTTGTGGAGTGGGACCACAGTTGCCGTACGCCATTCTTTGGGTACGTATCCTGTAGTAAGGCTAAGATTAAACAGCAGCCTTATGTGTGGGTTTAGTTCCTCATTGAGTTCGTGTAGCACACAGCCGGGGACACCGTCCGGTCCCATTGATGCTGTGGTTTTTGCTTTAGAGAGAGCAGCTCTCACCTGGGCATCTGAGATGTTTGGGAGGCTAGACTCTGGTGGGGTAGATATTTCTCCTTTTGGGGGGGAAAGGAGGGGAGAAATTTGCACTGAACCTGTCTGCCAGTATGTTGGCAATGTCTGTGGGTTCAGTGATTTTTTATCATTTTGGACTAATTCTGAGCATATCTGGGAGTTTCCACCCAGGTTTCTAACATAGCTAAAGAAGGCCTTATGATTGTCTTTTGTGTCATTAGCGATTTTTCTCTCAAAGTTGGCCTTGGATGATTTTATGAGTGATCGTAGTTTTTTGCTAGTATTGATCAGAGATGCCTTCCCTTTTAGGGATTTTGCTCTGTCATGTAGTAGCTTTCTCCTCTTGTTGTAGAGTTTGTTTATGGCTGGGGTCCACCAGACCGGGCGCCTGCCTTTGGTGGAAAGGGTCTTGATTTTGTTAGGGATTGCTTGATCCATGCATTCTGGAGGTGCTCGTAGAAGGCATTTGTAAGGGTTTCAGCAGCGTGGGTTGTGGTTTCCACTGGCTCGGGAGCCTTGAAGGATACCACTCCAGTCTTAAGAAGTGTGAAGTTTGCTTTTGAGAAGTTCGTCACTGTGGTCTTTTTTGCTGGGGGTGGGGGCGGGATGTGGATCTCCAGTGAGATTAATTTATGGTCTGATCTCACCAATGAGGGATATACTTCCGTGTGGAGCATTTTGTCCCCATGTTTGTGATGATCAGGTCTAGTATATTTTCTCCTCTTGTGGGAATGGTGACTAGTTGTTCCATAGCATTTGAGTTTATGAACTCCGGGAACCTTTGGGCTAGGGTGTTGGGGCTTGAGTAATGTTCCCAGTCTATGTTTGGGTAGTTGAAGTCACCCAATATGATGGTGTTTGGAGAGACATTCATACTCTCCAGTGTCTTCAGGAAGGCTATGTGGGTTTCCTGAGTTTGAGAAGGTGGTCTGTAGCATGTTACAAACTGTAGGGCAATTTTACATATGGTTAATTGCACCTGGATGGTCTCCGATGCTTCGTGCGTTGCCACTAACCTGGAGGTGTGGGTATCCTTTATGAATATGGATACTCCCCCTCCTTTTGTGGTTCGGTCCGGATTTTGGGGCCGGAATGCATGATATGAGGTATAACCTGATAGTGCTGGGGTGCTCTCAGGAGCCTTGAACCAGGTTTCAGTCACAGCACAGACATCGATGTTCTCCATACTGAGGAGGGCTTCGAGGGCGTGCATTTTGAGGTTTAGACTTCTGGCATTGAGCAGTATTACCCTTAGTTTTTCTCCATTTTTGTTTTCTTGGGCGGTAGGTTTATCATTTGAGCCTTGCCTAAAAAAGGCACTATGGGGGTGGCAAGAGCCTTTGCCAATATCCGGAAGCCCAGGGGTGACAGGTGCAAGCCGTCCCTTGCGAAGCAGCATGGCTTGTCAAGCATGTCATCCCAGGCAGACAGACATTGGATCCCCTTAGAATGACACCAGTAATTAAGCCAATTATTAAAGCTGATCATTTTGTGTCTGCACTGTTCAAGGTGGTGTGGATACTGGCAATTTGGTACACCCACACTGTGTACCCACAGGTGTTGGAGAAGGTCAGTACTATCATGTGGCAGTTAACCTATTTATAGGCAGAACACATTACTACATACTTGTTTTAGTGTCTTTCCACTAGACAGTGCTACGACAGCAAACAGAAACATCATATGGTACTCATGGACTTCCTCACTGTAACCTGTACTACTAAATGTACATGGCTTTACTGAAAGGTGAGTAATGCAGCATACTGAAATAAAGTCCTTGTCATTTGTTCACTGTTATGGTAGAAAGTAAAGTGTCAATGATGGGCTGTGGTGCAGAACAGCAGGCTGATGTTGGCAGCCATATGTCTGTTTATGATTCCATTACTGTCATAGTCATGACACAGCCGAAGGACAGTGGCACATACCAAATGCATCCACATATTTTTCAGTTACTGCCCACTACAACTGAGAGACAGGTAATGATGATGGGAGTATTGCAAAGAATATGTGAGGACATTCTTCTATACATGGGAGTGATGGAAGCCAGAAACAATGCCATCATGATTGTCCTGTTTAGCCTGGTTGCTCAAACCCCATCCATGTCGGTCTCTGTCTTTACACTTGTGAGGAATTCCCAGACACACATGGCTGATACAGTTGTGTTGGGCAGAAACCATGTCAGGGCTACATCACAGGTTACTCTGGCAGGTTCAGCATCTGTGGATGTGGATTTCTCCACTAGTCAGCAAAGTGGATGTTGTAAGACTTTAGAATCACATGGAAGGACCTCATACTCAAGGTCATAGTCTTGCAGCACTGCCTGGTCCGTCACTGTCAGTGGCCTCTGCATTATTAAAATCATGCTACCATAGCAATTCAGTGTCAAGCTCTTATCACAAAACTTGTTCCTGTTCCCTTGGACAGATTATTAACCCAGTCTCTTGGCCTACCTCCAGGCCACTGACAGCAGTAACTAAATAATGAACTCTTACAAGTTAAGACGTCCTAAAACAGAAAAGAAATTCAATAAGAAGGTTAAAAAAGTTGCACTTAGCTGTAGGAAAACAGTAAAAAAAATGCATTATTTGATCTTTCATAAGAAGGGGCAAGACCCAGTTCAGCAGACAAACATCCAAAAATTTGTTATTAAGACTTCATCTGCACAAAGGGTTACTATGTTGTATATGATCTGCTTCATAACGCAACCTAATCTTCCAGTCTGTACCCCATCCCCAGTGAGCTTAGGACTTGTGTTTCTTTCCAGTGACCACTGTGCAAGTGATGACTGCTGTGGAATGTGCCTTGCACAAACTTGTCTTGGTGGTGCCTTGCTGCTGCCATTGGTTGTCTGTCTTTGCTGTCTGCACCTGTCAGGTACAAGGGTCTGTTGGTGCAGTACAGGGACCTGCCTGATTGCTGGGGGTGTCCAGTGACACTGGCATACCTGAACAATGCAGACTCATACTGTGCAGAGTGCAGCAAGCAGTCTGCACACAATAGCAGGTTCATACTTAAAACCCACCAAGACTCATTCAGGCAGCAGAAATGGGCTTTAAGCAGGCTGAACGCTTGCTCAATGGGTGACTGTGTCTGGGGCAGGGTGGGGTTATAGTTCCCATTATAGTTCCCATTATAGTTCTCTGTGGATTATGGACTGGTAGCATTGGCCAAGATTTAAGTGGGTATCCTGCATCACCTGAAAAATATAATGGGGAAGGGGCTTATGAATATCACTGGCTGTATATGGAAAATGCTATGGGGTAATCTGTGATTTATGGTGCAGTTACTTACTAGGTTTCCATATGGTATCCTACCAAATGGAATGGTGCTACAGTGAACATGTGTGCCATATTTGGGCATCATGGGCGTTACCAAGATGCTGGACCAAGTTCACTGGTGATGCAGCCATATGAATCCTCACACACATTACCTGATAGTTGATGGAATGGTAGTCCTTCTTGTTATGGTACCTGTATCCCTAGTGGATCATATGAGGCCTTGATAGCCACGTATGTGCAGTCTGTTGTGCCAAGCACTTCAGGGAAATATGCCACACCATAGAAGGCACACATACTGGTAGTTTGGTCCATAGTGACTGTGAGAAGTACATATGTTCTTCCACATGAGCTAGAGTAACACTGAAGAATTGCTGGAACATCCTCAAGATTGAGCCCTATGAGATGCTCAGCATATCCCCAGTCTGTCTCTGAAATGTCCACATGGCAAGTATAGTGATGGTTGCACATACCTTGGTATTTACAGGAATGGAAAAGCCACGACTTCCTCCATTTCCAGTTTCTGATCCATACAAGTTCACTAAAACCCTGATAATCTCCCTTTTCACACAAAGGTGATCAAAAACCTCCTGCTTCTCAAATTTGTAATGCAGTACCTGTGCCAGTAAGGCCTCCACCTTGGAAGCTGAGCCTCATTCAGTGCACCAGGTTGAGGTTCCAAGGAAACAAGTGCCTCAAAGTACAAAGCAAAGAAACTCACAACCAGACAAAGCACCTTCACTTGTCAAAGTGAAAAGAAATGTCAGTGCTTGCGTTTTATAGAACCTGTATGTGCAATGTGCACTTTCATAGCAATATGCAACTCTGAATCACAAAAAGTGGGAAAGGTGCCCCATTACCATACCATCAGCATAATGTTTGCATACATGTCCTAATTTAAATGTCAGTTTGCGCTCATTTGCATGCAGCTATCTCTGTGACTTTCAGAGGGTTGCACATGTATGTATAACAAACTTCATTTGCAATGGTCTGCAACTTGCTAAAGGACTCACTGCACACAGGTGTAACTGGCTGTGAATATCATACTGAATCTAGTCTTCATGGGGTAATATGGCTATGTTGTTAAAGCCCAGGACTGCCATCATGCTCCCTACCTTTCTTTGTATTGCCCTCACTCTCATTCAGTTGTTTTCAGTATTAGAATTATCTGTGGTACTGCAATTTTTGGGGGCGGGGGAGGGGTAGGGGGAATAATTCTTGTATTTTACTCAGTGTTCACTACACAGTAAATCCTGCAGATAAAGTACAGACTGCACCTTCCCCGTACTGATGAATTCTCCCATAATTTTATATTGGATGATATGCCACACAAAAGACACTGCATTACCCTCTTAATATGTTATATCAGGTAAACGATTAAGCAGTTTAAAATAAACAATGTGTATCACATACATATTGATAGGGTATTATTGTCTGTTTCATTTAGCCTTTTAACTAATGTTATTGCCAAAAATGTGTTGGGTCATTTAGTGTTAAGCTATGCAGTAGGAGCAGATCCTTATAGTAGTGTGCTTTAACTGTGGAAATTTAAGAGACCATTATTATCCTTTCTAATCCTAATTTTTTAAATAATACCCTGGAAGGTATTCAGAAATATTTTGCAGGCCATGTTTACTCATTACTGACAAATGACATAATGATGAGCCTTTATTTTTTTCACATCTCATTTATCTGCTGCTAAGCCGTAATATCTAACATTGCCTTTAAAAAAATGGGTAGCACTGAACTAGCATCAGTATGCAGCTGACCTAACAAATATAATCGGGTAATGAATGGTTCTGTATGAGAATGTGAAATAGGCATTTTTCAAATTTCCAACTTATGAAATACAATGACAGTTTATACAGAACTATAAAAAGAGGAACCAGGGTGTAGTGGGCTATGCCCCTGCAATTCCTGAACCACCCATCAGTAATATAGCAATAGCCCACGCCTGGGTGTGGGTAATGCTAAATTTACCCACGGTTGGCGTGGTTTGGTCGAGGCGGCCGAGGACCAAACAAAGCCGACCGTGGGTAAATTTAGCATTACCCACACCCAGGCGTGGGTTATTGCTATTATACCATGACATTATTTAAGAAAAGAAACTATTACTTTTCTTAAATAATGGCATAGTATAATGCCTGTTTACTGCCCTTCCGCAGATGTCTGGCATCCGCGGCAGTTCTGATGTACTGCGTGCGCGGTACATCAGAGTTGAAAAAGCAACGGAGAAAGCAAGATCTCCGTTGCTTTTTAGTGTCTCGCTATGTTAAATGAGTTTAAAATAGAGAGACAGTTTTAAAATAAGCAACGGACATCTCCGTTTATTTAACTGTCTCGCTATGTTAAAATCATTTAACATAGCGAGACACTAAAAAGCAACGGAGATCTTGCTTTCTCCGTTGTTTTAACACTGTCGCTATGTTAAATGGGTTTAACATAGCGAGACAGCTTAAAATAAGCAACGGAGATCTCCGTTGCTTATTTTGTTGTCTCGCTATGTTAAACCCATTTAACATAGCGAGACAGTGTTTAAAAAAAATGAGTTATACTAATGGAAAAAAGTCCGGGCGACCGGACCTTTTTCCATTAGTATAACTCGATTTACAACGTGCACGTTTTGGGGGGATCATGGTATAATATCTGATATTGCACTACACAGGTGGACCTGTTCTTTCTGTAACTCCCACAGAATAACCTCTCTTTCTTTGTCCTTCTTTTCTGCAGCAGTACCCAGCCCATCATTGCTACCATCACAGAACAAATGCACAATGATAGGCAGAACCATTTTTTGTTATAACTCCACATTCTTTCCCAGAGCAAGGTACAGACTCCAAGACCTTTCACCATTCAGCCATAAGTAATCTAGTATTTCCCTTGTGGTACGTTTCATTTCAGCTTTGTCATGTTTTTGTCAGTAAAATGTAACAAAGGATATGCATAACATGAAACAAAACCATCATCTTAAGGAGTTTAGTTCTTGCATCTCGTGTAGATATTGTGCACTTCATCATGTACAGGTGAGTAGTTCTACTTATTTTCACTGATACTGCACTATTTTATGTTTTATTTATATTTTTGACAAGGCTCTGCACTTCACCATCTCTTTTCTTACACAGACCTGTTTTCCCGCAGGCATAAGAGTTTTATGACTGATTTATTCCCCTCAGGATTAGTCAGGAGTCAGGAGCCAGGAGCAGTGCTGTCAAGCATGATGGGGGGAGTTTTTTTTTTTTTTAATTAAGCCCTAGCATCACCTATGATGACAGTGGCTTCTCTGTGTGCTTGTGTCAGTATTTGCATGTGTGTTTCCCACACATGCAGTCCCGAGTTGCAGTACTGCAGGGCACTAGATTAAGCATGGGTCACAACCCATCCACTGGACAAAGAGCAACATACCCCTCCCCGCAATGCAGTTTGGCATTTTCCCACTTCATTCCCTTCGCCCCAGCCATACTCTGCTGTTATTAATATGTTGCCAAAATCTGAGCCATTACTGACCTACCTTTTAAAATCCACGTCATGATACAAATAATCACAAAATATTTAGCTACATAACATGAGGTGTATATCAGTGCTGCAAAATTATCTGTTTGATTGTTTTAGTATGTTTAGTAATGACATGTAAACACAAGTAGCTCATTTATAAATGATACATTTTAATAATGTGATAGCTTTGTGAAGAGGCGTATATTTAGCATTGCAATAGGCCATTGCATTTCATTTTCATTTTGTTAAATGTTGTACAATCTAAAAGCAAATAAGTGGCATATATCCATTAAAAAAAGTATGTCAAAAAATACAAAATGCAGACAACAAACCTGAAGCACCCTAACAATAGCTGGAATTAAAATTAATTGTGTGTATTTAACAGCAAGAAGATTCATCCTGAAATTCAGGTACACCCATTTTAAACAGATGGCACTTAAGGTACTTCCTAAAGGAGACTTTTTTCTCACTTCCTGTAATTAGTGCAGGTAGTTGATTCAACAGAACTAAGGCACGATAGACAAAAGAACCTTCCTGAGCTTTCCAGCATGATTCTATAAACATCTAGTGTCCCCTTCAACTGATGACCTAAGTGGATGAACTGAGACAAATAGTACCAAAGGCTCTTTCAGCTACACGGGAGACTGTTTTAGGCTCAGTAAGTAAGCAAAGAATTGTAGAAATGCACACTGAACCACCACAGCCAGCTAAGATCCTGAAGGATAGGGATAATGTAACAAACTTGGAGGATCCAATCAAAACTCTTGTAGCATGATTCTGGACTCATTTGCCAAATCTGCAGATGAAGGCAGCCTGTGAGCCTACTGATGATCTTTATGTGGAATTAAGGCAGTGAAGTAACCTCTAAACCTGGTCTATACATTTCAGAGCGTTCTCAAGAACAACATCCATTTCCTTCATCTTAACTTAAAACTGGGTTGTCTTGAAGAAAATGAGGTGTTTAGGTATGTAACCTGTGAATGCTGTGAAGTGGCATGCACTACTACATTGCCAGTCTTCCTAGGCCTTAATAATAATAAATACACATTTACTAACCAGGTAGGCCTAGAGGACACACAGTCCCTTTTCAGGGGTGACCTGGGAGCAATGTCTGGTTAGTGACAAATGGCTGCAAAACTGATAGGAGGAGACTTGGTGATCAGAAGATGAAGACACTTAAAGCAAGAAGTAAAAAAATGACAGTACCCAAAAAATCCATCTGGGGGTTTTCAGCTCTGCATCAGTGATGAACCCTTGCAGAAATGTCCCAAGCTAACTGCGTGGATGCCGTATCATGTGAAATCTGCAGCATCCTCTTGCATTCACACCATACTGAAAACAGTGAGTAGTTCTGCTGTCATTCTGTTCCATTGGTTATTGGGAGCAGCAGAAAATTGCTGCCCCACCACCAGTATTACCCTACCTAGGATTGTGGATAACAAAGAACAGGGGAAGAACTGCAGCCTCCAAATAAGGTCTAAACATTTTATCAAACCAAGTCCTAATTATAAGTATCAGTAGATTTGCAGATCTCAGCATGTCAAGCAACAATCATGGCTTTTTATGTATAGACCTAGCTTCAAAGAATAGCTGCCATTGAAAAGTAAGTGATATAACACCAGCTATGCAAGTACCTCAACAAGTCAAATAAAACCCCTGTCCCAGTGAGGTTGTGCCTCTTGACAGGCATAGTTAGAATTCATCCATCCAGATCAAGACAAGCAAACTGTGTGTCCCTTTTGTCCCATTCTTATTACTTTTATCAGTCCCAGAATGCCATTATGTAAGAGGAACCAAAGGTGGAACCATCGGCAAATAATATGGGCAGAGGATAACAAAAAAGTCCCTGGTGTATAATGATATGTGCCAAAGATCTGTTAAAAAGGACAGTAGAAAATCACAGTAGTTCCAAAATAGTGGCTTGGCAAAGAAGAAATTTGCATCAGAGTTACCTGAGAAGAAAAAAATAATAATACAGTTGTCTGACAGTGCACACTAAATGGTTTAGATAGAATATATATAAAAAAAAGAATCATCCCAGCCTAAATTTAGGTAGTAGAAAATACAGTTATTATTGAGACTGAATGCTTTTAAAGTAAGAACCATAAAAGGAAGCTAGGAGACAATACAATAAGTTCATTTCCCCCTCCAGGCAAAGCTTGAAATATTAGACAAGACAAGGAGGGTCCTAGGTCAGTAGTATCAAACATTAAAATTCCAAACCTAAAGAATCAAGTTACTGAAGTTCACTGAGGCTGTAGAACAAATGGAGTCATACTGCACTGGTACAAAGTGTCAGTCTATAACATCAGTTAAGAAGTGTACAGTGCTCACAGTACCTGGAGTATACAAAATCCAAAAGCAAAGGTCCAGGTGAAGTTTTAAAAACAGGTAAACTGCTCAGACCAGCAAAGCAAGAAGGTAACTTAGGAAATATAGGTTATCTGAAGCATAAAGCAGAATTCAAACTGATATGTTACAGAGAAATATTACAATACTTACAACGAAGCCATATACACAGCTACACACACAAAGCAAATATATGCACACTAGCGTAATGGAGCTTAAAACAGTTAAAATATACAGAATGTTTGGTGTGGCTTGTAAGTTTGCTGCTGTTGGTTTTTCTGTGGTCATTAGTAAATATGTTTTAGTACAGACTAATATGGGTAGAAATCAATTAAAGGCACATCCGGTCTGCTTAGGGACACTGCATGGTAGCCATTATCTGCCACTGACAGCTGGTCTGAGCTCATTGCCCTGATGATACCCTGGACTACATGCTGATCGCTTTTTTCCATAGAGTAATGTCAGTTTATGAATGAGTCTGAAAGCACCACAGATTATCTTTGTAACATGTACTGTCACGTATTTGCAGCTTCTGTAGAAAATAGATCTTTGAAATTAATTTTCACTTTCATTTAAACCTTAAAAATGTATAAATGCATCACACCTGAAATATGCTAGTCTGATGAGCTAAATGTTTTCTTTCTTGCTTGCTGTTATTTATTGGATGTGCTGACCAGATAGGGCATAAAGGAAGTAAGCAAAAAAGGAGTGGATGCAAATATTTGTTTATGCTTGTGCTATCTAGATAAGACCCAGTAGACACATGTACAATCAACTTGTATTACTGGAAGCAAAATGGTTTACTTAGAAAAACACAGTGCCAAATAGAAACTGGGGGATTCAAGCATTCAGAATACCACTGTCTTGTAGCTATTTCTTCTAAGTGTTGACTCAAATTTCTTTTTACAAAAAATAGTCAAAGTAGGAATCATTTGCACAATGAAATTGCTAATGAAACAGTCAGAAAATATTGGGATCAGGTACATTCTGATGTAGCAAGGCAACACAGCTGATTTGTTCATTAACCCAGTAGACCTTTTTCAGCTATAGCCCTGGCCAAAGGAAAACAAAACATACAACAAACTAGTGGCAAAAAAAGTTAGTTTAAGGTTACATCTTTACAAATACAAATTAATACAGTTAGGTTGCAGATAAGAAATAGAGTGGCTGATAGCACTGAAGAGTAGACATGAATTAAGATTGTATCCTTACAGGACTAACACTTAAATCATTAAAAATTTAAAACTATGTGGTGCTTTGAGCAATGGAGAAGTTAGCCAGGGCAGTTGGGAGTGGGAGGCAGATGATGACTTGTACACCCTGAGGAGGGAGATGGGCAGTGTCAGCTGCTGGAGACCAAGTGATAACAGTAAAAGGAAAGGTCAAAAGTGAGTGTCTGCCTACCGAGTAGTGTACACAGTGTACATGGGAACTTTGTGTACACAGTGTACATGGGAACTTCATCTACACATGGAAGCAGCATGCTAATACTCAACCCCAGTGCTGAAGATTTCTGGTACTTGCACAAGGTTAGATCAGCACAGAAAAGCTCAGTCCTTCCACAGATTACCAATCACAAGGTCCCATTTGTTGCTATATACTGCTGCACCACATAAAACTGAGAGCTGTGGAAAGGTAAAATGGGGTGATGAGATGTGCTAACTAGTCAGGCAGGATGGAAGGAATGAAAAGGTTTACCACAGCTTGAAAAGCTAGGTGGCCATGATTTGGGAGGATAGAAAATTATGCAAGCTACTTAAAATCTGATAAACATGGCAGTTAATTAAAATATGTATATAATGAATGCATTTAATAGAACATGTAATGGAGTAGTCAGAAGTTGTGTACAGTAAATCTGTAGAAAAGCTAACAAAGAGCACATATACAATTAATGATGATGTGATATAAATATTTGTTTTACTTATCCTTTGTTGACTAGGTTAGTCCCACTAAGTTTGTAGTCCCTTTTCAGGGGAAATTTATTTATAGCATCAGGGAAATTACCTTTCTCTTTTCGATAAGTGCCATGGGATCTTTTATATCCACCTGAGCTACCCCCAGCTCAGGCAGATAGGACCGTGGTTTGATTTCTCATCTGAAGAACTGTACACTCAGGGGTGCAGCACCCCCTAAAGCTGCACAACAGTGTCAGTAATAGAAAAGAAATCCATTGACCTGGGGTAGGAATAGAACTCATAGCTTTCTTATCTTTCAGTCCCAAAGGTGTATGTGTGTGTGTTTGTGTGTGTGTAGAAAGTCATTAACCTGCAGATAGAAAATTGCAGAAGGGTTAGAGAGGAGACCTTTAGGGAAGAGCAATATTAGATGCCAGAAAAATGAATTCAGACTTGGTGATCTTTGAATGAATCTCTATATATAATTAAAATGATCAGTGTGGAAGTTTGTTCACACTGAGCAGCATACTAAATAAACCCTTCTAATGATAACATTGTCTACTTGGAAAAATAGTAACGGAGAAAGCAATAGTGATGAACAGGGTGATTCATATTTGTGGAAAGAAAAGTATTCAGTAGGATGGAAAAAGAGTGCAAGTCAGTAAGTGACAGGCACGTATTAATGAAGATCAAAATCTGGAAAAATAACTAAAACATTATAAACTATTTAACTGTTACTTTTAAAACATGTGCGTAATGAGTGTAGAGTGAATGGGGCTTGAGATTTGTCTTTGATAAGGATGCATTAGGTATTCATCTTGTCACATGGAAGTGCAGTCTTCAAAGCAAGGGCTGTTACTGAGAAGCCTTTCTGTGTAATACGCATAGTGAAGTTGAGGTACTGAAACAATAGGGCCCCATTGTCTTCTGAACAAAGGGGGAATATATACTGAGAATGAGTGTGCAAACAAAGGGCAGAAGTTTGAGAAACTTTTGAATGGCAGTAGTAAGGAAAAGTGTGGAATTTCTCCTTCAGAGTAGTACAGTTTTGTACCTACCATAAATGTAAATGTTCGAGTGTTCACCCTGCTGCAGTCATCACACTTGGGTTGAATCCCAAAGCTCAGGAGGGGAGGTGGAGTCAAACAGGGTTAGAAGAAGCTAGTAGGCCCTGCAAAACTGCAGTGGCAAAACCAGCTCTAGTCTTAGAGTAAAGAGGTAAGTGATAGTGTTTGGTGAAGGTGTGCACTGAACTCCAAGTAGCAGATTCCAGAATATCCTTGGTTGGCACTCCCCTGAGAAAGGCTGCTGATGTAGC
Source organism: Protopterus annectens (assembly GCF_019279795.1). NCBI lineage: Eukaryota > Metazoa > Chordata > Ceratodontiformes > Protopteridae > Protopterus > Protopterus annectens. The sequence continues at coordinate 726,997,087 of NC_056747.1, forward strand.
TGTAGCCCTGGTAGAGTGGGATCTAATGTTAGCAGGTAGTGGTTTCCCATGATGTGTGTAGCAGAAACGTATGCAATGTCCTATCCATTTAGAAATGGTCTGTTTTGAGATAGCTTTTCCTTGTGATCCTGTAGCATAGGCTACAAAGAGCTGGTCAGTTTTTCTGAAAGCCTTAGTTTTATCCAAGTAGTAACGTAATTGCCTGTGAATGTCCAAAGAGTGCTGGAGTCTTTCTCCTTTGTTCTGGGGATTTGGGAAGAAGGAGGGCAAGTGAATGGTTTGGTTTAGGGCCACACTGGATACCACCTTTGGCATAAAGGAAGGATTAGTTCATAGAGAAACTCTGTCTTGATGAAAAATGAGGAAAGGTTCCACTGCCATTAGTGCCTGTAGCTCTGAGACTCTTCTAGCTGAGGTCATTGCTAGTAGTAGGGCAGTTTTCCATGAAAGAAATTTTAAATCAGTTGAAAAAGCTGGTTCAAAGGGCGGCAGTGTAAGCTTTTCCAGGACAAAGTTGAGATCCCAAGTAGGAGTTGGAGCTCTCCTTGGCGGTCTTAAGTTCTTAGCCCCTCTGAGGTACTGTCTTAGGAGTGGATGTGAAAATAAAGGAGTATCGGTGCTGTAATGAGCTGAAATTGCTGTGGCATGGATCTTAATAGATGAAAAGGAAAGCCCTTTGTGTAACATCTCAGTTAAATGTTGTAGAATCTGAGGAATGTTCGGCTCCAGGGGATTCAGGCCTTTAGCCTGGTTCCAGGTGCAAAATCTTTTCCATTTGTGTGAATAGGTTTTCCTGGTGCTGGGCCTCCTGGCCTCCAGAATGACATCCATAACAGCTTTGGATAAAGGTGTTGGCTGGTTGTTTAGGTAATTTGACATGCAGCCAGGATTAGAGTCTTGAGCTGGCTGTGTAGAATCAGATTGTCTCGCTGGGTGAGCAGGTGAGGAATTTGTGGCAAAATCCATGGTGGGCCCTGGGCCATGTTCCTTAAAATTGGATACCAATGTTGGCATGGCCAGTCTGGTGCAACGAGAATCATTTGTGGCCTTCCTAATCTGACTTTCAGCAGTACCTTTGCTAGAAGAGGCAGTGGAGGGAAGGCATATACTGTTAATGTTTTCCAACTGAATGAGAGGGCGTCCACTTTCCAAGCTAGTGGATGGAAGGTCCTCGTGCAAAATTTATGAAGTTGGTGGTTGTGGGGGCTTGCAAACAGATCTATGTCTGGGCGTCCCCATTTTTGAGCTATCATTGCAAATACTTGTGGATCTAGTTTCCATTTGTGTGGATCCATGATGTTTCTGCTTAGGTCGTCTGCCAATGTGTTTTTCTTTCTTGGCAAGAATTGTGCTTGTAATTGAACCTGGTAAGACAGTGCAGTGTTCCACAAGGTCATTGCTTGCCTGCATAGAGGGTAGGAATGTGTGCCCCCTTGCTTGTTTATGTACCACATAACTGTGGTGTTTCTGTCCTTATTAGTAGTTGTCCTGGGTGTAGAAGGTCGTTGAAAACTGTTAGGGCATTCTGCACTGCTAGCATTTCTTTTTGATTGACATGCAGGTGTCTCTGATCTGTAGTCCATTTGCCCTGAATGCACTGTCCTGCTATGTGTGCTCCCCAGGCATAGTCCGATGCATCTGTTGTCATAGTTTGTCTGGCTGTGGGTAAGCTGAAAGGCTGGCCCTTGTTGAGGTGACATGCCTGTGCCCACCATAGAAACTCATGTTGAAGACAGGGAATGAATGGAATCATTGTTTCCAAGCTGTGGCTGTGCTGAGTCCATACACTTTTCAAGTACCATTGTAATTTCCTCATATGCAGTTTTGCAAATGGTATTACTAGTATGCAAGATGCCATGAATCCCAAGGCCTGCAGAATTTTTCTTGCAGGGAGTTGGGTCTTTGTTGCCATTATTTTGAAATATTGAAACAGCTGTCGTTGTTTGTCTGGCGTGAGATAAGCCATCTGGGCCGTTGTATTCAAGCTGGCACCCAGGAATATTATGTTTTGTGAGGGCACTAGTTTTGATTTCTTTTCGTTTACTGTGTACCCTAGGCAACTTAGAAGGTGTTAGACAAATGCCAGATGCTGTAAAAGAATGTCCTTGCTTTCTGCTTGAATAAGACAGTCGTCCAGGTATGGGTATATTTGAATTCCTCTTTGTCTGCAGTATGCAATTACTGGTGCCAGGCATTTTGTGAAGACCCTGGGCACAGTAGATAAGCCAAAGGGCAGTGCAGAGAATTGATAATGCGTTGAACCTGCAATGAAGCGGAGGTATATTCTGCAATTTTGTCTGATAGGGACATGCAGGTATGCCTCCTTGAGGTCCAAAGTGACTAGCCAAGCATTCTTGCCCAGCATGGGAAGAAGCTGCTGTAGTGTTAGCATCTTGAATTTTGGTACTTGCAGATAGGTATTCAGAATTGAAAGATTGAGAATGGGTCTCCATGCTTTGCCCTTTCTTGGAACTAGGAAGAATCTTGAGTAAAATCCTTGTCCCTGCTCCTGTGTAGGTACCTGTTGAATGGCTCTCATGTTCATGAGAGCTGTAATTTGTTTTTGTGCCTCTGCCCATTGATTTGGTGGCAGGTTTGGCATTCCTTTGATCCTTGGTAAGGTATGAAAGTGGAATCTGTATCCTTGAGAGACAATGTTTAGAACCCATTTGTCTTTTGTGATGATGCGCCAGTTGTCTGCAAAAAATGCTAGTTTTCCTCCCAAGGGTGTTGCCAGGAGAGATTTGCTTGGTAGTTTGAGGATAGAGTCATTGTGTCTGCCTTCTGCTAGCTTGGGGCCTGTCTTCTCCTCCTTTCTGGGTAGCAGAACCCCATTGGCGAGGTTTGTAACGGCCCTGTGACTGACCTCTGCCCCTTGGGCGTCTGTATTTGCCCCTCTGTGATCTGTCTGAAGCTGGAAAGGACCAATTTTTGTTGGCCAATTTCTGCTGAAGCGAGGGGGTTGTACCTGCAAGAAATCCTTGACCGTTTGCATAGATTTAGCCTTATCCTCCATTTTCTTTAAAACCTCTTCTGCTTTGACACCAAATAATACATCCTGTTGTAAAGGTGCATCTAATAATTTTGCTTTAACATGGTCAGGGAGGGTTTGCTCTTTTAACCAAGCATGTCTACGAATGACAGAGCCAGTAACAGCTGCTCTACAGGAAGCTTCCAGTGAATCAAATCTGCATTGTGTAAAGTATGCTTGCCCACCTGTTCAGCTGCATGTAACAGATCCTGCATTTCCTTGAATTCAGGCTGTTCTGAATGTGTGCTCATTTTTTGTTTTAACTGAGACATCAGGAATTGTTGATATTTCAACATGTGAAACTGGCAATTTAATGCTCTCATAGCCAGAGTTGCAGAGGTGTATATTTTCTTTCCCCATCTATCTAGGGCTCTGGAATCTCTTTCAGAGGGCACAAGATTTTTAGCCATAGAAGCTTTTGCTCCCTTAGGACCCTGGGATATGGTTTCTGGGTCAGCTACAGGGCTTTTATAAAGGAATTTGTGTGAGTCAGGTACTCTGTATCTGTCTGGTTTGGCTGGAGCAGGAGGTAGAGAGTCTGGATTTAAACTAGACTCCAAGTAGACACCATCCACAATATCTAAAACAGGAGGGATAGCAAGAGGTCTGTGCTGGGGTAATAAAAGGAACTCTCGGAGCCTTTTCTTAGAATCTGAGTAATCCTGGCCTTCCCAGTGGAAATGTTCCCTCATGGTATGTAATGTTTCCCCAAAGGAGTAGTCTACAGGGGGAGATGCTGAGGGAATAGAGTCTTCAGCATCAGAATCCTCATAAGGTGGAAAAGTGTAATCCTGTTCCTCAGAAGAATCTGAGGAGAGAGAAACCTGGTCAGACGATGTGTAATCCTCCTCTTGTCTTGGTCTTTTATCGGGAGGGGGATGGGAACCCCTGATAAGGGTAATTAAATCTTCAGCCATCTTAAGCATCTGTTTCTTAGGCATGGGGCCTTGACCTGTAGACTGAAGAACAGTTTTCTTAGGTTTTAAAGGAGTTTTAAGCATAGCATAAGATTTAATGGTGAGTGTAGTCTGTCTGAAGACACCTTCTGCAACCGAAGGTGTTTCCTCTGCACCGGTGTCTAATTCTGCTCCGGTGTCGGTAGATGGCTGCGTCGACCTAATGGACTCTGCTTGGGAGTCGGCAGCTGTCTGGGGTTCCAGCTCTGTGGTCATCAGGGGCTGCGTAGGCACCTCACTGAAAACCGGAGAACCGGCGACAGACCCAGCTGAGGCCTCGAAGTCTGGCTTATTCCTAGGCTGCCTGTCCTTATCCTTGTGTTTTTTATGAATTGCAGACGTCAGCTGCTCCGATGGCATGATATAATTAAATTTCCTACCAAAGTAATGCTGTGCGAAGTCAAAACGGCGTTTGATAGTGCGTTTATTAAACCTAGTGCAAAACCGACAACCTGTGACGTCGTTGTCTGGGCCTAGGCAAGGAATACAATAGGAATGGAAGTCCTTATGAGGTATTTGCTTCCCACAAGAAATGCAATTGTTAACTTTTTCTGACATCGGGCTGAGGCAAGAAAATGTTCCCCAACGGGGTACTTAGCTTTACTGAAGACTTCAGACTGAAATTCAAATCGAAAATCTCAGGTGTCGGCCGACCGGCACTTGCGAACTGCTTCTGCTTCAGGCACCGTGCGGCAAGAAAGACTGAAGAAAATGGCGTCGGATGCCTCTTATATACCCCTGGCGCACTGACGTCAGGGAAGAAGCGACAGCAACCGACGCCGGACCAAGACTTTGGAATTCGGGCCGACTGCGGGACCGCCTGACGGCAGGATAACCCAAGTGTGATGACTGCAGCAGGGTAACACGATGAACATCTGCAGTGATGTTCAAAATTCCAGGAAAGAGATGTGAATCTACAAATTGTGTTCTGGGTGATTTGTAGCTTGTACATGTTGGACGGTGATCCAAAACTTAAGATAAGAACAGAAAAACTTAATATTGACCTTATGAAAATCAGTGGCAAAGCAGCTGACTCCATGGCATAGAGGGATATAGTCCAGACTACATACCAGATGAGCAGGTCTTGTTAGCAGTCTAGGAACTGTTGGGAAGAATGAGTAAGCTTTGCCTGTTCACTTGTCTGTGAGCAGAGAAATGGGGTTGCAGCACACCTCTCATCTGTCCAGATTTTCATAGAACGACAAGATTTTTGCCTCATGTATTTGGACACTTCCTCATAAAATGTGCGGTTTTCTAGAAAATCACTGAGGATTGAAGTCGGTAAATAATTACATATGTTTGAGTTTCAGACTTCATGTCCTTACAAAAATGGATGCTAATGGAAATCCTATCATTCTAGCAACTTTTTAAGTTTATAAGAGCAATATTTAAAATCTCCCCTTATTTTTGGGCCTTTGCTCCCCCATTATTTTAGGTTTGTCCAGATTTCTTTTGATAAGAAGTTGAGAGATATGGGTTGCAGAGCTCTGGGACATGTTACAATCCCTGTTGGAGACTGAACACTGATTGAGTACATTTGCTTACAAGGAGAACAGAGCTTTGGTTAGATATAAAAGCAGAGAACAGTCCTCGTGCTGCCCTCTGCATACCCATTATCTGAGAGCCTTCTGAGCACACAAAGTTATTAAAGAAAAATAACCCGGATGGCTGCCTAAATGATAGCCTCAGTATGGCTACTTTGGTGGCTCAGAATAGTCATAAGACATTGGATTAAAATGCAATAAGAAAGAAAAAAATGAAAATCCATGTCAAAGCAGAGAGAGCTGTTCAGTGAAACTTAACAGGTGTTTCAGTGGTGATTCTGCTTCATATGGGAGTCTTTCTAAGGTGAAGAATGCATGGTTTAAATGCATTCTATGTGGTGTATGTGTATGTGCACACATACACACGCACACCCACACACAATAACAATCAAGCAATAATTAAAATTAATTAATGGGTTGCTTTGTTTTAAAATAGAATTAATACTTTCATATTTAGTAAGATTTCATTGATATATATATATATATATATATATATATATATGTGTGTGTGTGTGTGTGTGTGTGTGTGTGTGTGTGTGTCCGCGTGTGTGAGCATATGGCATTAAATCAAATGCGCATGTGACTGCAGCACAACCCTTTGTAAGAAGCTGATTGCTTACACAACTATTCAAACACAATGCAAACCCAATCGAAACTCATAAATGTGTATGGCATCCCAGAACCAAAGATTTATAATGACCAACACATAAATCTAACACAAGGAGAGATGATGATTTGGGAAAAGATGGTGACACCTGGTCAGTCAAATGTGCTGCAGAAAAGGGTTTTTTGTATGGAGGGCTAGCCCCATGCACCCACACATCTTGCAATTTTATATATACTAATTCTGAGATAGCAGAGCAGTGTATATAAGGGAAAAACATTCCCAGTGCACTTTTCCACTATTAGAATTGTGGGATTTAGCTGCCTTGTGCCACACTGTGTGGTATTACAATCACCACTGTCAGTGCACTATAAACAGATTTTGATGTCCTGTACCACACTATCTGCTGCTGCAACCGTGAATACTCCATGAAAGGTATTGTTTCACCTACTGCAGTCAGACATGATTCAGCCACATTGGTGCTTGATCAGTTTTGCTCTCAGTCACATTTGACAAAGAAATTAGCCTTCTGTCACTTTGCGACTATTTAAGTTTATCATTTGTGCATGCTCATACATAGATATGCATTACTAATACCGAGACTGATATGAATTCAATGGAGTGGGCATAACAGTTTGCAGGGAAAAAACTGGATTAAAACATAAAAGTATGCAATTAATCTGTAGTGTGTACAGGGCTCTGCCTCATTTGAGTAATGTACCTGGCCGTAGTATAACCCTTAGTTTAAATTCTCTGCTATGTGTATTGTGTACCTACTGATATGAATTGCTCCATAGTCTAATAAATGAAGCGACATACAGTAACTATTGTCCTAGACTATTTGCAGGAAGTGCCAGTATAAAGTATGGTTGATAAGCATACAATAAATGAGAAAATGTGGCAAGTGTCTGAAAAACAGTTTTGAAATGCCTTAACATGAAGTTTTAAGAGTAAGGAAATTATGAAACATGTAAGTTAATAACTCCATATTGATTCAAACTTGCTTGGCACTCAATTTAAGGGAAAGAAATAATGACAGAACAGCTTGTAATTGCTTATCATTGTGGGGTAATTGACAGGAAGAAAGAGGAAGATGTTGCCAGTATTTGTAATTAAATTATTCCACACCTGTACAGCTTGACAGTTTTACATTGCTCAGGTAATAAGCCTATAAAACAGATTGAGCACTTAGGATAAAATACAGCACTGAGTTCCAAAGTGGAGGCATGCAGTGATTGTAGGTTTTATCCTTATGTTTGTCATGCATACTTTTGAGCAGTGGCTTACACTGAGGTGGTTATCTGTTTTCCTGCCAATGTGTACCACTAGAACATGTCCAATAAGGGAAATATTTTAACAGGTGTTTCTTATGTGCCATGCATAATTGTGGAAACTGTAATTCTATTTTCATCATTGACAGATTCTGTCTACCATTGGTTGCATTTAAATATTTTCTACATAGTGACGTCACGCTGAAACTGACAAATCAGTTGCAGGCTAAAACTATGTTATCAATGCTGAACTGCACCAGATTCAAAGGGAATGAAAATCCAGATATATTTTTTGAGAGAGAACTACCCTTAGCCTGGGCAGTTTTTTGTCCTTGAGCCAGAGGTGCTTATTAAGCTTGTATAGAACATCTACTCATTTGTTTGTTGTAGCTGTAATTTTTGAATGGTCATCAAAGAGAATCTTAGCTTAGTATAAATCTCAAGGTTTTTTTTTGCTAGTTGTGACATCATCAGCTTCTGTGCAAGCAGAGGGCAGACGTTTGAGAAGTTTCTGCATGACAATAGTAAGGAGCAGAGTGCCTTGTCCTACAGTGGGAAGGCAGGGGTCTTGCTTGCATAGAATAATTTAATTTCCCAACATTATGACTTCTTTCTTTATCTATTTATTTATTTATTTAAACTTTGAAATAAAACAAAAACAACACAGTTAGTTACAGTCTTGGTCTTTATCAGTCTCAAAAGTTTCATTTAAAAAGAACACTATACATGTAAACCTAATATTCATCTCTAAATGTAAAAGTGAATGCATTTCTGTATATCTTTTCAAAACACACAGTAATGTGTACAGCATACTTCAGCCAAAGAACTATAATGAGCAGTCCAACACAAGGAGAGACAAAATGTTGGGAGATGTTGAAACCCAGTTAATCAAATTTTCCACAATGTTTTTTGCATGGGCAGGCAATTCCCTTGAACCCCCCTACCCTCTCAGCTTTATGTATACTAACTCCAACACAGCACAGCAGTGTGTGTAAGGTAAAAAACGTCCTTGCTGCACTGTTCCAGTATCTGAACAGTCATATTTAGCTGTTCCTTGCTGTGTTGTGTGCTATTACAATCACCATTCTGAGGGCACTGTGTGCATATTTTGCTGTCCAGTGCCATACTGTCTAGTGCTGCAACCATACATGAGTATGTCATGAAAGGTATTGCTCCACCTTTGACATTCAGACATGACTCAGTCATACTGGCATTTCCAAAATATTGAAGAGTTAGCATGACTTCTATCTTAATAGCTATTGAGCACAAGACCACAAACACTCATCCAAACTGTAAGAAAACAATTTCTGATTTTTTTTACAAAAAGACACAAAAATGCAAAAAAACTAAGAACCAAATAAAATACTATGACTAGAATAAAATCCAAGGATACCAGCACGACTGCATCTAATATAAAATGAAACACTTTATTTAAAAGGATTTAGAGTTTCATCAGTTTATAGCAAAGACTTCCTCAGAATCCTAAGTTAAATGTTATATAAAGCCATTTAAATAGTGAATCAGATACACCGTGTGACTGTTAAAAGTCAATTAAATGCAAGACAGGGTTAAAAAAAGTCTACACATTCAAAAAGTTACCTGTTTAAACTACATAGGACTTTAAACATAAAATACTAGTAATGGAAACATATTTATTCAAACCTGGGGGAATGCAGGCATTCAATTTAATCTGCCAAATCATCTCCCTTATTTCAATTAATTCAATTAAATCTTCCCAAATTCCACCGCTAGCCTCTTTACAAATCAAATCTATACCAAAAAAATGAACTTATGGTCTGGATATAGGGAAACGTGTGTATATAATGAATTCTTGTTGTTTTTGTTTTTTATATCTAAATGTGCTCGTATATTCTTTCCTTAAACTTGAGTTTTGTCTTACCAATGTAAAAACTATTGCATTGGTAACACTTGGCCAAATAAACTATACCCATAGAGTTACAAGTAAAATGGAAGGAAGTTAAAAAAAAATGCCTGCGTTCCCCTGGTTTGAATGAACACGTTTTCATTACTAGCATTTTTATTTATTTATTTATTTATTTACATTTGTTGACCGGGAATTTCCGACTGGACGTAGGTCCATTTTCAGCGGAGGCCCGGGAAGAAAAGCTTCACAGTTAAAATAAACAGACAGTAGTTACATTGGATTTCATAGCGATTAACAATTTGATTAACATAGCAATTAATTACAAACATATTTACAGATGAAGAACATAGTACATCAGTAGATAACTAGAATCTTTATCTGTGAAGAAAATAACAGAGATTAACAAATGTTACAATAAGAAGTTCCTGCTATTTAATAAGTACTAGGCTTATGAGCATCTTAGCTTGCTATAATCAACAATGCCCGAGTGGGGTATTGTGTCAAATACCTTGGCCAGATCAAGGTAGGCAGTCTGAACGGTTTTGCCCTCATCCATTTTATGTTTAAAGTCCTATGTAGTTTAAACAGGGAACTTCCTGAATGTGTAGTGTTTTTTTTTAACTCTGTCTTGCGTTTAATTGGTTTTTAACAGTCACATGGTATATTTGATTCACTATTTAAATGGTTTTATATAATACTTAACTAAGGATTCTGAGGAAGTCTTTGCTATAAACTGCCGAAAGCACTAAATCCTTTTAAATAAAGTGTTTTATATTATATTCGTTGCAGCCGTGCTGGTATCCTTGGATTTTGTTCGAGTCATGGTAATTTCTGATTTTTGCTGGAGTCTGGTTTATATGGTGTGTAGGTCAATGCCAGCAGCATGTTGAGCAAGAGCTACTGGCACATTGATAGACGCTGACTCCTAAGCATCATTGTCCCCTCTTGTTTGAGTGTCCAATGAAAAAGAGAGATCCATGAATAGCTGTAGCAAATATTCATAGGCTGTGATTCGGCCATTATACATTTGACAGTTTTAATAATCTTTTCAAGATAAGATACTTGTGTACCTGTGGATCATGCTACACGACCTGGTGGACTTCTTTGAGCAGGTCACCAAAGCAATGGATGAGGGCAAAATCGTTCACACTGCCTACCTTGATCTGGCCAAGGCATTTGACACAATACCTCATTCGGGCATTGTTAACAAACTCAAGAGGTTAGGTATAAACCTGTATGTTACCCAGTGAATAGCCAACTGGCTCACAGACAGGATCCAGGAAGTCAGAAATGGGATTCCACCTCTACAAAGAGGCCAGTCACAAGTGGATTCCCTCACAGATCATTCCTTGGACCGCTGATTTTTGGCACTTACTTCTCAGAAGTCAAGGCCAATGTCAGTGGTCTCTGACTGACTAAATTTGCAGATGATTGCAAATTAGGAGTTGTCATTGAATCTCACACTGACACAAATGTTCTCCAGGAGGGGCTGACACAGACAAACAACTTGTGTCAGAGCCTTGGACTAAAACTAAATGCCAAGAAATGCATAATAGTATCCTTTGGGAAGTCATCCATCCCTGGTAACTATCATATTAACAACACACCCCTTATAGTTGACCCAGTAGTCAAGGACTTAGGGACATACACAGATAGTGATCTAGCCTTTGATCATCACAAGTCTACAGTGGTGAGGAAATCATTCTATGTTGCTCATTGTATAAATAAAGTATGGCATCTAAGTCCAAGGAAGTCATTGTTCCACTGTATTCGGCATTCATCAAACCTATCATTGAGTACAATTCCCCCTTTAGTATGTACCTAATCAGGCATATCCAACAACTGGAACGTCCACAGATGTTCCTCACTAAAAGAATACAGGGTGTAAGTAATATGTTCTATGCAGACCGCCTCAAGGCCATATCCATGTATTCTTTCTCCTACAGACTTTTGAGGGGAGATCTATGCCTGGCATACAGGGCATTGTCATACCCCACTCTGGTGGACCTCCTACATATCCAAAAGACAAACAGTACCAGAATTACCCGTTCTAAAGACTTAAACCTTGCCTGTGATATAAATAGGACCTGCTGGAGAGATAGGTATGTATCCCAGAGACTACTCCGTGTATGGAACAGGCTCCCCATTTATGTGAAGCAGAGTTCCGCCCTAACCCAATTCAAGTGCAACTTGGGCAATTGGATGCAAAACCAGAAATTCATCCCTAGTTTGGCACCTGTGTTTCTAATGCAAACAGGTAACCTGTAAATGGTTCATCTCCCAGGCCCATGCTTACACTTATCAAGGGCATTAGAACTTGTCAGAGATTTGGGATGCATGGCTAGGCTTAAAAAGGCCATTAAGGTCATTAGCCTAGTAAACACCTGTGAACCTATGAACCCATGCATGGCTGTCCAAGGCATACCATGCAGCTGAGTCTGCTGCTGAGAGTTTTATGGTCCAGTGTATTGAAGGCCTGTGAAAAGCATATGAATAATGCTGCACTGGTGATCCCTGCATTTAGTTTTGTCCTGTTATAGTTAGTGACCTAAGGAGGGCTGTGTTGACTCCCATGTCCAGACTAAAGGGTATGGTGCATGTTAAAGACTGTGAATTTTACTGGAGAAAGTTAAGTAGCTGCCTGTGTATAGTCATCTGCAGTGTTACAGCCAAGAGATTCAGATGAGCTGTTTATCTAAAACCACCCAGGAAGCCTAATGAGTCTTACTTTGGAATTGGGTATGATGACTGTTTCCACAGTTCAAGTACACATTTCTATAAGGCTACTGTTTATTAAGGTTTATAGGTAGTTGTAGGAATTTAAGTGCTGGGTCATTTGATTTTGCAAAATTTGTAAGCTTAAGAGTACCTAGAAAAATCTTTGTTGTGAACTAAGTTCCCTTCACTGTCAGCATAACAATCAGCTGATAATTGTATATAGATATGTTTGTACAGTGGCTTCAGAGAGCTTTCTGAAAAGTTAACAAAAAGTCCAAATATTTATCTGGGAGTTAAATATGGGTGTGCACTAACAATTTCTATGTATTTTTTAAGTTTAGAAGGAATATTTTTAAGACACACTGCAGAACTCTCTTAGATTCATAGATAGTCCAAGGCTACTAAGTCTTATGCTGTCAAATTACGGTGGTTCAAGCACATGTGCAGAAAAGCAGAAGACAGTGGTGAAGAAGATTTGTGACAGGCAGGAAGAAGATAAGAGGAAACGAGGGCATCCAGCAAAGAGTTGGATGGATTGTGTGAGAGAAGATCTGTGACAGGCATGAATGTTGAAGAAGGCAGGAGTGTGACACTGAATTGAGAGAGATGGCAACAGTTAACATGACACCCCCAACCCCACGTAGAAAATGGGAAAAAGGGGGTTGATAGTTATGTTGATGATAGTCTTATGACAGTTCACTCCTTGCCAGTATCCTCACTGAGACCGAACTTCTTTTCTGCAGGACAGTCATACCAGTTAATCTCAGAGCAATATTTGTGGATATTCATCCAGCCATCTAGGTCACGTTAAAGGAAGGTAGTGATTCACACACCTTAAAATGCAAAGGAAATTTATTCCAGAGGGGTGGGAGGTGCTCGGTTTTAAACCTGTCCCTCCACCATGTTTTATTTATCTTCTGATGAGGATTTAGGTCCCTTGTTCTAGTAATGGTGGAGATACAGGAGGTCCAGGAAAACTGCATCTGTAATGTTACTGTAAGCAAGACAGATAGCTCCCCTGAAAAGTCTGAAAGACACTGAATAAATTGATAGAGCTTCCAGCCTGTTGTAGCTCAAGGACTTTTGGCCTTTGAAGTTTTTGGTTAAGAACCTTCGGGTCTTCCTAATTATTTGATATGTTTAGTGAGATATATCCCAAAGGTGGTATTATTCTTGATAATTGGCCTGATCAGTACTGAATATACGGGAGTGACTACCTCTGTAGAACTTAATGATATCCTTTTGACAATTAGGTTGGCTAAATAAAAAGATTTCCTGACAATGGTTGTCACGGGACGGTTCAAAATGTTACTGTGGTTTGTTTTTCTGTTCAATTAATGTGTGTGTACCTATATCAATGTCTCAAATAGGATTTAATAGAAATGTTTAAAAAAAAAAAAGAGGGAAAGGGAGCTATCAAAACAAGTACCCTGATCCCTGACTGCATTTTTATTTTGTAGTGGTATATTGTCTATATGGTTTGAAAAGAGGAGGGGGTGTTTACCAAAAGTAATGATACTATACTTTTTAGCAATTAATTTAAGCTCACTTTTACTACACCGATAGTTTATTAGGGAGAGTTAATTCTGGGTGGTTTGGGTGTCATAGGGTGACTTAACGACCCCCTCCCCCAGTTTGTAGTCATTTGCAAACTTTGTCATCTAGAGGTCTTGGCTCTGTGCTTTAAGATCTAGGAAGTAAATAAAAAGGAAATGTCCCATGAGAGAGCGCTGAGGGACACTGCTAGTCACGTTCATATTTTCTAATGTGGCACCTGCAACTATCACTGTGGAGGTTCTGTCTTTCCATCCGTTTGCTATCCATCTTACCATGTATGGGTCAGTTTTTAAAGAATTTAGCTTTGTATGATGCTAGCATGAGGAATGGTGTTGAAAGCCTTGGCCATGTCAAGATAAGCCATGTGCACTGCATGGCCATTATCTACAGCCTCCATTACTCTTTCAAGGAAGTTTACCAGGTTAAATAGACTACCATTCACAAAGCCAAATTGTTTCAGTGCCTAGCATATTAACAACTGACCATGTGAGCATCAGTGGTTCCTTTCCTGTTACAGCAGAAAGAATGATCATGTAGTGAAATCTGTAAGTTCCAGTTATAGGGAAACTGTGGGGTGACATAAAGTATTCAAATTGCAAGCAATAATTTAGCATTTGCATTTGTAGGCATCCAATCTGGAATGCCTCTTAAAAAAGCTAATGACAAATTAAGGCTGAAGACAGATTCACCAAAATTTCAGTTTATTATTGTTTGTTATTTAGATTCATTGACTGGAATCACTGACTCGAGGACCTATTTCAGGATCAGCCTGAGCGTAAAAACACAGTACATTTATAGAGGAAATATTTACAGTACTTTGGATGCAATAAAATAAAAGCACACAACTGAAAGGAGTTGTGTGAAGTATAAACCTTTCACAAGCAAAAAGAAATATTTCACATGCTAAAAAAAGACAAGTGTGGTTTGTATACAAGGTAAGCAAATAGAAAAACATCCCAATTTATCTGCATTTTATCTTATTATATTAACTGAAGATAGGAAGAGAATAGAGCTCAGCACTGTTTACAGTCAGTAAGTCTGATGAATTCAAACACATGCAAATGAAAAATGATTTGTAAAAAGTGTAAACAGATAACAGACACTGAGAAATGGTTCATGTGCTTGAAAGAGGCCAGTGTAAATTATATATAGGAATGGAAATGGTCAGTATCCTATTTCATTTGCAGTTTGTCTTCCTATGAGTATTTAAATTAATTGAAGATAGGCTGAAAGTTCAGCTGTGAAAGAGATAAGAAAGGAATCAGGAGAGGGAAGCAGGGGAGATAGAGGAGAGAAACTAAGTATTCAATGGTGATATAAATATATGTTCTCATAACGAATATTTAGTCATACAGAGCTGGACTATATTTAGTGAGATAAGTAATACCATTCTTGTTAAAGCAGTGGCATTCTGTTTCTTGTATTAGGTTCTGCTTAGGATTTTTCCTTAACTTTGTAAGAGTAGTTACATTTCTTAATGATTGGGACGTATAGTTTCTCAGACTTTTAGTCCTAAAACAAATTTCTGTAGCTGCATTTTTTTATTTGATAAAGTAGTGTGAAGAGGAGGGAACATAAATGATTCAGACATAAGGTTGTATATCCTTTCTCTTACTGTGAATATGCCAGCCAGGTAAGAGAAGGAGTTTTGGTTTAGCAGCTTGAAAAGGAGAGAAACTAAAAGAAGAAGAGTCTTTCACTAGACTGGAAGGTGGTTTAGCTTTTTTGAGAACTGAGCAGTTATGTTTTGTTCTTGGAGCTAGGAAGATAAAACAACATATTTTGTTAGAGATGATTTGTAGCGATGCAGTGTTCTTTGAAGTTTTATCTGTAATATGAACACCATATGCACCATGACGATGCCTTTCCCTTTTACTTTTCTGCCTGAGGGAGGCAGAAAGTGAGAGATCTTGCATGCCAGATAACATTTTGCCATATTTTTGCTTTGGTTTTATGAATGTGCAGCTGGTGGTTTTAACCTAACCAGAGACCTAGATATTTGAAAGAGTTGAAGGATTCTATGGGCTTGAGATGCAGTGAAGTCTTTCTAAATCAGAATGTGCAGATGTTATGTTTTTTGATGAATACTGGTATGACTTTGGTTTCATTTTGATTTAGATATATAGTTTCCAGGAACTTAGTCACTTGACAAGTGTTAGAAGATCTTGTATTAACTGGATTTTGATGTTGTGATGTAGTGAATCAGATCTCTTGATAACCATGTAATTTGTTTAGAGAATGATAGTGAGTAGGTGGTTATCTGAGGGAAGTTTGTTTATATAAACAGAGGGGAGTAAAAGTAGCAGGACTTGAGCAATGGTGAGCTCCTTTGAGTAGTGGAGTTTTGGATGCGGTGGAGGAGCCAGTTTTGACACTGAATGCACCATGGGAAAGAAAACTGTGGAACCACTGGGTAGCATTTTTGCTAATTCTATGTGCAAACAACACATTGTACTAGTCTGTTTATTCCCCATGTCAAAAACGTTTGTTAGATCTGTAAATATAGCACTTGTCAGTTGGACTTTGACCATTTGCATTAGGATGTCATAAGTTAGACCCCAGATAGTTGTTATGGTGCTGTGGTTTGACAAGTATCCATTTTGGTTGGTGGATAGCAGTTGCCCTGCAGAGGTGTAATCAGAATGTTAGTTGTTGTGTAGCTTTTCATGTACTTTTCCAATAGATATGCTCTTAAAGTTTGTACAGGTTTGTGTTTTTTTTTGTTTTTCTTTTGGCATTGTCATGATTATGGTGTCATATTTTAGGGAAAATATTTTGACAGAAGCAAATATTACCAATGTATTTGAATAGGCAGATTGTATGATGTTAGTCATATTGATTACTGCTGAAGTAACCTTAGATGTATGGGTTATATACTGCATAGGCTATAACAGCTGAACAGCTTCAAAAGCTTCAGGACACCTTCCTTGTGTCCAAACCATCAATCAGTTTGAGCTGAACTAACTAAAAAGACAAGTTTGGGCACCAAGCCCTATGCTCCTGTGAGGCTTTCAAGGATCAATGATTGGCTTGTACTGTTCCTTTGACGGACAGATAAATTCCCTTTGGAAAAACCTTCCATTTTAAAAATGATGTGTTTGTTAATACTTTCCTATTCAGGAAGTTTATTTTTGAGCTAGGAGTTTCTGTTTTAACCGACTGTCATGACACTGTATTGTACTTTTAAACTAGAGAGACATTTTTCCTGTCAGTTTAAAAGTTGTTTAAAGTAATTGAAAACCATTTTCTGTGGAGAAATTATGTTTATTTTAATTTTTGAAACTGGCAAAGTGTTTTAAAGTGATTTTATCTGAAAAAGTGACTTTTAAAGGTTTTTTAATTGTTACCGCATTTTGCTGCCTGTTTTCCCTGGAAAAGAGGCACCATTTTTGACTTGACCATGTGTGACGTCCCTTCTCTGGACCAGTAATCAAGGAGCCTCAATCCTCACCACTGACACCAGTGAGGGGTATTCACTTGGAACAAAAATAGATACACACAGAATTTCCAGATGCAGCTCTCTGCACCAAGCACAGTTTCCCTTAAGAGCACACAGGGAACACACTGCCATCCTGCGTCTGGGTTTCCCTCTCTCTCACTAAGAGCCAAATAAGACTTCACACTGACCACAGCTGTAGATTTGATTCATCAGCTGAGTGTTCCAAGCTAAGTCCTCCACCACTCACTCTGTGAAACCAGTGTTCTGTGTCCCTGCTCCAAGTAGCTGACACACACACACACACACACACACATTCGTTGAGATTTGATTTTCACAGACACACACACACACACACCACAGATATACAGGCTATGTCCCTTTGCCCAGATTATAAGGTAGCTATGGTAGTATTTGACCAGTGCAGCAAGGCTTTCAGGAGCAGCCATAGTGTCATGAAATAAATATAAATACTCTCAAAGATTAAACTGTTCTCTGAAAGACCACCCACAATGAAAAATGTAAATATATTCAATAAAATAATAAAAGAAACACGAAAATACTAAATATCTATTTACAGTAAGCATCAGTCTTTCACTCACAGGAAATATTAAAAATAACACAGATGGAAAGTTTCACACAGATACAGAAAAAACAGTACTTAACTAATCTCACTATATTTTCCTGACTGAGCTAAAGAATTAATGTTCCGTAGTTCACTTACTAGAGCAAAGCAAGATGATGTGGGTGAGTGCTGCTTCTTTGTCAGGTTTCACAAACAGACTGCCCAGAGACTTCTGACTCATCTAGTATTATAACATAATTTCAGTGTTGGATTACAGAATGATATCACATATGCCTGATCACCTGACCTCTGGTTCCCACACTACCCCCTTTACTAGAAACTGAGACAGAACTTGCACGTATGTGTTACCATACACACACACACAGATCTTTGCTAAGATGTGTTATAGCATCTGGAAGCTAGAAAACTAGAAAACTATTTCAAAAACGTCCACCCTTTTAGGGTACCAATTTGTTCTCCCCTAAAGATAGTACAGCAGGATTCCTAGGCTTGTTTTTTCACGGGCATTTTGTCTCTGGCTGCAGTCAGAACTGTATGATACAGTCTTTATGGCCTAAACCAGGTAATTTAATTTCAGGCAATTTTTCAAAGTTAGCTGAACAGAGATTAACCTCTTCTCTTCTAGTATCCTCTGTTACAATGTATTAATTTCAATAGTTACAATACAGGTGTGTTTATTTTCTGTCCAGCAGGACCCACTGTTCATACATTTTTAACACAAGCAGTTTTACAAATAATTTTTCAACACAAGCACCTGTACAATTCATTTTTATATACAGATTATGTAAAATTCTTTACAAAACTTCAGCTAGCTATGCTGGCATATGCTACACATCCACTGCCATACTTCTCCTGGCATAGCTGGCAATACCTCACATCATCACACCATGGAACAAACTACCAATCCTACAATCCATCCTTCCTCCAACCACAAAAAGAAAATGTTAAGCAAACACCCTCTGCTACCACATCAGGCTAGCAATATGCCTCAATCATAGGTGGTTGACTGGCCATTGTTTGTTCCTCAGACCACGCACCTTTTACCCCATATCCCTCTGGTATATCACCTAAAGCCATTATCGACCAGGGGTTAGCCACATGTTTTGCAGCTACTGGGGTGCCCTCAGTGGACAAGGGATAGCCATCTTTAATGGTCCTCGGTGAGGGAAGAGGGAAGACTTTCCTCTTTTGTCAGAATGTTGTGCCCATCCATGCAGAAACTGCTGCTCCAATTAATAACACTGTTGGCCCAGTCTTTTCTGACAAACAGAAACAGAAAACTAAATGTATCTACTACTCCTCAAATTTCCTTAGACAGCAGTAGTTCACTGGGGCTGTCTGAGTTTAATTCAGGCTATTGATCCTTCTTTTAAGGTAGTTTCTTGAAAAAGTAAGAGGGCTGCCTCTTTTTCTGAAAAGATTCAAGATTTGGAATGTGGACTGAAAGGTGAAGGGGACAGATACATGGGTTTCTTCTCAGACTTTGATTCAAACTTAGAGGAGAATTTAGTTTCTGATATTCCATGTTGGCGTTTCTTTTGCTCTACAACTTATTTCCAGAATGTGACATTATTTTTAGGGGAAGAACACTGAGGTTTCTCAGTCTCTCAGAAAATACTATGAACTGTTACCGAAGGAATTTCCAAAACCTACACCCATTCCTCCACTTCTGTCTGCTTTGGAGGATGTAAGTGTCACTGCCTGCAGTTTTCCTGATAGTCAACTAGCAGCCCCTAAAAAGACAGATGGAATGTAAAAAGTTCCTCTGTCATTTAATGCAGCCAAGTGCACCTCCAGGTGTTTCTGCAATTTCCTTCTACTTCACCTCTAGGTGAGAGATATTGCTTGCTCATATTTACATTAATAATTCCAAAACCATGCTACATAAAAGGTATCAGAATATTTTATCATGAAGCATACATGATGGCAAACACAACTGTATTAATATTTGACCTCTGTCAAAGAGTATTTGTTAGAACTGTGAGGTGATACTTCACTTTTTTAAAGGCTCAAGCTACACCCACTGGGAGTTAAAGGTGGACACTCAAAAGGGCTGTACTGGAGGGAATGAGTTAAGGTTTTATGCACTCTACCCAAACTAGACACTGCAACCTTAGCTTTAGTTAATCCTACTGCTGCTAAACATTTAGTTAAGTCAAATCCTACTCTTTCTGATAAGAATGGGAAGATTACTGATAAGTATGGGGGTGTATGCTTCTGCAATTTTGATTTTCAGAATTTTGAATTCTCATGCTCATATATTTTTAAAACCTCTATTGAATTATCACTTAAGACATAGGCAATAAACCATATTAGCATGTTCCCAGTTACAACAATTATATATCACATGTATTCTTTCGTATAACTGTCATCAAGCCAGCGTTACATAAATTGTTCAATTTCTGCCTTCCTTAAACCTCATTCCTCTTCCAAAACATTATTCTGTATGTATTGTTTCTACAGTTTCCATTTTTTCTATGTAGTTTATTCTGACCCTTTTCTAAAGGGGTCTATATTAGATAATCGAACTTTCAAAAGTTCGAGTGTCATATGGTCGACAGCATATGATCAAACTTTTAAAAGTTCGAAAATCTAATAAAAAAATAAACTACACAAATAACCTACCTGAACATTTTAAGCTGGGGGGCAAGCCTCTCTGCACCTCCCACATAGGGGGCTGCTCCCCCCACACCCCCCACTCTTTAAATATACCAACTCTGAGATTGCACTACAGTGTAGAAAAGGGAAATCTTCCCATTCCATGCTGTCCAGAGATCTCCGTTAAAATGTTCGAACTTTCAAAAATTCGATCATATGGTGTTGACCATATGACAGTCGAACTTCTGAAAGTTCAATCATTCAATATAGACCCTTCTAAAGATCCCACTTTCAGCTCTTTTACTTCAGTTTCAATATTTATTACTTCAATTACAGTTGGTTTAGACTTTGATTTCTATTTTGTAGTAATTGCTTTTTTGGCAGCCACCGGAAATAAACTTAACAAGGCCTTACTATGTCTAGGCAATTCAGATCCTGCATCCCAGTTCAAAAAGTCATTTTCTTAGTTATACCCATTAGCTCACCCAATATTTCTAACAGAGTACTATGAAGGGGATTTTTTAAAGTCTGCCAAGTCATTATACTCCCAAAACATATGTTCCCAGTTACCTATTTCTTCCCCATCACACTTCCAACATTTCTCATCTACTGGAAGAAAAATTCTTTGTAGTCTGCTTGTGGTATTAATATGCCTATACAAACACTCAGAAGCAAAAATCTTAAATTGTCTATATTTTGTTGCATAGTTAGGAGACATGCATATGTCCTTCCATTGTTTCCTTGTGAATTGCTTACCCAGTCTCTCTTCCCAATCTTTTCTAACCTCTCTGATTGGTTCCTATAACTATTGCGCAATATTTTATATGCCCTACTAACTATCCCTTTTTAACAGCAGCTTCTGTTCTAGATTCAACTAAAAATTCTACCATGTCTTTCACTTAGGATTCCCGTATCCCTTTCTTTCTGAATATACTCGGATATCAATCCCCAATAGGGAAGGCAGTCTCTAGCCTGCAGTCCAAATGTCATCTTGGTCCCCTCCCATTCTGTTAACTTTCCCCTCTCTAGTTATTTGTTTCCAACATCTTGGCTCCTTTGCCAATTTTCTTCAGTAAATCCCAGTCCCCTCTTGCCTATTCTATGTACTCCTAATTGCAGTCATCTCTACTGACAGAACCTCATTTCTCCATTCTCATGTTGGCTTCGTTTTTAGCGTGCTTTCTGCTACTTTATGAATACAATATTCTGGATGACTGTTGTTATTCTTTTTTAAAGATCTTCATCCAAAATCCCATCCTCTCCTTATTTCAGGAATTAACCCTGCTTCATTATCATCCATTTCTGATTTGAATTATAGCTTTCTGCTTGTGTTATGTATATGACCCTTAACTGTGTAGCTCTAATATATCATTTTAAATCTGGTAATCCCAAACCACCTTGTTCTTTTGGAAATCCCACTTGACACTTGCCCTCCCAGGTACATTCTTTCAACTCTTTATTAATTATTGTATCCAACTTCTCCTCTGGTTGATACAAAAACATATGGATGACCTGTATTTAAAACTAAAGGGACTAAAACATTTTCACTGCTTGTATCTTGGTATGCTTATCCATAAACAAGAGTTTCCAGTTTCTCCGTTTTTGTATTATCTTTTGTTTAGTCTCTTCCTACATATCTTTGGCTGCCATAACAGAATCTGTTTTAATCCATACTCCTAAATACTACATAAATATAGGTATTGCTGAACCATTTCATGTGGGGTTACATAGTTTACAGTGATATCCTTAGTTTTATCTTCATTTATTTTAAATCCCATGAAGACCCAAAACTGTCTTAAAATGTTCCACAGTACTGAGATGTCCTTTTTCTGGTTTTATCAGGTATAAAATAATATCATATACAAATAAAGCCAACTTTTCTTGATTACCATACCAATTATTTCCTAATATTTCTGAGTCCCTTTTTTCTTTGCAAGTGGTTCTAAATATAAACCAAATAAAGGGGAAAGAGGACACCTCTGCCTGGTTCCACTGTTCAGACATAACTCGTCAGAGAGGAACCCTCCCACTGTAATTTTTACCTCCGGTCACTCATATACCCTCCTAATTAACTTTATTTTACAAACTAGTAACGACCACGAAACTTATAAAACACAAAACTGAAAAGTAGCACAGCAACCAACGTGAAAACACCATAAACCTTTATTTGATTAAGCGCTTTCATCTGAGTGCAACATTAGACTTCCTCAGAATCTAAAAATGCATTTTCACAACCAAATTAAAATATCTTTTGCAAATAATCACAATGGTACATTAGAACCAATCCAGTAAAACAAACAATTATAAGTTAAATTAACTTTGTTATTGTATCAGGGAATGGAAATGTTTCCATTGCCCTACTCATAAAATCCAGTCTTACTCTATTGATTGCTTTCTGTGCATCAAGACACGCCAACAGCGGTATTTTCTTACATTCTGCTTCCATCAGGATCATCATTGTTCTTAATCCTATTAAACATTTGCCTCCCCACCATAAAACCAAATTGATCTATACCTATCAATTTTGGCAACACCTTTGCCATTCTTTTAGCTATTATAGACATAATCACTTTATAATCATGATTTAAAATTGAAATGGACCTATATTAAGGGTTTGTGTCTTCTTTAAATTTTTGATGTTGGTGCTTCCCCTCTTTTTAAAATGCTGTTAAACAAAACCTTCTAGATGTTGTTTATTTTCTTCCCTCCTAGCTTCCAAACTTCCATAGGAATGCCTTCTATTCCTGGAAACTTCCCTGCAGATTTATTATACTGTTAATTATTGTTATTGAGCCTCATCTACCTCTAACTTTTGCATACACAAGTCTTCCATAAATATTTTAATTTGTGCTCTTTCTTGATTCTTGGCTTTATACAAATGTTCATAAAATTTCCAGAATATCTCTAATACCTCTATAGGATCGCTGGTTATTTTTCTTTTTATAGACTCCCTAAGTTTGGCAGCAACATTTTTTTATGTTCTGTTGCCTAAGTAGTTGTGCTAAAAGCTTTTGTGCTCTGGAGTTATTAAAATGCAGTTGCTTAACAACAGTCTTTCAGACTTGTGCATATTATCCAGATACCCCAATTATTTTCTCTTCAGCATTGCGCAGCTGCACCTATTCTTGCTCTGTGGGATTTCCCTTATTCTGCAATACTTTAACCTTGTTCAGCCCTTCTTAATAATTCTATTACCTTTTAACCATATCTGTCTTTCATTTCTACCTTATAGTGACTTCTGAAGAAATTTCTGTCTTCCCTAATATCACTTGAATAATTTCCACTACCCATTCCTTAAATTAAAAATCCTTCACTCACATAGAATCTTGGCTGAGTGAATCACAGTTTATACTCA
Organism: Protopterus annectens; assembly: GCF_019279795.1. Taxonomy (NCBI): domain Eukaryota; kingdom Metazoa; phylum Chordata; order Ceratodontiformes; family Protopteridae; genus Protopterus; species Protopterus annectens. Next base: position 727,020,628 of record NC_056747.1, read on the forward strand.
ATCCAAACAAACCCAAACTCATGCTCTTTCAACCCTCCAGAGCCTCCTGTACTACCACTTTCTTTATCACTGCTTGTAACAACACTGTAATTACTCCTGACACACAAACTAAACTGCTAGGTATCACCCTTGACATTAACCTAAGATTTGACCTTCATGTCTCACTAAGTATTAAAAAAGTACACAAAAAATAGGTATATTGTACAGAAACAAAAATATCTAACCAACACCTCCAGGATAGCTTTAGCCAGAACTCAACTGTGATCAACTCTCCTATATGCTTCTGCAATCCTTATTAATCTCAAAAAACTGACCTAAAGAAACTTGAGCAATGTTATAACAAAATAGCCAAATTGCCACTGATTCTCCAAATCATATACACCACTGTGACATATTGAAAAAATTGCTTTGGCTAGAACTCCCACAACTTTTGTACAATCAGTTAATTTTGGCTCACAAGATATTGTAGTAGGCTGACAAAACCCCTGCATTACAAAACATTCCTCAAACTAATTCAGCCAACCGTTTACTTAGATCAACTAATACTTGCTTACTATAGGTAGCCAAATCCAAAAACACTGCCAGAGACTCATACTCTCACTATGTTGCAAAGCATTGGAATTTACTTCCATCTCGCATTAGAACCACCACTAATTGTACTGAGTTCAAACATCTGCTCAAAAACTTTTTTGCTGATTCTTGGCTTTGTACATGTATTCCTCCTGGCTAAAAGCCTCCTCAAGCATAAAATTCTCTTTAATATGTTCCATTACATTATCAGCATATCATTTCTAGTACCTTAACTATTTTGCAGAATTTTTGTTAGATTATAATCCTTCTCTTTTTGTTCTTGTTACTAATAATGTATATTATATTATACTGTACATATGCAACAACTGTAAAATCTCTTACTGTTATGTATTTGTAATGTGGAGCTTTTCTCCCCGGACCTCCACTGAAAATGGGTTTTTAGACCAAGTTGGACTTTCCCGGTTAACAAATGTAAAATAAATAAATTCCTCTCTTTTTAACAGGCAAATGGGGAAATGCTAGTGTCTTACTTTTACTTCATTAACCTGCATTTTTATGTTAGTTGTTATTGGCACATGATCTGAAGTAGTTGTTGGATATGTGTCAAAGCTTTGAATTAAATGCCCATGTTCTTGTGAGATATAATTTCTGCCTAGTCCACCACAGTTGTTCCTTGTGGTATAATATGTAAATTCTCTCAAGTTCCTATTACAGAATTCACATCTTCGGTATGAAATATTTTCATAAAATTCTTCATAAACCTACACTCTTTTTTGTATTTTCCCTTCTAGGTCCCTAGATGCATCCTCACTGTTGCAAATCGAGTTCCAGTCCCCTCCAGTAAGTAACATTCCATGCTGAAAGCTGATTATTTCATTCCAAATTTTCTTAAGATCCATAATAGAGGTTTTAGGTAGAGTATAAATACATGCCAGTGTAGTCCTCCCTTGCCAGTAACCCCTTACTACATCTTCGATTATCTGTTATATCATTATTGGAACTTCTGTAGCAATTAGTATATGTACTCCCTGTTTCTTTTGTCCCTGTTCTTTTCTATGCATATTCTGTTGAATATACATATTTATCAAATTCACATGCTCACTTCTTTACGAATGTGTCTCCTGTAGCATTGCTGTTTGCACTCTGCTTTTCTTAATATAATTCAATACTCTTATCTTTTTGGATATAAATGTGAGGCCATTCACATTCCAAAATAATATGGAAAGTATATCCATTATGATAAGAAGTTATTATTCCTACCTATTATATATGACAGCTTTTTAAAATGTATGTTTTCAGCTTCTCTGTTACATACAAACACTAATGTTTTGCAGATTGATCTTTTATACAATTGTTTCTTATCCTCTCCATTTCAACCTGTATGACATTTTGCAAGACTTTTTGTTTTACTGAAAACTCTCAAACAAAGAAATAAACCCCCAGAACATCAGTTCAGTTAAAACAAACACACATAACTATGTACATCTTCAAATAATGAGGTTTAACCCTGCTGAAAGGAAGAGTTGTCCGAAATTGACATCTGCATCCACAGGCATTACCTAAGCTAAAGTTAAGGCCGTCCATGCTAAGGCAAACATTATAGCCTGTGCTCTTGCTTACACTAATTGCTTTCTGTTCTTGTCTTATCATTATTCCCATCCTAGATGTGAAAAACAGCTTATATGCTTTCATAGGTTCATACTAGGCTATCTGCCCTAGGGCATTTATAAGCCTAGCCAGAGTGTGTTTGGCTTTCGCCACCCATTTTAAATGAATTTTGCTATGCCCTTTTTCGAGGTTAGTATACTGTGCCTCTGTTTAACAGTGACACAGAAGTGATACCCGGAGTAAACCTACGATCTCCCATCCACTCATCAAGATTCCTCTTGAAGAGAGTCAATGAGGGACTCTGCCTAACCTGGACTGGGATTTTATTCCAGAGTGAAGGGAGCCTCTAGGTTATGAATCTGTCCCTCCAGCATGTCCTATTTATTTCACTGCTGAGGTTTAAGTCTCTCGAGTGCGTAGTTCAATGGGATTTGGATTTTCTGAGGTGCAGCATGTCCATTAATTCTGGGTTGGACATGGCTTTATACGTCAGGCACAGATCGCCTCTGAGCAGGCGATATGCCACTGAGTAGAGCTGGAGTTTCTTTAACCGGGCAGCATATGGCATCTGTTTGAGCCCTTTGATCCTCTTGGTGAGGTACTTTTGGGGTCTTTCCAGTTGCTGCAGGTGTCTGGTAAGGTACATCCCAAAAGGGGCATTGTACTCAATTATGGGCCTGATGAGGGATGAGTAAAGAGGCACGATGACCTCCCCTGATCTAGATGTGAATCCCTTCATGATTAGGTGGGCTATATAAAATGTTTTTCTAACCACTTTGGCCATGTGGTTTTCAAATGAGAGATTGCTATCAACTTGGGTCCCCAGGTCCCTGATTACTTCTTCCATACTTAATGGATTATCACCTATGTGGTAATTTGTGGGCACTTTATTTTTGCCAAAGGGGATGACTATACACTTTTTGGCGTTTAGCTTGAGGCCATTGCTCTGGCACCAGTTGTCTGTTTCTATGAGGCCCTTTTGTAGGATGCTTGTGTCGGCTGGAGAGTCGATTATGGCGCCTAGTTTGCAGTCATCTGCGTACTTGGTCAGCCACAGTCCTTCCATGTTGGCCTGTACCTCCGAGAAATATATACCGAACAAGAGAGGTCCCAGGACTGAGCCTTGTGGGACGCCACTTGTAACTGGTTTGGAGTCTGACATGGCTCCTGCAATTCTAACCATGTGGGTTCTGTCCTTGAGCCAGTTTGCAACCCATCTAGTGACATAGGGGTGTATATTTAAGCTGGTGAGCTTATCTATAATGCCAGAGTGGGGTATTGTATCGAAGGCTTTTGCGAGGTCCAGGTAGGCTGTGTGGACCACCTTCCCCTCGTCAATGGCCTTGGTGACTGTTTCAAAGAAATCAACCAGGTTTAAGAGGCAGGATCTGCCCTTAACAAAGCCGAACTGGGTAGGATCCAGTGTCTGTAGGTTCCCAATATCTTTATTTATGAGGTCCATGATGATCCTTTCCATAGCTTTGCAGACCAAGCTAGTCAGGCTTATGGGGCGATAGTTTCCAGGATCCGTTGAGGCACCACCTTTATGGAGAGGGACCACTGTTGCTGTACACCACTCTTTGGGTACATATCCTGTAGTAAGACTGAGATTGAACAGCAGTTTTATGTTTGGGTTTAGCACTTCTTGGAGTTCATGTAGGATGCAGCCCGGGACACCATCTGGTCCCATTGATGCTGTGTTTTTTGCTTTGGAGAGGGTAGCTCTTACCTGAGCATCTGAGATGTCATGGGGGCAGCACTCTGCTGGGATAGATATTTGCCCTTTTGGTGTGGGGGGGGAGAAGTTTGCGCTGAACCAGTCAGCTAGGATGTTGGCAATGTCTGTGGGTTCGGTTTTTTTTTTGTCATTTTGGACTAATTCTGAGCAAATCTGGGAATTCCCACCCAGATTCCTAACAAAACTAAAGAAAGCCTTGTGATTATCCTTAGTGTTCTGTGCAATTTTACTCTCGAAGCTGGCCTTAGACTATTTTATGAGTGCCCATAGTTTTTTGCTAATGCTGATCAGAGATGCCTTCCCTTTTTGGGATTTTGCTCTATCATGTAGTAGCTTCCTCCTTCTATTGTATAGTTTGTTTATGGCTGGGGTTCACCAGACAGGATGCCTGCCTTTGGAGGATTGGGTCTTGGTTTTATTTGGGATTGCATGATCCATGCATTCTTGAAGGTGTTCATAGAATGCGTTTATAAAGGATTCTGCAGTCTGGGCCATATTTTCCACAGGCCTGGGGGATTTGAAGGATTCCACCTTGGTTTTGAGGAGTGTGAAATTTGCTTTGGAGAAATTTTTCACTGTGGTTTTCTGGGCAGGGGGTGGGGTCGGGATGTGAATATCCAGTGAAATTAGTTTATGGTCTGATCTTACCAGTGAGGGATACACTTCTGGTCTGGATCATAGAGCTCCCATGTTGGTGATGATCAGGTCCAGTATGTTTTCCCCTCTTGTGGGAGTGGTAACAAGTTGTTCCATAGCATTTGAGTTTATAAATTCTAGGAACCTTTGGGTTAGGGTGTTGGAGCTAGAGTAATGCTCCCAGTCTATGTTTGGGTAGTTGAAGTAGCCCAATATAATGGTGTTTGGAGAGACCCTCATATTTTCCAGTGTTCTCAGGAAGGCCGAGTGGGGTTCCTGGGTTTGGGAGGGTGATCTTTAGCAGGCTATAAACTGGAAGGCAGTTTTACCCACTGTTAGTTGCACATGGATAGTCTCTGATGCTTCGTGCTGTGCCACCAACCTGGAGGTGTGGGTATCTTTGACGAATATTGATACTCCCCCTCCTTTTGTGGTTCAGTCCAAGTTTTGGGGCCGAAAAGCATGGTATGAGGTATAACCTGGTAGTATTGAGGTGCTCTCGGGAGCCTTGAACCAGGTTTCTGTTACTGCACAGATATCAATGTTCTCCATGCTAAGGAGAGTTTTGAGTGCGTGCATCTTGAGGTTTAGACTTCTGGCGTTGAGTAGAATTACTCTTAGTTTTCTTATCCCTTGTGATACCTATGGAGGTGGGTTTGTCTTTTGAGCCTTGCCTAAAAAAGGCTTTATGGGGGTGGCAAGAGCCTTTGCCAATATCCGAAAGCCCAGGGGTGACAGGTGCAAGTCATCCCTAGCGAAGCATCGTGGCTTGTCGAGCATGTCATCCCAGGCTGACAGGCATTGGATCCCCTTTGAATGACACCAATACTTAAGCCAATTGTTGAAATTGATCATCTTGTCTTCATATTATGGCATCATTCTTGGTGAGGGTAAGATGCTACTCAACGTCAGGGTCATACCGGCCTGGGCTACATGCTCAGAGAGCTCCTCTATGTCTCTCTTCATGTAGTCCAGGGAGGTACGTCTCAGGTCATTCACACCAGCATGGACAATGACTGAGTCATATTTGTACTTGCCTTGGAGTGACCTGAGTGCTTGTGTTATGTGGCGGATCCTAGCGCCCGACAGGCAGCTCACCGTGACCTTCTCCTCCTTCAGCCTGGTGAGCGGGACGTCAGTGTGCCTGACGATAGAGTCACCTATTACAAGTGTATCAGGTATGTTGTTTAGCCTTAAGAGCTGTGACTGTTCGGCACACTGGCTTTGTGAGCTATGTGTTGCACGTGTTTTGTTTTGGGGTAGCGGTTGCTTGGGTGTCTGCTTTGGAGGTCTCTGCTGCTTAGGCAGATTTTTATTTAGAGCCTCCGAGTATGTTTTTGTGTGTTTGTGTTTGGTTTGCTGTTGTGGTAGGTCTATGTGAGACTGGAATTGTAGTGAGTGTGGTTTCCTTCTCCTCCTGACTGGTTACGCCAGTACTGAGTTGAGAGAGCTTAGCCTCCAGTTTGGCTATATGATTGCATCTCTCACATGTGTTGGAATTTGTTGGGAGGAGGAGAGGGTTGTCTGTGTACATGAGGCAGTTGTAATATTGCCTCAAGATTCCCAGATTCACCAGCTGGACCGGAGAGGAGATTGACAACTGACCTTGGGACATGCTAGAATAGTATTGGGAATTCCTTTATAATTGAAAAAAAGGACCAATAGGGAACAAGGTACTCAAGGGAAGTTTGTGAGGGTGTAGTGCTTTTAATTTTTTAGTGCTGACTTATATAATTGCTTTAGTGAGCAAGTGCCAGGCTTTAGAGTAGGAATAGGGTGTTTATTATGAGAACTAGATCAGTTCTAAGGGAAAAAGTGAAGAGCAGACTTTGTGGAGCCGAGAATGGTTTAAACCCAATTAAGCGGAGCTGCCTGACGCTGTGCTATGCGCAAAATCGCGCAACGCCGCACCAAAGCAGATTTTATACAGGGGGACTTGAAAGAGCTAGAAATTGGCCCAAAACAGCCAATAGACTACCAGATTCTTGTGCTGGGAACACTCCTCCAGGGATAGATAGGCTGCTCTAAGCTCCACACTGCCACTGGTGAACAAAGAAGCCTCCCTTTATCCAAGAAAGGAAATGGGCAACACAGGAACTTTCCAAAAGTCCAGAATACAGCAAAGCCTGTATTTGGACTAGTCTAGGTCAAGAAAGACGGGAAACAAAGATAATTTTTTTGTTTTTTTTCTTTTTTGTAACAAACAGCAGGACAATGCAATAAATATGTAACACAGGCTAGCGCACTTGAATGTGTAGCCTCAACAGGTAAATGCAACAAACAGGACAAACTTTAAATTACAAGCACAAAAGCACGCTAAAGCTGGCTTCAAAGCACGGGGGTTAGAAAGAGATAGGAAATGGCCCAAAATGGCCAATAAGCTACAAGTCACTGGGCTGGAACCACTCCTCAAGGGACAGATAGGCTGCTCAGAGCTCCCCACTCTCACTGGTGAACAAAGAAGCTTCCTCCTATCCAAATAAGGATATGGGCAACACAGGAACTATGACACAGCCCAGAGATCAGCAATACCTGAAGACTGGACTATTCTAGTTCAGTAAAGGCGGGAAACAAGGATATATTTTTTCTTTTCTTTTCTTCTTTTTTTTTTTTTTTTTTTTTTTTTTTCAAAGTAGCAGAAATTAGGTACAGAAACACAGTAAATGCTTTAATTCGGCTAGCGCACTTGAGTGTGTAGCCTACCAGTTAAACTAAGCAAAAACAAACTTTAAAAGTGCAAAAAATTCAGAAATACAGGCAGGAATGCAATAAAACAACTTTGCAGAGCTTATTTAGTTAAAGAAACAGAGAAGTCTATATATACAGAAAAGCAGCTACAACACACAAACACTTCAGATGTAGTGCAACCTAGAGCACCTGAGTTGTAGCAATATTAAGGCAATTACAGTTATAATAAATGCTCTGAAATATACTCTATATTTCCAAAATGTTTGAGAAGCACAGTCAGAACACAAGGAGATTCAGGCAAAAAGTTTTTTTTTTTTTTTTGAAAGGGAAAAAGGAGAAACAGAAGGCCTTATCCAATGTTCTCTCTGTATTAGGTAGAATGAGCTAATGACACTAGACTGGGAGGGGTGTCACAGATCAGATTTACAGTAGGGGCGGGCAACTGCAAAGCCACCAAGTATAACAGCAAGACACCAACTAGGAGGGGGGGTAGGGACAAAACAATAGCCTACAGACAGTAAGCACTAGAGAAAGCCACAAATGAAAGTTTTTAAACAGATAAAGATTTGTAAAGATACAGAATGCTTTTAACTGCAAACAAATCAGTTACTTGTGCAGATTAGTTAATAGCAATAAAATACACTCAAAGACTAAAAAGCAGGCAATAAAAGTGCTATATATTAATTGTTAGAAGAAACAATAATCTGTATAAATAATAGAAAAAAAAACAGGATACTTATATATCTCAGCTAACAGTTGTGGTCAACAACTCTCATCCACTCAGAAAACATTAACTTGTATCCTTAAGAAAAAGTGTACTGTCTTAAATAAAACTAAGTTATACATTGTTCTAATAAATACACTGAAGTATGTATGTACCAGGAAAGCTGCTATCTCATATTTACTTCCAGTAATTTAATTTTTTTTTTACTAAGCTGCTTGCCCTTGTACCTTTTAATTTTATGATTCCCACAGCACAAAATTGCCAGAACTGTTGAGATTTTTGCCTGTAACTGTAGTCATCTTATCTCTATGGAACCATAAAAACAGAATGTACAGCTGCCCTGAACTGTAGACCTCTCAAATCACGCTGAATATTTACTTGCTAAAAGAAAACTTTTCATTTGCCTGTAACTGTAGTCAGTTTATCTCTATGGAACCATAAAAACAGAATGTACAGCTGCCCTGAACTGTAGACCTCTCAAATCACGCTGAATATTTACTTGCTAAAAGAAAACTTTTCATTACATTCACAATATTCTCTTATATTTAAAGCCCATGCACTTACACCAAAGAACTTGTTATTAAATTAAAGTAAGGGCATTAATACAGACATTCAACTGTGCAAAAGTATGAGGAAACATCTCAAATATATATATATTAAAATCAATGCACTTTTACAAATCATCCTCCACCAGAACAGCCCAAGACTGCAGTATATCAACTTAAGCATGCTTTTGTCCGGCCTTTCTTCCTTTTTACATTGTAGTCCCTACATTTCTTAAAACTAAAAAAGAAAAAAGTATTTGTTTCCTTTAGTATCTTTATCCCATACAACAATCTGTGAATATGCTTTATTCCTAAAGATGGCAAAAACCCATCAGACCCAGCTTAATACAAGCTCATTTCAATTTTAAACCATGGATATAAAGTGTTTGTCTATAATAGCTAACAGAATGGCAAAAGTGTTTCCAAAATTGATAAATATGGATCAGTATGGTTTTATGGAAGGGAGGCAAACATTTGATAACATTAGTAGAACAATAATGATCCAGCGGGAAGCAGAATATAAGAGGATACTGCTGTTGTTGGTGTGTTTTAATGCAGAGAAAGTGTTCGGCTGAGTAAGATGGGATCTTATGAGTAGGGCAATGGAAAGCATTTGCATTCCCTGATACAATAATAACATGCAATTTATATAGTAAAATATTTTATCCAAATATAGTTACAAACAAAATTTGTTTTATTTACAGTTACTTTTTACCTTATTTTTCCTTTTAGTGTCCTTCCAAACATTAATGACATGAAGTGAGGTATATATCTTTCAGTCCTCCACAAGTTTAACAAAGTCAATAAAAGTGTAATCTTTCTCAGCCACTTTTTCTTCTAAAGCCATACTTCACTAATGTGATTGTTGCATTGTAGGCTAATATGTATTCAGTAACTTCAGGATTGCTGGTCATTGTCAGTCTCATATGTTAAAGGTTATTCTGACTAACTGTGACAGTATGAGGAATGTTTTGCCTACATTTTCATCTTGTGAGAAAAAATCTGCTTTAAATAATTGAGTTTCTTCAGTTGTACAAGTCAGTACTCATTGTTTACAATGTGTGTATGACTCAGTTAATACCTCTTCCATGTTTGCATGGCTAGATTCTCAAAATCTTCCAGATGATGTAAACATGAGATTTTAAATTTTCCTTTGGTAAAGATTTACTTTTTGGTTCAAAACGTTTGATGAAAGGGGTAAGCTGACAGATTTTTCAGCCTTCCTTTTCCAAATTTTCTATGGGATTCTCTAACTCCTTATCCAGTTTTGGCAAAAAAAAAAGCAAAATAAACAGTCTCTCCAAAATGGAGGTAAACAGAAGTTTATGAAGAGATGGAAAAGGGGTTACAAAAAGATTTCAGGAAAACCCCAAAACCAGGGAAGTCTAACAAGTTAGAATGACTATTCATGAGAGCTCAAGAGAGGGGAAGCACATTTTCCCCTCCAGAAAGTCTGAATCAGCACTTTTCCTTTTGGCGACAGTTTCTGAAGATCATTCATGAAGGTCACAGGTGGCAGTGGGAGGAAATTCCTTCTTTCCAAGGAATAATTACTCATCCACCATACCACTGTCTTTTATTTCTACCTGTCCTTCATCATATGCTGTCCCAAAGAGTGACAGAACCATTTCCTCCTTCTTTGGTGGGGAAAAGCTTTTATTCAATGAAGTTTTAAGTGGCAAAGACAGGAAATGTTTGGAGACCTGTCTGGATCTTTCTTTCCTAAACCTTAGCACCTAAGTTCAGAATGATATCACTTCACAATCTGTTACCTCTTCTTCCTCATTCAAGTTTCCTGGTAGCACTAGATTTAAAACATGCATATCATCACGTCCCTATTAATCCAGACTTCAGGAATTTCTTAAGTTTTTCTTGTGCCTGGTTCACATTATCATTTCTCTGCCTTACCATTTGGATTATCCACTCTACCAAGAGTGTTCATAAAGTATCTAGCTCTTGTTATAGCTCATTACAGGCTACAGCTTATCCACATTGTTCCATATTTTGATGGCTTGCTTATCTTTTCAGGGTCTTTTTCAAAGTGTCAGGAATCTCTCACTTGTGTGAGATTTCTCTTACACAAGCTGGAGATCCAAGAGAACATTCAAAAGTCTTTTTGACTCCTTCACACAGGATTGTGTTCTTGCGGTGTCAGCTAGATACCTCAGTTCAAAGAGCTTTTCTTCCACAGGAAAAAATTATCTAAAGTGCTCTTTCTAAGGTTTTCTACTCGGACTTTGGTCACTGTGAGGGAATACCTCTTATGGGTCTTGTGGCATCTATGATTCTCATGATACCCATGGCAAGACTCCATTATGTAAAAGTTACAATGGTACTTGAAGTCTCTTTGGTCCCAGTACCAGCATTCTTTGTGTTTTCACTTCCCAGTGCTGGGGTTTGTCAGAAAAGCTATCACTTTGTGGAGACCGATAATATCTGGGTCTCTCCTTCTCCCTGTCTGTTCTATAAAAGCCAGTCATCACAGATGCCTCGGACTTTGCTTGGGGAGCAGTTTCAGAAGGTGTGTGACACCAAGGACAGAAGCAAGTGCATAAATATAAAAGAGATGCTTGCCCTGATTAAGGCACTCAACTTTTTGAATCATTTGTTGTCCTTTTGGTCCCTGTGACCTCTTCAACTTGTTACAGACAATATCACAGTCATGTGATGCAATAAAAAGTAAGGGGGTGCCAGATCGTATGCCTTGTTAACCTGGGATATAATTTCACAAAACAGTCTCACTCTACAGGCATCCTACTTTCCGTCAGAGCAAAATTGTGTGGCAGACAAGCTGAGTAAGATGAGGGCAGACCATCATGAATGATAACTAGATTATGGGTCTTCCCAAGATTTGATTTCCTTCATCTTTGAACAAACAGCTGACAAGACTCTCCTCCAGGACTACATGCAAGAAAGACCTGCTGGAGAAGCAAGTATGTGTCCCAGAGACTACCCCTTCTCTAGGACAGTCTCCCTGCCCATGTGAAGCAGAGTTCCTCCCTAACCCAATTCAAGTGTAACGTGGACAGTTGGATAAGGAACAGGAAATTCATCCCTGGTTTGGCACCTGTGTCTCTAACGGACATACCCAGCCTGTTAGTGGTTCAGGCCCCTGCTTGTAAATGTTTCTTCAAGCCCCTGCTTACACTTATCAAGGGTACCAGAACTTGCCAGAGATTTGGAATGCATGGCTAGGCTTAAAGAGGCCTTTGCAGTCACTAACTTAGTACACACCTATGAACCTATGAAGATCTGGAAGACAGATTTCTTTTCTTTTCCTTTCCTTGGACAGGAATGTTTCTGTATGCTTTTCCAGGCTTTCTACTTATATCCAGGGTACTTCTGAAGATTCAGAAGTAATCCCCTAAGAACATCATCATGACTCCCTTCTGGCATAGGCAGCAGTGGTTCTCCCTTCTTTTGGAAATGGCCAAGGGCAATTACCATAGGCTTCCTCACAAAATGGATCTTCTCACACAAAATCAGGGGTGTTTGATACACCCCAACCCTAATCATCTTCATTTGACTACCTGGATGGTAGGGTCTTAATTCCCTTTGGACACCTGTTTACTGAGGACATACAACAGGTAATAATGGAGGCAAGAATGCAACTTGAAAATCTATACTAGAAAATGGAAAAAAGTTTTCTAGTTGGTGTCAACAACATAACCAGCATCCATTCAAGGCTAGTTGTTCTCTTGTTTTTGCAATATTTGTGTGAGTTACTCTCATATGGCCTTTTTAAATCCTCTATCAAGGCTTCACGGGCATCCACTGAAAATGGGCCACCCATTCAATCATATCTTCCCAGTAAACAAATGTCAAATAAATAAATTATCGGGCATTTCAGCATGTCTGTCCATGGATTCTCCTTTTTCAGTGCATTCTCTTGCCAAAACATTTTTGAAAGGGCTTTTTGCATAAGAGGTCAACAAGAAAAAAACAGTGGCCCCTCCTTTGGGATCTTAATTTTGTGTTAGAGACGCTAACATTTGCTCCACTTGAATCAGCTAACCTACCTGACTTGAGGTTCTTAACATGGAAAACAGTTTTACTGATTACTTTGACCTCTGGAAGAAGAGTATCTGAGTTGCAAGTTCTTATGGTGAGTCAATCCTATCTCATCTTCCATGGACACAGGGTTTCTTTGAGACGTCATCCCTTTTTTATGCCTACATTGGTATCCAAGTTTACATTAAGCCAAACTATCCATCTTCCTGTTTTCCTTCCTGAACCTAAAAATGAATGAAAAAGGATATTTCATACCTTGGTTGCCCACAGACAAATCGGGTACTAGCTTGACAGAATAAAATCTTTCAAGTATTTGGATCTTTTGTTTATTTCTTGTGAAACTAAGAGGAAGGTACAACCTGAGTCAAAGTAGACTATTTCCAAATGGCTGTCTCAAGCTCTACCTTTTGTTGTACTCACCACAACAAAACTATTCCAGGCAGGGTCAAGACCCACTCCATCAGGGCCTTGGCTTCATCTATGTCTTTTTTGGAAAGGGTTGGATTATAGAAGCATTCTAGAAGTAACAACTCAGTACTAGGTACATGCTTTTAGAAAGCATTACAAGCTTGTTTCCTTCTCCAGGTCTAAATCATGCTTTGCTAGGATCATTCTCCAGGGACTCCTGAACCCTCCTTCTTCCACCGTAATCATTATGATGAACTTAGTACAGTTGTGTAAATCAGCTTACCATAACAGTAGATTTTCAAATGATCACTGCCACAGTATTCACTCCCTCTCTCCATCCCCCCTTGTTTTCTGGTGTGCTGTTTTTGCCAGGGTGTGAACATTTACTTTTTTTTTTATTATTATTATTTGTAGAATTTTCCTTTAAGGACTCGGTCTCTCTCCCCCTCTGTTGGCATGAAAACACTGTAAGGCTTGGCAGCCAAACCTATTTCTTTTAGTCAGCTCAAAGCTGAAATGCCCCGAAGCTTTGGAAGTTGTTTGGCTGTTACATCCTATGCTAGATATAACCCATATATCTAAGGCTACTGCAGCAGTGATCATTCGAACATCTACTGTTATGGTAAATTTACTTACACAGTTGTACATTTCATGTGTGCCCTTACAAGCCAGTGGTATGGTGTAGGTCATCAGTGCCTGTTTTGTTGTCATCTAGGATTTTACTGGGTGTATTTCTGGTATCTGTTAAAATGCTGTAAAACCAAATAGTGGAGAGAATTCAGATAGGCTTGTTTTCTTAGAGTGGAGAATTTGGTGGCATGGAAGGGGGAGTACTAAGTTGGGTATAGTCAGCACAATTTTTTTTTTTTTGTAGACAGTAGTCATTTAATGGCTACATGGTGTTGTTAGTATAACTATTTTTCTTATCTCTTATAATCAGTTTATTTAAGTGAGTCCATAATTATTAGGTTGATTAAAAAGGGTGGTTTGGTGTTCTGGAGGTATATGGCTCTTTTTTACTATGTTACACAGGTTAATGAATCTTTCTTTGGATACTCTTTCTATTGTTTTGGTCTGTTCACATGTTTTACAATGTGTTGCATTGATTGTAATAACAACAGCTTCTGCACTGAAGAATTCAAGTTGAGTTTGGATAATCAAGGACAATGATGCCTGCCCTTTTTGTCAGTATATTTATGCCTGTAAGCAGTGTAGCCTGTGGTGATGACCACTGGACCTCAGGTTATTTATCATCACTGTGTCTGAACTTGTAATGGAGAACTCAAATTTCTGATATTAATGTGGATTATTTTTGGTCCATTAGGATTATACTAGCATTATTTATCTGGAGAGAATAAGCAGATATTATCAGGACTATACCTCTCAACCTGCAGACATTGAAAGTGAGAACAAAGGCCCTTGAAAAATATGAACATCTTGCTAAAAATCTGGATGTCTAATTAGCATAAAATGTGAATACCAAATAGCAACATGGTTATTCCTGCTTCCAGAAGGAATATGTGATACTTCTCAGAAACATGTTTAAAAACACAAAAGTGGCAAAAATGATGCAAAAATATAAGCCACGTTATCAAAGAGAGTGTAAAATCTGTAGTTGTTAATGAACTGTATTACAGAATTCTACCACACACAGTCATTTATTTTTATTTCCAAAAAAAATGAAGTGGTAAGATGTATGTTCTCTTTCTTTAGATTATTGTCGCCATTAGTATAATAGTTATGCTGTGTGGTTTTCTGTGTACTAGACAGCTTCAAAGATCACACGTGATGAGGATGATTCAGAAAATTGTGAGAAGGGGTAAATCAAGCCTGAAAATAGTGACATAGCTCCAAAATAGGAACATCCTGTGCAGGGGTTAATTGGGCCTAAAAATAGGAAAGTTCCTCCAAAATAGGGCAGTTGACAGGTCTAAATGATAATGTGCTTCCATGCTTTGTGGAATTCAAAATATAGTTTATAGCATTTCTTAATAAGTTGTTAGGTCCTGCATCGGTTTTTAATTACCTTCAGTCTCCTGTAGGATCTTAACATGTTTTTTGCTGATGTATTTATTTTCTTACAACACTGACTTACAACGTTAGTATTATGTCTGCTGCCATGGCAGTTGAGGTGATGTGAGCAGTAGATGATGTTACCACCAAATGAATGTTAAGTATAGTTGTGCAGTGGTTACATCTGAACCATCTTGGTCTTATACATGGTCAAACGGTATGGTAGAAACAGGAATAGTTAGTGAGACGGGATGACATTAGTGTTTTAGTAAGTAAGGAAAAGTGAATGATTTTGAAAGTGTTAGGAAGAGATTAATAAGTTACAAGGCAGACAGAGTGATTGCAAGAGGGCATAGTAAGGAGTTTTATAGAAACTGGAGGCAACTAGGCTGATATAGAAAATGATGAAGGCTGTTTGCTCTACAAAGCATTTGAAGCAACCTAGGAAAGATTTCTATTAGACAAAGAATAGAGCCATTATGGACTGTGGTCAGTCTTTGCTTTGCATGGTCAGAGCTTCCTTCTGTGGTTTAGATATTTAGTTTGGTATTCTACATAATGGTTATGATTACTGAAGAGATGGAAATATTGGAATTAATACAGTATAGTTCTGTGAAGCAGACCCTTAATAGTAGATGTTAGATATCATTCCTGTCTCTTCAGTGCTTGCTCATCCAGTCCTCTTCTATTTATGGTAATTATTATTACATCAAAATAAAACTGAAACCAGAGATCCCTTCTACTCAAGACACCTTTCGATGTTTACGACAAACTGCCTACTCCTAACTGACACGTTGACAAACTTCGATTCCGAACCAAACCCTGTTAACTCCACTGAATACACAGAAACATACACCACCACACTATACCAATGTGTAAGCAGCTGCATAGATGCAGTTGTACCCCATAGAAACAAGTGAAGAGCAAACCGCAGAAACAAACCCACATGGTGGAACCATGATATCAACAAGCCTTTAGGCAAAGAATTATGACCAAAAGTAAGAAGAATAATTCCCAGAATGTTAGAGCCCTTGTCTCTGAAATAAACTAACAGCTTAAGAAAATCCACCAAAGCCAAGTTTGAGGCTAAAATAGATGTTCTTCGTCTTCCCTTGCTGCAGTCCTGACAATTCCAGTCGCCCGAACACCCAGAGAGAGAGGATCGCCGGGTCATGCGTTTTTAGACTCGCCAGGGTACTTTGCCACATGGTCCGATGCAGAAGCAATTTTGTGCAGGTTGGCGTTCTGAGATTTTCCAAACAGAGTTGAGTATTTAACCGGATGTCAGAAAAAGTGAATAAGTGTATTTCTTGTGGGAAACAGGTACCGTATAGGGATTATCATACATTGTGAATACCTTGTTTAGGGCCTGAGCACGACGTTGTTGGTTGCCGCTCTTGTGCTAGATTTAACAAGGTTAGTGTTTGGGAAGCGGCAATTTATACTTCCGCCGCCGGATGCTCCGGCCAGGACAAAACAGTGAAGTCTAGGGGTGAGGAACCGCAGTCCCGACGGCCGGTCCTTTAGAAGGCTCAGGGGAGCCAGAGGTTTTGCCAGGAGTCTCTATGGAGTCTCAGGCAGATACTTTACTGTTACAGGATGTGCCCTCTCAGGAGGTACCAAGTAGTTAGGGCTCTCCTTCTGTTGCCAAAGCTTCTTTTAGAGGAAGGCCAAGTTCAGCTTCTGTAGGGGCTTCTCCTAGCATTTCGGCTCTGTGCCCCTAAAACATATGCTTAAAATGGCAGAAGATTTGATTACTCTGATTAGAGGTTCTATGCCCCACCTGATAAGAGGCCTAGGGTGGAACAGGAGTTTGATAGTTCTGATTCTGATGTGGATGATTCCATTTTCATTTTCAGAGACTCTTCACTCCATGAGGGAGCACTTTAAATGGGAAGGCCAAGATTACTCTGACTCCAGAAAAAGGCTTAGGGAATTCTTGTTTTGCCCCAGCATAGGCCTCTTAGCTATTCCTCCTGTGTTGAATGTGGTGGAGGATGTTTTGCAGAGGCTTCCTGTTAAGCCTGATAGGTATTATAGGGTGCCCGAAGCTCAAGTATTTTTTTTTAAGAGTCCCAGGGCGACCCCAGAAACTGTTTCTCAGGCAAAGGTGGTAAAGCTGCTGTTCAGGCCTCCTCGAGGGTGGCTGCTACTAGTTCTGTTCTTGCAGACATGCATGTTGAAGGATTTGAATTTTAGCTGAAGCATTAATTTTGGATTTGGATGCTCCTTTACAGTCTGATGTGTTGTTTGGACCGGGAGAAGCAGTTTTTTAAAAGAAATGGAGGACAAAAGCTCACAGAGACTGTTAGAGATTTTTGCATTTGGAGTGCAGCCTCCGAGATTGGTAGAAATTGGCCTGCTAACATATCCTGCTTATATCCTGCTGTTCCCAGTCTACCTTTGGGAGGAAGATTGTCTCTTTCAAAGAAATTGGGATTTATCACTCTCCAAGACAGGTGCTGGATATCATTCATCACGGGTACGTTTATTTTCAACACCCCTTTCAAAGGCATGCCAGATGT
This sequence comes from Protopterus annectens, assembly GCF_019279795.1. Lineage (NCBI taxonomy): Eukaryota > Metazoa > Chordata > Ceratodontiformes > Protopteridae > Protopterus > Protopterus annectens. Next base: position 727,038,055 of record NC_056747.1, read on the forward strand.
TCCTCCTCCCTCCTCCAAAAAGAAAAGAGACAAAGTTCTCAGGTTCTGGCTCCAGTGATAGCTTACTCAGCTTCAAAGCATTCAAAAATATCCTACTTTTGGGCGATGCCTGATTTCTGGCTCAAGAAAAAAGTAGAACTACCTTCTCTGGAAATATGTCATAGCAGTGCTAGGGTGCTCTGTGAGAGCGAAATAAAGTCCAGTCTAGTCCCCTCCTCCCTCTCAAGTGCTTTGCGTGAGATTGGACTGAATACATACAGATGCCTTTTTCACCTCCCGGACAAAAAAAGAGTCACTGTCACTTTACTTATCAACTTACTCTCATCGATCCGTGCTGACTGCAAGGACAGTCCTTCACATTAGGGTTCATGGGCATCTCTTTCTCTTCTCAAAATGCCAAACTGCATATGAGAGGAAGCACAATGGCTATCAAAAATGTATGGGAACAGCACTGCCAGTATAGACACTGTCATTCAAAAAATACCTTGCCTTCAAATCAAATCTTAATCTTGTGCTCCAGGAATGGTCACCAGGAGCTCATCTAAATGGAAAGTGGATACAAGACAAGTGGCCTGCCAGACTACAGCATCTACATATATCAATGAAGGAGATGTTAGCAGTCCAGTTTGGTGGCATGGATGCATGGGAGTTACTTCTTCTTCCAGGGGTGTTGATTCTGACAGACACAACAACTGGGTGTGGGTAAGCAAAAACAGGGGGGAACATTCTTATATCCTATGCAGGCAAGCAATGATATTATGGGACTGTCGTTAAGCCTGCAGCTGACTCTTCAGGCAGGTTTCTCTTCCAAAGGTATTACTTAAGGTCAGACAGACAGGCCAAGGGATGATTTGATTAGCTCAGATTGGCCTCGCAAACACTGGTACCACTTCTAAGGAGTCTTGTAAAGCCTCCATGGCCTGGCCCTTACCTCTGATTCTCATCTGTTATCTCAGGAACGGTCATCTGCTCAATGATGGTAGGTCTCAGCTTCCTCAGCAAGTTTTAAATGTGATTATGGAAGCTAGAAGGCCTAGTACAGGAGAATATGCATGAAAAATGGAAGAGATTTTTTATTTTACAGGTACAGCAAAAAGGAATTTGGAGATTTCAATTTGAGTGTGGTGGCTCTTCAATATCTATGAATTATTCTGTGTCAAAAAACTATTTCTAGGTGTTTAGCTTTTGCATTGCATTTTTGTTCCCATGTGGCAAAGAGGTTCCAGCTGGGATTAGGCCTCATTCCACTACACTAGGGCTACTGCCAGCAACATTTCTAAGGGGGGGCAACTAAGGATATTCTTCTGGAACTGGCTACTTGGAGTTCAGTGCATACTTTCTCCTAGAGCATTATCACCTATATATATACTCAAGACTAAGGCTGGTTTTGCCACAGCTGTTTACAAAGAGTTTTGTCAGCTCCTGCTACTTTATAATTTGCCCAGCCTCTCTTACCTCTGCTTTTTTCTACTTATCCAATCTGAAGATAGTCGCACGGTATTTTTTAGTTTTGTTCGTAATCTCAAAAGCACAACACAGCAGTGGACTGAGCTGATTGTGAAAGATGTTATCTACACTGAGGCTGAAAATATAGCTGTAACTTTACCCCTCTGTCCCCATCATCTGTCCCTAAAGATTTGCATGACACTGGCTTCTCTCTAGCTGTCACACAAGACCAAGTCCTGAAAACTGCTGTCAAAAGCTAAAAATACTGCATCAATGGATGTATCTTAAGTAGCATGAAGCATGATTTAGCCACACCCACAACACTTGTCAATCTCAGCCTGCATACAGGTTTTGTACCAATCAAATGGAGAACAGATGCAGTCATTCCTCTGCATATGGAAGGACCTTCCACAGACCCAGGTAATTACAGACCCATAAGTCTGTCCAGCTTCACTGGCAAAGCCATGGAAAGACTTATCATGGTACTAATCAATCAGGACATAGAGAACCTCCAAATGCTGGTGCTGTCTCAGTTTGTATTCATCAAGGACAGGTCATGCTTACTCAACCTGGTGGATTTTTTTGAAAAGGTCACCAAAACAATGGATGAAGGCAAAATGGTATACACCACATACCTTGACCTGGCCAAAGCTTTTGACAAATTTCTCCACTCAGGCATAGTTGTTGTTGTTTGTCTTTTTGGCTTTTCCCGGTTAGGGGTCGCCACAGCAGAACTCCGGTCCGCTAATGATTGGCAGTAGATTTTTATGGTGCCAAGTTGCCAGCCCGATGCCCAACCTTCAACGAAGGCACGCCCATTCACGCATGTCTTTCGAACGCCACTCGACCGCGAGGAGGACATGCAGACTCCACACAGTAGGCATTCCAGCCTAGAATCGAACAGGAGAACCTCTTGCTGTGAGGCAACAACACTAGCGCTACACCACCACGGCTTCATAAACTGAGTATAAACCCCTGTGTCACCTGCTGGATTGCCAACTGGCTCACAGATAGTATGCAGGAAGTCAAAATAGGGGAAGTTACTGCCACAGAGACCAGTCAGCAGTGGAGTCCCACAGTGTTCTGTGCTGGGACCTCTGCTATTTGGCATCTATTTTTCTGAAGTAAAGGCAAATACCAAAGGGCTCTGGCTAAGGTTGCAGATGACTGCAAGTTACGAGCAGTCACTGAATCCCCATATGACTTAGCCATCCTGCAGGATGGTTTGTCCCAAATAAATAACTGCCACCAAAATCAAGGACTGAAACTAAATGCAAAAAAATGCATTATTGTATCTCTTAAGAAGTCATCTACCCCAGGAAACTACCACATTGACAATACACTTCTAAGAGATGACCCAGTTGTTTGGAATTTGGGAACTTATGTAGAAAGTGACCTAAATTTCGACCAACATGTGTTCACTATTGTAAGAATGTCCTATATACTGCATGGCTTATTAATAAAGGGATTGTGTCTAGATCCAAGGTTGTCATTGCCCCCTTTATTTAGCTGTCATTGAATATAATGCCCCCTTTGGAGTGTATTTGTCCAGACACATGCAATAACTGGAACACCCACAGAGATACCATAGTAAGAAGATACAAGGCCTAAACAATATATCCTACATGGACCAACTCAAAGCCCTGTTACTATACTCTGTATCTTACAGACTGATAAGTGGTCTGTGTGTGACATATAAGTCATCCTCTGACCTGATACTGATGGATATGGTGTACATCAGCAAGTCAGATGGCATCAGAAATACTCAGTCTGGGGGTCTAAACATCTTCTGCAGCGTCAACAGACTGGTTTGGAAGGACAGATCTTGCAGAGGATACCGCTTTTCTCGAATAGACTGTTCATCTCCTTAAAGCAAAGTTCCTCCTGTCCATATTCAAGTGCAACTTGGATCTATGGATGGAAAACAGAAGATTTACTCCAGGACTGCTCCTTGTGCTACTAATGGACAGAGGCAGCTCCTGAATGCTTTATGCCATACATGGGTCCCCCACAAAATATGTATGGAATGATCCCAGTTATTCTCATTAGGGGTAATATGTAATTATTGACCGTGGGATAGGTAAGGTCAGTCTCTAACCAAATCCATCGATCCACAACTCCCTTTTCCCATTTTTTTTTTCTTTGCCCATGGAGTCAGGGTGTCACTTCAACGGTGACAATCATCTGTTGCCAAAGTCTATACTGCTGGGTGGCTAGCCCTGCCACGGTAGTTCTTCCACACCAAATACTTATACACACATCAACACCTATGGCCAGTTTAATGTATTTAGTCCGCCTACTGCATGTCTTTTAAATGTGGGAGGAGACCGGAGCATCCAGCGGACTGACATCTCATGCAGTCAATTAAAGATTTGTCTGTAGCTGGTTCCATTCCAGTACAAGGATAAAGGTCTGACCAGGTGACTTCAGTTTGAGTAGCAGCTCAGGCATCTGCTGGAGCTGGCAGGAGAGAAGGAAAAAGTGATGACATTTTGCCTGCTCAGCTATCTTTGGAAGGGAGAGAAGTTGGGGGTATGCTGGCTTTGATGGAGATTGCAACTGTGAATATTGCAGGCTTGGTGACTAGGCGAGATTTGGACAGTATCACCACCTTAATCTGAAGACTAGGAAGCACCTAATCCATGCCTAATGGCATGCAATGGTCTGCCTGAAGTTTACATCAGTACATAGTGGGCAGGGCTTCCTTATAAATGTTTAAAGCCATCCATTGCGTGTAGTGGGTCTTCAGCTCACTGTCCTCCCATATTTCATTGTCCCCAGTAGTAGTGACCCACAAGGGGGGGGGTTAAACGCCTGTAAGATGCAGCAAACATAACAGTATTGAGGAGAGAAATCTTTAGGAGGAGCTACATGACTGCAAAAACCAGCTCCAGCTGAGAAATGTAAATATTGAATGTTTGAAGGTAGGATCATTGGTTGATTGGATTATATCTGCTGCTAAAAAAAGTTTGATGCAAACTAGCAAGCAATTCATAGGCCTTGCAAGTGAATAGACAGGAATAATGGTGCGAATGACATGTATACTGCAAGCCTTGATAAGTGAATTAAGTCTATATAGTTATTTAGACAAATTCCATTCCAGAGTGGCTTTTTTGTAGATCCCAGATGCGCCAGATCTCTTTGTTCCAAAATGGATATCATGAGTCACAATTAAGAGTACCCCCAGTTATAAAGAATATATAATTTGTGTAGACAAGAAAATGTTATGCTCACCCACCAGTCTGCTCTGAGGAGTGTAGTGTCCAGTCACAGAATATGTGGTAAGTAATAGAGAAACTCAGCCTGTAATAAAAAAAAAATACAATGTCAAATTATATAGCAGTTATGGGATATTCAGACATTAAAATAGTTGGACAGATGTACCTCAATGAACACTAGTCCAACAGTTTTGTGTTTACATTTCTTTGTTAGTTTCCAAGGTCTGTAGATGGCCCACCTTTGCATAAAGGGATGACTGTTGTTATTCTCCATTCGTTAGGCAGAAAACCTTTTTGGAGGCTATGGTTAAATAGCAATTTCAGAGGGCTTGATTGGTCATGTTTCATGCTATTTAGAAGGATTCCGGGATTATTATCTGGGCCCACCGGCCTTAGAGTGGGCATTGAGCACTTGGTCTTGGGGGGAGAGGGGTAAAGTTAGAGCTTGATTTGTCTTCCAGTAGGTTTTCTTCTGTCTCAGTATGGTTGGCTTCAGTACCGATCGGCACAAAGTTGTGTATTGTCTTTGAGGTTATGGACATAGCTAAAGAATGCCCTGTGGTTGTCCTTGGACTGGAAGGCCAAATTAACCTCAAATTTGTCCTGATCAGTGATTTGGCTGAACTGCAGAAAATGTTTCTGGAGTTGTTTTTCTTGAGAACATTAAAATAAACCTGGAAACTGAAGCAAGGGAGGCCCAAACACATAAACACACAAAAACATACTCGGAGGTTCTAAATAAAAATCTGCCTAAGCAGCAGAGACCTCCAAAGCAGACACCCAAGCAACCGCTACCCCAAAACAAAACACGTGCAACACATAGCTCACAAAGCCAGTGTGCCGAACAGTCACAGCCCTTAAGGCGAAACAACACACCTGATACACTTGTAATAGGTGACTCTATCGTCAGGCACACTGACGTCCCGCTCACCAGGCTGAACAAGGAGAAGATCACGGTGAGCTGCCTGTCGGGTGCTAGGATCCGCCACATAACACAAGCACTCGGGTCACTCCAATGCAAGTACAAATATGACTCGGTCATTGTCCATGCGCTCTCTGAGCATGTAGCCCAGGCTGGTATGACCCTGACCTTGAGTAGCATCTTACCCTCACCAAGAATGATGCCACAATATGAAGACAAGATGATCAATTTCAACAATTGGCTTAAGTATTGGTGTCATTCAAAGGGGATCCAATGCCTGTCAGCCTGGGATGACATGCTCGACAAGCCACGATGCTTCGCTAGGGACGGCTTGCACCTGTCACCCCTGGGCTTTCAGATATTGGCAAAGGCTCTTGCTACCCCCATAGTGCCTTTTTTAGGCAAGGCTCAAAAGACAAACCCACCTCCATAGGTATCACAAGGGATAAGAAACTAAGAGTAATGCTACTCAACGCCAGAAGTCTAAACCTCAAGATGCACGCACTCAAAACTCTCCTTAGCATGCAGAACATCTATATCTATGCAGTAACAGAAACCTGGTTCAAGGCTCCCGAGAGCACCCTTGCACTACCAGGTTATACTTCATACCATGCTTTTCGGCCCCAAAACTTGGACCGAACCACAAAAGGAGGGGGAGTATCAATATTAGTCAAAGATACCCACACCTCCAGGTTAGTGGCACAGCACGAAGCATCAGAGACTATCCATGTGCAACTAACAGTGGGTAAAACTGCCTTCCAGTTTATAGCCTGCTACAGACCACCCTCCCAAACCCAGGAACCCCACTCAGCCTTCCTGAGAACACTGGAAAATATGAAGGTCTCTCCAAACACCATTATATTGGGCGACTTCAACTACCCAAACATAGACTGGGAGCATTACTCTAGCTCCAACATCCTAGCCCAAAGGTTCCTAGAATTTATAAACTCAAATGCTATGGAACAACTTGTTACCACTCCCACAAGAGGGGAAAACATACTGGACCTGATCATCACCAACATGGGGACTCTATGCTCCAGACCAGATGTGTATCCCTCACTGGTAAGATCAGACCATAAACTAATCTCACTGGATATTCACATCCCGACCCCGCCCCCTGCCCAGAAAACCACAGTGAAAAACTTCTCTAAAGCAAATTTCACACTCCTCAAAACCAAGGTGGAATCCTTCAAATCCCCCGGGCCTGTGGAAAATACGGCCCAGACCGCAGAATCCTTTATAAACGCATTCTGTGATCACCTTCAGGAATGCATGGATCGTGCAATCCCAAATAAAACCAAGACCCAATCCTCCAAAGGCAGACGTCCTGTCTGGTGGACCCCAGCCATAAATAAACTATACAATAGGAGGAGGAAGCTACTACATGATAGAGCAAAATCCCAAAAAGGGAAGGCATCTCTGATCAGTATTAGCAAAAAACTATGGGCACTCATAAAATCGTCTAAGGCCAGCTTCAAGAGAAGAATTGCACAGGACACTAAGGATAATCACAAGGCTTTCTTTAGTTATGTTAGGAACCTGGGTGGGAATTCCCAGATTTGCTCAGAATTAGTCCAAAATGACAAAAAATACACCAGACCCACAGACATTGCCAACATCCTAGCTGACAGGTTCAGCACAAACTTCTCCCCCCCCCCCCACCAAAAGGGCAAATATCTATCCCAGCAGAGTCCTGCCCCCCTGACATCTCAGATGCTCAGGTAAGAGCCGCCCTCTCCAAAGCAAAAAACACAGCATCAGTGGGACCAGACGGTGTCCCGGGCTGCGACCTACATGAACTCCAAGAAGAGCTAAACCCAAACATAAAACTACTGTTCAATCTCAGCCTTACTACAGGATATGTACCCAAAGAGTGGCGTACAGCAACAGTGGTCCCTCTCCACAAAGGTGGTGCCTCAATGGATCCTGGAAACTATCGCCCATAAGCCTGACTAGCTTGGTCTGCAAAGCTATGGAAAGGATCATCATGGACCTCATAAATAAAGATATTGGGGACCTACAGACACTGGATCCTACCCAGTTCGGCTTTGTTAAGGGCAGATCCTGCCTCTTACACCTGGTCAATTTCTTTGAAACAGTCACCAAGGCCATTGACAAGGGGAAGGTGGTCCACACAGCCTACCTGGACCTCGCAAAAGTCTTCGATACAATACCCCACTCGGGCATTATAGATGAGCTCACCAGCTTAAATATAAACCCCTATGTCACTAGATGGGTTGCAAACTGGATCAAGGACAGAACCCACATGGTTACAATTGCTGGAGCCATGTCAGACTCCAAACCAGTTACACGTGGCGTCCCACAAGGCTCAGTCCTGGGACCTCTCTTGTTCGGTATATATTTCTCGGAGGTACAGGCCAACATGGAAGGACTGTGGCTGACCAAGTACGCAGATGACTGCAAACTAGGCGCCATAATCGACTCTCCAGCCGACACAAGCATCCTCCAAAAGGGCCTCATAGAAACAGACAACTGGTGCCAGAGCCATGGCCTCAAGCTAAACGACAAAAAGTGTATAATCATCCCCTTTGGCAAAAACAAAGTGCCCACAAATTACCACATAGGTGGTAATCCATTAAGTACAGAAGAAGCAATTAGGGACCTGGGGACCCAAGTTGATAGCAATCTCTCATTTGACAGCCACGTGGCCAAAGTGGTTAGAAGAACATTTTATATAGCTCACCTAATCTTGAAGGGATTCACATCTAGATCAGGGGAGGTCATCGGGCCTCTTTACTCATCCCTCATCAGGCCCATAATTGAGTACAATGCCCCTTTTGGGATGTACCTTACCAGACACCTGCAGCAACTGGAAAGACCCCAAAAGTACCTCACCAAGAGGATCAAAGGGCTCAAACAGATGCCATATGCTGCCCGGTTAAAGAAACTCCAGCTCTACTCAGTGGCATACCGCCTGCTCAGAGGCGATCTGTGCCTGACGTATAAAGCCATGTCCAGCCCGGAATTAATGGACATGCTGCACCTCAGAAAATCCAAATCCCATCGAGCTACGTGCTCGAGAGACTTGAACCTCAACACTGAAATAAATAGGACATGCTGGAGGGTCAGATTCATAACCCAGAGGCTCCCTTCACTCTGGAATAAAATCCCAGTCCAGGTTAGGCAGAGTCCCTCATTGAGTGTCTTCAAGAGGAATCTTGATGACTGGATGGGAGATCGTAGGTTTACCCCGGGTATCACTTCTGTCTCACTGTTAGACAGAGGCACAGTATACTAACCTCGAAAAAGGGCATAGCAAAGTTAATTTGAAATGGGTGGCGAAAGCCAAACACACTCTGGCTAGGCTTATAAGTGCCCTAGGCAGATAGCCTAGTATGAACCTATGAACCTATCACAGCAGTGGTAGTTGCATACACAGCAGTCTGAGTGGCTCAACAGGTAGTAAATTTACCTTTGGTGTAAAAGGCTGTGAGTTTAATTCTTACACCATGCTGTTCAATAAATGTTTTCCAATACTCATCACCAGATGATATCTTAGGTGATGTAAAAATTCCCATGACACTTATTGTAAACCATAGAGGAAGTTCCCCAGTTAGGGTTTCCACCTTTTCAGGTGTCCAAAGAGGGAGTGTGGTCTAATATATGACATCCCTTTGGGTGTGGCTAAGATTGTACTGTAATAACTTTGGCAGAAATAATTCAGTTAAGCTGGGGCAACCCCCATAAAAATGGGGTTCTAGATGCTCTGTAGTACAATTTAGAACTTTTCCCCAACCTTGTGGTCAAATAATAACCTGAAAAACTCATTAAAGCTTCAGCTTTAGAGATTACATTCACTTACTAATGACAAACATATTAGTTTCAGACTTCACATCCTGCAGAAAATAAGTGAATTAGAATAATAATTAAAAATTGTCCCTGATTTTTGAGCTTTGTCCAGAATTATTGAGTAAAGAAGTTAAGATATATTAGCATACCTAACCTCTTAGTGCAAAAATCAGGGACATAGTCAAAATAATGGAGGAAAAAAAATTCCCAAAATCAGATACACATTTTAAATGCTGGTCTTATAAACACAGATGGCCAGAGTCAATAAAGCCTACATGGTAGCACACTATTTTGGATTCAGTAAGTGGCTCTACATGGTGTGTAGAGCAGAAAACAGCTGTGCAAACAGGATGAACACCATGGCATGCAAATTACAACATAAGCAGCTGAATTGTATGCTAATCAACCAAACTAAGATAGAGGAGCTATTCAACAAGCTATAAAGCAACCATGTAGACTCAGTGCTGGTTTTCCCTGCAATTCCAAAACCTACTGGAATACAGCCACAGAAGGGAGTCTACACAGAAACAATATTAGGGGCTGCTGTTGCATTAATTCATTTGTATGTGCAACAGGCTGAAGTCTATGCTGCTAATGATGCTAATAGACAAAGGCCAGGAAGGAGAAGAGTTTTCAGACCCCGGGTAACTTATCACAATTTACATGATGTGGAAATTGTAGAGTGCTACAGGGTGGATAGAGACACACTACAGGAACTGAGCAACCTCTGTTGTCCTCAATTCAGAGCCAGAGCAAACCGAGGGGAACCCATCCCAGTGGAGACAAAGGTATGTGTAGCACTTAGAATTTTAGCTACAGGCACCTTTCAGAGACGAACAGGGAACATGCTGTGAGTGTCATAGGCTTCAGCATCAAGGATCCTCCATCAATTTCTGAATGCTATGCTATGTTAGTGACCTCATATATTTTCCTTGTACTCTTGAGGATAGGGCCAGAAATATGTAGGAGTTCTAACTTGTAGTACACTACCCTGAAGTAGTGGGTGCCATAGATTGCACACATGTAGTAATTAAGGCACCACCCAGGGAACAGGGTAGGCTCTACATTAATAGAAAGGGCTTCCACTCTATTAACTGCCAAGTCATGTGTAATGCCAAGGGAATCATCTTGAATGTCTGTGTTGGCAAACCAGGCAGTTACCAAGACTCGTGTATCAGGCTCCCCTCCCAACTGTATCAGATGTTCAATAGGGGGGGATATCCCACAGGCTCATTTACTGTGGGATGCAGGTTATGCACTGGAATTGTGGCTGATGGCACCCATCAGAAATGCACACACACATGCTGGAGAATGCCGTAATGAGGCACACACTCAAACCATAAATATCGCAGAGCATGTGTTTAGGCTGCTGAAGTTGCAGTTCTGCTGCATAGATACATCTGGGGGAGCTCTGCAGTACAATCCACAGACATGTGCCATGCTACATAACATCATTGATGCCAGGCAACTCGCACAACCTGTACCTCCCCATGTATTTGCTGTGTATTGCTTGCATCAGACAGAGTGAGCCTTGAACTAAAACTGTTGCAACTGCTGGATTTCCAAGGTAAGTGTTGAACCTGGAGTGTATTCTGTAATAATATGAATGACTGGCATATCCTTGCATGTTGTTACTTGGTTGTGTAAGCAAGTAAAAGGTGGGAGATTTGTACAGAAATTACCTTAACATGACAGCAGAGACTTATTTGATTTATATGTGTCCATTATTAAGTAGTAGGCCTCAAGTATCAAAGATTCAGTTAGCATACCTCTCAAAAGTAATGATGTTTACTGCTTGCCCTCAGTTTAGCACCATACAGTTGTACTGGAAAATCATTAAAGAGAAAAGATAGACAGCAATGATACACACTCACAAGATCATTAACAGTAAAGACGGAAATATTTTGATGCTATCAGCTAACTTTCTAAGACCAATTTAAGTCAAAGGTACAATTTCAAATACTAAGCACTAAGTCAGCTGTGCACCCTGAGCATCAGACACAAAGCTTATGTATCTATGAATCCAAAAGATATAAAACAGGGATATGGCAAAGTTGCCATCACTTGCACAGGATGTTGGGGGGAGCAGGAAGCCTAGGCTGACACAAAGCGTTGGTAGGTGAGCGTGAGTAAGAAACAGAACAGGCAGACATTCGGATAAAGCAACAAATGGCTAGTGAGACAGAATGAGTTTTAAGGTTCATGGCTGAACCATGTAACTGTTGCGTGTGTCTGTATGCGTCCTCTAGGTGAAACTGGTGTGTAAGTGTTTGCATGAACACAGCCAAGCTCTGTGCTAGCTCTACGTCTTGGTATGAAAGACAATTGTGAGCCATGCATGGTAGAGTTGGAAGTTCATCATTGTCATACTCGGCCACAAGAACTGGCTCTCCTGGTAGTTGCAGTGGCATGTCCACGCCCACGGTCAGATGCACTACTGCTATCTGAACATGACTGATGTCTGTTGGATGAGCTGTCCTCACAAGGATGCCCATGGCCTGCTGTGTGTGGGTTTAGACAGCTCAACCACTGATGGAGCAGTGGAAGTACTGCCACTATGGGACATGCTTGCCTACCCTAAAACAGTAACACCAATGTCAAGGACATGCTGTTCTGCACTTTCCTGGGAGCTGTATAGATTCCTTACAGTGGACAGAAACTCTTCATTTGCTGTTAGTGGTAGTTCTGTAGCAGTCCCCACCATTACCCTTCTGATCATGGGCTACTGCAGCTTCTCTCCTCCGTGCAGATGAGATGATGTCAGTGGTCCTACAGCACACCTGATCATATGTCCTGCTGTGGCTGTCTACTGCATTAACATCGCTAACTATCTGCTGCCAAATTTGCATTCTGCCTGACATATCTCCACATCCCCTAAAAAGCAGGAAGGCACCATGTTGTCTAAAAGCTTCCACACTGACCTGATTCTCAGGGTCAGTGAAGGGTGGTTTTCAGGGATTTAGATGCCTGGGTGCTATAGTCCTAGGTGTCCTAAAAGACAACAGAAGGATAATACACATAACTGTCACATAACCACAAAATAACTGTTCCCCAGATAAAACAGAAAAGGTAGCTTTTCAGTATTACCCACTGGAGAAACATAAAACAGTCGAGATATGAAATATGAACAACAGGCTAGATGCAAAAAAGGAGGATACCAATAGCAACATATCCTTGTTTGTTCCATAACAGAAATGTAGCTTTGCTTCCCCACTCCCAAAAGAACAGGCAAATGACACATTTTTCTAACAAACCGTCTTTGAAATAATAAATGTGCTATCAAATGAACTGTTCCTGAAACATGTTTGTAGATTTAACACAGAATGTTCCATTTTAAGGTTTTGCCAGTCATTTTGCCAATGATGTATACCTGTGAAATGCCCTGATAAACATACCCATGTCATCAGTACACTTCTAACTAATGCATACAGATAAAAGTATAGTCTGTGCTAATCAAAAAATATATAAAAAACTACTAAATTTTTCTTAATTACATTTCAGCATGTGCAGTATATAGCTGACAAAATAACAACCATGCTTTCTCAAGTTCAGTAATCTTCAATGCAAATATATCCCAAAGTAATAACTTCTTTTTTATGTTCTCCATATAAACAAGTCTCCTCACCTTCAGTTTCTCTAGCTACATGGTTGCCTTTTTATGGCATAGATTCAGGGCTGTTAGCATGATGAACAATACAAAAGAGGTGTGAACTCATTAGAATTGCTGAATCCTAAACACTTGACTCCGTGTATCACATGTAAACATAGTGCAGTCACTCCCTCATTGTTTGTTTTTAATGGATTGCAATTGTGAATGATTACTGACAGGGAGAAGGAAAACACAACAGCAGTGCAGACTGCCCTACATCCAGTGGGTGTGTCAGGTTAGACTTACAAAGTGTTAGTTGCAATTTTGTCAAGGCTGGAAATGTAAGTAAACAGCACACAATTCACAAGTTCTTTTCATTAACATCTAACATCCCATCTGAAGTAGTTAACTTCATTTGATCAGCAACCTGTGGGTATCGGATCCGATCTGGCAGCTTTCCAAGCTAGAGATCCAAGCTCCAAGCTCTTCCCCCTTACCCATAATACCCCGCTACCTCCCTCCAGTCTTCAGATCTCGTTTGCCGTGGCTTCTAGAAGCACGAGTGACGAGCTCCTGGCGATTTTGTGAGTTTTTGAAGAGGATTTTTCTCTGTATTTTCAGGCTAAATTGTGTGTGTGTGTGTGTGTGTGTGTGTGTGTGTGTTAGTCGACCCTTTAGTTAAATTAGTTTAATTTGGTTTAAGTAGTTGGTTAGATTTAGCGTTTTCCCTTCCCCTTATCTGTGTGCGAGGGTGTGTGTTGAGTTACTCATGGCCGAAGGCCCTAAGTCCATTTTTTCCAAATGCTCTGAGTGTGGCTATAAGCTGTCCCCAGCCGATGGCCACACTCAGTGCGTTCTTTACCTGGGGCTTGCGCATCTATCATCAGGCTGCCAGATTTGTGCCACCTTTAACCCCCGGGCTTTGAGGGACAGGAGGGCCAAGTTAATCTTAGCGGGCCTTTTGCCCGCGGATTCTACTTCTTCCTCCTCTTCCTCAGTGGCACCAGCCGCAACTGCGGCTGTTCAGCCAATGGTTCCTGCTCCCCTGGCCGGGACTGAAACTCCCACTGTGTCCCAGGGAGAGAGGGACCCTAGAAAGAAAGGGGGGGGAGAGAGAGAAGGCGAAAGAGAGAGACAAGGACAGGGAGAGGCATAGGAGCCACAATCGGCGGGCCGATTCTGCCCCCTCGGCCCCGCCGGCTAAGCAGCTCTGTTCTCCCTTGAAGGTCTCCGGGTCTTCCCCCCCCTCCTCGGCTCCATTCCCCACGTTTCTCTCCGGAGCCGGAGGAGGAGCCCCGGCCACCTTCGAGGTCATCGAGACGGCCTTCCCAGCCAGCCTCGGCAGCTTCTTCTAGATCGACAAGAAGCCTTTCTGACGCAGACATTGACCGGATGATGTGTCGCTTCCTTCAGGCCCAGATGCAGATGGGAGTGCTCTTGCCTCCCCCCCTCTGGGGGGGGAGCTCGGCCCCCTTCTTTACCCCCATTGCTCCTTCTCCGATCCGCTATCGGGTTTCGGAGCCATCAGATCCTGGTAGCTTCGGAGCCGAGGAGTCAGCAGCGATAGTAATCGCTAGTTCGTCGGCCTTACCCTCGGGTTTATCAGGTCCTTTTTCGATCCGAGCTCTCGGGGCCGTGAGCTGAGCCTCAGATCCGGAGGGGTGAGTGTGTCTTCGGCTCCGATGCGATCAGAGCACACTTCTCTTTCGAATCCGATCGCTTCGGCTCCGGCACCAATCTACACATCGGATCCGAGGGGGCTGCTCTCGGATCCCAGGGAGAGCGGTTCACCTTTGGCCTTCGACGTGATGGAGAGGGTCCTCTCGAGGGATTCGAGGCCCCAGGCTCGTGCTACAGATCCATCCACCATTCCCTTGCAGGTGGGCCTGTCTTCCATCATCTGGCCCCAGGGACAGCCTGCGTCTACGTCCCAGATGGTTCCTGTGGAGGAACAAGACCTGGTTGGTGAGCCCTCCTTGGACAGCCCCCTGAGGAGGTTCTTCACAAACGAAAGTGTAAAAGGAGGCACTTGGACTCCCCCAAGTCCCTCATCAAGACACTGACTTGGAGGAAGGGGAAGGTTCCCCCAGCTCACCCCCCGAGGATGTCTCCTTTGGAGACATTATGGAGATGCTGCCCATTAGAAGGGGGGTGGTCAGCCCAAAAACCTTCCTTGGATGAGTCTGTGTTTCTGGAGGTGTTTGACGCAGGTCCGTCTACCTCTTGGGTGTCCCCTCCGGCCGACCCCCTGGTAGATTTAATTACTGCCAGTTTGTGGAAGGAGCCGGACACTGTAGAGCCGATTCTCAGGAGACCAGATAAGATCCTTAGTCCCCCGACAGACAGGACAGCATGGACTAAAGGTTCCCCCAGTAGATGCCATGGTGGTGGCCACTGCCACCAAAAAGGAACTGGCACAGGATAGTTCCTTGGTCCATCCTCCCAAGGAGTCTCGGACGATGGACCGTATTGGAAAGCGGATGTTTGCTTCAGCCACCTTCTCCGTAAGGGCGCTGAACAACTTGGCACATGTGATTAGGCTCCAGTGGGATCTAGTGAAAGAGTACGCTGGGTCACCCCCGGAGTCCATGTCAGCCGAGGACAAACGAACCTTCTCGGCACAAATGGCCACTCTAAAATTGATATCCAACACATCTATGCAGCTTCTCTCCCATGCCATGGAGGGGGTGGCTAGAGCCAGTGGAGCAGGCATCGCCTTACGGCATCATGCCTGGCTCCATCTTTGCGGAACCCTTCAAGGCATCCTTTGCGAATGCTCCCTTTGATGGTTCTACGCTGTTTGGCAAGACCATCCGCAATACGCTACTCCAGAGCGAGAAAGACAGGAAGACATTGTCTGCCATCGGAATCCGCTTCTCGGCTCCTCAAAGGTCCTTTTCCAGGAACCAAAGAGGACAAAAGAAGATGTGGTTCCAGAAATCTCAATAATCCCATTTTGCTCTGGACCCTTCGTCCTTCAGAGGCAGGGGAGGACAAGGCGGACGCCAGCCCAGAAACGGAGGGAGTCCATCACGACAGATCGCTGGGTGCTCCGAATAATATCCAGAGGTTGTTCTATTCCCTTCGTAAATCCTCCCCCTCAGTTGGGGCACCCCCCCGATGTCCCACCCAGTCAGAAGGAGGCGGCGACTTTAGAGATAAAAGAGCTGCTAAGAAAAAGAGCCATCCAGCATGTCCCCCCAGGCCAATCCGGATCAGGCAATTACTCCAGGTTCTTTTTGGTGCCAAAAAAGATGGGGGACTTAAGGCCAATTCTCGACCTGCCTACATTGAACCTGTTCATTGCCAAGGAGAAATTCTGGATGGTCACCCTTCAGTCCATTCTCCCCCTTCTGCAGGAGAACGACTGGATGTGCTCCATAGACCCCAAGGATGCGTATTACCACATTTTAATGGACAGACGATCTAGGAGGTTTCTCCGCTTTCAGTTGGGGGCCAGTCATTATCAGTTCAGGGTCCTCCCTTTTGGCCTCACCACAGCCCCCAGGGTGTTTACCAAGGTCATGGCGGTTGTAGCGGCCTACCTGAGGCTTCAGGGAATACAGGTCTTTCCTTACCTGGACGACTGGCTGCTCGCCGCTCCCACCAGGCATCTACTATGCTCAGCCAGGGATTGTTTCCTGCTTTTGGCCCACCAGTTGGGGATCACCATAAATTACAAAAAATCGTTGCTTCAGCCTGTTCAGGTCCTGGACTTCATAGGGGCCAGAATAGACACGCTTCAGTCCAAGGCCTTCTTGACGTTGGACAGACTCCGCAATCTAACTCTCCACATCTTGACACTTCTACAGTCTCCAGCCCCACCAGCGGAATTGGTCCTGAGAGCTCTAGGGTCTATGGCGGCGGCTATCAACCTTTCACCCCTAGCCCGCTTGAACATGAGGGTTCTTCAATGGACCTTGCAGGTCCAGTGGTCCATCCTTCGACATCCGATGACTCCCTGATTCCCCTCAGCAGGGTTTGCAGGGAATTACTACTTTGGTGGCTCCATTCCCAAGAGCTTCAGGAAGGCGGCCCTTTTTGATGCCCCTACCCCAAGCCACGGTGACCACGGACGCTTCTCGCCTAGGGTGGGGGGGGCATCACATGGGCAGAACCGTCCAAGGCACATGGACTCCAACAGAGACCGTTCTGCATATCAGTGTTCTGGAGATGAGGACAGTGCTTCTAGTGTTGCAAGCTCTCCATGCCCTTCTTCCTCTAGGGACTATTGCAATTCAGACAGACAACATGTCAGTGGTCTGGTACATCAACAAACCGGGGGGGACCAGGTCTTACCCTCTTTGCCAAGAGGCCATGAGAGTTTGGGAGTGGGCAATATCCACCAACCGTTTTCTGCTAGCAACGCACATTCCAGGTCGGTCCAACATTTTAGCGGACAAGCTGAGTCGAACTATCCTTTCACCTTATGATTGGTCTCTGAACCCCTTAGTAGCGAAACAGATCTTCCTCAGATGAGGTCAACCTTACTGCGATCTGTTCGCATCGCCTTCGAACGTAAAGTGCAGTGAGTTTTTCGCTCTAATCCCCCCACCGGAGGAGAGCCCCAGAGACGCTCTTGTTCATGCTTGGCCATCCGGTCTTCTTTATGCTTATCCTCCTCTTCCATTAAAGACAAAATTCTTGCAGAAAGCTCGTCGGTTGGGGAGCAAGGTTATCCTCATAGCCTCATTCTGGCTTCGTCAAACCTGGTTCCCGTACCTGCAGTCTTATCTCATAGCTCCTCCTTGGATCTTAGATCCCATTCCGGATCTGATTTCTCATCCTTCAGGATTGAAAACTCCGAATCTGGATGACCTCAAGCTTTCGGCTTGGTTGATCCAGTTCCGTTAGTGGCTAGGACTCCTGGTATCTCGTCCACAGATAAATCCATCCTGGTTGGCGGCACATAAGCCTTCTACCAGGAAAGTCTACAACAGTAAATGGAAATGTTTTTCTATCTGGGCCGGGCATAGGAATTTGGACCCCTTTACGGCTCCCATTCCAGCAGTACTTGAATTCCTATCTCACATTTTTCATCAAGGGGCCAGTTCTTCAACTGTGAAGGTTCAAATGGCGGCCATTTCCCACTTTCACATCGGAGACAATCCTGGTCCCTTAGCTTCCTCTAAGATCTGTAAGACCTTCTTGAAGGGCACCTTTCTTTTAAGACCTCCTGTCAAGAATGCGGTTCCTCCATGGGACCTAACCTTAGTCCTCCAGGCTCTGACTGGTCCACCCTTTGAGCCTGCAGCTTCTGTTGACTTAAAGTTTTTGTCTTGGAAAACTGCCTTCTTGATTGCTATTACCTCAGCTAGAAGGGTATCGGAGCTTCAGGCCCTTTGTACTAAACCTCCGTATTTTTGTCTTCCATAAGGACAGAGTATCCCTCAGGACTAATCCCTCCTTTTTACCTAAGGTGACTTCCGAGGCTAACATCAACCAATCCATTAATCTGCCTGTTTTCGTCCTTAACTACCAGAACAAAGGGGAGTACAGACTCCATTCATTAGATGTGCGTAGACAATTATGTTTTTATTTGCACAGAACAGCTGCCTCTCGCAAGTCGGAGCAGCTCTTTGTTTCCTTTGCTAAGCCATCCTTGGGTAAGCCAGTAATGAAGGTGACTCTAGCTAGGTGGATATCTCACTGCATTTTGCTAACGTACAAAATTTCTGGTCAGCCTGAGCCCGTGGGGGGTTCGTGCTCATTCTATCCATTCTATGGCTACCTCTGCTGCTTTTTGTTCAAGGGTTCCCTTGGATGACATTTGTTCTGCAGCTACTTGGGCTTCATCGCATACCTTGTTTTCGCATTATAAATTAGATCTGATATCCAGAGGGAGGGCAGTCTTTGGCTCTGCAGTGCTCCGGAATATTCTTCCTTGAGGGCCTCCCAAGTTTTTGGTAGCTGGGGACTCTGTCCCACAGGTTGCTGATCAAATGAAGTTAAACTACTTCAGATAAAGAAGCTATGTACTCACCATAACGTTCCGCCTGAGTAGGTAACTTCATTTGTCAGCAACTGACCCCCCCCCCTCCTTCCCCCTAACCTGGAGTTCGTTACCTGAATGACTGAATGATTCACCCCTGGTATGTATCAGGTTAGGATGTTCAGGTTTTGTTTGTCTTGCTGTTGTCTACTATTTGGGCAAACTCGATCTGAGGACTGGAGGGAGGTAGTGGGGTATTATGGGTAAGGGAGAGGAGCTTGGAGCTCAGATCTCTAGCTTGGAAAGCTGCCGGCTCGGATCCGGGTCAGATCCGATACCCACAGGTTGCTGACAAATGAAGTTACCTACTCAGATGGAACGTTATGGTGAGTACATAACTTCTTTTTTCATGACTTGGCAACTGCATATTCTGTTCTTGCCATTTAATATCCTCACACATTTTAAGGACAATGATATAGAATGGCTTACAGACTGCATGTCTCAGATTATTGGTCAGATAAAAGAAGAATGTGCAACAAACATAAAGAGGTTAGAGAGAGCTGCATATTTGCAAGCAGTACTCATAACTGGTTGTTTGATCACTCAAAGCACTACATCCAAAATTAATAAATGTACAAATAACTGTTACATGGTGTTATATTAATGTAGATGATGATGCAGTTGTTTTTATGCAGAATGATTTCAGTTCCTTGCTGCAAAGGAGTTTGTGTAGCAAAGAGGGATAAGGCACCCTTACTGTATTCTGAAGGTTCATTGGAGTGAGAGTTCAAATCCAGAGCTATGTAGAAATATTTCATTTGTACTAACATGTTGCAGTGTGTGTGCCATAGATTGCTTTTCCTCCTTTCAACTATTTTCCCCACATTTTTCTTTTTTTCCATTTGGGGGGGTATTTTTTGGGGGGCAGTGTTTGCGCAATGTGTGGCTTAGAGCAAAAATGGGAAATGGAGAAAAAATGAATGTCAGATTTGGCTGTTCTTATCTCGTTTACGCAAAGCATGGCAGTGTGCAAACTAGACTACTGGCCCACCCAGCAAGCAGACAAAACAGCTGCAGAAAACCTGCAAATTGGGCACCTGTAATAGGGCAAAGGTCAAATACAATACATTGTTGCAATTTTTGTTTTCCATTACACAACTGCACTTAGTGGCATTTCACAGTGGTTAGCAAGGTTCCCCAGCAGCTGTAGCCATTGAACACCTGCAGACACTCAATAATTGAAACTGGATACATTCAATTAATTCTGTTGGGGACTGTGCAAACACGCTAAATGGGGTTGCATGGCAGTTAACACAGAGACCTTAAGAAAGATTAAGAAATTAGGGAGTGTCATGTAACTAGTCCTGTGGCAGCAGGTGTAAGTGTAGGCCTGGAGTACAGATGGTCCTGCGTTCTAGTACAGGGTGTGGAACCTATGTTTACTGTTTTGACCCTGCAGTTTATAGCAACGAACTGAAAAATATAGCAGTATTATTTCAACATTCTTTTGGCAGCAGGTGTTAAGTGTAGGACTGCCATATACATGGCCCTGGGTACTAATACAGGATATCCCATAAATTTTTACTGCTATTCCATTTCCCATTATATTCACCGTTACTTATAACACTTTGTATAGTGGAGATCATATGAATTATATGTATGAGGGATGAGACACCATTATTGTGTCTTTAGATGTATGACTGAGGGTACGCTGTCTACTGTATTTCTGCAAGTATAATTTTGCTATCTGGACTTGCATGGCCTTCACAATTACATAAGACACATATACAACTGGATCTATATCCAATAACCTTGTCAGATCACACACATACACGTGCAACAGCTCAAACTGTCACCTGTATTTATGTATAATTCCTGACTATGTCTGAGCAGCACTTCTTCTGTGGCAAAGATGGAAGATTAAAGCTGTGGAAAAAATGTTTTTTTCCCTTATACCTAGGTTTAAATCCCACAATGTAAAAATCAAATTTCCTCAGTGTATAAAGGCAAAAACAAGTGTGTTAGGTCATTACGTATATACCCACAGTGCATGTCTGCAAACTTAACTCCCCTAAGGGTTACCTTTCAATTTCCAATATATATATTTCCAGGTTACATCAGTAAACACCCCTAAAGCTAAGGCCAAGTGTCAGATTGACCTTCCAATTTCAATTAATTCCTCATTGCTTGACACTGCTGCTGTCTGCTCAACAGCACACAAATGTGGTTGGCATCATTGCTTGGGATTGTGCACTACTGGTAAATGCGATAACTGGAATTGGTTGGAAAGCATCAGTTTCCATTGCTGTAGTTTGGCTGGTAGACATGACTGGTGTTAGAGGGCAAGGTGCCAAGTTTAGGGCAAAGAGGTAGGGTGTCCAGCAGTCCAGAATATTTATTGGACTCCTAGTAAAGTGCCACAATGAAAGGCTTCTGCAGAGGGACTATTCCGGCTCCCAGTACAAGTCTGAGGAATGGAATAGTGTGGCCCAGGCTGTATTCAGTGCCACTGGCATCTCGTGCACTGGAGAGCAGTGTAGGCATCATTTTAATGACCTACACAGGCAAAAAGGAGATACCCTCAGTGGTTGGTTGAATGAGTTTGAGACTGCGGATATCCCACAGCTGTGTAAGTATGACAATACGAGAGTACTTGTAAGATTTAGAAAGTTAAATATAGGCAAGACTGGTAGGCATAATGGATCTTCTGTTCTTTTTTGTTCTTTCTTCAGCTGCAACCAAACGTGAGTTCAATAGGCAGACTCATGTTGCTCGAATGGAGAGATTGAAGGAAGCAAGTGGTATATGTGCACCAGAAGAGAAATGTTATTGTAGCTTTAAAAGTTAAAGATAGCTTTTTGAGTCTTGTATTAAATCGGGCATGCATGCATTAGTCTGTAGCACAAACCTGTTGTAGGGTTAAATATTAGACTGTAGTTAGGGGTTGTTTGTTCAAATACCATAATTCACAAGTATACAATACTGTAATTTCTTTAGTAATATTTACATTAAATTAAAAACTCTATACCAGTGACACAAATGCCCTGCTGTAAACTGTAATCTGTATAATTGGAACACACATATGTGCAATGTATGCACATTTCAAAGATTACTTTCAGCAATCTGTAGTACTGTATGTATCAGATAAGATGCATACTTAAATATAATACATCAGATAAAAGAGTTGCATAATTGTGTTAATTCATTGTATGTCACATATGATGGTACTAATTTTATCTGTTTTTTTCTCTCATCCCAACCCTTATCTCTCTTTTTTTTTATTTTATATTATGTATCATCAAAATGTCTCCATGTCATCCATGTGTACATCACTAAATGCCACACAACACAGTGAGGTAGGCCAGCCCCAGTGGATCATTTTGCCCCCACTCCACCAGCTCCAGCACCTATGGCCAGCATGTCTGGAAGCCATCCTGGAAGCACTGCCTCTGCTGCCCCGGCAGTACCTGCACACCCAGATAGTACTGCCCCAGAAGCTGGTGCAATGGTATCCTCCAGGAGCAGTGGCATAGGTGGTGATTTCATCATCCAACATGAGGTGCCAGGGTTGGTGCGTAGGGTTGTGCACTGCACCATTAATGTATGCCTACGCCAGATGGAGAAGCTGCTCTCCCTCATATCATCAAGCACTCCAGCCGCCAGTGTAGTAAAAGGACAGTGATTATTTATTTATTTATTTTACATTTGTTAACCGGGAGAGTCCGACTGGATACATGTCCATTTTCAGCGGAGGCCCAGGGAGAAAAGCTCCAGGTACATAACAGACATATGAACATTGTTAATGCAAAAAAGGAAGATAGTTGAGTTCTAAATACAATATAAAGATGCATCACATCTTGGGAAAAAAATAACAGCAGCATATAAAAAAAATACATAGGTCAGTTACAAAGGCGAGGCACCTTGTTAAAAAGCGGTTAAGGATAGTGAGGGTAAGAGAAGGGTAAATGATAGTGGTTAACCAGGTTTGGAACAGGGACATTGCCAGAGAGTATTGAGATGGGGTTTAAGCTTTTTTTTGAATTGTCGGAGTGAAGGTTCTGAGGTGAGCATGGTCGGTAGGGAGTTCCACATTTTACCTACAAAGTTTGAGAATAGAGAATCCCCAGCAGAATTATTGGCTTTGGTAGTTTGAGCCAAGATCTTATTGGAGGAGCATAAAGATTGCAGGTTAATATAGGGGTGAATGATGTTTTTCAGAGCTGGTGTTTTCTCTGGGTGATACAGTATCTGGTGAGCCGTTTTGATTTGGTTGAAATGGAGTTGGCTGGAAAACTCTAACCACCCTAGTTGCTTCAAGTTAGTGCAGTGGTGCCTTCTAAAGATGGAATTTGTGGCAAATCTAGCTATGTGATTGTAACAAGAAGCAAGTTTGTTAAGGGTTGTCTTGTTTAGGTTTGTAAAGAGGGGGGAGGGATAGAAAAGAGTTGATAGTAGGTGTGTGCTGGCAATTGTAATTTTAGCGTGAGGAGTGAGAAAGTGTTTTACTTTATAGAGAGAGCCAAGATTTTTATTGACGGTTTTGATGGTTAGATTGAAATGGGTGTCAAATTTAAGGGAGTTATCAAATGGTAACACCTAATAGCTTTGTGTGAGCTTCTGGTGATATAGTGATTCCATTGGAGGATGTAATAGAGAAGGTGGGGGGAAGAGTCTTGTTAGTGGGTGAGAAAGTAAGTAGTTTTGTTGGGGTTGAGAACTAGTTGACGACTTGAGAACCATTTTTCTATTAGGTTGAAGATGTCTTGGGTTGAAGCAGTGAGGTCTGCCAGGTTGGAGGCAGTGCTGATGATAGTCGAATAATCTGCATATTGAATGCATGTGGCATGGGGGGTGATTGTGGGCAGGTCATTAACAAAGATGGTGAAGAGAAGAGGGCCAAGAATAGATCCTTGGGGAACTCCAAGTGTAACAGGTAGGCATGTGGATAATTTGTCCTGCCATAGAACAGCCTGTTGCCTATTGGACAGGTAGGCTTGGAACTATTTCAGTGTGGAATTGATGAGTGATAGTTTTTTTAATGTATGGAGGAGTTGAATGTGGTTCACCATATCAAAGGCCTTGGAGAGGTCTAAGAAAAGAGCAGATGATAGTTTATTATTGTTTCTGAAGTTATTGATGGTATTAGAAAAGGATAGTAGGGCTGATGTGGTACTGTGATTTGGCCTGAAGCCATGTTGGGAGTTGGCTAGAATTTTATTTTTGGTGAGGTGTTCCATCAGTTGTTTGTGGACACACTTTTCCATAATTTTGGCCAGGGGTGAGAGTATAGCTATAGGTCTGTAGTTGGTTAGCTCTAGTGAGCTACCACCTTTATGGAGAGGAATAATGTGGGACATTTTCCATATGGAGGGGATGAAGGCTTCTGACAAGGGTCCTGATGAGAGTCCAGTGGGTGAGGACTCAAGTCTCACTGTCTAGAAGCTTGATGGACATGATCTGTTGTCTCCTCCCTCACCCCAATCATGTTGCCCCCCAATCTTTTGTGTCCCTTACCATCCCTGTCTCATGTCTTGTTTGCATTTGCTTCCTCACCTACCCAACTTCCCTGACCCAGCCATACCTACGTCCCTTACACAGCAGTCCTCTCTTACCGAATTAAAAAAAAAAATGGGGACCTGACCCACAAAAAAAAAAAAAAAAAAAAAAATCATCCTATAGATAGCTTTCCATTTCCCACATGTGTCATCTTCGCACACTTGATTCGGTCTAATTGGCTATACAACATGATTACATTGTTGTTACCCCTCTCTCTAGAGTTGACTGACCAAATTCAGCTAATATTCTGCACAAATAATCAGTTTTTACTGTTGAAGAAATGGATAGCTACCTCTTCTTCCGCATTCCTGTATTGCTTTCCCTTTGTTCTCCCCCCCTGCTTGCTCCCCATTTCACCACTTTCCTGCCTACCCCATTTTAACATCTATAATCTGGTTGAAAAATAGAATCACAGATAATACACAGAAGTAGCAGAAAAGGCAATGGATCCCTTCACTTTTTGGCCTCTATGTTTGGGCGGAGTTTGGCATCCTGCATCAATGCCAAGCGACGGTGACAGTACAATGCCATGGTTACCTCCACACAGTACCACTTAATCCTGCTGCACTATGCCAACACACAACAACACATGCACTATAAACGATTAATGTCATTGCATTATCACTGTTTATTTAAAAGTCTTAGATGCACCTGGATTCAAGCCCAGTATCATTTGGGCTCAAAAAGGAATGTATCAATATATTTTACATCTGCTGCCACAGAGTCAATTAAGCAGCAGGTGTGTTTCATAGACTCATTACTAGCTTTTAGACTTTTAGCAATGTGTCTCACGCTTGCGCACTGCTTAACTACGGGCAACCAGGGAAAGTAATGGAAATGTGTATCTCGCATGCACAAACACTTTGCCAACCATCGTGCAAACCTGCTGCTCGCTGCACTATGGAAAACTGAATATTATTATGTATTAGTGCTGGTTACTGTCCATTTCCTGTTTATGACATAAAATTACATGTGGAAACATAAACTGAAGGTCTGTATCTAATAATATGTCACATATTTACAATACAGCCACCAAGTCCATATATATCAATTACGCTACATAAATGAATATGTTGTGTGAACAACCTCCCTTCAACAAATTTGTAATACAAAGAATTTTAAACCCCAGGACCTCATAACTGCTCCATCTCTCTGTAATTGGACCCCTCTCTCTGATCTCCCCCTAGACAATGCCGTTGATTATTTTAACTCTGCTTTTCTGAGCATATTAAATAACCTCACCCCTATCAGAATAGTAAGAACAAAGTCCAACTATGACTCCCGGCTCACCAAAACTACTAGAATTCTCCTAAAACATAGGGATAAAACATGGGAAGCATGGCTTCCCAATAAAACTATAGTAAATAGACAGATATACCTCGAACTAAGAAACAAGGCTAAAAAGCAAATAAGAATGGAAAAGAAAAATCACTACTCAGACATCCAAACAAAGAACAAATCTAACCCTCAAAATTCTGGGCAGCTATCAACAAAATCCTACAACCAGGGAAAACTAGTACTCCACCCCCAAATATTGATACCACCACAGACAATACTGCAACTCAGTTTAACCAATATTTCACCAAGTCCATTCAAAACCCCACAAATACCTCTTCACCCACAACATACCCTAAGCCCATTGCCTCAACAACAGATCAAAACTGCTTCTCCCTGCAACCAGTACCTAATAAAACAATTTATAACTACTTGACAAAACATAAAACCACAACTCTAGCAGCAAATAAACTCCCAGTAGAATACCTCAGAATTGCAGCCAAGGCTATCTCTTACCCTGTCTCCCTATTAATAAATAGACCAATAGTTGAGCAATGCATCCCGACCCTCTGGAAAATTTCACACATAGTACCATTTCATAAAGGTGGTAACTGAACCAAGGTATCTAACTACTGACCAATCACCATACTATTCCCCCTGTCAAAAATTCTTGAGAAATGCATACATTCCCAAATCCTAAACTATCTCCTAACTAATAATCTCCTGGCCAACAAACAGTCTGGTTTTCAACCCACTCACAGCACCACCACCACAGCCCTTATTAGCTTTATCAACACTGTAAATCAAGAACAGAACAATGGTAACCTGGTCTCCACTATTTTTCCTCAATCTGTCCAAGGCATTCGACACAGTGTCCATTCCAAACTTCTAACCGTACTGTCAAAACTCTACCTAAGCAACTCCATAATGTTATGGTTCAAAACTACCTATCTAACCATCAACAAGCTGTAAAATGGCAAAACTCCATATCTCCTCTCCTCCCAGTTACCTTAGGTATCCCACAAGGATCAATCCTTGGACCTGTGCTTTTTACAGTATTTACAAATGATGTCCACAAAGCCACCCTCCATGCCAATCTGGTCTAGTACAACGATGACTCCACGATTATCTGCTCTGCCCCAACTCTTCCACTTCTGCAAAAAATTACTTAAGAATCCTTTTCTCCCATAGAAATGTGTAGAACAATAAAGGAGAAATAACCACACTGGAATCAAATACTGTAGCATAAGCGCTTTTGTTTATTGAATATACGTAAACTTCTTCAGACATAACAGTACAAAAAATTCAAGTTTAAATAGGAAACAAGTAATGACATCATTTCCTATACCAATTAAATACATAAAAACACATGCAGCCTAAAAAAGAACCAACAATTCTATATATATATATATATATATATATATGTGTGTGTGTGTATATACCACTAATATTTCCTACAAGTAAAAAAACTCTCCACAAAAACAATCCATATTTGAATAATTACAAATATAAATTAATAAATATGTGTAAATACACACCTAAAAATATCTTTAAACTAACCTGAACATCTAGATATATTAAAAATGAACATAAAGTAATACATCTAAATTAATAACCCCTAAATCATAACTATCTCAGCTGTGCTCTCAATTTTAAAATGCTCATCATAGAGATAGTGTCATTAAGGCCAGGCAACACACAAGCATTTAATTTTAGTTGCCATAAAAGTTCTTTTTCTTCTAATTGCAGAGAAACCGGACCCCCCCCCCTATTATTATCAAACACTTTATCAATAATTAAAAACTGAAATTCATGTTCTGGAAAAGATAGAACATGCCTAGCTAGAGCATTATTAATGTTTCCTTTTGTAATGGCATAAAAATGTTCATACATCCAATTTTTAAGAGGCTTCTCCATCTTATCAACATAGAATGATGAACATTTAGAACACAATGCCAAATAAACAACCCCTCTTGTGTTACAGTTATATTTGTCCTGTAAAAAATATTTCTTTCCATTAATAATGAAATTGTTAGTCACTAAGACAAGTCTACACCAGTGACAGAACCCACACTTAAACATTCCACTTCTTTCAAGGATTGATTTAAGGTTTCTACCTTTACGGAATGTCACAAGTGGGTACTCTCCAACATGTTTTCTTAAGAGACTGTCTTCTAGAAATAAAATCCAATTTTTATTGAGAATAAATTTTAAAGACAATGCGTCCCTTGAAAAAGTGGTAATGAAACTTAATTTCCCATAATCACTTTTTGCATTGTCTATTTGTTCACTTATAGAACAGGGCAAATGAGGAGTGTTAGGAACATCAATCGAAAAAATCGATCCACCATCCTCAGATGGAAAATTAACATTAAGGATCGGTTTCAAAAAAACATGTATTCTTTTATAAGAAACTTCATCAATAAGTTCCTCAATTAATTTGATAGGGTACCCACACTTTCTAAACATGTCACTCAACACAGAACATTCATCCCCAAAATCCCTATCTAAAGTTATCATTCTAGCTGCCCTAACAAGCTGTCCTTTAATAATACCTCTTTTTTGGTGAAAAGGGTGGCAGCTAGAAAAATGTAGGAAAGAATTTGAATATGTGGATTTCCTATAAATCCTAGATGTAAATGTGTGTAAATCATAATTTGTAGATAATAACACATCCAAAAAAAGGAGATGGCATTCTCCTGGAAGTCCCATGTAAACTTCAAAAAGCTAGTAAACTTACTAATGGTATCTACAAAAAGGGCAGCTGAGGACCTGTTACCCTTCCAAAGAATAAAAATATCATCAAGGTATCGGGTGTACCATACAGCCATATTTTGGAAAACTTGATTCTTAAACAAGAATTGCTTTTCCCAAAAAGCCATAACAGTATTTGCAAAGGGTCTCCTACAAGGGGAACCCATGGCAATACCCGTACGCTGCAAGTAATATTCAGAGTTAAAAATAAAATAATTATTTTTTAGAACTAAATCTAATAAATAAATAACCAAATCAATCTGGTTACCATCAAGTTTTTGGTGCAATAAAAAATCCCTCACCCATTCACAACCTAAATCTTGTGGTATACAGGTGTATAAATCACACACGTCTGTGGTAAGAAAATTTAAATTACCATCGAACCCTAGGCTATTGAGTGTTTCTAAAAAAGCCAAAGAATCTTTACAAATTTGTTTCTGGTGCTTCTAAAGGTCCTTCAATTTAAAATCAACGAATCTAGCACATCCGTATGTAATTGACTGTCTTCCATCAATAATCGGACGGAAAGGGGGTTTCTCCAAATTCTTATGAATTTTAGGCAGTCCAAATAAAGTGGGGGTGGTCGGATGTTCAATCATGAGGAAATTAAATAAATCGATATCAATGCAACCTTCTATGAATAAGTCATTGATGAAGCTCTTAACATTACAATAGGCTCCATTCATTTCATTAAATGACACTTTCAAATATGCATCATTGTCCAACAAAGATTTCATGTTGGAAATATAATCCTCATTATTCATGAAGACTAAACCACCCCCCTTATCTGGTTCACAGATAAGGATGTCAGCAAATTTTAGGTCATTTAATGCATCTCTCTGTCTTTGAGTCAAATTCTCCACCAAAGAATGGGTCGGGGATCTCGAATTGAAAAGCACTCTGATATCATTATCACAAATTTTTTCAAATAAATGGATAACTGGGTGCAAGGGTGGGTTAAAAATACTCGCTACCTTAAAATCCTTAATAAGACTAGAACCATTACCAAACATAACATTCAAATTTAATTTCCTAGTAAAAAGCCTTAAATCAAACAAAGTTCTAGCAATATCGCCCCCAAAAGAAGGGACAAAGGAAATACCTTTAGCTAGAATGTCATTAATTAAGGGATCTGGATGAAAAGAAGAAAAATAATTTTTTTTTTAATCTCTTGCGTAACATTTGTATGAATAATCAAACCATGTCCAGGGGGTGTCAAACCATCAGTCCCAGAATCAATGTTTGGAGAAACTATCTCCTTCTCCTGTTCTGGAATTTCTTCTTCCTCTGGTTCTGAGTCCGAGCGGCACGTTGTTGTCCTGTAAAATTCTGATTTCTCTGCTTCTGAAAACCCTGTTGTTGGTTAACATTCTTATTAGAACCTTTATTAGCTAACCTTTCACTTCTCCTAACCGGAGATGGAATATTCCCATTACTATTAACAAAATCACTATCATCCAAGTCACTGTCATTAGAAATAGCCTGTAAATTATCATCATTATTCACCTGAACAGTATTAGGAAGGTTGTTAGTATTGGAAATAGGATTCAAAGGGGGTAAAGGATAGGCTAAACCCGTTTTGTATGCAATGCAGTCTCTATTTAATTTCTTAATTTTTGTTTCTTTGATTTTATTCAAAGAACCATCGATGCTGGAAAAAATCTGCAAGAAATCAAATTTATAGTGCTGGAAAGCCTTATCCGTTTTAATTAAATTATCCAAGTCAGTCAATTCACCTTGTAATAGATCTAGATGTTACCGATAATTTTTAATTAAACAGTCCATAAAGGCCATGCCCTGTTGATCAAATAAACATAACAGTTCTTTGTGAAACGCTGAGTTAATTACAATGCCAGAGGGGAAACGCCACTGTCGTAAGCCTTTCGGCACTTGTTTCCTTCGTACACATTCACACAAATACTGGATCTCTATTTGAAGCTTTTTAAATTTAAAAAGCTTCATATCAAAAGTTTTCAAATGATTAATCAATGTATTCTCATTCGCCCCAAAATGCACAACACGAGGCGAAACAGAGTCATTATGCAAAAAGTTGGTTGGTTCCTTAAATCAGTCATTTAACAAAGGCAATAAAGAAGAAGTACTTACAGGGCTGACATGCTCCCTGTTAGCTGAAATATTGGCGTTGAAACCATCATGCCCTGAAGACTGTCCACCCAAACAGGGAAGTACAGATGAACCAGATGAATGATGTACTGGAACTCCCCGATCCTGCAATCCTGGGGCAACAGCTGTTTTAAATGGAGGGCCAAAAACTGGCTGAGGCAGCTTAAGCGGCTGAGATGCCTGAGGAAGCTGCATGTTGTGTGAGCCATTACTAGTATTACCTGGCTCACAAGACAAAACTCCCGAGACTTGATTTGCCAAGGAGTCCACGCGTTGAGTACAGTACGCTACAGTATTTGCTTCTAGTGTGGTTATTTCTCCTTTATTGTTCTACAGAGTTTGTTTTTTCGTTTTGGTTTTGATTGCATTTGGTTTCATTATGGAGAATGACATCTCTTCTGGTTCGCAACCTTTATTTCAAACTGCTGGTTCGTCCACAAACATTGATATCGGTGCATCTAATAATGACGCTGGTGGTTTGGGACATTTAACAGCGTTGATTGAACTTCTTACTCAACGTGTGGACTCCTTGGCAAATCAAGTCTCGGGAGTTTTGTCTCGTGAGCCAGGTAATACTAGTAATGGCTCACTTAACATGCAGCTTCCTCAACCGTCTTAGCCGCTTCAGCTGCCTCAGCCAGTTTTTGGCCCTCCATTTAAAACAGCTGTTGCCCCAGGATCGCAGGATCGGGGAGTTCCAGTACATCATTTATCTGGTTCATCTGTACTTCCCTGTTTGGGTGGACAGTCTTCAGGGCATGATGGTTTCAATGCCAATATTTCAGCTAACGGGGAGCATGTCAGCCCTGTAAGTACTTCTTCTTTATTGCCTTCGTTAAATGACTGGTTTAAGGAACCGACCAACTTTTTGCATAATGACTCTGTTTCGCCTCGTGTTGTGCATTTTGGGGAGAATGAGAATACATTGATTAATCATTTGAAAACTTTTGATATGAAGCTTTTTAAATTTAAAAAGCTTCAAATAGAGATCCAGTATTTGTGTGAATGTGTATGAAGGAAACCAGTGCCGAAAGGCTTACGAAAGCGGCGTTTCCCCTCTGGCGTTGTAATTAACTCAGCGTTTCACAAAGAACTGTTATGCTTATTTGATCAACAGGGCGGACTGTTTAATTAAAAATTATCGGTCACATCTAGATCTATTACAAGGTGAATTGACTGACTTGGATAATTTAATTAGAACGGATAAGGATTTCCAGCGCTATAAATTTCATTTCTTGTGGATTTTTTCCAGCATTGATGGTTCTTTGAATAAAATCAAAGAAACAAAAATTAAGAAATTAAATAGTGACTGCATTGCATTCGAAACGGGTTTA
This sequence comes from Protopterus annectens, assembly GCF_019279795.1. Classification (NCBI taxonomy): domain Eukaryota; kingdom Metazoa; phylum Chordata; order Ceratodontiformes; family Protopteridae; genus Protopterus; species Protopterus annectens. The sequence goes on from NC_056747.1 coordinate 727,070,015, forward strand.
GCCTATCCTTTATCCCCTTTGAATCCTATTTCCAATGCTAACAACCTTCCTAATACTGTTCAGGTGAATAATGATGATAATTTACAGGCTATTTCTAATGACAGCGACTTGGATGATAGTGATTTCGTTAATAGTAATGGGAATATTCCATCTCCGGTTAGGAGAAGTGAAAGGTTAGCTAATAAAGGTTCTAATAACGTTAACCAACAACAGGGTTTTCAGGAGCAGAGAAATCAGAATTTTACAGGACAACAACACGTGCCCCTCGGACTCGGAACCAGAGGAAGAAGAAATTCCAGAACAGGAGAAGGAGATAGTTTCTCCAAACATTGATTCTGGGACTGATGGTTTGACACCCCCTGGACATGGTTTGATTATTCATACAAATGTTACGCAAGATTTTAAAATTTTTAATTTTTCTTTTCATCCAGATCCCTTAATTAATGACATTCTAGCTAAAGGTATTTCCTTTGTCCCTTCTTTTAGGGGCGATATTGCTAGAACTTCGGTTGATTTAAGGCTTTTTACTAGGAAATTAAATTTGAATGTTATGTTTGGTAATGGTTCTAGTCTTATTAAGGATTTTAAGATAGCGAGCATTTTTAACCCACCCTTGCACCCAGTTATCCATTTATTTGAAAAAAAATTGTGATAATGATATCAGAGTGCTTTTGAATTCGAGATCCCCGACCCATTCTTTGGAGGAGAATTTGACTCAAAGACAGAGAGATGCGTTAAATGACCTAAAATTTGCTGACATCCGTATCTGTAAACCAGATAAGGTGGGTGGTTTAGTCTTCATGAATAATGAGGATTATATTTCCAACATGAAATCTTTGTTGGACAATGATGCATATTTGAAAGTGTCATTTAATGAAATGAATGGAGCCTATCGTAATGTTAAGAGCTTCATCAATGACTTATTCATAGAAGGTTGCATTGATATCGATTTATTTAATTTCCTCATGATTGAACATCCAACCACCCCCACTTTATTTGGACTGCCTAAAATTCATGAGAATTTAGAGAAACCCCCTTTCCGTCCGATTATTGATGGAAGACAGTCAATTACATACGGATGTGCTAGATTCGTTGATTTTAAATTGAAGGACCTTTAGAAACACCAGAAACAAATTTGTAAAGATTCTTGGGCTTTTTTAGAAACACTCAATAGCCTAGGGTTCGATGGTAATTTAAATTTTCTTACCATAGACGTGTGTGATTTATACACCTGTACACCACAAGATTTAGGTTGTGAATGGGTGAGGGATTTTTTATTGGACCAAAAACTTGATGATAACCAGATTGATTTGGTTATTTATTTATTAGATTTAGTTCTAAAAAATAATTATTTTATTTTTAACTCTGAATATTACTTGCAGCGTACGGGTGTTGCCATGGGTTCCCCTTGTGGGGGAACCTTTGCAAATACTGTTATGGCTTTTTGGGAAAAGCAATTCTTATTTAAGAATCAAGTTTTACAAAATATGGCTGTATGGTACACCCGATACCTTGATGATATTTTTATTCTTTGGAAGGGTAATAGGTCCTCAGCTGCCCTTTTTGTAGATTCCATTAGTAAGTTTACTAGCTTTTTGAAGTTTACATGGGACTTCCATGAGAATGCCATCTCCTTTTTGGATGTGTTATTATCTAAAAATTATGATTTACACACATTTGCATCTAGGATTTATAGGAAATCCACATATTCAAATTCTTTCCTACATTTTTCTAACTGCCACCCTTTTCACCAAAAAAGAGGTATTATTAAAGGACAGCTAGTTAGGGCAGCTAGAATGATAACTTTAGATAGGGTTTTTGTGGATGAATGTTCTGTGTTGAGTGACATGTTTAGAAAGCGTGGGTACCCTATCAAATTAATTGAGGAACTTATTGATGAAGTTTGTTATAAAAGAATACATGGTTTTTTGAAACCGATCCTTAATGTTAATTTTCCATCTGAGGATGGGAGATCGATTTTTTCGATTGATGTTCCTAACACTCCTCATTTGTCCAGTTCTATAACTGAACAAATAGACAATGCGAAAAGTGATTATGGGAAATTAAATTTCATTACCACTTTTTCAAGGGACGCATTGTCTTTAAAATTTATTCTCAATAAAAATTGGTTTTTATTTCTAGAAGACAGTCTCTTAAGAAAACATGTTGGAGAGTACCCACTTCTGACATTCCGTAAAGGTAGAAACTTTAAATCAATCCTTGAAAGAAGTAACAATAAATGTTACCGGCCTCATTGTGGAATGTTTTTAAGTGTGGGTTCTGTCACTGGTGTAGACTTGTCTTAGTGACTAACAATTTTATTATTAATGGAAAGAAATATTTTTTACAGAACAAATATAACTGTAACACAAGAGGGGTTGTTTTTTTGGCATTGTGTTCTAAATGTTCATCGTTCTATGTTGGTAAGACGGATAAGCCTCTTAAAAATCGGATGTATGAACATTTTTATGCCATTACAAAATGAAACATTAATAATGCTCTAGCTAGGCATGTTCTATATTTTCCAGAACATAAATTTCAGTTTTTAATTATTGATAAAGTGTTTGATAATAATAGGGGGGGGGGGCGGTTTCTCTGCAATTAGAAGAACAAGAACTTTTATGGCAACTAAAATTAAATGCTTGCGTCTTGCCTGGCCTTAATGACACTATCTCTATGATGAGCATTTTAAAATTGAGAGCACAGCTGAGATAGTTATGATTTAGTGGTTATTAATTTAGATGTATTACTTTATGTTCATTTTTAATATATCTAGATGTTCAGGTTAGTTTAAAGATATTTTTAGGTGTGTATTTGCACATATTTATTAATTTATATTTGTAATTATTCAAATATGGATTGTTTTTCTGGAGAGTTTTTTTTACTTGTAGGAAATATTAGTGGTATATACATATATATATATATATATATATATATATATATATATATATATATATATATATATATATATATATATATATATATATATATATATAATTGTTGGTTCTTTTTTAGTCTACATGTGTTTTTATGTATTTAATTGGTATAGGAAATGATGTCATTACTTGTTTCCTATTTAAACTTGATTTTTTTGTACTGTTTTGTCAGAAGAAGTTTACGTATATTCAATAAACGAAAGTGCTTACACTACAGTATATGCTTCCAGTGTGGTTATTTCTCCTTTATTGTACTATAGAGTTTGTTTTTTCATTTTGGTTTTGATTGCGTTTGGTCCCATAGAAATGTGGTTTTCTAACTCACAGCTAATACTTAACCCTAAAAAAACACAATTAATGCTATTTCATCCCTCAAAAGCCACAGACCCTATTCTCCCATTTAAAATAATCTCCTCAAACAATATCCCCATCTCACCAGACTCACTAACCAAACTGTTAGGAGTTATCATAGATAACAACATGAAATTCGACAAACATATTGAGCAAACAGTAACAAAAGTGCATAAAAAACTTGGCACCCTCCGCAGACGCAAAAACTACCTTACTGATAACAGTAGAGCCACCATCACAAAAAGCCAGCTACTCTCTACGCTTCCCCCATACTAACTAACCTACATAAAGGAGACTTAAATTAACCAGCTGCTATAACAAAATTGCAAAGTTTGCAACCGACTCAGCTTTCAGGACCCACCATTGTCTAGCCCTGAAACAACTATCCTGGCTGGAACTTCCAAATCTCCTGACCTATAATCAACTTACACTTGCACATCAGATCCTATACCACCCCCCAAAAATCCCCATCACTAAAAGGCCTACTCAATCACTACACTAATAATCATCTTCTAAGATCTACCAATAAAGCACTAGTTGAAATATTGAAAAGCAGGAATAGTTCAGGTGTCTCCCTGTACTGTAGTGCCATTGCAAAAATATGGAACATCCTTCTTTTAGAATTTTGGATCCTAGATAATAAACATAACTTTAAAATACTTCTCCTGTCCTACTTAACCAGCTCATGGAAGTGCACCTGCTCAGACCCAGGATAAACTCCACTAGATCAATATCGTAGTCTACTCCAGGTACCACACAAGGCTTCTTCACTTATTCCACATACATACAGACACTGGTTTGTCTATTCCTCAATAAGGGTTTAAGGGTATATTCTGCTTCAATCTACTATCTACTGTATTTTCCTTCTGTTATGTTCTCCATGGTTAATTTCTTATGCACATATTATTATCTACTATCTACTCTATTTTCATAGGTAGGTACTAGGCTATCAGCCCAAGGGCATTTATAAGCCTAGCCAGAATGTGTTGGCTTTCGCCTCCCTTTTAGATTAGTTTTCTGAGACTCTGTCCAGTTCTGAAGTGATCCCAGGGGTAAATTTACAATTTCCCATCCACTCGTCAAGATTTCTCTTGAAGAGAGTCAGTGAGGGGCTTTGCCTAACATAGATTGGGATTCTATTCCAGAGCGAAAGAAGTCCCTGGGACAGGAATCTATCCCTCCAGCATGTCCTATTTATTGTTGTGCTGAGGTTTAAATCCCTAGAGCGTGTGGCTGTAAGAGATTTGGTTTTCTTGAGGTGGAGCATGTCCATTAATTCCGGGTTAGACATGGCCTTGTACGTCAGGCAGAGATCACCTCTGAGTAGGCGGTAAGCAACCGAATAGAGCTGGAGTTTCTTTAGTCGAGCTGCATAGGGCATCTGTTTGAGGCCCACGATCCTCTTGGTGAGGTACTTCTGTGGTCTTTCCAGCTGTTGCAGGTGTCGAGTAAGTTACATCCCAAATGGGGCATTGTACTCTATTATGGGCCTGATGAGCGATGAGTAGAGGGGTACAATAACCTCTCTTGATCTAGATGTGAACCCTTTTGTGATTAGGTGGGCTACATAGAAAGATTTTCTAACCACTTTGGCAATATGATTATCAAAGGAGAGGTTGCTATCTACTTGGGTCCCCAGATCCCTAATTACATCTTCCGTACTTAGTGGATTACCACCTATGTGGTAGTTTGTGGGCACTTTGTTTTTTCCAAAGAGGATGACTATGGACTTTTTGGCATTTAGCTTGAGACCATGGTTCTGACACCAGGTATTCGTCTCTGTGAGACCCTTCTGGAGGATGTCTGTGTCAGCCGGAGAGTCGATTATGGACCCCAGTTTGCAATCATCTGTGAACCTGGTCAGCCATAGTCCTCCTGTGCTTGCCTGTACCTCAGAGAAGTATATACCGAACAGGAGGGGTCCCAGGACTGAGCCCTGTGGGATGCCACTTGTAACCGGTTTAGAGTCGGACATGGCACCCGCAACTCTGACCATGTGAGTTCTATCCATGAGCCAGTTGGCAGCCCATCTCGTGACATAAGGGTTAGTGTTTAAGCTGGTAAGCTTATCTATAATGCCAGAGTGGGGAATGGTATCGAAGGCCTTTGCGAGGTCCAGGTAGGCTGTGTGGACTACCTTTCACTCATCTATGGCCTTGGTAACTGTTTCAAACAAGTCAACTAGGTTTAGGAGGCAAGATCTGCCTTTAACAAAGCCAAATTGGTAGGGTCCAGTGTCTGGGGGTTCCCAATGTCTCTGTTAATGAGTTCCATGATGATGCGCTCCATAGATTTGCAGACCAGGCTAGTCAGGCTTATAGGGAGATAGTTCCCAGGATCCATTGTGGCACCACCTTTGTGGAGCGAGATAACTGTTGCTGTACGCCATTCTTTGGGTACATAGCCTGTGGTAAGGCTGAGTTTGAACAGTGAATTTAGTTGAGGAGTTAGTTCATCATGTAAGACGCAGCCTGGGATACCATCCGGTCCCATTGATGCTGTGTTTTTGGCTTTGGAAAGAGCTGTTTTCACCTGTGTCTCTGTGATGTCTGGGGCTCTACATTCTTCTGGGATGAACACGGGCCCTTTTGGGGGTGAGGGGGGGGGGTAAAGTTTGCACTGAACCTGTGAGCCAGGATGTTGGCAATGTAAGCTGGTTCAGTGTATTTTTTGCCATTTTGCACTAGCTCAGAGCAGATCTGAGAGTTGCCACCTAGATTCTTGACATAGCTAAAGAAGGCTTTGGGATTATCTTTAGAGTCTTTGGCAATTTTTCTTTCGAAGCTGGCCTTGGATGATTTTATGAGGGATCGTAGTTTCTTGCTAATACTGATCAGGGATGCCTTCCCTTTTTGGGATTTTGCTCTATCATGTAATAGTTTCCTCCTCCTGTTGTATAGCTTATTTATGGCTGGGGTCCACCAGACTGGTTTCCTCTTTTTGGAGGAGTGAGTCTTGGATTTACTTGGGATGGCTCGATCCATGCATTCCTGTAGGTGCTCATAGAATGCATTTGTAAAGGATTCTGCGGTTTGGGCAGCATTATCCTTTAGCAAGTGGGCTTTGAAACTTTCCACCTCGGTCTTGAGAAGTGTGAAGTTTGCTTTTGAAAAGTTTTTCACAGTGGTTTCCTTGATTGGGGTTGGTGTCGGGATGTGGATGTCCAGTGTCATTAGTTTATGGTCTGATCTTACCAGTGACGGATTTACCTCTGGTGTGGAACATTTATCCCCCATGTTGGTGATGATCAGGTCCAATATGTTGTCACCTCTTGTAGGAGTGGTGACCAGTTGTTCCAGGGCGTTTGAGTTTATAAACTCTAGGAAGCATTGGCAAAGGAGTTAGTACTTGAGTAGTTTTCCCAGTCACTGTTTGGGTAGTTGAAATCACCCAGTATCATGGTGTTAGGTAGGACCTTCATATTTTCCAGTGTTCTCAGGAATGCTGAGTGGGGGTCCTGAGACAAGGTGGGTGATCTTTAGCAAGCTACAATCTGAAAAGCAGCTTTGCCTACTGTTAGCTGCACATGGATGGTCTCCGAGGCCTCATGCTGTGCCACTAACCTGGAGGTGTGGGTATCCTTGATGAAAATGGATACACCCCCGCCTTTTGTATTTCGGTCCGGGTTCTGGGGCTGAAAGGTATGGTATGAGTTACAGCCTGGTAATGCTGGGCTGCTCTCTGGAGCCTTGAACCAGGTTTCTGTTACTGCGCAGATATCGATTCTCTCCATACTGAGGAGTGCCTCGAGTGCGTGCATTTTGAGGTTTAGACTTCTTGCATTGAGTAGCATTACCCACCAAATGTAGCTAGCAGGTACGACTGGTGCAAGGCAACCTCACATGTTCAAAAGTTAAACAAAAGTACAGCCAGCACCTGAGGACTCCACAGAAAAAATATATTTATTTCATCTTCCAATTCCACATATAGACCGGTTTCGGCAAAAAGCCTTCTTCAGGTGCAAGACGTCTCTGGCGAAGCAACGTGGCTTGTCGAGCATGTCATCCCAGGCTGACAAACACTGGATCCCCTTTGAATGACACCAAAAGCTTAGCCAGTTGTTAAAAGTGATCATTTTATCTTTATACTGTGGCATCATTCTTGGTGAGGGCAAGATGCTACTCAGGATCAGGGTATACCGGCCTGGGCTACATGATCAGTGAGCTCCTCTGTCTCTTTTCATGTAGTCCAGGGAGGCATGTCTCAGGTCATTCACATCAACATGGACAATGGCAGAGTCATATTTGTACCTGTTCTGGAGTGACCTGAGTGCTTGTGTTATGTGGCGGATCCTGGCACCCGACAGGCAGCTTACAGTAACCTTCTCCTAGTTCAGTCTAGTGAGTGGGACGTCAGTGTGCCTGACAATAGAGTCACCTATTACTAGTGTATTTGGTGTGTTATTTAGCCTTAAGGGCTGTGATTGCATGGCACACTGACTTTGTGAAGTATGTGATCTGTGGTTGTTGTTGGGGGGTGGAGGTTTCTTGGATGTCTGCTTTGGAGGTCTCTGCTGCTTTGGCAGATTTTTATTTAGAGCCTCCGAGTATGTTTTTGTGTATTTACGTGTGTTGTTAGCTGGTGCAGATATGACTGGTCTATGTGAGACTGGTGGTGTGGTGCAAGTGTTTCCCTTCTCCTCATGACTGACTGTTCCAGTCTTGGGTTGAGAGAGCTTGACCTCCAGTTTGGCTGTATAGTTGCATCTCTCTTTCCTTTTACTATGTACTCCATTCTGCTATCTGCTCTATTTTTCTTCTATTTACTACCTAATCCATTGTCTATGGATAACTCTTTGTGTATTTTTGCACATTTTTAATGTATGTGTTTGCATGTACTTTTAAGTTTAATTGCATCTGTATGTTTGTGTATTGCCAGTAATGTACTGTGATGATTTTCTCTACACATAATTCTCTATGCATATTTTAGCATGTATATTCATATACATTCAAGTACATTAGTATTGTGCATGTTGCTGTACTGTCAATTTTTTTGTGTAGAAATTTTCTCCCTGGGCCTCCACTGAAAATGGGCAACTTTCCCAGTTGGACTCTTCCAGTACAAATGTAAAATAAATAAATAATATGCAATGCATATCAATCTGGTAACATGCAGAACTAAAACTATTGACCCATAATTCTAAACAGCCTTATCTGCAAGGCTGTGGAAGGAATCGTCATGGACTTTATCCACAGAGACATAGGTGACCTTCAACACACTTGATCCGACCCATTTTGGTTTTGTCAAGGGTAGATCTTGCTTATTAAACCTAGTAGAATTCTTTGATAATGACCCCAAAGACCTGGATGAGGGATAACAGGACATACCACCTATGTTGATATATCCAAGGCCTTTGACACTATCCCCCATTTGGGTATCATAGAGAAACTCTCCCATTTGGTAATTGATCCCTACATTACTAGTGGGTAGCCAACTGGCTCACTGACAGAATGCACCTCCACCACTAGACCCCTTACTAATGGAATACCACAAGAATATGTGCTGGGCCCTCAACTGTTTGGAAGCTCTTTCTCTGAAGTCCAGGCAAAGGTAGATGGCCTGTGGCTTACCAGGTTTGCAGATGACTGTCAAATGGGTGCACTCTTAGACTCCCCCAATAATGTTAACGTATTACAGAAAGGGCTGACACAGACAAATGATTGATGGCAAACTCACAGACTGAAATTTAAAGCAAAAAATGCCTCATTGTCCCCTTTGGCAGCAAAGTGCCCCTGCTAATTGTGATATACATAGCAATACCCCTGTAAGCTCAAACACAGTGTCGTGAGATGTGGGAACACATGCTGATAGCAAGCTAGACTTAAATCTCTATGTGTCCATAGTGGTGAGATGCACATATTCTACATTGTGCACTTCATAAATAAGGGCATCACATCCAAGACCAGGGAGGTCACAACTCCGCTTTACTCGACCATTATCAGACCACTAATTGAGTACAATGCTGCCTTCTGTCTGTACCTCAGCAGACACCTGCAGTACCCAGGAGAATCCAGGGCCTCCAAAACATGACATACATGGAAAGACTGAAAGACCTGTCACTATATTCAGTATCATGCATGCTGCTGAGAGGTGACCTATGCCTGGCATGCATAGCAGTCTCAGACCTTGCCCTACTGGAAGTGCTGACATCTGCAAATCAAATGGGATAAGAATAACTTGCTCCAGGATCTCAACCTAGTCTGTGACATAAGCAGTACATGCTGGGGAGACAGATATATCTCCCAGCAATTGCCACTCCTCTGTTATAGCCTTTCACTGCATGTGAAGCAGAGCTTCTCAATCATCCTATTCAAGTGCAACCTTGACAGCTGAATGAGTGACTGTAAATTTACCCCGGGGTGGCACCTATGTCCCTCATGGACAGGGGCAGTTGATGCTGAGCACAAAATCGCCCTGCTAACAACATCCATCTAACTATGCTCAATAAGGGTATTTGTGTTTTTACACAGCAAGGCTTGTAAATACCCTAGGGCCATTAGCCTAGTAACCTCCTATGAACTTATGAAGCTGTGAACCTATGCAGGCTTCCCAACATCATCTCTCCAACATGCCATGCTGATGTCATCCACTGTATGCTGTCCTGTGGCCTTGTAAAAGTCAGACTTGTGCCATAGCTTTAGTGTAAAGTACTGAGTTCTGTAATCTGTGTACTTAGATAGGTTGGGGTTCTGTTTTAACTGCAGTCAACTGTATGTGTGTGTTTCTAGCCAGAAGAGCAGAGGTGTGTATCCTACCGTTACCGCTCCATTCCCATGGATTGACAGTATTTTGATGCTTGGACATGCCTACACATCCATTTCATGCAGGCCTCCCAACATCTCATCTCCAACATGCCCTCCTGATGTCATCCACTGTAAGTTGTCCTGCAGCCTTGTAAAAGTCAGACTTGTGCCATGGCACTAGCATAAAGTACTGAGTTCTGTAGTCTGTATACTTATGTAGGGGTTCTTTTCTCACTTCAGTCAAGTGTGTGTGTGCGCGCACGTGCACTTGCTTGTCATTAGAGAGAGCCTTTTACACCAGCATGTGGGACACTGTTATTACCATTTTCACCTTGCCAGACATTGCTGATATCATCAGCTATAAAGTGTTGTCTGAGACACTCCAAGTCAGACTTGAGCTGTGACGCTTGCCTTTAATACAGAGTTCTGTAGTCTGTGTACTTAGGTTCATAGGTTGGTACTAGCCTATCGGCCCTAGGGCCAATGCAAGCCTAGCCATAACAATTCCCTGGATATTTCTTCCCACAATATTTAGTTCTCTGGACCCCTGTCTAGCAGGACGACTGACATGATCCCCAGGGTGAGTTTCCTATCTCCCATCCAATCATCAAGGTTACTTTTGAAGAGGGCCAAGGGGGCGCTCTGCTTGACATGTATGGACAGCCTATTCCAGAGTATGGGGAGTCTCTGGGTCAGGAACCTATTCCTCCAGCATGTTTTGTTCATTGTGATGACAAGGTTTAAATCCCTGGATCATGTGGCTCTGAGGGATTGGGATTTCTTTAAGTGATTAGATAGGTAGGGGTTCTATTCTCACTGCAGTTATCTCTGTGTGTGTGTGTGTGTGTGTGTGTGTGTGTGTGTGTGTGTGTGTGTGTGTGTGTGTGTGTGTGTGTGTTTGTTTGTGAGACACTGTTATTGCCATATTCTCCTTACCAGACTTTGCTGATGTCATCATCTATAAAGTGGGCCAAGGGGGCGCTCTGCTTGACATGTATGGGCAGCCTATTCCAGAGTATGGGGAGTCTCTGGGTCAGGAACCTATTCCTCCAGCATGTTTTGTTCATTGTGATGACAAGGTTTAAATCCCTGGATCATGTGGCTCTGAGGGATTGGGATTTCTTTAAGTGATTAGATAGGTAGGGGTTCTATTCTCACTGCAGTTATCTGTGTGTGTGTGTGTGTGTGTGTGTGTGTGTGTGTGTGTGTGTGTGTACACGCGCACATGTGTGAACTTGCTTGACATTACAGAGAGTCTTTTACACCAGCATGTGAGACACTGGTATTGCAGTATTCTTCTCACCAGACACTGCCGATGTCATCATCTAATTTGTCGATGTGTACTATTCCCACTAGGGTAGGGTCAGAGACTGGCTTGGAGGCCAGGCAGAAGTCACCTCATCCTATACAATACAGATTACAGTGACATGGATTTCAGTCCACCCACATATATCATGGCATGGTTTGTAGGCACTGTTTTCTTGGTGAGTAACCCCTGTGGTCTGTCCAACTGCTGCATGTGTCTGGTGAAGTACATATAAAAGAGAGCATTATAGTTTCTTTTGATGAGGTTCAAGTACAATGCTGTAGTATACTCCTGAGATCAGAATGATGGTGTGACTTATAATGTGCACAACATAAGTTTTCAATACCAGTGTGGACAGTTGGTGAGCGAAGTTCAGATTGCTATGTACATGAGTTCCCAGTGCTTGCATCACTGGGTTTCAGTTTAGCAGGACTGGTGTCAATGCTGTAATTAGCAGGGAATTCCACTTTGCAGAAGGCCAAAATAAAGACACATTTTTGCATTTATTTGTAGACTGTGTGTTTTGTCACCAATCATTTGTCTGTGTTAGCCCCTCCTGTAGTATGTTATCATCATAGGTGGACTCAGTGATTGCACCCAGTAGGCAAGAATCACAACCGTGGTAAGCCAAAGGCCGTATACTGTAGCCTGAACTGTCAAGAAATAGATTCCAGAGAGTAAAGGGCCAAGCACAGATTCCTGGGGTACACCAGTGGTGACAGCTCTACTGGTACAGGTTGATTCACCAACTTTCACAGTATGCATTCTCTCAGTGATCCATTCAGTTACCCATCTAGTGACATAAGGTTTAATCCCCAGCTGGGAGAGTTTCTCAGTGATATCTGTGTGAGGGTTTGTGTTCAAACCCTAGGCCAGTTGAGGCTAGCCAGTATGCACAGTCTTGCCTTCATCCAGGCCTATCACACAGAATCAGTGGACTGTGACAGCATTACAGATGGCCTGTGATGTGAATATCCCTGATAGATGTCCTGTGCATTGTTCATGTAAGGATGCCTATCTCACACAGACATCTTCACCATTGTTATGTTTCCTTGTGTGACCATCACATAATACACATTTTCACAGTGCAGTCCCTCCTATACCATATTGATATGTGATTGATGTTGCTGCTACAACTGTCTTCCATTGAAATGTCCTCATCTGCTGTACATTAGGTTGTTTCACCTCTCCTCTTTCCCTGTATTCATTCATATAATTTATTTGTGTCCCTATTCAATACACATACTTCCCCTGAGTGTTTATTTTACATGGCAGTCCATGTATGCTTATAGATCATTTATACAACTTCAGTTCAGAATGCCAGGAATGAGACTTTTATTTTATTTTTTATTTATTTAACATTTGTTGACCAGGAAAGTCTGACTAGGTTCCACAGATCCTGTTTTCAGCGGAGACCCGGGGAGAAACACTCCAGAAGCATGTCTTTAGAATGTGGGAGGAAACCGGAGTACCCGGAGGAAACCCACACGAACGCAGAGAGAACATGCAAACTCCACTCATAATACTCTGCACTGTATACACTGTCCTGTACTGTGTTTGGTCCATATTCTTAACTATTATATCTCTCAACTATCCAGATTTTCACAGAATGTGCCATTTTTGCCTTGTATATCTTTTGGTATGTTCCTTATCAAAGTTGTGGTTCTCTCCCATATCACTGTGATGATCTTAGGACCGATGTGACTCAATAATTACATACATTTGAGTTTCAAACTTCAAATCCTTCAGAAAATGTATGTTTATACAATCCCCTTGTTATCTTAGCAAATTTCTTAAGAGCAGATATGTCAAATCTGTCCCTATTTCTGGGTCATTGTCCTTCATTATGATTGTATTTGCCCAGAAGTCTCACACTAAGAGATTGAGAGCTATGAAAACTGTTATCTGTTAAGCCGTGCTGATCATTGTGGCATTCTGTGCAAACCGCTGACTTTCAGTGCTCTGACTTAAACAGGATTGCTATGTGTGTTTGCTTACATGGTTTCCTGGCCAGCAACACTGTTGCTGGCCATGAAACTTCACTTATTTGCATTTAAATGCTGTGTGCAGCATGAATAAGCAATGAGCACTGCTGCTCACCACGCATCACCACATACACACGTAAACTGAGTTTACTGAATTCCAGGGAGAAAGTTGCTAAAACGACAAGTTTTATATTACCATGTATTTTCTAAAGGATATGGAGTCTGATTTTTTTGTAGAGTAGTATAGCTGCTATAGGAATCAGGGGTAAAGCTAAAAATAATGGAGGATAAAGATCCAAAATACGGGACAGATTTTAAATATTGCTCTTTAAAGAGAGAAAGTTGCTAAAATAACAGGTTTTATTTTAGCTTTCTTTTTCTGAAGCTTCGCATGTCTGTTGTCATTTAGCCATTTTAGTTTTCAGTGATTTGTCAGAAAACTGCCAATTTTATTAGAGTCAAAGCAGAAAAATATGAGGCCAAAATGAGGACATTCTGTAAAACTCCTCACAGTTTAAGGCAGGGAGCCATCATCAGAATTCTTTTTTATTTTATTTTATTTATTCTTTATTGACCAGGTTAGTCCCACTAAGCTAGAAGCCTCTTTTCTGGGGATGCCCAAAATTAAAATCATATTTCAGAAATGTAGAAGCAGTGATGAATAACTGCTTGTACGTACAGCCATTTCTGTAAAGTTCTTCCATTGTAGCACCACTCCCTGCAGAGGGTGCAGTCATTCAGTGTGCAAGTTTCATCGCCTGGACCTAACAGGGAACAGCTCTCTGTGCAAGTCTAGGTTAGTGATGAAATATCGCACTTCTGTGAATGCCGCAAGTAACAGCAGCTGTTCTGAGAACAAAGCAATAACTGTGTCATCGCTATGTCCTTGGGGTGCAAGTCTTTAAACCACAAGTGTCCCACTGATAGTGGGACTGATGGTAACCTTATTTCTGGTGCCCTGACCAAATTTACTCTAGTCAGTAGGGAATACCACCAGGTCATTAGCCTACTGTGACTAACCCAGTGAACAAAGTGTAAATTAAAAAATAAATAAACATGGAGATTATAATGTAACAAGTGGCTGGGTCTGAGAAGACAGATTGCTGGGATAGTGTATAAACTGGAATTTTGCCAGACACCAGTAATAATTAGAAGGATGACAGAATGCCTCTTTCCTGTATTTATTTTATGGCTAAAAGAGTGTGTGTGTGTGCACGCGCGCGTGTGTATGTATGTGTGTGTGTATGTATGGGTCTACTTCAAATAAACGAAAGACGAGTTTACAGAGATGACAACACCAAAATGATACATTACTGAAGCTGTTTACAGGGTAAGTATTCACTTGGCCAATATGGGTAAATTTGCCCTTTTCCCCACTGTAGTGCGATCCTAGAATTGGTATATTTAATTAGGGTGGGTGTGGGGAGTGCAGCCCCCCCATTTGGGTGGGTTTGACATGCTGTGATGTGTGTTTTCATTCTTTGATGGCCAACCGAATACTTACCCTGTAACCGCACTCGGTAATGTGACATTTCGGTGTTGTCTGTGTTATTTAATTTTCGGTTAAGTGTTTTTTCTTGTATTTGATGTAGACCTGTGTGTGTGTGTGTGTGTGTGTGTGTGTGTCTCTCTCTCTCTCTATATATATATATATATATATGTGTGTGTGTGTATGTATATATATATATATATATGTATGTGCATGTAGATATATATATATATATATATATATATATATATATATATATATAGACAGATAGATATATGTAGGAGTATGTGCATGTTTGTCGACCTGTCTTTTAGGGCCAGTTTATCAGTGGGATGACAGGGAATTTAGCAGAATATCAGGTCTATAAAATGCTGTTCTTCTGTGGCTTCCATTGTTTCTTGTGAAAAAGCTTTGATTTAGTAAAAGGAGGAGTGAGAATGCAGAATGCATTTTTTTAAAACCTAATTGAAAACGGAATAAATGATAAATATGGTGGAAGTCATGTTATATTTTCAGATGTACTAATTTATTGGTCATGACTACATTAAGAAATAACATCTAATTAAAAGAAAATGTTTTAAACGTCTTGTGTACATACATTCTGTAAAAAGGCATGACTGCTATTCCTCCCACAAGTTCGTTCACTATTGCTGAGCTATACAATTAAGCTCTTAAGCAAAATGCAGCATGTCAAATGCCGGATGTAGAATTTGCTTAGGAAACTGCCAAACTACGTGCTTGTAGGCTTTATAAGACCAGTTTTGAAGGCATGTTTTCTTAAACAGAAAGACCAGCAGTACTTTACATGGTGTGTGTGTGTGTGTGTGCGTGTGTGTGTGCGTGTGTGTGTGTGTGTGTGTGTGTGTGTGTGTCTGTGTCTGTGTCTGTGTCTGTGTGTGTGTCTGTATTTTTTCTCAGTACTCTTTTATTCATTGAATCTAACTCTGCTGTTCCATTTTTCAGAAAGGGGGTTGGAGCTAGCCTCCCCCCCCCCCCAACAAAATGAAACATGTTTTCTACCATTTCTAGCCATTGGTACCCCTATTTTCCACAGTATTTCCTGCCCTGATGAACTTACCCCTTTCCTTACTATCATCAAAATTCTTCATAGCAAATCTACCTTCATCAGGTGGGGTATATGTAACAATCTGCATATCAGTGAGATGGTTGTAACATTTGTAAATTGAAATAACCTAGAACTATGATTACACCTTATAGAATATTTTATGTCCTGTGTGGTTTATGTACTGAAATTGATAAGTAAGCTGATGAGAGCAGGAACTTGTACATTACAGTCTGACACTGGTGGCGATTGGGCTCTCAAAATATTTTTAATTCTGCCTTGAAGCTTATTACACTATTAGGTACTCATATTTGAAAATGTAAAGCAAGTAAATGCACAGTGATATTCATAAATAATCAGCCCAGTCTCTCGTGTCCGCTCTGACGATGAAATGGATCAATGGACAAGCAGATCTAAGCAGGTATAAGTTTAGTGATGTCACTTTTTGCATATTGGGTCCTAAAACTAGTAATTATGTAGTGTTCATACATGATGTTCATTATTCTACTCACTGTTGGAATCCTAATAAGTAGAATATCCTGCCTGTAGGTAGCACTCATCCAGCCTAACGTCCAGAGGTGTACCTTTCCCCAGTGGTCTTGGCTGACTTCCTCCCGCTCAGACATCAGTGCTTATGTTGTATAAAAGAGGTGTTGGTGGATGCTATCTTCATAGCTTTCTTGCAGCATTGTCATCTCGCATGCGCTTTTAAGCTCATCAGTTCGGCAGTTTGGCCTACATCCAGAGGGATGATAAGTATTCCAAAGGGAGAACTTTTTCCTAATTTGTACAATATTAGTTATAGTTTCTAGTATCTGATAGAAACTCTGATAGTGACAGTGATGTTGTTGTTAAAAAAAAACAGCTGCATGGATTGCGGAAAACAATCCCTGCATAAAGACCTCTAAATCCATTGCCTTTTCTGCTTTGGCTTGGAGACTGACATGGATGGTTTTCCACACTGTGCCAGGAGTAGGGAGAAGGTAGCATTTGAGAAGACAACTCTTGATTCTGTACCGTCATGGCATCAGCTAAGGCCTCCAGGAAACATTCTTCCAAAACACAAGCACTCAGAAAAATGGCACGAGGAGAAGCAACAGGAAGCAGAGGACAGTCCAGTAAATACCAACAGTTTCCCTTTGGTCCTGCAGGACTCAACCCTGTAATATACTTTTACAGCCTCTGGCTTCAGAGTCTGATTTTGATGAAGACTGTGGTGTAACTGCTTTACAGGTTGCCATGCTTTTGGTTTCTAGCATGTCCTCCTGCACCTTAGCCACCTCGTTGTTGGTCAGCTCTGAGGCCAGTCTGAAGGCCCAGGTTGCTGGTACCCAGTTAATAGTTAACAAGGGAGGTGTGGTATGCCCTTGCTCTTGGTTCATGAGGAGATTTTCTGCAAATCATATGGAAGTCTTTGTCACCCACTGATGAACCTAGACCTCAAGGGTAGGTCATGCAGAGAGACTAAGGGATAAAGCAGCCCAGACCAAACTGGTACCTGCTAGCTTATCTCACCTGAGATAAGTTGATCCCTAGCCCAGTCCATTTCCCCGGATTTCTCAAAGAATTTGCTCTGATTAGCTCAGGACTTTGAGTTTGCACCCAGCTCTGGAATTCTCTGGGTTGTTAGGGGTACCTTCTAAGAAGTGAAAGTAGAACTTTCAGTTATGGAGAATTCTGATATCTCAGATTCTGAGGCAGATGAACTGGCTTATATGGGCCAAATCTTTCCTCCTGACATATTCAACTCTGAAACTGAATGCACCTTATCTTCTAACTCACCTTCAGAGATTCCTGTCTTGGAGACCCCCTTCATAAGATGAAGTAGGAGTTTTAGTGGCGTCCAGGGAATACTCTCAGGCCCAGTTAGGATAGAGACCTTTCATGGGCCTGTCAGAGCCTTAGCTGTTCTGTGAGTCATAGATCTCCTGGAGAATACATTCGTTGATACATCTTTAGAGCAAGTCCCCCCCCCCCCACCTGCTTTCAGGAAGCCTGCCTCGTTTTACTTGATTCAGGATCCCCCACACATTCTTGTATAAGAAGTGTCTGGCTGATTCAGCTGTAGCACTGGATTGCAAGCAATGGACTGTTTTCAGCTCCATCTAGGAACCCTATTCATTCCCAGTAACAGGCTGACCAGGAATACTTGATTGTTTTGTAAAAAATATATATACTGGATCTTGTCCTTACTAATATGGGAGCATGATGCACCATCTCTTGTGTATCTTCATCTCTTGTTAGGTCTGGCCATAAAGCAGTCTCCTTTGAAATAATAAAACTGAAACTAGAGATCCCTTCCACCCAAGGTACTTTTAGCAAAGTTTTTAAGACAAACTACCTACTTCTAAGTGATACATTGACAAGTTCAAATCCCCAACAGACCCATTTAACTCGACTGAATATACAGAAATGTACACCACCACACTGTAAAAGCATATAAACAGCTGCATAGATACAGCTGTACCCTGTAAGGGGCAAGTGCTGGGCAAACCCCCAAAACAAACCCATATGGTAGAATCATAATATCAGCAAGCTTTATAATAAAAGGAAAATAATTCTGACCAAAAGTAAGAAGAGTAATTCCTAGAATGTTAGAGCCCTTGTCACTGAAATAAACAACTCAGGAGCTTAATAAATTCAACCAAAGCCAAGTTTGAGGCTAAAATAGCTACCCAAGCCAAAGACAGTTTTATTTATTTGTTGACCGTGATAGTCCGTCTGGGTGTGAGCCCTCTTTCAGCGGAGGCCTGGGGAGAAAAGCTCCAATAAAACAAGAATAACATTGACAGGTACAGTGTCAGTTTTACATAGAATTTAACAGAAATATCTAGAGACAATAAAAAAGGTACAATATACACTAGGCACTTTAGTGAAAAGGAGAAAGTTATTACAATGTAGTAAAGTTATATATATATATATATATAATTTTTTTTTTGAGGGCAGGGGTCCATTTTTAGTTGATCATTTGAGTATACTTTAATACATGTACATATGTATACCCTTACAAAAGAAAAGAAATTATCAAATTGTACTCTTATTGTAGGTAGCTGATAGGTGGTGTTAACAAGTGGGAGTGGGGTATACAGGGAGACTATAAAATTTAGGGGATGAAATTTGATGTGGGCTTATGTGGTATTAGCCTGGCTTGGTGCAGGAGCAGAGCCAGTTGTTAGTGAGGTGGTCTTTGAGCAGAGTTTTGAATTGGTGTAGGTTGGTAGCATTTAGGATGTGTTGAGGGATTGAGTTCCAAAGTTTAGAAATGTGGTGGGAGTAGAGGGCGTTCCCGGCTTTTTGTTGCATTTGGATACTTGGAGGAGGGTTTTGTGTGAGATCGAAGTTGCCGAGTGTTGGCATATGGTTGGAGTAATTGTAGGGCTGGGGTTCTGTTTGGCTGGTATATTAGTTGGTGAGTAAAGACAAGTTAGGTATAGGTTAGTTGTCATTTGTTGTGGGGCAGGACAGTGGTGGGATCTGTATGGGGAGCTAGTGGCAAACTTGGCTATTTTATTATAGGCTGATTCAAGTTTGGTAAGGTCAGTTTTGCTAAGGTTTGTAAAGATGGGAAAAGCATAGAAAACAGCAGATAAGACATGAGTCCTGGGGATGCTTAGTCTAGAATGGCTAGTTAGGAAAGGATTAATTCGGTAAAGAGAGCCTAGTTTGATGTGTGTTTTTTAATGGTTTGAGAGAGGTGTAGGTTGATTTTTAATTTGCTATCAATTGTGACACCTAGTAATTTGGTATGTGAGCTGGTGTTTATGATTTTGTTGTCGGAGGAGTGGATTTGAAAAGTGGCTGAGGGATTGGGTGTTTTGGTGGAGAGAAAGAGCATGAGTTTGGTCTTGTTTGGGTTCAGTATGAGGTTAGTGTTAGTTAGCCAGGATTTTACTTCTAGGAAGGATTGTTGTGTTAGAGCCAAGTTCTATAACTGCACAGCAAGGAACAGTCACTTAGACTACCAGGTACTGCGAAAAGTATCTGTGCAGCTGACAATTTTGTAGACTAGGAATTCTTACAGAAATAGAAACCTTATGCCAGGAGTGAGTATGGAGTGGGAGAAATATGGACAAGTGTATGGGGAAGGAGAAGACTGAGTAAAACAATGATTCCAAACTAGAAAGTGTTGGGTTTAGAGAGATCTAAGTTCAACTCAGCAATGTATTGAGCTGATTGGGGACAATGTTACCTACACTGAGGCTGAAGATATAGCTTGACATCTACTTTTCTGAAGTTAAAGCCAATTCTAAAGGGCTCTGGGTGACTAATTTTGCAGATGACTGCAAGCTAGGAGCAGTCACTGAATCCCCAAATGACTTAACCATAATACAGGAAGATTTGTCTCAAATAAATAACAGGTGTCAAAGTCATGTCTGAAACTAAATGCCAAAAAATGCGTTATTGTATCTTTTTTGGAAGTTATCTACCCCTGGAAACTACCACATTAATAATATGACCCTAAGAACTGACCTAGTTGTTCGGAATTTGGAAACTAAGGGGATCCAGAATCTGTCTGCCTGGGATGACATGATTGACAGACCACGATGCTTTGCCAGAGATGGCCTGCACCTGTCGCTCTTGAGATTCAGGATACTGGCTAAGGCTCTTGTCACCCTTATAGTGCCTTTTTTAGGCAAGGTTCAAATGACAAATTCGCCACCATAACAGGTACAAGCAAGCAAAATCTGAGGGTAATGCTACTCATTGTTCGAAGTCTAAACCTCAAAATGCATTCACTCGAGGCACTCCTTAAAATGGAGAACATCGACATCTGTGCAGTGGCAGAGACATGGTTCAAGGCTCCAGAGAGCACCCCTGCATTACCAGGCCATAATTCATACCACACCATTCGGCCACCTAACCTGAACCGAAACACTAAAGGTGGAGGCGTGTCCATATTCATTAAGGATATCCACACCTCCAGGCGAGTTGCTCAGCATAATGCATCTGAGATTATCCAAGTGCAACTAACTCTGGGCAAGACCGCAATCCAAATTGTAACTTGCTACAGATCCCCCAGGATTCCCACTCCTCATTTCTTGATACACTGGAAAATATTAGGGTACAACCCAACACCCTAATAATGGGCGATTTCCAACTACCCCACCATTAACTGGGAAAACTACTCGTGTACCAACTTTTTTGCTCAATTCCTTGGATCAACTTATCCACACTCCCACCAGGGGCAGCAATATCCTAGACCTAATCATTACCAACATGGGCAACCGGTGTTCCACACCAGAGGTCAATTCCTCGTTGGTCAGATCCGACCACAAGCTAATCATCCTAGACATCCACATCCCGCCCCCACCCCCCATTAGGGAAACCACCGTAAAATATTTCTCCAAAGCCAACTTCATGCTTTTTAAGACAAAAGTGGCAAACTTCATGACACTCATGCAAATGGACAGTAGAGGTATGATTGCTGAATCCTGCACAAATGCACCTTATAAGCACTTACACGAGTGCATGGATCGTGCTATCCCTAACAGAACCAAGATGCTATCCTCCAAAAAAGGAAGCAAGCTGGTGCTCCCCTGCCATAAACAAACTCTACAACAGAAGAAAGAAACTGTTGCAGAAAAGAGTAAAATCCCATGACTGGAAGAACTTCCTGGTCAGCCTCAGTAAGAAGCTGAGATCCCTCATAAAATCCTCCAAAGCTAGTTATGAAAACAAAATCGCCACTGATTCTAAAGACAACCACAAAGCATTCTATAGCTATGTCAAGAATCTCAATGACAACAGTCAGATACAGAACCAACTGATATTGCCAACATCCTGACAGATAAGTTCGGTGCTAACTTTACCCCCCACCCCCTAAAGGGCACATCTCTATACCGGAAGAATGCAGAGCTCCTGTAATCATGGCTGCACAGGTAAAAACCACACTCTGTAAAGTCATGAACACAGCATCCATGGAACCTGACAACATCCCAGGCTGCGTTCTACATGAACTACAGAATGAACTGACACCCCACCTAAGCACCATGTTCAATCATAGCCTCACCTCAGCCTTTGTGCCCACTGAATGGCGCACAGCAACTCTTATCCCACTCCACATAGGGGGAGCCACCATGAACCCCGGGAACTACTGCCCCATTAGCCTAACGAGCCTGGTCTGCAAGGCCATGGAATGTATCATCATGGAACTTATAAACAAAGACATTGGTAATCTCCAAACTCTGGATCCCACTCAGTTCGGGTTTGTAAAAGGCAGATCATGTCTCCTAAACCTGATTGACTTATTTGAAGCAGTCACCAAAGCCGTAGGCGAGGGTAAGGTGGTTCACACAGCCTATCTAGATCTCACCAAGGCTTCTGACACTATCGCCCACTTTGGAATTATAGATAAACTCACTAAACTAGGTATAAATCCCTATGTCACAAGATGGGTTGCCAGCTGGCTCACTGACAGAACCCACACTGTGAAAGTAGCAGACTCCAAATCCGACTTCAGAACAGTGACAAGTGGTGTACCACAGGGTTCAGTCCTGGATAATCTCCTGTTTGATATCTACTTTTCTGAAGTACAGCTTAACACAGAAGGTCTTTGGCTAACGAAGTTCGCAGATGACTACAAACTAGGAGCCATAATTGAAACTCCTAATGATGTGGACATCCTACAAAAGGGCCTCACTGAGACAGATGCCTGGTCTCAAAGCCATGGCCTCAAGCTCAATGCCAAAAAGTGCATTGTCATCCCCTTTGGTAAAAATCTGTACCCATGAGCTACCACATAGGTGGTAGTGTACTTAACACCGAAAGTGTGATAAGAGACTTTGGTTCACAGGTGGACAGTAGTCTCTCCTCTGATAATCACATCGCCACAGTAGTCAGGAAATCCTTCTACGTGGCACACCTCATCACAAAAGGTTTCTCATACAGGAAAAAAAAGAGGTCATTGTTCCCCTGTACTTGTCACTCATTAGATCCATTATCGAGTACAAACTCCCCTTTTGGTATGTACCTTACAAGACATCTACAACAACTGGAAAGGCTGCAGAAATGCCTCACAAAGAGGATTACCGGCCTCAAACAGGTGCCCTATGCAGACCGTCTCAAAAAACTCCAGCTTTACTCCGTCGCATATTGACTACTCAGAGGCGATCTCTGCCTAACATACAAAGCTAAGTCAAACCCAGAGCTGTTGGACATGCTGCACTTAAAGAAATCCCAATCCCTCTGAGCTATACGCTCTAAGGACCTAAACCTTGTCACCACAATAAACAGAACATGCTGGAGGGATAGATTCCTGTCCCAGAGACTTCACATACTCTGGAACAAACTACCTATCTATATCAAACAAAGCTCCTCATTAGCACTCTTCAAGAAAAATCTTGATGATTGGATGGGAAGTAGAAAAGTTATCCCCGGGGATCACCTCTGTGGCTCTGCTCAACAGGGGCACAGGAAAATACTTTTCTTGGGTGGCGAAATCCAAGGTACCTTTTTGGCTAGGCTTGTATAGGCCCTAGGGCCGATAGCCTAGTACCTACCTATGAACCTATTATGTGGACAGTGTCCTCATTTTTAACCATGTGTCCATTGCTGTAGGAAAGTCCTTCTATATTGGAGAGCTTATAAACAAAGGGATTGTGTCTAGATCTAGGGATGTCATTCCCTCTCTTTACTCAGCCCTCATTAGGCAGTCATTGAATGTAATGCCTCCTTTGTCACGTATTTGTCTGGACACATGGAACAACTAGAACGATTACAGAGATACCTTACTAAAAGGATACAAGGTCTAAACAACATGTCCTACATGGACTGACTCAAAGCCTTGTCACTATACATGGTATCCCACAGACTGCTAAGAGGTGACCTGTGTCTGTCATACTAGGCATCCTCCAACCCATTACTGATGGATTTACTGCACATCAGCAAGTCAAACGGCATCATAAATCCTTAGTCTAGGCATTTAAACTTCTCCTGCAACAATAGCAGAAATGTTTGGATGAACAGGTATATTTCACAGAGGATATCCCTGCTGTGGAACAGGCTTCTCATTGATATAAAACAAAGTTCATCCCTGTCCTTTTTCAAGCACAACTTAGATCTATGGATGGGAAACAAAAAAATTACCCCAGGACTGCCTCTGGTACTACTAATGGGCAGAGGCAGCCATTAAATGCTTTATCCCATGCATGGGTCCCCTCAAATTATCTATAGTATGGTCCCAGTTATTCTCATTAGGGTTATTATATAATTATTGACCATGAGATGAGAAAGGTCAGTCTATAACCAAATGGTATAGATTATTTCGAACACAAAAGGGAAGTTGGATAGGCTTAAAATGGCCCATAAGGGCAGCTCAACCAGTACTTGCCTATGAGCATATATATATATATATATATATATATATATATATATATATATATATATATATATGTGTGTGTGTGTATATATATATATATATATATATATATATATATATATATATATATAAAATATACATACATATATATATATATATATACATATATATATATATATATATAAAATAGGTAGATAGATAGTTATGGATATAAAGAGCTATAGACAGATATAGATGATTACATCATGAAAAGTAGAAAACTCAGAAGACAGAATCACAACACACTGAGTGACTCAAAAGAGTGAATTACAAAACACTGAATATTTATTTTCCACTAAGAAAAGCCCTTTACAGCTGCAAAACCAAGATCAAGTGCTGTCTTGGTAGTGGTACTGTTAGTGAAAATGTTTGTAGTAACGTAATGTGTATGGTTATTGTTACAGTTGGGGATAACACACATGATTAAGATGGGCTCATAATCCCTAGGCTAGACTCTTTCAGGCAAAATATTGGATGATTCTTCAAATCAGTTGGCACATATCTCCACCCCCAGCATTTCAGATCCCAGTCCTGGGAGTTGTGAAAAAAAGAATTCCTCTGTGAGGTGAATGTGTTGCCCTTTTTTCCATATTTTCCTTTTTCTGTTTCACCTCTTTTCAATCTGTAACCACATTTATTTGGGTGCTTTGCCCTGGGGGTGAGGAGTTAGGGCTTTGGTGATATAAGGACAGAGTAAATCATTTTCTTTCACTGTAATGAATGCTTTATTAAATGCTATTGAATATTTCAGCCATTTCTAGAATCTATACCCTCTGTATTAGTACTCCCATTTTAACAACATAAAGTTGTGATGTTTAACAAACAGCTATACCAGGTCCTTATTCTTTTTTGTCTAACCTGGTAGTCCAGCAACTAGAAATTAAGCTCTTTTTGACTGTCCTGGTTTCTTTATTTCAGTTAAAGCACACTACGTAGTAGCAGACAATCTCAGGAAGACCAGGATAAACCCTCACTAAAGAAAAATGTATTTCATGCTCTTCCAGGTTATGTTCCATATGTGGGAAGCTCCTCGGGTACATTTGTTTGCCCCCAGTCTCATTAGACAGTATACTTGGTCTGGAAATCAGATACCTTTTTATTCCCATAGAGAGGAATGTTACTGTTTACCACCCACCCCTTCTTACAATTCTAGAGTTCTTCCAGGGTTTCTGAAGAACAATTTTGGCAACTCCCTTTGGCCCAGGCATCAGTGGTTCTCCCTGCTTAAAAATGGTCAAGGCTTTTATGACAAGCTTCCTCACAGTATGGAGTTGTACAAGACAGGGGTAGTTTGATACACCCTAACTTTTATAATTTTTCTACTAATTACCTGCATTGTAGATTTTAGGCACCATTTTTTCTTTTTTTTTCCTTAGGATGTGCAGCAGGTATTAAAGGAGACAATGTAGCCTTCTTGTAGGAAATTATTTAAGAGTAAGTATGCAAGATTTTCTAGTTAGTGACAAAACTAGAATCGGGATCCTTTTTAAGGTTGTGGCTTCTTGGGTCTACAGAATTAATTGAGTCATCTTCCTCTAGCCTTTTATTTCTGTTTGGATCTTCTCCCCTTTACTGTCTACCTTAAGTGAAACAGTTGTTGAAAAGGATATTTTCTTTATAGTATACCTGGAGAGAAGGTGGCTGCTATTTGGGATTTTATTTTTGTACCAGAAAAGCTTTCTTTGATCCATTTGAACCTGCTTTCAACGGTGGTGTTAGGTTCATTTTTGGGATCTCTAATTATATTTCAGATTTTACACCTTTTTTTAACCTGCTCATGGGCTTGTTTTAGAGCTCATATTTTGTAAAACAGTCATATTTCTTGCTCTGATTTCTGTAACATAAGGACCCGAGTCATACCTATTTCATTTTCTGAAAGATAGGTTATTTGGAGAACATCTCCTTCCTTTAAGCTTAAGGTAGTTTCATGGTTCACTTGTGCCAACCTATTCATCTCCCTGTTTTTTTACCCATAACTTAAAATTGAGGGAGAGTATTATTTACACTCAGGATGTCCTAAGGCAAGTCAGATACCACATTATTAGGACATAAACCTTCAGGATTTATAATCATCTATTTACATCCGAAAAGGTAAGATAAAATAATCTGTTTTACAGACAATTCTGCATGGTTGTCACATGTTATTGCTTTTGTTATTTCTCAGCATAAGTAATCTCTTTCAGACAATGTCTTTGAACACTGCTCAAGCCCTGGCTACTTCTGTGACTTTTTGGGTAAGGGTGGACTAATTACTAAAGGCTGCAATCTGCACGTGTGCTCTTTTTTTGCCAAGCACTACAGGCTACATTTTTCTTTAAGTCCACAGCAGGCTTGCTAGCACTATTCTTCCTGGTTTTGTGGACTCCAATTCTTCTACATCCTCCCTTTATATTCTAAATTCTGATATTCTATCCATACAGCTTATGGGACTGCAGCAGGGATCTACTGTTGAAGCTAGTACAATTGTGTGAGTATACTTAACCATAACAGTGAATGTGCAGATAAATCACTGTTGCAGTAACCACTCTCACCCATCATCCTCTTTGCTTTTTCTGTCAGCTTTTGTCTGAGGGTTTTTTGTCACCCTGTGTTTCTCTAGCACATTCCTATATGACAGGGTTCTAGCCTGCCTTTCTCTGAGGCAAGAAAGCTCTGAACCATTGACATCCTGTTGTTTTTTTTTTTTTTTTTTTTTTTTTTTTTTTTTTTTTTTTTGACTGCTCTCCTCAATCTAGCTGGTTGTTAGGGCACATGGAAGGTGCACTAAAGCTTTGGAAGCTGTCTGGTTTTCATTTCCCAGGCAGGATATAATCTGTATAGCTTCAGTTACTGCAACAATGATCTGTTTGAGCATCTACTGTTATGGTAAGTATCCTTACACCGCTGTACTTTCCACTCTGCCCCATGTATTTTGTGCTGCAAAATGTTCTGTTACTTTTTAAGTGCCTTTAAGACACAATACATAGATTTATCCCTGGTGTCTGGTGTCCGGTGTCCAGTGTCCATCCTCAGTGTTACAGGATTTACTTTTCATCTAGGGGAGTATGGAAGTATGACAGCCATACCACACACACTCACACATTCTTGCCATTACACATTCACACCCCCACCTAATCACAATCACGGAAACACTTACCCATTCACTCATATACACAGCCACTTTATCTATCCCCTAACTAATGCCCTACCGCTGCCTCTCAGACAGTGTCACATAGGTTCATAGGTTGGTACTAGGCTATCGGCCCTAGGGCCTATACAAGCCTAGCCATAACAATTCCCTGGATATTTCTTCCCACACTATTTACTTCCCTGGACCCCTATCTAGCAGGGCGACTGACGTGATCCCTGGAGTGGATTTCCTTTCTCCCATCCACTCATCAAGGTTGTTTTTGAAGAGGGCCAAAGAGGCGCTCTGCTTGACATGTATGGGCAGTCTATTCCAGAGTCTGGGGAGTCTCTGGGTCAGGAACCTATCCCTCCAGCATGTTTTGTTTATTGTGATGACAAGATTTAGATCCCTGGAGCATGTGGCTCTAAGGGATTGGGATTTCTTTAAGTGTAGCATGCCCAACAACTCTGGGTTTGACATGGCCTTATATGTTAAGCAGAGATCACCTTGGAGTAGACAATATGCGACAGAGTATAGCTGGAGTTTTTTAAGGCGGTCAGCATAGGGCATCTGCTTTAGGCCTGTGATTCTTTTAGTGAAGTATTTTTGCGGCCTTTCCAGTTGTTGCAGATGTCTTGAGAGGTACATACCAAATGGGGCGTTGTATTCTATAATGGGTCAAATGAGGGATGAGTACAGTGGAACAATGACCTCCTTTTTCTGGATGAAAATCCCTTAGTGATGAGGTGTGCCACATAGAAGGATTTCCTGACTGTTGTGGCGATGTGGTTATTGAAGGTGAGACCACTGTCCACCTGTGTCCCTAAATCTCTTATCACACTTTCGGTGTTTAGTGTACTGCCACCTATGTGATAATTCATGGGTACATGTTTTTTCCCAAAGGAGAAAACTATACATTTCTTAGTGTTGGCCTGTACTTCAGAGAAGTAGTTGCCAAACAAGAGAGGTCCCAGGACTGAACCCTAAGGTACTCCACTTGTCATTTGTCTGGCGCTGGATTTGAGTCAGCTACTTTTACAGTGTGGATTCTGTCAGTAAGCCATTTGGCAACCCATCGAGTGATGTAGGAATTAATGCCCAGCTTAGTAAGGTTATCTATGATTCCAGAGTGGGTGATGGTGTCAAAGGCCTTGGCGAGGTCCAGATAGGCTGTGTGGACTGCCTTACCCTCGTCCACAGCTCTGGAGACTGATTTGAAGAAGTCAGTAAGGTTCAGGAGACAAGATCGGCCCTTCACAAACCCAAACTGGGTGGGGTCCAGTGTTTTAAGGTTGCCAATGTCTTTGTTTATAAGTTCCATGAAAATATGTTCCATGGCCTTGCAGATCAGGCTCGTCAGACTGATGGGGCGGTAGTTCCAGGGATCCAAGGTGGATCCCCCCTTGTGGAGTGGGATAACTGTAGCTGTGTGCCACTCAGTGGGCACGAAGCCTGAGGTGAGGGTATGATTAAACATGACAGTTGGGTGAGGTGCCAGTTCATTTTGTAGTTCATGTAGTACACAGCCCGGGATGTCATCTGGTCCCATGGATGCTGTATTCTTAGCTTTAGAGAGTGCGTTCTTTACCTTTGTGGCTGTTATTACCAGAATTTGGCAATCTTCCAGTATTGAGATGGGCCATTTAGGGGGTGAGAGGGGGCTGAAGTTGGCACACTGAATCGATCTGCCAGGATATTGGCAAAATCCTTGGGATCAGTATATTTAATGCCATTCTGTTGTAGCTCAGAGCAGATCTGAGCATTGCCATTTAGATTCTTGACATAGTTATAGAATGCCTTGTGGCTGTCTTTGGAATCTTTGGCAATTTTATTTTCGTAACTAGCTTTGGAGGATTTTATGAGAGATTTCAGCTTCTTACTGAGGCTGGTAAGGGAGTTTTTTGCATCCTGGGATTTTCCTCTTTTCTGCAGCAGTTTTTCCTTTTGTTGTAAAGTTTGTTTATGGCAGGGGACCACCAGATTGGCTTCCTTTTTTTGGAGGAGAGCATCTTGGTTCTATTTGGGATGGCATGATTCATGCATGAGTGGATGTGCTCGTACAGTGCCTTAGTGTAGGACTCAGCAGTCGAACTTTCAGTTCCCGTCTGCATGGGTGTCATGAAGTTTGTAACTTCTGACTTGAGTAGCATGAAGTTGGCCTTGGAGAAGTTTTTTATGGAGGTTTCCTTACTGGGGAGTGGGGGTGGGAGGTGGATGTTAAGGGTGATTAGCTTATGGTCTGACCTGACCGACGAGGGGGTGACCATAGGTATGGAGCATCGATTTCCCATGTTGGTAATGACCAGGTCTAGGATATTGGAGCCCCTGGTGGGACTATGGATTAGTTGATCCAGGGCATTGGAATTTATGAATTCCAAGAACCGTTGGGCAAAGGTGTTGGTGCAAGAGTAGTTTTCCCAGTTAATGGCAGGCTAGTTGAAATCACCCAGTATTAGGGTGTTTGGTTATATATTAATATTTTCCAGTACGTTTAGAAAGGTGTAGTGAGAATCTTGGGGCATGGTGGGGGATCTATAGCAAGCTACAATTTGGATTGCAGTCTTAACTAGTGTTAGTTGCACCTGGAGAATTTCAGACGCATTGTGTTGGGCAATTAACCTGGTGGTGTGAATATCCTTGGTGAATATGCACACTCCTCCACCTTTAGTGTTTCGATCCTGGTTTGGTAGCCAAAAAGTGTGGTAAGAGTTGTAGCCTGGTATTGCAGGGGTGCTCTCTGGATCCTTGAACCAGATCTCAGTTACTGCACAGATATCGATGTTCTCCATTTTTAGGAGTGCCTCGAGAGAGAGAGTGCATTTTGAGGTTTAGACTTCTAGCATTGTGTAGCATTACCTTCAGATTTTGCATGCTTGTACCTGTTACGGTGGTGGTTTTGTCCTTTGAACTTTGCCTAAAAAAGGCACTATAGGGGTGGCAAGAGCCTTAGCCAGTAACCTGAATCTCAGGGGCAACAGGCGCAGACCATCTCTGACAAATCATCGTGGTCTGTCGATCATGTCGTCCCAGGCAGACAGATACTGGATCCCCTTTGAATGACACCAGAAGCTTAGCCAATTGTTGAAGCCAGTCATTTTGTCCTTATATTGTGGTATCATTCTGGGCGAAGGCAGGATGCTAGTCAGGGCTAGGGTCATACCTGCCTGGGCCACATGATCCGAGAGCTCTTCCATGTCTCTCTTCATGTAGTCCAGGAAGGTACGTCTCAAGTCATTCACTCCAACATGGACAATGACAGAGTCATATTTGTACTTGTTGTGGAGTGACTTGAGTGCATGAGTTATGTGGCGGATCCTGGCACCCGACAGGCAGCTCACTGTAATTTTCTCCTTGTTCAGCCTGGAGAGTGGGACATCAGTGTGCCTGACTATAGAGTCACCTATGACTAAAGTGTTAGGTACGTTGTCTTGCCTTAGGGGCTGTTGCTGGTGGCACACTGGTGTTGTGAGCTATGTGACACTTTGGCTGTGATTGGTGTTTGTGTTTCAGCTTCGGAGTTCCTTGTTGCTTGGGCAGGTTACAGTTAAGGGCCTCCACATATGTGGATTTAGTGTTGCTATGTGTGAGTGTTGGTGGTGTGAGTTTAGAAGGGCTATGTGTTGCTCGAGGTGTAGTGCGGGTGTTAACCTTCTCCTCTTGACTGTCTAGCACAATCTTGGATGGAGAGAGCGTTGCTTCCAGTTTGGCTATGTAAGTGCATCTCTCACAGGTTGTAGTGTTGGGTGGTAGGAGGAGAGGGTTGTCTGTGTGCATGAGGCAATTGCTGCATTGCACCAGTATGCCCAAATTCACCAGGTGGACAGGAGAAATCAACGGAAGCTGACCCTTGGACATGCCTGGTTTGGCGCTTTTTTTTTTTTTTTTAAGTACAGGAGCTGTTTTCCCTTACCTTAGCAAGGTACTTTGAAATTATAGGCTTAGTGCCTATGATTAATTTCTCCATATTAATAAGGAGAGTTGAGTTCTTGTATCAGTTTATGGCTTCCTAGTGATTTCCAGCAGGTATTAGAGCAAGTGTTAGTCACAGGGATGCTTAAAGGTAAGATGAAAAAAAATGGTTTATCCTAAACACTGCAGTGTGCACTAGAGAAGTTAGATGTGAAAGTAGGTAACTTAAGTTTTACCTGTCTAAAAAGTTAAATTTTAGTGGACAGTCATTATTTTTAAAACAGCAAGATAGATTGAAAGGGGTTGATCACTTTTGTATTCCGGTACTATGGAATACAGTAGAATGGCCAATAAATTTAAATAGTTGAAGGGGAGTGATTTCACAAAATGATAATTTTGTGCTTACTCACACAAGCCAGTGAAAGCAGAGAGGAAATGAGATATATGGTCAAATTAACATAAGAGGCAGGCAGCTAGAAAGACAGTGGTATTTAAGAACATGACAGTGACAGGGTAGGGGGGTGGGGACATAAACTGTAGTTTTATTGGCCATTTTGGGTCAATTCCAAACTCCTTCATCTTCCTCTCTTAAAACCTGGTTGCCTCGTTGTTTTGGCGTCTTTTCAGACTTGTTGGCTGTTGGTGAAGCACCCACCAAGAGGAGAAAACGCTGAGAGAAGAAAGGAGCCACTTTTGAGATTTTAAGTATTTTTCCTCTGTTTATTTGCTAAGTTTTTCTGCATAGCCACCTATTTTGAGCATTTTCTGGCTTGTTAAACGTGATTTCTGCATTAGTAACTGTATTTAGAGCACAACCTAGAGCTGTTTACTGAATTTCCTGTTTGCACTTATTTTTAAAATTGTTTTTTTCTCAAAACTTGCATTTTATCTGTCTTTGGCCTAGCACTCTTGTGTGGGGTCATTTACTGCACTGTTATAACTTGTTGATACTTGTGAACCACTGCTATCTCTGAAAAAACAAAAAATCTTGCTTTTTTCCCACTTTTCTGAGATTTAAAAAAGTTCAGTTACAGGCTTGCTGTTCTTGAACTGTTTGTAAGTTTCTTGGAGGCCATTTTTTGCTTGGGCTAAAGGGAAGTCTCTCTGTTGATCAGTGGCAGTGAAAAACATTGAGCAGCCTGCCTGCCCCTGTGGGAGTGGTTACTGACTTGAAACTGTAGTTTTATTGGCCATTTCGGGTCAATTCCAAACTCCTTCATCTTACTCTCTTAAATCCTGGTTGCCTCGTGGTTTTGGTTTCTTTTCAGGCTTGTTGGCTGTTGGTGAAGCACCCACCAAGAGGAGAAGAAAGGAGCCACTTTTGAGATTTTAAGTATTTTTCCTCTGTTTATTTGCTAAGTTTTTCTGCATAGCCGCCTATTTTGAGCATTTTCTGGCTTGTTAAACTTGATTTCTGCATTAGTAACTGTATTTAGAGCACAACCTAGAGCTGTTTACCGAATTTCCTGTTTGCACTTATTTTTAAAATCGTTTTTTTCTCAAAACTTGCATTTTATCTGTCTTTGGCCTAGCACTCTTGTGTGGGGTCATTTACTGCACTGTTATAACTTGTTGATACTTGTGAACCTCTGCTATCTCTGAAAAAACAAAAAATCTTGCTTTTTTCCCACTTTT
Organism: Protopterus annectens; assembly: GCF_019279795.1. NCBI lineage: Eukaryota > Metazoa > Chordata > Ceratodontiformes > Protopteridae > Protopterus > Protopterus annectens. Next base: position 727,102,897 of record NC_056747.1, read on the forward strand.
CTGAGATTTAAAAGTTCAGTTACAGGCTTGCTGTTCTTGAACTGTTTGTAAGTTTCTTGGAGGCCATTTTTTGCTTGGGCTAAAGGGAAGTCTCTCTGTTGATCAGTGGCAGTGAAAAACATTGAGCAGCCTGCCTGCCCCTGTGGGAGTGGTTACTGACTTGAAACTGTAGTTTTATTGGCCATTTCGGGTCAATTCCAAACTCCTTCATCTTACTCTCTTAAAACCTGGTTGCCTCGTGGTTTTGGTTTCTTTTTTGGCTTGTTGGCTGTTGGTGAAGCACCCACCAAGAGGAGAAGAAAGGAGCCACTTTTGAGATTTTAAGTATTTTTCCTCTGTTTATTTGCTAAGTTTTTCTGCATAGCCGCCTATTTTGAGCATTTTCTGGCTTGTTAAACTTGATTTCTGCATTAGTAACTGTATTTAGAGCACAACCTAGAGCTGTTTACCGAATTTCCTGTTTGCACTTATTTTTAAAATCGTTTTTTTCTCAAAACTTGCATTTTATCTGTCTTTGGCCTAGCACTCTTGTGTGGGGTCATTTACTGCACTGTTATAACTTGTTGATACTTGTGAACCTCTGCTATCTCTGAAAAAAACAAAAAATCTTGCTTTTTTCCCCACTTTTCTGAGATTTAAAAAAGTTCAGTTACAGGCTTGCTGTTCTTGAACTGTTTGTAAGTTTCTTGGAGGCCATTTTTTGCTTGGGCTAAAGGGAAGTCTCTCTGTTGATCAGTGGCAGTGAAAAACATTGAGCAGCCTGCCTGCCCCTGTGGGAGTGGTTACTGACTTGAAACTGTAGTTTTATTGGCCATTTTGGGTCAATTCCAAACTCCTTCATCTTCCTCTCTTAAAACCCTCTTTTGCGCAGTTTTGTGCATAGCTCAACAGCGGGCAGCGCCGCCTAATTGGGTTTTAACTATTCCTGGCTCCACAAAGTCTTCTCTTCACTTTTTCCCTTAGAGCTGCTCTGTCTCTCAATTTAAACACCATATTCTCATTCTAAGGCCCGTCACTGGTCCAGTTAAGTAATCCTACAAGTTAGCACTATTAAAACCATAAGCACTACTTACTCTTATACTCTCTATGATTACCCTGTCCTCTATTGGTCCGTCTTAAATTCAGTTTCCCTATATTACTCTAGCATGTCCAAAGGTCAGTCAGTGGTTTCCTCTCCAGTCCAGCTGGTGAATCTGGGAATTTTGAGGCAATGTTACAACTGTCTCATGTACACGGACAACCCTCTCCTCCTCTAAACAGGTTCAAATGTATGTGAGAGATGCAACTATTTAGCCAAAATGGAGGCTGAGCTCTCTCATCTCAAAACTGGTGTAACCAGTCAGGAGGAGAAGGTAACCTCACACAACACAATTCCAGTATCACATAGTCCCACTACATCAGCGAACCAAACACATACACAAAAACATACTCGGAGGCTCTAAATAAAAATCTACCTAATCAACAGAGACCTCCAAAGCAGACATCCAAGCAAACGCTATCTCAAAACAAAACACGCACAACACATAGGCCACAAAGTCAGTGTGCCAAGCAGCCACAGCCCTTAAGGCTGAATAACACACCTGATACTCTGGTAATAGGCGACTCTATTGTCAGACACACTGACGTCCCGCTCACCAGGCTGAATAAAGAGAAGGTCACGGTGAGCTGCCTGTCGGGTGCTAGGATCCGCCACATAACGCAAGCACTCAGGTCACTCCAAAGCAAATACAAATATGACTCAGTCATTGTACATGCTGGTGTGAATGACCTGTTACGTACCTCCCTGGACTACATGAAAAGAGACATAGAGGAGCTCTCTGATCATGTAGCCCAGGCTGGTATGACCCTGACCTTGAGCAGCATCTTACCCTCACCTAGAATGATGCCACAGTACAAAGACAAAATGATCAATTTTAACAACTGGCTAAAATTTTGGTGTCATTCAAAGGGGATCCAGTGTCTGTCAGCCTGGGATGACATGCTCGACAAACGACGTTGCTTCACTAGGGACGGCTTGCACCTGTCACCACTGGGCTTTCGGATATTGGCTAAGGCTCTTGCCACCCCCATAGTGCCTTTTTTAGGCAAGGCTCAAAAGTCAAACCCACCCCCATAGACAGCACAAGGAACAAGAAACTAAGGGTAATGTTGCTTAACGCCAGAAGTCTTAACCTCAAGATGCACGCACTCGAAGCTCTCCTCAGTATGGAGAACATCGATATCTGTGCAGTGACAGAAACCTGGTTCAAGGCTCCAGAGAGCACCCCAGCACTACCAGGCTATACCTCATATCATGCTTTTCGGCCCCAAAACCCGGACCGAACCACAAAAGGAGGGGGAGTTTTCCATATTTATCAAGGATATCCACACCTCCAGGTTAGTGGCATTGCACAAAGTATCGGAGGCCGTCCATGTGCAACTAACAGTGGGCAAGACTGCTTTTCAGTTTATAGCATCCTACAGACCACCCTCTCAAAGTCAGGAATCCCACTCGGCTTTTCTGAAAACATTGGAGAACATGAAGATCTCTCCGAACACCATTATATTGGGTGACTTCAACTACCCAAACATTGACTGGGAGCACTACTCAAGCCCCAGCACCTTAGCCCAAAGGTTCTTGGAAATTATAAACTCAAATGCTATGGAACAACTAGTCACCACTCCCACAAGAGGGGACAACATACTAGACCTGATCATTACCAACATGGGGACTCTATGCTCCACACCAGAAGTATATCCCTCATTGGTAAGATCAGACCATAAATTAATTTCACTGGATGTCCACATCCGACCCCACCCCCAGCCCAGAAAACCACAGTGAAAAACTTCTCAAAAGCGAGCTTCTCACTTCTCAAAACCGAAGTGGAATCCTTCAGGGCCCCAGGGCCAGTGGAAACTATGGCCCAAACTGCAGAATCCTATATAAACGCATTCTACGGACATCTCCAGGAATGCATGGATCATGCTATCCCAAACAAAACCAAGACCCAATCATCCATAGGCAGGCTTCCAGTCTGGTGGACCCCTGCCATAAATAAACTGTACAACAGAAGGAGGAAGCTACTACATGATAGAGCAAAATCCCTAATAGGGAAGGCATCTCTGATCAGTACTAGCAAAAATTACGATCCCTCATAAAATCCTCCAAGGCCAGCTTCGAGAGAAAAATTGCACAGGACACCAAAGACAATCATAAGGCTTTTTTCAGTTATGTTAGGAACCTGGGATGCAACTCCCAGACTTGTTCTGAGTTGATTCTAAACGACAAAAAATACACTGAACCCACAGACATCGCCAATATCCTAGCAGACAGGTTCAGTGCAAACTTCTCCCCAAAAGAGCAAGTATCTGTCCCGGCAGAGGGCTGCCTCCCAAACATCTCTGATGCTCAGGTGAAGGCTGCCCCCTCCAAAGCAAAAAACACTGCTTCCATGGGACCAGATGGTGTCCCAGGTTGCGTCCTACATGAACTCCAAGAGGAACTAATCCCTCAAATAAAACAGCTGTACAATCTCAGCCTCACTACAGGATATGTGCCCACAGAATGGCGTACAGCAACAGTGGTCCCACTCCACAAAGGTGGAGCCTCTACGGACCCTGGAAACTATCTCCCCATAAGCCTGACTAGCTTAGTCTGCAAGGCTATGGAAAGGATCATCATGGAGCTCAGAAACAAAGACATTGGGGACCTACAAACACTAGACCCTACCCAGGTCGGCTTTGTCAAGGGCAGATCCTGACTTTTGAACCTGGTTGACTTCTTCGAAACAGTCACCAAAGCCATAGATGAAGGGAAGGTAGTCCACACAGCCTATCTGGACCTTGCAAAGGCATTTGACACAATACCCCACTCGGGCATCATAGATAAGCTATCCAGCTTAAATATAAACCCCTATCTCACAAGATGGGTCGCAAACTGGCTCAAAGACAGAACCCACAGAGTGAGAGTTGCTGGAGCCATGTCAGACTCGATACCGGTCACAAGTGGCGTCCCACAGGGTTCTGTCCTGGGACCACTCTTGTTTGGTATATACTTTTCCGAGGTACAGGCAAACGTGGGAGGACTATGGCTCACCAAGTTCGCAGACGACTGCAAACTGGGCGCCATAATCGACTCTCCAGCTGACGCAAACCTCCTTCAAAAATGTCTCACAGAGACAGATAACTGCTGCCAGCGCCATGGTTTAAAGCTAAATGCCAAAAAATATATAGTAATACCCTTTGGCAAAAACAATGTGCCCACAAATTACCACATATGCGGAAACCCATTAAGTACAGAGAAAGTTATTAGGGACCTGGGGACCCAAGTTGATAGCAATCTCTCCTTTGAAAACCACATTGCCAAAGTGGTTAGAAAGACCTTCTACATAGCCCACCTCATCACGAAGGGTTTCACATCTAGATCAAGAGAGGTAATCATGCCCCTTTATTCATCCCTCATCAGGCCCATCATAGAATACAATGCCCCTTTTGGGATGTACCTTACCCGACACCTGCAGCAATTAGAAAGACCCCAAAAGTATCTCACCAAGAGGATCAAGGGTCTCAAACAGATGCCATATGCTGCTCGGTTAAAAAAACTCCAGCTCTACTCAGTTGCATACCGCCTACTTGAGGCGATCTATGCCTGACATACAAAGCTATGTCAAATCCAGAATTAATGGACATGCTCCACCTCAGTAAATCTAAATCCCTTAGAGCCACACGCTCGAGGGACTTGAACCTCAGCACAGAAATAAATAGAACTTGCTGGAGGGACAGGTTCATAACCCAGAGGCTCCCTTCGCTCTGGAATAGAATTCCAGTTCATGTGAGGCAGAGCACCTCACTGAATCTCTTCAAGAAGACTCTCGATAGGTGGATGGGGGATCGTAGGTTTGTCCCAGGCATTACTCCCGTGTCACTATTAGACAGAGGCACAGTAAACTAAACCTTAAAAAGGGCACAGTATACTCAAATCAAGGGGTGGCGTAAGCCATACAGAATCGGGCTAGGCTTATAATTGCCCCAGGGCAGATAGCCTAGTATGAACCTATGACCCTAAACACACAAAAGGACACACATATTCACCTACACCACTCATACCTGTAAAGACACTCATACATGCAGCCACACACACACGCACACACGCGCACACACAAACACAACTCCAAACTTTATCTGTTCTCTAAACTCCATAGCACTTACCTCTAAAATGATTGAGTGTACACAAGCTCTTGGCTGTGTTCATTAACACAGGCAGTTGACATAACTTATGAAGTTGAGCGATTCTCTGAATTGCTCGACTACAAAAATGCCTTACTGCAAGCATTTCCAGGGGGAGAAGCACATGGTTAATTAGCATAGGCCACTTCCTTGGAATGCTTCATTAGCATATGCAGTAGCTGCAGAGACAGTTCACCATGGAACTGCATCTCTTCATGGTGCAGCACCATAGTAGAGCTCTCTCAAGTACTCTCACATGGCTTGTATATTCTGCCTGGTCAAAGTCATGACATATGATCTTTTGACATTTATTTTGACATTTACCCTAAGACATTTTGCAGTGGACTTAATAACGTTAGACTTTTCCAGGAGAAGCAGTGGTTGAAAATCTTGGCCTGAGCATCCTCTTCATTGGATGTTCCTTTTCAGTTGAAGAAGAAAAGGAAAATTATTAAAGAGAATTCATAAAGGACACAGCTATCCGCTTCTTTATCCCAGACTAGGACTAATGAACCAGCTGTGGTAGACTGGTGTCCTCAGACCATCAGTCCATTCTTTCTGGCGTCTCTGGTGTTGCTGTACAGGAAGTTGATAAGGGTCAGAATTCCAGCACATCCATTCAGGTCAGATGTCAGACATCAGCTGTGAAGGGAGAACCCCATTTTGCTCTGACTGAACGGGAGGATGGGAGTACCTCAGATCTGGTAAGAGAATAGGTAGCAGACTCACTGATGGAGGTGTGGGTGTCCAACTCCTCCAAAATTGTTTGGCTTGGGACACCCAAAAAAAAAAAATAAACAAACACCTTCCACCCCTTCAACTATAACCAACTTGAAGGGTTTACAAGAGGACTAGTACAGCTTTACCCAGGGCCTCTTCTGGGCTTTCCAGTCCTTCCAAACTTCTACCCCACTTCCTTCACATTCATAGAGGAAATGGTCTCCTTCATCCTCTGAAGGTTTAGTTTATGACTCACAACTCTCTTCTATCTTCCCTTATGAGTCTGAGTCAGAAGAAAATATCCTTTCTGACTCACTTGTTTCAAGAGATTTCATTTTCAGATAAAATCTCGAAAATGAAGGATTTTTTTTTAAATGGGAGGGGAGGAAGATTTCTGAGGTACAGAAGAGGTACTATTACCTTTTGAATTTGGATTGCCCCAAACCCCCGGAAGTACTTCCAGTACTTGGCGTATTGGAGGATTCAGCTTGTGCTTCTCCATATTCTCAATCTCCTGCACCTAAGAAGCCTGATAAGCAGTACAGAGTACACGATTGTTATAAATAGTCTTTTAATAATCCTGTAACTGACCTTGTTGTAATTTCAGTAGACAAAAAGGGTAGCTGGCCTTTTCCAACCCTGACCACAATGAAAAGTACAGCAGAACATTTGATAGATATGGAAAGAAAGCACATACTTCTTCTACCCTTACCTTCAAGACAAGCAACTGCCAGGCATACAAGGCCAGACACCTTTTCTGTTTTTTCTTAGACGTGCAGTAGCTCATTTCAAACTTGCCTGCTTTATACTCAAAACCTCTGTCCATTCTGGTTTTCAGTGTTTCACAGGTTACAATGCATTCTGTCAAGCATTCCTATGATACAGATTATTCTGTCTGAAGAGCAGCTAATGTAATATCTGTTATGCAAAAGACTCGCCTGGATTAGGCTCTAGTGTTTTATAGAGGATCTCAAATCCCAGATTTTGAATGCCCTATGTTTTTAGCAGTTCCTCTGCAGAGATCTTGAAAGGAAGAGGTAAGTCAGAGTGAGAAACAGCTTTTTCTTTTACTCGTCCCTCAATGTAGCAGGAACTACAATTCAAGCCCTGGACCTTTATTTAGGAAGTTTTTCAAGCCAAACCAAAAGAAGTCCAGTAAACAGCAGTATAAAAAGAAGTGGCAGATGGGATTCCAAAAAGAAAGGGAATGGACCCCAGGGTCTTCCCAGCATAAAAAGAGTGCATTACTACCTGTACACTCCTAGAATTCAAGTTAGACCTATAACATTTTCCCTAGTTCCTTCTCACAGGTTAACCTTTCAGGGGTGCATTTTGGACACCTCCCTCATGATGGTATTCCTTCCTCCATAAAAAATTTCTTTTTGCCACCTACAGTTCTAAGGCATGGCTCACCAGTCCATTTCCACACTAAGAAAGTCCCTCAGAATACTAGGCTACATAGTGTTACCTATTCGCATGGTTCCTTTGGCTAAACTTCACATGAGGAAGATTCAGTTGTAATTCAAATCTGTATGGACCCAGCACTGACATCTCTATCTTCCTGTTTCAGTTCTGACGTCATCAAAAAGGAGCTCCTGTGGTAGGCAAATCAGTTTCTATTAAATCCAAGCCTCCTGGTTTCTCCTTCCATTCCATGTCAGTAAGTCACAACACATGCCTTAGACACGTTTGTTGGGGAGCAGTGTCCAAACCATTTCAGGAAGAGAACATATTAACCTCAAATAAATGATGGCCCTGATAAAGACATTAAAAGCCTTGAATCAGCTGTGGATGCCAGGTCTGCTGCTAGTAATTACAGACAACATCACAAAGACGTGGTACCTAAACCGACTGGGCTGAGGGATGGGGGTAGGCAGGTCTTACCCTCTATGCATTCTAGCCATGATTGCTTGGGATTTGGCAACCCATCACAAACTCTCCCTTTAGGCAAACTACATCCCATCAGAGCAGAATATTATTGCACACTCCCTGAGCAGATCCAGGACAGATACTCATGACTGGTTGTTACATAAAGAGGTCCTCCAGTAGTTTGTCCACCTATGTGAAACTCCCTAAGTAGATCTATTTGCTTTCATTCACAACTGGCAATTACAGAAGTTCTGTACCAGAATTCCTTGAAAACAGACCTGTAAAATAGATGCCTTTTCTTTCCCACTGAGGAGAATACTCCTGTGTCCTTTCCCCATTTTCTTTAATTACCAGAGTCTTATAAAGATAAAGAAGGGTTCTCCAAAGTTACTGCTTGCAACTGCCTCTGGGCCCAGATAACACTGGCTCTCCCTTCTCATGCACCTGACCAGTGGCAATTGCCAAATCATTCTTTACAGAATGCAGTTACTCACACAGGACAAGGGATCTCTCGTTCACCCTAAGATCCTGAACCTACACCTGACTGGATGATAGATTTTTGATCCCATTTAAGGACCACTTTACAGAGGACATGCAGCAGGTATTGAAGGAAGCTGGAAAACCTGCTACAAGAAAATTAGATTTTTAAGTTTTTTTAGCTGGTGCCAGAATAGGAACGGAGTCTCAACCCAAGCAAGAGCTCTGGTGGTACTCCAGTATTTGTGTGAATTGCTCAAATCTGGCCTGACAATACTTTTGTCAAAGTACATCTGTCTACTATTAGTTCCTCCTTTTTTCCCCTGTTCCAAGTCAAGCAGTTCTTGAAAGGGGTGTTACATATTAGACCACCTAGAAAGCAGATGACTTCATCCTAGGATCTTAATCTTGTACTGGAAAAAATTAAAGTTATTTTTATTTGGGCATTCAGCTAGCTCTTCCCTAAAGTTCCTTATGTGGAAGACAGTCTTACTCATTGCTGTCACTTCAACTAGCCAAGTATCTGAGCTGCAAACCCTCATGTATTCTTAGCCCTTGGGTTTTCATAAGTATAGTGTGTCTTTTAGAACTAATCTTTTTTCATGCCCAAGGTTGTTTTGGGAGTTTATACTGAATCTGTCTATTCTCTCCCCAGCCAAAGAACAGGGGAGAAATAATTCTGTATTCTCTGGATATTCACAGACAACACCGATACTACCAGGATCAGACAAAAGATTTCAGATTGTCAGACAAGCTATTTATTTCTTTTAAAGTTAAGAAAATGGCAGTCAGTTTCCAAGCAAACTTGATCCAGATTGTTGTTTCTGGCTATTTAGTTTTTATTCTGTCCATGGGAAAAATTCTGTCAGAATGTCAAGGCATTCTCCACCAGAGCTGTGGCTACTTCTGGGGCATTTTGCAAAGGGGTGGTACTAACATGCTCCTTCCATCCCCTGTATTCTTCTGTGTTTTCTCCTGGCCGGACAGGGTTCCTACTTTTCTTGTCCCCTTGTTTCTGGCTTGATGCAAGTGTGAAATGTGTGACATCATTTTGACATAATTTGGAATATCAGGACTTTATATATCTTTTACTGCAGCCTCCCTTTTTTGAGAGAAGAAAACTCTGAATTTTGGCACCTATATATCCTACTTAACAGCAACACATCGTTGGAGGTGTTTTGAGTCCCCGGGGGAAAAAAAACTTTCATACTAGCTGTGCAAGAGATGAAATCTTAAAAATATCTCTTTGCACAATCTTATTCCATTTTGTCTGCTGTTGAATAATCACTGTGCACATAGATTCTAATTATATCAGTCTGTACCATTTTCCCTTTCCTTTAAACAAAAACTGTTCAGCTTCACCAGAATTGTAGCTATTCTTCTTGTAATTTCTCTAGGCAAATAGGTTTTGTGTACCATATCAATCAGGATCTCTTCTTCTGGGATATCAGTCTATTCTGAGACTTGATTTTTCATAAAAGTAACAGTCTCTTTCATCTAACCTTTTGGAGATGTTACTAATCAGCAGTTCACTAATTGAGCTGTATCTTCCTGGTACACTAGTTTCTCCTTGATTTCTTCATTTAGCACTTCCATCTCCACTATTCTGTTTCAACTCCATTTCTTACTTCTGAGCTGCAAATATTTCGTCAAAATGGTGAGTGTGTGTTCCTTTTCTCTCTTTCATTGGCTTTAATAAAATCAGACAATGTTCCACTTAATTTCAGTACTTTATGTGTATCCTGTTATTTTTCTGCTGTGTGGATGTTGTGTCTTTATTTTTCTGCAGATTATCTTTCCTGGAGTGTCTTGCCACATTTTCTAGAGATCTGGTTCTATTCTTTTAGGTTAATAACATTCTTTTTTCATTTCTGTTCTCAATTTGGTCATCTAGGGTGATAGGAGAACTGTAATGAGAATTAATTGTTTTTGTTAGACTACCTACAACTTTATAGTATTGTTTCTTTACCGGCATGGGAGAGGAGTGTCAGTTGTACTCCGCTAGTTTACATTATACTGGAAGTCCCTACCTGCCCTTCCATCTCATGCAGACTGTTACCATACACAAGGAAGACTGATCAAAACTGGGTCTGAAATTGAAGACAGCCTGATTTCTACCCAGAGCTTTCACTGGATCAACTACTGCCCGGTGCTGTTCCCTGATCTGACTCTCCTCAATTCTAAGTTGAGGAGCAAAAAAAAAAAAGGTTTGCTGTCTCCAATCTGGTCCTCCCCACTTCTCTCCTAAGGAAGACCATGAGTTCCTGTATGCTCCTCATGTGTAAGAAAGAGTAAAAAAAAAAAAAGGTTATCTTTAACAAGCAGCAGCTTGCTAAAACTTGAACCACATGCACAAAGTGCTTAAGCAAAAGTTTCAGTCCTGACCACAGAAGCTGTTTAATTTCCATACCAGCAGTCAAAAATGCCGAAACAGAAATGAATGGTGGTATTGCTACCATGCCCCCTAACTCCTTTTGCCCAAGGCGGCTGCCTCTTTTGCTTCACCCTAACTATGCTTCTGATCCTATCACAGAGTAATATATTGTTTTACAAGCTAGACCCATATGAATGCATACTGAATAGGGAGATCTTTCTGGCTCTGACCAACAAATGAGATGCTCCAGAAGTAGACCTTTCTGCTTCCTGAGAAAGCTGGCAAGTAACAAAGTTCTGCTACAGAACAGCAGCTCCGGCATCCTGGAAAGTAGAAGCATTCTCCATGAACTGGCAGATGTTCTTCGTGTTTCACTGTTTCGGTCATTACATTTGGGTTATCTGCTTGCAGGTTGCCCTCAGTCGGCCTGATTAACAAAGTCTTGGGTCCTGCATCGGTTGCTGTCCCTTCTTCCATGATGTCAGGTCATCAGGGGTATAAAACATGCAGCCGACACCATTACATTAGTCTTTCTTGCTGTGCGGTGCCCGAAGCAGAAGCAGTTCGCAAGTGCCAGTTGGCCGACTCCTGAAATTTTCGTTTTCGAGTTTCAGAACAGAAGTCTTCAACTAAAGCTAAGTACCCCGTTGGGGAAACTTTTTCTTGTTCCTTACCGATGTCAGTAAAAGTTAATAATTGCATTACTAGCGAAAAGTAAATACCTCATAAAGATTTTCATTCTTACTGCATTCCTTGCCTAGGCCCTGACCACGACGTACCTTGCTGTTAGTTTTGTGCTTTATTTAATCAGTGCACTATCTGTCGTCGGTATATTTTTGCCTCTAAATATTTCGGTTCTCAGTTTAATTATCCAGAAATGTTGTCGGTTAGCCATCCGACTACCGGGGTTCCGAAAACATGCAAAGATAAAGACAGAGACAGGTCGCCGAGGTCCAAAACTGCCGACAACGCTTCCCCTAAGCCAGTTGCCAGTTCGCCGGTACTCAGTGAGGCTCTTTTGCCGCCTCTGATACCTGCTACTTCTGATTTACAGGCCTCTACTGAGACCCATTCGGAGTCCGGTATGCCGCGAGATGCCTCAACTATGGAACCCGCGGATGTCTCAACCTTGGATGAGTCCGGAGCCGCTGTGCAGGCACTATCTTCTGAGGGTGTATTCAGGCCTACGGACTTGCATATTAAATATACGCCTCATTCATTACTTAGGCCTAAATCTCGATCCATGTCTAAAAAACAGACACCCAGGCCACATGCTCAGGCCTCTATGCCTAAAAAACAAATTATAAGAATGGCTGAAGATCTAATAACTCTAATCAGGGGTAGCCAACCCCCCCCCCTTCTAAGAGGCCTAGAACTGAGGTTGATTATGAATCTTCTGATCAGGATTCTGTTTTTAGTGACTCTTCTGATGATCTGGATTTGTCCTTCCCCACGTATGAGGATTCTGATGCAGAGGATTCTATTCCCTCTGCTTCCCCTCCTGAAGATTTTTCTTTTGGGGAAACTTTACATACTCTAAGGGAGCATTTCCACTGGGAAAGCCAGGATTTTTCTGATTCAAAAAAGAGGCTTAGGGATTTCCTTCTCCTACCTCAGCATAGGCCTTTAGCTATTCCTCCTGTACTAGACATTGTTGATGATGCTTTCTCGGAATTTAGTTTGGCCCCTGATTCCCTGCCTCCTGCTCACAGAAAACCTGACAGATACTACAGGGTCCCTGAGTCCCACAAGTTCCTTTTCAAAAATCCTATTGCAGATCCAGGGACTATTTCACAGGGGCCCAAGGACATTAAGGCTTCTACTGCTAAAATCCTACCCCTTCTGATAGAGACACCAGGATGCTGGATAGATGGGGTAAGAAGGTTTACACTTCTGCAACCTTGGCCATTAGGGCTTTAAACTGCCAGTTTCATATGTTAAAATATCAGCAACATGTTGTTGGACTGCTTAAACAGAAAATTATGTTGATTCCTGACTGTGTGGAAAATAAAGAATTACAGGATTTAATGCATTCTGCCGAACAAGTTGGAAAACATACTTTGCAATGTGGTTTTGATTCATTAGTGGCCTCCTGCAGGGCTGCTGTTACTGGGTCTGTGCTCAGAAGGCATGCTTGGCTTAAGGAGCAATCTTTGCCTGATCATGTTAAAGCTAAATTGTTGGATGCTCCTTTACATCAGGACCACCTATTTGGCAACAAGGCTGAGGAAGTTCTTAAAAAGATGGAAGATAAAGCTAAATCTAAGCAAACTGTTAAAGATTTTTTACAAGTTCAGCCTCCTAAATTTAGTAGGCACTGACCCTCTAAGAATTGGTCCTTTCCAGCCCCTTCCAGGTCTCAAGCTAAACCCAGACACAGAAAAACACCAGGTTTCAGTACCAGGGGAACTCACAAAACTAAGCATTGGGGGGGGGGCCTCCACTTCCAAGTCTGTGAATAATAAGACTCCCCCCCCCCCCATGGTAAACTGTCTCAATGACTTCCTTTTAAAATTTCCAAGCACTTATCAACTGACTGCCCCTTTGGGAGGAAAGATTGCTCTTCATGCAAAGAATTGGGAACTCATTACCCAGGACAAATGGGTTTTAAATATATGTCCCAGGGATACAGATTTCACTTCCACACGTTGCCAACACCAAGTGGGTGGCCGGACCTACTCCCAAATCAGTGGGCAGAGGCCCAAAAACAAGTACTTTCTCTCTCATTACAGCCGAGTGCTCCTCCAGGCGTCTTCTGCAGTTAACCCCTACTGCTACTCTAGGCGTCAAATATTGATTGTTCATATTTGCATTAATAATTCCAAAACCATGTTACTTACAAGGTACCAGGATATTTTGTCTTGAACCATATGTGATGGCAAACTCAACTCTATTAATATTTGGCCTCTCTCAATGAGAATTTTCTAGAACTGTAAGGTGATAACTTAGTTTTTAAAGGCTTAAACCATGCCCACTAGGGGTTAAAGGTGCACACTCAAAAGAGCTGCTCCGGAGTGAATGAGTGGTGGCTATTCAACTGGTACCAGAAGAGGAAAAGGGACAAGGTTTCTACTCGAGACTTTTCCTGGTATCTAGAAAAGACAATTCATGGCGTCCTATCCTGGACCTGTCTACTCTAAACACCTTTTTGGAGATTCCAAAATTCACAATGCTGACTCTTCACCAATTACTTCCTATGCTAGGCAAAGATGCCTGGTTAGCAACACTAGATTTAAAAGAAGCATACCTGCACATCCCAATCAGGGAATCTTGCAGAAGATACCTACGCTTCAAAGCAGGCTACATGCACTAACAGTTCTCTGCACTGCCCTTTGGCTTATCTACTGCTCCCAGGGTATTCACAAAGTGCCTAGCTCCAGTTACTGCATTTTGCAGGCAAAGAAATATTCAAATATACCCATACCTGGACGATTGTCTAATTCAGGCAAAAAGCCAGGACATACTTTTGAATCATCTGGCCTTTGTAAAAAAGGTTCTAACTTGTCTGGGGTACACCATAAATGAAAAGAAATCACACCTGGTACCCTGTCAATAAATTATATTCCTGGGAGCAAGCTTGAATACAACTTCCCAGATGGCTTACCTCACGCCAGGAAAGCAAATTCATTTGACAACCTACTTCAAACAAGTGGCCACAAAAACCCTGCTATCTGCAAGACAAATACTGAAAGCCTTGGGGTTCATGGCCTCCTGCATTCTTCTAATTCCATATGTAAGACTGCATATGAGGAAACTACAGTGGTATCTAAAAAGCCTATGGTGTCAACATTCTCAAGACCTAGAAACAATGATTCCTGTCATACCTTGCCTACGCCTAGAGTTCCTTTGGTGGGCAGAGGCCTGCCACCAAAACAAGGGACTACCTTTCACACCACCCACTACCACCCAAACCCTAACAACAGAGGCATCAGACTATGCATGGGGGGCTCACCTGGCAGGGAAGTGCATTCAGGGCAAATGGAACCCAAGTCAAATGTACCTTCATATCAATCAAAAAGAAATGTTAGCTGTACAGAATGCTCTGACAGCCTTCAAAGACCACATTCTTCCAGGACAACTAATGATAAAGACGGACAACACCACTCTTATGTGGTACATAAACAAGCAGGGGGTACACATTCTTACCCCCTCTGCAGACTAGCAATGGCATTGTGGAACACAGCCTTGAGCTACCAAGTGCACCTACAAGCTCAATTCCAGCCAAGAAAGTTAAATACACTGGCAGATGGACTAAGCAGAAACCTCATGGACCCACACAAGTGGAAAGTGGAACCAAGGATTTTTAACATGTTGACAAGCAAATGGGGAAGCCCAAATACAGACCTGTTTGCCTCTCCCCAGAACTACCAATTGGACACATGTTGCACAAGGACTCCCCACAAACAAGCCTGGAAAGTGGATGCTCTGTCCTTCAGCTGGAAAAACCTATCAGTCTATGTCTTCCCCCCTCTGCCTCTGCTCTCCAAAGTACTACTAAAAATCAAACAGGACAAACCAAGGATAATTTTGATTGCTCCAGACTGGCCACACCAACACTGGTACCCCCTCCTGCACAGTGTGTCATGGTTATCTCCATGACACCTGCCTCAGACTTCTTCCCTGCTGTCTCAGCAGGAGAACCAGATTCTGCACCCTCAGCTTCCAACACTGAACCTTGCAGCCTGGCTAATTACTTAATCTCTCCTTTACCATCCCTCAGCAAACCTGTGATGGATATCATCTTAGAGGCAGGGAGGCCTAGTACTGGAAAATCATATTCTGAAAAATGGAAAAGATTCTGTGCCTGGAACCAGTCTCAAGGGATGAGCACAGCAGCGCCCACTTTACCTCAGATTTTACAATACTTAACTGAGATGCTTCACAAGGGCCTGTCTTTTTCCTCCATTAAAATACACGCCTCAGCCATTTCAGCTCATTATAACACAGAACCCCCCCTTTTCTCTCATCCACTGCTCAAGCAGTTCCTCAGAGGGGCCAAAAATTTGAGACCACCCAGGAGAGCTCCAACCCCAGCCTGGGACCTTAACTTTGTCTTGGCGAAACTCACTGTACCTTCTTTCGAGCCAGCTGCTACTGCAGACTTAAAATTTCTTACTTGGAAAACAGCTTTCCTTTTAGCAATCACTTCAGCTAGAAGGGTATCTGAATTACAGGCACTTATGGCAGTGGAGCCTTTCATCATCTTTCATGCGGACAGGGTGTCCCTCAGAACCAATCCATCCTTCATGCCCAAGGTGGTATCCAGTGTGGCTCTTAATCAGTCCATTCATTTGCCAACCTTCTTTCCCAATCTGCAGAATAAAGGGGAACGGATACTGCATTCCTTAGATGTGCACAGACAACTTAGATTCCACTTGGACATGACTAAACCTCAAAGGAAATCTGAACAACTATTGGTAGCATTTGCTGCAGAGGCAGAGGGGAAGGCTATTTCAAAGCAAACCATTTCTAAATGGGTAAGCCATTGCATTCATTTCTGCTATAAGCACCATGGAAAACCTATCACCCAGGGGATCAGACCTCACTCCACCAGGGCTGCATCTACCTCTGCAGCCTTTCTCAGGGGCGTCCCTACCAGGGACATCCTAGAAGCTGCTACCTGGAATTCTGTACTTTCTTTCACCAAGCATTATCATTTGCCAATTTTCTCTAAATCCAGAGCTGGCTTTGCCACTGCAGTCTTGCAGGGCCTTATAGCTGGCTCTAATGCTATCTAAACTCTCCTCCCAACTATAGCTTTGGGAATCTACCCAAATGTAATGACTGCAACAGTGAAACACGAAGAACATAGTACAGTTGTGTACACTTACCATAAATGTAGATGCTCGAGTGTATTCACTGTTGCAGTCCTGGTTACCCTCCCTCCAGCCCCCTAACTTGTTTTGACTATACCGCTACTTTCCTTTACTATGCTTAAAAGCCTTTTTGGTGTATTTGCTTTTTTGTTGGAGGTATATCTTTCTGCTTTTATGTTTAATTGCTTCCCATTGGGTGGGCACCTGACATCTGGGGCAAGAAAAACTGATGTAATGGGGTCCGCTGCATGTTTTATACCCCTGACGACCTGACGTCATGGAAGAAGGGACAGCAACCGACACAGGACCCACGACTTTGTTAATCAGGCCAACTGAGGGCAACCTGCAAGCAGATAACCTAAATGTAATGACTGCAGCAGTGAATACACTCAAACATCTACATTTATGGTAAGTGTACACAACTGTACTTTCTGTGTCTTCCCTTATACCCCAATAGCTAGAATATTACAGAATATTAATGAGCAGAGGCCAAACGTTATACTGTCAGTCCCTTTTTGGCTCAGGCAACATTGGATGTAATGGGATCCTATCTCGCCTACATTCATAACTGATGGGGCTCGGAGCCGATCCCTCGGCTCCGACTCGGCCACTATATAATAGAACAAAGTCTCTAATTGGCTGGGCTACCCCTTATCCCAGAATGCACCACGCCTGCTTCCCCAGATCTCGTTTGCCACTTTTCAAGCTAGACGTGGTCTCGACTTGGCTGGAGCTAAGTAGTGTTTTGGTTACTTTTTGGTCTTTTGACCTAGGGGTTTCTTCATAAATTTAACAAACAGCTGTTTTAACAGCTTTACGTGTGTGTGTAAACTTTTTTGGTGTGATTGGCATTTTTTTCTATTTACCGGGCAAGGCCCATTTAAGTTAGAGGGCCCTTGCCCTTATTTGTGTGTGCTGAAATTGTCTTCCTGTACATTCTCTTTTTTATCGGGTTAAGCCCGTTTAAGTTAGAGGGCTTCTGCCCATTTTTTTGTGTGCTGTATCTCGGGCCAGTCCCGTTTGAGTAAAAGGGCTCATGCCCTACTTAAGGTTGTTTTTTCGTTGTGGTAAAACAGTGGTGCGACAGGATGTCGAAAGAGCAGAAGTCTGGTTTTAAAAAGTGCACTAAGTGTAACTACAAAATGTCCATTACCGATAGTCATGCTGTTTGTGTATATTGTTTAGGACCGAAACATTTACAGGAAACATGTAGTGTTTGTCATGCTTTTTCCTCTAGGGTCCTTCAAGAATGTAAAAATAAGTTGATACTTAAGGGCCTTATTAAGCCCTCCTTTGAGGAAGCTTTGGCTTCTCCTTCCTCTCCAGCTTCTAAAAAGAAAAGGTCGTCGGCTCCGACCAGTCCGTCGGAATCGACTTCCAAGAAGCATAGGTCGACCTCTTCTTCCTCGGCTCCAATGGCTTCGGAGCCTTGGGTGGAAGGGTCTGCCTTGATACCTCTTTCCTCAGCTCCATTGGTGTTGGAGCCGCAGGTTGGGGGATCGAGAGGTGAATCATCTGCTTCGGCTCCTTTGGTCTCGGAGCCGTTGGAGGTGTGCAGCTCAGACTCTCCCCCCTCAGCCCCGAAGTCTCCTTCGGCACCGATACTTATACATACGGTTCTGGATCTGGTGCCGATAGTGTTGGAGCAGTTTCGGAGCTGGTCCCCTGGTCTATCGGAGCCGAGAGGGAAGTCGTCTCGGCCCCCATCTATTTCCTCTAAATCCTCCAGGTTGTCTGACTCAGATTTGGACAGAGTTATCCAGAGGCTTTTCCAGTCCCCGGTTTTTGCAAAAATGGTCTCGGCTCCAGCCCACTCGGCTCCGGAGCCGGTCCCCACTTCGACACAACCGATTCCTCTTCCAACCTCCTCGGAACCGTTGGAGTCGGTGATGGTGGAGCGGAGCAGAGTCGTCCAGTCGGAACCGAGACTCCCTCGGAGCCTTTCGGTTCTGACCATCATTCCTACCCTATCCTCGGCGTCAGGGTTCGGTACCAGGACTTCCTCGGTCGGGGCCGAGGGGAACACTTTGGAACTGGTAGCTTTGGTGCCTAGTCTCCCCCTCGGAGCGTCGGCCGCAGGGATTCCCGGTACCGTCGTGGTCTCTCAGCCGGTGTCCTCCGTAGAGTCTGGAGGTCCTGCTTTTGAGGCCATGAGGAGTGCACTGGCCATGTCCTTGCCGGCTCAGCAACTCTCTACCTCACCGTCCCTAGACTTGGGAACTGGTGCTTCTGGTGTGCTTCATTCCCATGACAGCGGGGCCCCAAGGCCTGAGGATACCCCCTTAGGGGGTTCCCTTCTCCTGGGAGGTCCTTCTGATTCCGCTTCAGATGAACCTCCAAGGAACAAATTGAGCAAGAGGAAGCACATTGACTCCCAGGATGAGTCTATCACATCAGATACTGACCTCGATGATGCAGAGGGGTCCCCAAAATCATCCTCGGATGAAGTCTCATTCTCAGATATCCTCGAGATCCTGAGACAGAGAGGTGATTGGCAGTCCAAAACCCCTTCCGCAGAGGAGTTCGTCTTCCTCAAGGCTTTTGGGGCCCAGCCCTCCGCCTCCTGGGTGTCTCCACCCTTCGATGAATTGCTAGATTTAGTTTCTCGAAGGGTGTGGGAACACCCTGACTCTGTGGAACCGGTGCCCGCCAGGCCTAACAAGTTCCTCTCAGCCCCTCCTCAAAAGGAATTTTTGACCAAAGGAGTTGCAGTAGATGTGATGGTGGTGGCATCTGCCACTCAGCAGGACGTGGCAGAGGCTTCAACGTCTATTCACCCTCCTAATAAGGATTCTAGGAGCATGGATAGGTATGGGAAGCATACCCTTTCTTCAGCGGCCTTTACCCTGCGGTCGCTGAATTATCTTTGTCATTTTACCAAGCTCCAAAGGGACCTCCTCAAAGAGTTAGGTGAGTCTCTTACGGGTAATCTTCCTGAGGCGTTAGCCCAAACTGTTGGCGCCCAGATGACTACCCTATCTTCGATAATCAATTCGTCCATGAGGCTCATCTCATATGCGGCCGAAGGGGTGAGTAGAGCAGCGGGAACAGGCGTGGCTCTTAGAAGACACGCCTGGTTACGCTTGTGTCCCTTTGCGGAGGCCTTTAAGTCTTCCTTCACTGATGCCCCCTTTGATGGGTCCTCCCTGTTTGGACCCAAGGTGAAAGACACACTGACTCGATGCGAGCAGGAGGGCAAGACCTTGACTGCCGTGGGGGCCCGTTTCTCCACTCCCTCTAGACCTTACCCCAAGGCCCAGAGAGGAGGGAAAATGTGGTTCAAAAAATCTCAAAGGTCTTTCCCTACTCCACCGAGTGATCCCCCCTCTAGAGGCAGGGGGGGGATTCAGGAAGACACCGCCCCAGAGGCGGCAGAGGCCCCCGTAACTCTGGAGACCGTGATTCCTTTTGTGGTCCATCCTACGCTCACCGTCCCTGAGACGTGGCCCGACTGCGCATCTCCGGAGCCAGTCGAGGGTCACTTTGCGGAACACCCACAGGCTTGGGAATCTATCACCAAGGATCAGTGGGTGCTCCGAACCATAACCGGAGGCTATCTCATCCCTTTCATAAAGCCCCCTCTTCCTATCAGGAAGATCCCGGATGTGCCACCCAGTCAGCGGGATCAAGCAGCGGTCGAGGTCTCAAAGCTGCTAAGAAAAGGAGTCATCCAGCCTGTCCCCGCTGACCAGATCGGATCAGGAACTTACTCAAGCCTAGTTTTGGTGCCAAAAAAGACAGGGGACTTAAGGCCCATTTTGGACCTCAAATCATTGAATCGCTTTGTAAAAAAATCCAAATTCCGAATGGTCACCCTTCAGTCCATTCTCCCGTTATTGGAGAAGGATGTCTGGATGTGCTCCATAGATCTCAAGGACGCTTACTATCACATCCTGATAGGTCAAGAGTCCAGGAGTCACTTACGCTTCCGCCTGGGAACCAGTCATTTCCAGTTCCGAGCACTGCCCTTTGGTCTCACCACAGCCCCCAGGGTGTTCACCAAGTGCCTGGCAGTAGTGACAGCTCACTTGAGAAGTCTAGGATTCCAAGTGTTTCCCTATTTAGACGACTGGCTCCTTACTGCCACCACCAAGCATCTATTAGTTCGGGCGCTTATGACCACAGTCAGTTTGGGTCATTCACTAGGAATCACGTTCAATTGGGGAAAATCTGTGCTGCAGCCGTCTCAGTGTATTACCTTTACAGGCGCAGAGTTAGACACAAGAAGAATGCAGGCATTCTTGCTGGTAGAAAGGATTCAGGTCATGCAGTCGCAGGTTCAAACCTTGTTACCCAGATCACGAGTTCAGGCCAGACTGATTCTGCAGTTATTGGGCACGATGGCCTCGACTATTCTTCTAGTCCCCTTAGCCAGGCTGCACATGCGGGTGCTGCAATGGCTACTGTCTGTCCAATGGTCCTTTCAGGATCTCCCCTTGAACCATTTGGTCCAGATTACGGAAAGTTGCCGTCGGGACCTACGTTGGTGGCTGCTTCGGTCCAACCTGGACCAGGGGCGACCCTTTGCCCTTCAGCCTCCCGTCGCCACGGTGACCACGGACACCTCCCAGATAGGGTGGGGGGGGACATTATCTGGACAGGTCTGTCCAAGGTACGTGGCAGGCTCATGAAAAGCACTTGCATATCAATATCCTGGAAAATAGAGCGGTGCAACTGGTGTTGCAAGCACTTCATCATGTTCTTCCCCGGGGTACTATTGCGATCCTATCCGACAACATGTCGGTAGTTTGGTACATAAACAAGCAAGGCGGTACCAGGTCCTACCCTCTTTGCCGAGAGGCCATGAGAGTGTGGCATTGGGTGATTTCTACCCAGCGTTTCCTAGTGGCAACGCACATTCCGGGGAAATCCAATGTGATTGCAGACAGGCTGGGCAGGACTCTCCTGTTGCCCCACGAGTGGTCCCTCAACGACAGGGTGGTTGCAAACATTTTCACCAAGTGGGGCCTTTCTTGTTGCGACTTGTTCGCCAGCCCTCACAATGCGAAATGCAGGGAGTTCTTCACTCTGTCTCCCTCTCAGGGGCAGATTCCCAGGGACGCTCTAGCTCACAGTTGGCCCTCCGGTCTACTTTACGCCTTCCCTCCGGTTCCCCTCTTCCCAAAGGTGATACAGAAGGCGATTTATCTACGAAGCGACATGATTTTGATCGCTCCACACTGGCCTCGTCAGGTTTGGTTCCCCTTCCTTCTGAGGTATGCGGTGGAGGGCCCATGGTTTCTGGACCTGGTGCCCGACCTGTTAACTCATCAGTTGGGACAGTCTCATCCATCCCTCAGGTCCTTGAGGTTGGCCGCCTGGTTACTCCACTTCCAACCTTAGTCAGAGATAACTCTCTTTCTACAGACGTCATCCACATTTTGTCCTCTTCTCACAAACCTTCCACTATTGAACTGTATTCCAGCAAGTGGAAGAGGTTTGCTATTTGGGCCCAGCAATGAGGTATAGATCCCCTTACCGCTCCAGTACCTCAGGTTTTAGAATTCCTGGCTTCTTTGTTTTATTTGGGCTCTTCAGGTTCCACAATTAAAGTCCAACTGGCGCCTATCTCTAATTTTCATGTCTCCTTTGAGCCTTCCTTAATGGCAAACAGGCTTTGCAAATCTTTCCTTAAAGAAGCGTGGCTCCTTCGGCCCCCAATAGCCCATCCTGTGCCCCCTTAGGATCTGAATATGGTTCTAGCTTCTTTAACTGCCCGTCCCTTTGAATCAGCAGCTACTTTTGATATAAAATTTCTATCTTGGAAAACCGCCTTTTTGGTGGCAATAACCTCTGCTAAGCAGGTCTCAGAGCTTCAGGCTCTCTGTTCTAACCCCCCTTATTTGATTTTTCACAAAGACAGAGTGTCTCTCAAGTTAAATCCCTCTTTCTTTCCCAAGGTAGCATCCCCCTTATGCATTCAACAATCCTTGGAGCTCCCGGTGTTTTTTCCCAAATTCTCCAATAGTGCAGAATATATTTTCCATCAGTTGGATGTTCACAGACAACTGCGTTTTTATTTAAGTAGGACCAATCAGACACGAAAGTCAGATCAGCTGTTTGTGTCCTTTGCGGAAAATAGGTTGGGTCAACCGGTGGCTAAAACCACCATAGCCAAATGGATTAAAGATTGCATCTCCTTCATCTATTCACAGTCCGGCAAAGAGCTACCATTCCCAGTCAAGGCTCATTCTACCAGGGCAATGGCTACTTCTGTAGCATTTCACTCCAAATTATCGATAGATGATATCTGTGTGGCTGCTACCTGGACTTCTCCGCACACCTTTATTTCTCATTACAAGATAGATGTGGCTTCTCAAGGTAGAGCTTCCTTTGGTTCCACAGTTCTCAGGAGTGTTTTCCAATGAGCCACCCGGGATTTATGTGCTAGGGATGCTGTCCCATCAGTTATGAATGTAGGCGAGATAGGGATACCATTACATCTTTTAGTTATGTACTTACCATAACTTCGGATGTATGGGATCCATCTCGCCTATATTCGTACGTACCCGCCCTCCTTCCCCCTTCCCATTGGACTTAGAGGAAATGTTGCTACTTACTGAGTTTTTCTCTTGAAGGACTTTAGTTTGTTACAGTTGTTGGTATGTTTCTGAGCCTGGATGTAGGTATATAAAAGCGAACAAACAAGATCTGGGGAAGCAGGCGTGGTGCATTCTGGGATAAGGGGTAGCCCAGCCAATTAGAGACTTCGTTCTACTATATAGTGGCCGAGTCGGAGCCGAGGGATCGGCTCCGAGCCCCATCAGTTATGAATGTAGGCGAGATGGATCCCATACATCCGAAGTTATGGTAAGTATATAACTAAAGGTTCTCCCTCCTGCTAAACATAGCAAAGGCTGAGACAAAAATGCTACCTCAGTATGTGGACTTTTTGACCCAGAAAAATGCTTCTGTAATGCACCCCTCATGAGGGAGCTAGAAAGCCAAACACAAGGAAGTCATACCAAGGAAAAGATTTTGTACATTAATGCCTATTTAGGAAACAAGGCTTGAATGCAACTTGAGTGTCTGGTTCTGATTTATCTGTTAGACCTTTACAAAGCAAACCTATCCTTGTCATGCTTAAAGGTTCATGCTTTTGTTATCTCACCTTGTCTACATCAGTACCCTCCTTTATAGCCTCAGTTAACAGTGAAAGAATTTTTAAAAGGAGCGCTGCATCTCAGACTACACAGAAGGGACTTTGCCCCATTATGGGACATCAGTTATGTTCTAGAGAAGCTAACCTTTTCCCCTTTGAACTATATGCTTTGTCCCCCACTTATCTTGGAAGAAACTTCTTGGTGGCTGTGACATCTACTAGGAAGATTTTGAAATTTCAAGCCTTAAAGTGCAGCAAACTATTTTTGATTTTTCACATTGACAGGGTGCCCCTTGCAGCAGCTCTTCTTTCACAACTGACATTTCCTTGAACTAGGCCATTCTCCTCCCTGTGTTTATGTCTAAACACCAGAGTAAGCATGAGAGAAAGCATTGCATGTGTGGATGTGTATAGGCAACTGAGATTCTACTTATACAAAGCTAGGAAAATCAGAAACTCAGATCAGTTTGTGTCATTTGCAAAAGGCAGGTAAGTTAAAGCCGTTAAAAATAAGCTTGCTCACTGTATCTGCTGCTGTTGAACTTCCTTTGAGAACTTAGTTCCAAGTCATGTAAAAGCCCATTCATTAGCGCTACAGCAGCTACCATAGCATTCCTGAGTTGGGTTAATACTCAATCAGTTTTTGGCAATGGCTAACTGGTCCTCACTGCATTCCTCCTCAAAGATTATAGTATAGGTTTTGCATCCAGGGGCAAAGTCGAGCTTGCTTCTGTTATAAAGTAAGGTCTGCTTTCCTTGAGAACAAAGTCAGGGCCAGCTACCTACCAGTCCAGTGCTTTGGGAGCCATCCCATTTATTAAGACAGCAGCAGTGGACAGTATAATGAACATAGTATGGCTGTGTTAGAAAGTTGCCATAATTGTATATGTATAAGTGCATCTACTGTTGCAACCCTTGTTCTTACCACCATACCCTCTCTCATCCTTCCTGTGCTTCCAAGTTTGGGATGGGTACCCTATACAACATTGCCCCCCAGCAACCCTTTCATCACCCTACCAGGCCCCCATCCTATATGAACTTTTCACAAATTCCAAAGAGGGATTTTGGCCTC
This sequence comes from Protopterus annectens, assembly GCF_019279795.1. Taxonomy (NCBI): domain Eukaryota; kingdom Metazoa; phylum Chordata; order Ceratodontiformes; family Protopteridae; genus Protopterus; species Protopterus annectens. Next base: position 727,127,532 of record NC_056747.1, read on the forward strand.
TTGGGGTAGAACTTTTTCAAGAGGGTTAATCCCGTTTTCTTTGCTAATCCTATGTGCTGGTGCCAGAGTCAAGCTTCTTGTCCAACCCAGGCAAGAAACAGCTAAAGATGGCATCAGCCAATACCCCTGTTGTAACACTAACATCCTAACACCCATGTGGGAAGAAGTCATCTGAGGTCTCTCAGGAAAAAATACATCTCTGGATGTCTGGCTGGATGTGGGTTTACCTGCAGGAAGGATATCCCATTTATTAGCACTGTACCAGTGAATGTACTTGAACATCTGTAATTATGGTAAATTCTCCTGACACAGTTGTCACCCTGTAAATAATCACTGACTGCAGATATTAACCCAGTTACAGATGTGTCATCCCTATGAAAAATCAGTCTGAAATACCATATATCAGGGTTTATGAAACAATTTTATGTTTGCTGCTGGAGCTGTGATGAAGTACCACCCTTTCCACCCTTCACATACTGCTTATGCTGAAAAGGCACTAATTACTTTCTACACTGGTGCTTCATAAGAAGGGTAATAAAGGTCTACCACAGATCTTGGCTGTACCATACAGCCTGTGTATCCTAGTGATCAGCCAATGAGTTCACTTTTCTTTCAAGTGACAGCATGTGCAGAGACAGCACAGGTAATGTGTACTGCGTTCTCACACCTGACATGCATGCACTATCCTGTATACTTGTGTTTCAAACTGTGGTTTTCACCATTGCCTGCATAGCTTTCTATTCCCATGATTGACCTCCATATAATCATATTGGTCTGAAGGAGGAACCTGCACATACTGAATCGTTCAGAATGCTACAGAGGCTTTCAGACACAAGCCTTAAGGTCTGAATATGGTTGACTCGGTAATCAGTTCCATAGTACATATAGGAAAAGCCCTGGCTGCGTAGCCAGCAGCATATGTTTAAGGGAGGTGGGCATGAATGGTCTGTGTTTGGTTGGAAGCAGTGGAGGGGACTCTGCTCAGAAAGCTCTTCCTGATGAAGTTAAAAGGAAAAGCTACCATTCTAACAGATACTGGGCTGGTAAGCACATTGTGAGTATGTGATCATGGTGTATGTAAAGGCATGCATTGTGTGCATGGGTCTAACTCATGGCTGGGACAGATTTTAAGCTTGCATTACAAATCCTTCAACAGCCATGGATGAAGGACAGCCAGAACTTCATCTGACTGCATTGTAAGATATGAGACTAAACTGGCAACATAATGTACAGTAATGCCTACAGGTGGTAGGGCTAGGTGGGGACCACAGAATTATGAAAGAATCATTGCCATGTTACATTTATTAATGATGATTCTAGTTCCTCAGGGAAGAGAGGAAAGAACACTCATACCGAGAAGAAATTTTTCTTCTAGAATACTTGGCATTTAACCTTCAAGGTACCCACTGCAACTGCCTCACAGCTCCGTCTTTGCAAATTCTCCTTTACTTTCAATCTGAGTTGGTCAAATTCCATGGTATTATGCAGCTAGATGTTTGAATGTCAGTACACGTGATGAGCATTAGACTGATTTCTGGAATGGAGGATTAATCAGCTTCAGCAGGTGGAGATGACCAGACTGTTGAAAAAAGAGATGCACTGACTAATTCTAACAGTAAGTAAATGTGCTAGTTAAATGCAGTGTTCTTCTGGTTCAGTGACTGGTAGTGTTGATAATGAAATGAAATAAAGCTTTACATGTGCATGCCAAAACATACTTGTATACATACATGCTTTTCAAGCTATTAAAGTAGTAAGTGAAATAGTGGAAGTAAGGTACTGTACTTAAAATTAATGAGCTTCTTATCTGCAAATAAAGGGCAGTTAGTTTACTTTTTGATCATATTAAGCCATTTAACTTCCTTGTGTTTTCACAATGTACCTGTAAACAAACATGTTAAAAATAGCAGATTTCCTCTGATACTTAGCCAGCATTGCAGTAGTTTAATTATGTGTTGCCTTACTAAATTAAGTTCACAGATGGATAAAGTGTGCTAAACGTGCATATGTGTAAGAGGTCCTTCCCATCAGCAAACTCTTTAGGTATGAGTTGTAAATGATCTGTATGAATTTATTTTTCAGTAGGCTTTCATTTTATACTTTACTAACTGCAAAAGTAAAGAATGGGTACTTACACATGAAATTGACTGTAGCTTCTGCGGATATATATAACATGTTATTCAGTAGCAGTCATGCAGCTTAAATTAGCTTGAAGCAGAATATGTGCACAGAATTACATTTTTTCTGTTTTCAAAGCTAAAACTGCTGTCATGTCTTACTTTCCTTCATTTAACGTCTATATGTGTGTGCCCTAAGGATACAATTACAGTATGACATCTTGCTCCTTTATATGCAATGGAACTTATTTACCTCATCACGGTCACATCACTGGAAACATGCCACAAATGAAAGACTGCACCAAGGCTTACAGTATTTTTAGAAACCAGAAATAATGCCATGGTTGTTTTTACTTTGTGAAGGAAGAAAAACAAATGTAAAGCACAGAGCTGATATTCTATGCACAGAACTGCAAAAGAAAGAGAGAAAAAGAGCTCTGCATGTGGAAAAAAACAAAACAAAAATAAGATGGATGATGTGGCTATAGAGGAAAATGAGAGGCTGATCTGAAAAGCTAGATACATCACTCGGTTTTAGTAGGCCATGGGTCTTTTCTAGCATTGTTTGTATGTTAGCTGTTAACTCTGTATTATAACTAGCTCCTCTTTAATATTTTAACTTAGAAAAACTGGATTGTTGCACTGACTGAGGCACAGCAATTAATGCTGTATCTGCTGGGGTTGTGGGGTTTAAGCAGTGGTCTATATCTCATGAGCTGACCTCGATGTGTATTTCACTAAAGAGTCAGTAAAGAATGGCCAGGCTGTGCTGATTTGCAGCACATTCATTCCTCATCGATGACTGTTATTACATGGATCAAACTTTAACTTTATGTGAAACATGAAAATTATCTGTTCTCCAAGGAAGAATTATTTTCATGCAAATTCCAGGTGCAATGCCGAGTAGCAGTTAGAAGCAACTGAGTTATTGCAGTCCATTAGCATAAACTGAATGATAACTTGTAAACACAGCCATTCAAGGAGTGTGCCTTAATGGGCTGAAATTAAATAAACTGCTGAGTTCCTCACTAATCACACAGTCTAGCCACTGGGTATACTAACCCAGGCTGAATCTGAAGAGAGTCCACAGAGGTCAGTGTTCTACCATGGCTAACAAAAAAGTAAAAACAGTACCCCACCTTATACACCCACATGCCTGGACACTGAGTGTGAGGCTAATGAGTTTTCTAGATATGAGGCATTGTTGTGATGCATCCCTCTCCCCTATCACATTGAACTTCAAGTGCATTTTCTGCAGTTATTAGAAGAAAAAAAAAAGTTATGCACTCACTGGGGGTGTCCATTCTTGTAAACAAGTCACAATGCATACATTAAGGGTAACCACTCTCGCAGTATCCAAAGTCTTACAAACCACAAGTGTTGTTTTTGAAACATTCCTGCACATGCAAGGAACATGTTGCTTTGCTTGGAAGGGGTGCTCTTGGGCAGAAGTCGTTCATGCTTTCAAGCTGTGCCTTGAGCTTACACATCAATTACAGACTGACGTCAGAGGTCAAGTTATGTTGATTGATTTTCAGCGCATTTAACTGACCTACACATCAGTGGCAAAATCAGAAATCAGAATGCAATTTTGAATGAAATGTGAAAAATAATTTTCTTCCAAGAGGTGTAAATATCACTTTCATGTTAAGTGAAAGAAATGGGATTAAATGTTACCTAGCACAGCAACTTTATTTTACTCCATTGAGTAGACTGGCTCAAAGTCATAGTCTCACAAAGTCAGCCTTGCTGGGCTGTAGTGAAAGAGCTTGCTATCTAGTTACTGTTTCTCCTTCATAAACACACACAGTTTCCCTTTACAAATGGTATAGCAGTATAAACAGTCTCAGTACGTAAGCTGTGGTACATATTCCTCAGTGCCCACAGTTTGACAAACAGCAAGTGAAGTTTCCTAGTATTTAAAGCTTTTCCTCTTCACCCTTGGTAGAGTCCCACCTCCACCCCACATGTTTTATGGTGCCAGTTGGGGAGATGCCCATTCTACACAATGCAGACTGCCTTTGAGTGCCAGTAAAGTGCCCAAAGCCCACCAATGAAAAAACAAAACTGCAGTCCTTATCAGTGTGTATGAGTGTGTATGTGTGTGTCCATTTGTGTGTTAATATCGTAAAATAAAGAAACCAGACCAGACCTGTATTCATATCATTTGACTGTCCTCCCATTGCAGACTACCACCACCACCTATACAGAGGTAATAGAGATGGTGCCCTCTCCTACAGTGTTAAGGTCCTTAAATTATAAAATATCATCCCAATTTTGGTGTATATTCTAAATGTAAAGGAGATGGCCATTTGTCATCTACCACAGCCTTCCCATTATTTTCACTGCTGATTTACTCTGTCCTTTCACGTACAATTGCTATAAGGGACTGCAGGACCCTTTTCCTTTTCCAAGGTTAGAGATCAATCTTTTTGTTTTCTTTTGAAAGTGATCACAAGCTGATGTAAGTTTTTTCTTTCTTTTTTTTTTTTTAGTGAGACTTTCAGAAAAGACATAATGTGGCCATTCTTAAAATGTTTTGAGTGTAAGTTTTTAGCATGTCATTTATTATCATCGTCATCATCATTTTATGGTTATGAGATCAGTGCTATTAAGGTTTCATCTAAATGTACACTTGATTTTATTACTTTTATTTGAGATTTGTTGACCGGGATAGTCCGACTGAGCTATTGCCCTTTTTCAGTGGAGGCCAAGGGAGAAAAGCTCTATGATTATACAAAAATGATAATAGAGAAAAATCCATGATAAAAAAATGCATGATAATAGAAGAAAAGCTCCACAATTAGATGAGAATGATAATAGAGAAAAATAACAAGACTAGTAAATTCAAGTTAACATATGTCAATGTACAATCATTAGAGTTCAAGGTAATTGAAAAGCATCGCTTAGTTCACAATATTTACAAGACAGATAAATTTGTCGCAGCAGAATAAGTTGTATGGAGAAATTCATTGTGCCAGGGAGAGTAAGTAGTATTGTGAGAGCAAAGTGTCAAGTTTAGACTATAGTAGCCTTTTAACGACCATTTTTTGGAGATTCAGAGAATAAGGATTTGATAAGATAGGAGTGAAAGAGTAGCATGAAAGCAGATTTAGTAGACGGCAGGAGATTTAGTTGGTAAGGATAAGAGAGGGAAGGTAGAAGAGAGGTAAGTTTGAGGAGGAGATGAGTTAGTAGAGAGGTAGTGCCGTATGGTATGTTATGGTATTTAGTGACTATTTGAGCCAAGAAAGTTCAAGGGGGGTGTTTACAGTGACATATCCAGGTGCTAGTTAATAAGTTTTGGGCACACTTTTGGAGTGTTGTGAATTATTAATGCTTCTAATATCCAGTGCAAGTTTATTCCAAGAGAGGGAGGGGGAGTAACTGCACATATTATGCTCTTTTGAGATTCTAGGCTTAAAGTTCGTTTAAAGTTATGAAATAGCACTTAACTCTGTGACTCTTTTCTTGTAGCTTTTCCACTTATCAGTGTTTTAGACACATATTTTTAGCATACATCTGCAGAACTCCACCTCATTAACCACACCAGTTCTTTCTGAAAAGATATTTTTTGTAGAGTGACCACGAAAACAATGTTTGGGCTGGAAGAGCACAAAAAATGATAACTTGTCTCAAAGAGGTGCCATAAAATTATACTCTGAATATCTCTGCCAAAGTCATTTATAACTGCCAAGGTTAGGAGCTTGCAGTTAATTTGATAAGCATTTGGATCTGAGGTGCATGTTTCGTCGACACATAAACTTTTTATATACTGTGAAGGAGACTCACGAATGACACTATTTTGTCAGCTGGGAAACAGATGATCTGCAGACTAAACCATACAGAAGCAAAAGTACTTAATTTAACATAGCTTCTTACCTCCTGCCTTCTATCAGCCGCTGCTTTCATCACCTCAGTTTCTCCCTCTTTCAGATGTTAAAGGATATCCGATCTGTGAAGCATTAATCCATGCATCAGTATAACTGCATCGAGAGGGGGGCTTCCTCTCTGCTTCACCCCAGCAGTTTGGTGGTATGCATCCCTCCTTTTATGAAAGAATAATGATCCCTCCTATGAGAGAGTCTTTATTTTGTATCCAGTAGTGTTGTTGTGCCTTAGATTCATTTTGGTTTGCATCAGTATCATCACAGAGTATGCTTCACAGCCTACTTTTCCAGAGAACCCATAAGTGAAGATGAAGATAGCACTGCTCATAATCAACTGCATCTGTCTACAGATGAGTAGTTTCTTCTGTTGACTGTTTTATCAAAAAGTGTATGAAGGACACTGCCAACTTAATTTTCAGTGCAATAACTATGACTCTTATCACAGCTGAGGAACCTGTGGCCTTCAGACCTGTACACCATCTAATGAGGGTGTAACTCATGTGGTTCGTGGAAGGATCTGTATCACACTGAAGCCACACAGCAACTATCAGATGCCACTTTTACACTCCCCTCTCGGAAGATCCAACTGCCCACTTCCAGGCTGAGGTTACCATCCCCATTACAATGAGCCTGGATATGACTTTTCTGCATCCAGTAAGAAGCTGATTGTTCATCACCCACAGGCATAAAGGTTATATCTTCTTCCCAAATATCCATGAAACAGGAATCCTGGCCATGCACTGTGCCTGCCTGCATATATTCCACATCCCAAATTTCAGGATTTCTGAACAGCCTGATAACACCATTAGCTGAATCCTTGCCTTCTTTTATTAAGAACAGTAACCACATGTTTTGTTTTTATTTACTTTTTCCAGGTCCACATTCAGCAGCTTCCATTCACTTTGAAATGAATAATCATGGTAAACAATGATCTCCCACAATGTCAAACCGAGGACACTGCAGTATTTCTTAAAGAAACAGGAAAATAAGCAACCTCCTCCCCCCTGCACTCTTAATTACTCATGTGACAGAACTTGTTCTCAGTTTAAATGGTTTAACCATGTTAACATATTTTCAGCAGGAGAACAGAGGTTACATAGGCTGCATGATGGTTCTCAATTTTGCCAACCTGTTTTGTGATGGGTAGAGGAGCATTGTTTTCTCCCTTTCACAGATAGATACAGTACCATAGATACAGTACCACAATTTCATAAGCATTACATACATGACTTTGTGGCTGGACACATCATAAATATAATTTTATTTATTTTTATTAATAAAAATAATTTTAATAATTACCTGATTTTGTTCATGTCAATTATAGATTCACCCAAACCACAGTGGGCCGAGGACTGCAGTGAGAGAGCAGGTGTGCCAGCAACATACCTCATAGGTTTGAATCCCAAAAGAAAGACATTGCCACCTAGCCAAAATGTATTCCACTTGTGCTGCCACTTAATCTCAGAGCTACTGCCGTTTATAGGTCCATCATGGCTAACTCTCCCATTTTACAGTCTGACTCTGACTATGAGGTTAATACTTCCTTCTTAGAGCCACCCATTGCTTTCTGCCACTGACTACACAACCTGCAGACTTCTCTGATGATACGTATGCATACCTCCAGGAATTCATGTCATCCCAGTATATTGTATTACTTGCTAAAGTTTTTCAGATAAACCAGCACACATTTGGTTGACCGATTCAAGGCAGAGTTCACTGCTATCATTACTGCTCACACTGAAAAACCTATTGTAACATGTATTACCACTGGTAATCACTGTTTCAATAATGCTTATGTCTGCACTCTCCAGTAGAAACTCCACAATACTCACCATAAGTAACACCAAAGACAAATTTATTAGAGCTTTATAGGTGAATACAAGGATATGCACTCTGAAGGTCTATTTTTTAACCTTCGTCAGTATCCCATGGTCATAATCAAACTCTGTACTTTGTATTTATGAGGTAAAGACCTTAACCATTATACCAAACCCACCTGGGTCTCAGAAACCCTAGAATCTTAATGTGGAACTCGTTTTTACTAATCACCTCTGTTTTTTTTTCAAGTTGTTTTTCCAATTCTCCCTTTTATTATTATTTTAAATTTAGTTATATTCTTTCGTAGTGATCACCTGTTATCATCTGTTTGAATTATTGCCCTGCTGCTTTAATTAGTTCCCCTCTGCAAGAATTGTTAGGTTGTGTTTTCTCCCTCCTGTTATCACTCATTTGTTTTCCCTGATCTTGTCATTTTCCCTGACCTCTTTTTATTTTTTCTCCACTGCTGACCCCTATACATCTCATCCTGATTTGCTGATATTTTTAGGTGTGTATGAAAAAAGTAAAACAACTGCAGGACACCACATACTCAGGAAAACTAATGTTTAAGAAATAACTTGTTTGTCTTTTCGGCTTTTCCCTGTTAGGGGTCGCCACAGCGGAACTCCAGTCCGCTAATGATTGGCAGTTGATTTTTATGGTGCCGAGTTGCCAGCCCGACGCCCAACCTTTAGCGAAGGCACGCCCATTCACGCATGTCTTTCGGAGGCCACTCGACCGCGGGGAGGACAATGCAGACTCCACACATAAGGCACTCCAGCCGAGAATCGAACAGGAGAACCTCTTGCTGTGAGATAACAACGCTACCGCTGTACCACCGCAGAATGAGAAATAACATGAGCTAATATTCAGAGGAAACTTCTTTAACTGGTAAGCTTCTTTGACAAAAGCATTTTCCAGGTTACTATATTAGAAATCCTATTTTGAGGTTCTATGTTCACACCATGTAGTATGGTGTGAACTTAATGGTGATGCATATGCATACAACACATCATGATAGTAAAGCATGTAGTGGTACTGCTTAATCTAAATCAGCTGAGGAAATGTTATTAAAATAAGGCCTAAAATTAATACTGAATTAAGATGGCAGAGACGTATGCCTGTCTAAAAGAGAAATAAGCAGAAGGAGTTCTGGGCTACCGGGAGCTTTACTGTGGAAGTACCGGTGCAGTGCCAGACACCTTGTTGTGGTTTACCTGTGAAGTACCAGAAGTCTACCTACGGGTTTGCTTGCGGTACACAAGGACTGTAATTCTGGATGTGTGAGGCAGTGTGACTGGAGCTGCATTACCTGAAATCTACAAAGAATTTTGGCATTTCATTAAGAGACATTAGAATTGGATGGACAAACACAAACCTGGAATGTAACCAAAAAGTGTGTTCTTATTTAATTTTTCATAGACAGTAAAGATTTTTTTTTTTGGATTTTACACTGTAAAAAACTGCATTTGAGATGGTCACCAATGAGTGTTACTTGCTACAAAAATACACTAGCTTAGTAGTATGCAGGCCGGCTAGCAAGTAAAAGGTAATGAATGACAGCTGCATACATGCTTGTTTTAATATACCAGATGGAAAAGAAAGGCAATTGTGAGGGTGTTTCTTTAAGGGAAAGGAATTGAAGCCCTTTAGAGGATAAGATATTTGGATTTATCTGTCCCTGTCTATGTGTAGCTTCAAGGAGAAAGCAGTTCACGTTACTCCTACTTGTGCACAAGTACAAGGAGAAGGGGTTTTAATTAATTCCTACCTTTGTAGAAGTATAAAGAGGCCTGCTCTATCCTTGTTGTCTGTAAGTACTGTTTCAGTAGCCAGCTTTTCAATGCATGGGCAGCATGCAGTCTTACTAAAACTTGTATGAAAACTTTGATGAATATATTACTGAGCCAGTTTGAGTTGTCTAAAGCATACAGAGCATAGACAGTTGCTAGAGAAAGAATTTTGTTTCAGACTAAACCTGACTGAATATTTTGTGAGTTTCCTGCATAAGCAGCTTTTTATTTTGTGGCAAACTGTCTTTTAAATAAATATGAGCTTCATACTGGAAAGCTGGCTCCACTGACTTTTTTAATTGTTGCAAGCAGAGCCATATACTGCACTGGTAAAGAATGCAGGCAAAAATTGCAGTTTTTATAATAGTGTGACTTTCCAAAAGATGCCTGTTTCACCTGTGGAAATCAATCTGTAGAGTATCAGATTATTGGCTTTTGGATTTCTGTGGGTATAGGGAGCACAATGGGGGAGACTAATTCCTGCCAATACTGACTGTGGAAACTGTTTGAGACCTTAATAAAATGTAGTGCAGTCCTTCAAGAGAGATGTGCAGTGTTTTAATAACAAAATAAACAACTCATAACTCTTCAGGAAAGATGTGCTGCAAGTGATCAACACAAGTTAAATATCCAGCAGCAGACTTCCACCCTGGTAAACCCATCTATTCACCTCACATGGAGTCAGTAGGTCCAGTCCAATCCTGACAAAGCCTGGACCAGATGATGATGTGGAAGTGTACATAATTGTTTTTGAATGAAGTGCAGCTTGGGAGACCTGACTGAGAGAGATTGAACCAGGATTCTATCATCCTAGCTAACTGGAGAGACATTGAAAACTTATGTGGATCTGGAAGAAACTTGGGGTGGCACCCATGTCTCTCCTTTCTCAGAAGTCTAGGCAATTTCTCATACGTCCAGGCAAACTTGGATGACCTGTGGATAACTGAGTTCGCTGATGATTACACATTGGGAGCAATCATTGATTCTCCCAATGATGTTAATATACTGCAGACAGAGTTAACACAAACAAATGATTGGTGCCAAAGCCACAGATTAAAGCTAAATGCAAAAAAATGCATTATTATTCCCTTTGGGAAAGCTGACATCCCTGCTAATTACATTGTAAACTGCATCCTCCTAAGAGTAGACCCAGTGGTACATGATCTGGGTACTCAGGTTGATAGCAATCTGAACTGTGACCATCACATATCCACAGAAATAAGGACATCCTTCTATGTGTCATATCTTATAAGTAAAGACATCCCATCTAGATCTAAGGATATTATAATTCCATTATACACAGCCCTCATCAGGCCAATAATTGAATACATTGCTCCCTTTTGCATGTATCTCACCAGACATCTGCAACAATTGGAGAGATCACAGAGGTTTCTCACCAACTCACTTTGGAAGTTCACTTTGGAACTTACCTTCCACTTTCACTGATTGTTTCCCTCATTACCTATCTTGTTCTTTTTTTGTTGGCTCTACCCAGTCCATTCGCCCTACAGGCTCACTCCGCTCCCCTACCTTCAATTCCCACCCACCCCCACTACAACTAAACTTATACTTACGTAACCACTCCCACTACCTCCACAACCCAGTCCAAAATTACCCATCTTCCCATCCATCAGCATACCCTAAAATTAAATCTACACTCAAATAAATCACCAACAGTAACCTCCAACCCCAATTAACTACACAACCACCAACCCATACCATATCTCTTAACCAATTACTTAACTTTCCTGTCTTTAATCACCAAAAACTACCACCTAAACTAACTAGATGACACCCAAACCTCTACTCACCAAAATATTATTTCTAATCACCTTAACTTCCCTAAATTATCTTACCCAACTTAACAATGCTAATTACCCCCCATACCACACCACACCACTATACCACCCCCAGCAAAATACAAAACCACTACTCCCCTGATATCTCCTTACCTTTACTCCCTAAACACTTCTACGCTCTTCCCCTATAGACTCCTAGCTAACACTAAATCCACTGTTCCCAAATATAATACCTTCAACCCCACAAAACTCATTACCTGTACATTACACCCCAAACTTACCAAACATCTCCTCCAACATCTCATCTCTGTCCTTCTGTCCGGAGATATCCACCCAAACCCTGCCCCCTCTACAACAAAAAGGGCTGACCCACAAACCCATCCCCCCAAACAAAAGTAAAACTCCTTCACTTCTCTGCTCTAAATGCCCAGAGGCTATGTAACAAAATCCCAAACCTTCAAGCCTGGCTTTTACATAACCAACCTGATATTCTGTCCATCTCAGAGACCTGGCTTAAGCCCCACATAAAAGATTCAGAACTAATACCACCCAACTATTGCATGCTAAGGAATGACAGGACACAAAAAAGGGGGGGGGGTGTAGCACTCCTCTACTCAGCTTCCCTCTTAGTTACCCCTTACACCAAACCCTTCCGCAAATTCAGCAAGGCAGCAATAATACCAGCCCTACTCCACCTAAACAAGCATAAACTAATATTTGTTGTCTCCCTCTATATTTCCCCTGGAACTAATGTCTCATCCCTTGAAGAAATTCTCTCCGGGGTCTTCTCCAACATAAATCATGAAACCATAATCCTGGGTGATGTGAACATAAACTGGGCCACAATATAATCCCCCGCCAACTCTCTCAATATTAACCTATACAAATTTACGCAACTAACCAACTCCACCACCAGACCAGCTAAGAATTTCACTACTGGAAGTATCATAGACTGGATTCTGGTATCCCATCCTCACTACATCTCAGACAGTGGCATTCTCCCAGACCCATTAGCAGACCATTTCCCCACTTTCGCCCATCGCCTACCCTCCTCTATGCAGCTAACCCACTCTTACACCTCCACTTGCTGTTTAAAAAAACTTCAATCCAAAAACTTTCACTAACGCACTAAAAAACACCAACTGGAACCCATTAAAAACCCTCCCCTTTAGATAATGCTCTATCCTACTTTAACACCACTTTCACAAGCATACTCAACTCCTTCACCCCACTAAAAGTGAAATGTATAAAAAATAACCCTGTACTCTGGCTAACTAAAAGCACCTTAGCTACCATGCGTCTTCGCAATAAAGTCTGGACATGTTACCAAAAAAAAAATTACCCTTACGGAATACAAAACATTACGAAACAAAGTCAAGAAACTTATAGCCTCTGACTGCAAAGTATATTTCACTACCCTGCAAACTAACCACAATTCCAATCCCAAACTATTTTGGAAGGGAATTTCTTCTCTCCTCAACCCTGGTAAAACAGAAAACCCTTGCCCTAACCCAGATGCAACCGACCTAGACTTAGCTACCCAGTTTAACTCCTTTTTCATTGACTCCATCAGCAAACTAACATCATCTTTTACCAACAATCCAGTGGCTTCTCATCAGCCCACACCCACCCCTTCCTCCCTAAACAGCCCCAGCCCTCAACCCCCACCTTTCCCCATCAATCCCATTTCCATACCTATTATTACAAAAATCTCCTAAAATTAAAACCTGGTTCCAATGCCCCAGTGAAATCCCCTCATACTTCCTAAAAGTAGCCGCAGAAGAAATAGCCTTTCCTGACAGTATACTAATTAATCGGTCCATCTTAGAATGCCAGGTCCCCCAACTCTGGAAGAAAGCCTTTATTATTCCTCTCCACAAAGGTGGCAATAATAATAACATTACAAACTTCCGCCCTATCGCCATCCTATCCCCTATTTCTAAGCTACTTGGAAAGTGTGTACACCAACAACTCTTACCCTATCTTATTAATAATCAGCTTCTTACCCCCATACAACATGGTTTTAGACTGGGTCATAGTAGCTCCACTGCCCTTCTCTCCTTCCTAGAAACAATCAACAAAGCCCGTGATTCTGGCCACTTTGTATCCACTCTTCTCCTTGACCTCTCTAAGGCATTTGACACCATTTTTCACAACCTTCTTCTTACCAAACTCTCTAAACTTAAAATATCCCCTTCCTCTACCCAGTGGTTTTCAAGTTATCTCACTAACAGGCAACAGGCAGTAAAATGAAAAAAAGCTACCTCCCCCTTCCTTAATACAGACACAGGCATCCCCCAATGTTCCATTCTATGCCCCCTACTATTTAACATATTTATAAACGATTTTTACCAAGCCATTCCAAACACCAGCCTCATTCAATATGCTGACGATTCTACTATAATCTGTTCCTCCCCCTTCCATCACAACTCTTAACAATCTTACACAAGCCACTTTCTCTTCCACTTAACAGTGGATGCAAGACAGCCATCTGGCTCTTAATGCAACCAAAACAAAACGTATGCTATTCAATGCCTCCTAAACCTTCCATAGATAAACAATCCTTCATAATTACCAGCAAAAATAATACTCTCCTAGAAATGGTCTCTGATGCAAAATTACTAGGAATAACCATTGATCAATTCAAGTTTGACAAGCATCTACATGTAAATATCAACCCCCCCCCCCCACAAAAAACTAGGCATGCTCTACAGTAACAGTAACTTTATCTCTCCCTCCACCAGGATTACACTAGCCAATACATACCTTATCCCTTCCCTTTTATATGGTGCAACTATCCTCACCAACCTGCAATCTTTCCTGAAATCAAAACTCTTATCTTGCTTATAACAAAATATCCAAGTTTGCTGCAGGTCATAGAGCCTCTTCCCACCACTGTAATTCCCTTCACCAACTAGGTTGGCTTGAGCTACCTAACTTATACCCAACTCATCCAAGCACATAAACTCGTTCATAACCCTCTCTCTGGCCCTCCCTAGCAAACACCTTTGAAATGCACAAACCAGATCGACTCGTGGGATCAAATTATCAAAACCTTATTAAATTGCACAAACCCACACGTCCAGCTGGGAACCACCTCATGTCCTTCTCTCTAGCGCTTTTGGAACTCTCTCCCTTCTCCTATCCGCACCACTAGCAGTCTCTCTCTGTTCAAAATCTCACTGCACTCACACCTTACTTCACAATGGAAATGCTCTTGCTCCTATCCTACCTAATCCTGACTACACTTACTTCCTAGATTTTCATACTCACTCGTGTCTATCACTGCCTCCTTTATTTCTCCATCACTAGGGATGTATATGACCTACGACTAAATAATTATCTTGTTCTACTAAAAAAAAAATCTAAAAAAATCTGATGCAATTTTTTGTAATTCAAAATTTCTTTGATTTGTTCTTTACCATCACTGTAATGTTTATTGAAAAGTGTACTTAAGATTTGTACTTTTTCAGTACTATGTATTTGTATTTTTCTGGAGCTTTTCTCCCCAGGACACCATTGAAAACGGGCTTCTTGCAGCCCAATGGACTATCCTGGAAAACAAAGTGCAAATAAATCAATAAATAAGAAATTACAGGGTACACAAAACAAGTCTTGCGCAAAAAGACTGAAAGCTCTGTCACTGTATTCTGTTTCCTACAGGTTGTTAAAGGTTGACCTCTGCTTGGCTTACAGGGCAGTCTTTGACCCAGCCCTGATGGAAATGCTACACATTTGCAAATCAAACTGCACAAGGTTCACTCACTCCAGGGATCTTAACCTAGCCTCTGACATGAACAGGTCATGCTGGAGAGAGAGAGATACATCTCCCAAAGACTGACACTTTTCTGGAACGAGCTTCCAATTCATGTGAAACAGAGTCACTCCCTGACCCTCTTTAAACGCAGCCTAGATCAATGGATAGGTGATTGCAAATTCACTACTGTGGTGTCACCCATGTCCCTCCTTAGCAGAATTTGTTATTAACTGTCATAGACCCTTACAACTGCGAACGTCACTAACCTAACCACTGAGAATTGGGGAAGCTTGGGATAAATATAGCTGGGCTCCAGGGCCTTTAGCCTAGTAACCTTCTGTGAACCTATAAGTGTTCAGTGTGGTGTTTTTAAGATACAGATGTATGAGCTTTTCTATTGTCATTGTTTATTTCAGTCATGGAAGGTAATTTCACACAGTGGCTGTAAAATCATCTTTCAGGATTGAATTAAGTAATGACAGTACCATCATTTACAAAAGAAAGGTTATTACAGTGAGTACCATTTTACGGTTTCCTCCAAAAGTATTGGTATTAGCCATATTTAAGAACCTTTTCTAATTTGCCAAACATTTGCTTGTAACTTTGATAACCACCTGAAATGTCAGGACTTACTAATTCCAGTCCCGAAACACAGAGATTGAATGGCCAAAAAAACGGACTTAAATGTACCAAGTCAAAGATGGCCATTTCTTGAGATATTCTAGTTACTCTGAGGTATGGTGATCTTGGAGTTGGTATATATAAATTCAGTGTGTGAGAGAGGCTTGCCCCCCCCCCCCCTGCCCACATGGGGAGTGTGGGGGGCTTGCCTCCCTGCATAAAAGAAGTTTAAAGGAGAAGAGTGATGTTTGAGATTTGCTCTTCTCTCGTAGTTTTGGTCTTTTATTTTTTTGGCTTGTTGACACTCAGCATTTCAAGCTACACCATTTTAATAGGGAACCTGTAACTTTGCCAAGTTAAATTGTTGCTGACTTATAGTCTGTGGTACTGCCTTTGGCCAGTTTTATCACTAGTAATAGCTTTGCTTTTTCTGTGTTAAACTACTGTTCCAGTAAAATGCTAACATTTGAAACAGCATAGCTGATTTATTTTTGGATTACATTATGAATGTGTTTTCATTTGCAAATGCTGAGAAGCATCCTAGTTTGCATCTTGACAGGTCATTGCTATTTCACTTGATTAATGATGTGTGCACAGACATATGCACACAAATGGCATGGACATGCACGCACACACACACACATGCATGCATACCTTGTTTAATATATCTTTTTGTAATAGAGTGCATTTCCTCCTCTTTATTTGTTCATGCTTCATTTTTTATTGTCGACTACGTGTGTAGCCAGTTGTACTGCAATCCTTGACATTCAGCAAACAGCACTAAAATTCCTTCATCTCTTTGGCTTAGTTAAAGATTTTATTCAGTTTTTTACAATCTTTATAGAATCAAAACAGATAAAACAGTATTTCCTATGTTTAACTGAATTTCAAAATATGTTAAATGTGTGGATGGTATTTTTTTATGCCTGCCCTGTTTTAATTCTTTCTCATTATCTTTACAAACTGCCTATTCTGATCTGCATACATTCTGCAAATGTTATGTACCTTAGAACTTGTTTATAAAAGTGAGCCAAAAACTTTTTTTTTTTTTTTTTTTTGCATACACAGCTCAAATGGCTTTTCTGATTTAAAGGCATACATTAAACAGTGTTCTCAATATCTACTAAAACAGACATGACAGTTTGTTGAGGTCTTGGAGGTCATCATTAAGAAAGATACGTACTGCAGCTTTGATAAGTACGATTACGAGGGGGTGCTGAAAAGTTCTAAGCCTGACCAACTTTCTAAATTATTTTGCCACTGTAGCTGAAAGGAGGGTTATTTCATCTTGTAAAGTGCCAATTTTTAGAATTGTAATGCTGTGTTTTGACATTGTTTCAGAACACTGCTTGAACCATGTCAACAAAAAGTATGCAATTTCCAAGTGTGAACTTCGAGCCATCATGAAGTTCCTATTCCTGCAGAAGAAAACTCCAAAGGAAATCCATGAATATGTGATGCAAACATTGAGTGACAAGTGCCCTTCTTACCCAACTGTGAAGAAGTGGTGTGCAAACTTTCAGTGTGGAGATTTTGAGATTGAAGTTGCAGCAAGGTCTAGGAGATGTCATATGGTGTCACCTCCTGAAATTGTTGACTGTGTCCATGACCTGATTTTGACAGATTGTCGAATATCAGCTAAAACAATTGCCGAGACACTACAGATATCCAGGGAACATATTGGGTTTGTAATCTGTGAGCAGCTGGGTATGCAGAAGCTGTCAGCCAAGTGGGCGCTCAAATGTTTGAATGCCAACGAGATAAAAGCTTCGAATGGACATTTCCAAGTTGATTTTGCAGCATTTTCTTTGAGCTGGTGCCAACTTTTTTGAACAGCTAGTTACTGTTAATGAAACATGGTTACACCACTATGATCCTGAGACAAAACATCAGTCCATGCAATGGTAGCACTCAGGTTCACCAAGGCCAAAGAAGTTGAAGACACGAAAGTCAGCAGGAAAGGTCATGACCACAGTGTTTTGGGATCAGAAAGGCGGTGTAATGATTGAACATCTTCCAAGGGTCCATACAGTTAATGCAGAATACTGCTGTAACTTGCTGTGCAAATTAAAGGAGGCACTGAAAGAAAAAAAGGAAAGAGAAACTGCAGAAAGGAGTTCTCTTTTTGCAAAACAATGCATCAATTCACAAGGTGGGCAAAACAATGGATGTTTTGATGAAATTGGGGTTTGAGTACATAGACCATCCACCCTACTCACCAGATCTTGCTCCATCCAATTATTTCACGTTCCCAAACCTTAAAAAGAGTTTAAAAGGGTGGCAATTTTCAAATGATTCAGAGGTGATTGCAGCAGTGGAGCAGCATTTCAGTGAGCAGACTTCAGACTTTTTGACAGGGATACAGAAACTTCAAACATGATGTGCCAAGTGTGTTGAACTTTGGGAAGAATATGTTGAATAACGTGTAAGTTTTATGGCTCCACGTCATTCCCTACTTGGTTGGGCTTAGATCTTTTCAGCACTCCCGTGTATGTAGCAACATTTGTAACAGTTAAATAAAGTGGTAGAAGAATTTTATTAATTTGTATTAGTAGATGGGATGGCCAGAGATGATTTCCAGCTATGACCATACAGTAACATCATCTACAAAGCAAAACTATGCAGGGTATAAGAAATAAAAGTACATGCAGAGTCAGAAATGTAATTTCCAATTGCTTATCAGCACATAGGCATCTTTGCCATAATAACTCATTATTTTTCAAGTGATTATCCCATAGACCTCCCCATGGATTTTTTTAGTACGGTTACACATTGTGAGGCAGATTTGGCTAAGGCACTGATTTTTACCATTTTGAAATGTCATAAGAATGTTCATAGATGTGGTATGTGTTCACCATGCAAATATATATACACAGTTCCCTGTATTTCTTTGTAAGTTGAGACTTACTGGTCCTAATAACTGTGGGACAGCAGGGGTTGTTGATTTTACTCTATGTGATTCATGTCCAGCTGATATGTGGGGAAAACAGAATGCCCAAGAAGTGTCTTTATTTGGGTGAGCTGGTTGTGGTGTCATTCATAGTATAACCATTTTGGATTATTAGGCCTTCTAGAGCCAAGGCCCTTTTCCCCATCTAGTGCCTCCCTCTTCAAGTTTAAGTTTAGGACCAAAAATGATTTCTCATCTTTAATGTGTTAAAGTGTAGCAAATCACTTGCTACAAATGTAACAATGACCTGCTACTGCTAACAGAGAGTACTGCCCTGACTGAAAATACTTTATTGGCATTTATTTCTTTATGCAAGTAATGTACTAAACCACACGTAGAGCAATAATGTACTTCAGCAAATGCATTATCAGCATTCAGAAACTGAATGAAGGTAATGAAGACTATGCTTCACGATGTCTTGCACTCAGGACGCATACCCTGTTTAAGCCTTTGGCAGAAGTATAAATATTTTAAGATTGTATATAGCAATTTTGTGGGGAAAGGATTTACTACTGGTGGAGCTTGGGGAACTACTGCAGGACATGAGATAGATCACTAGCCTGGAGCTCAGCAGGACTATGAGATCAAACTGAAAAAAAAAAACAGTGTTGCAAGTAAATTGGCACCAGATAATTTAAGGACCTGCAAACAATTCTGAATTTGCTTCCATAATATTTGCAGTTTCAGTTTTATTTTAAGCTCAAAGTTTCAAGTGAGCTTATAGGTCATGGTTAGTGGTTGGTTTTGTTTTTTTTTTTCTGATTTCTTTTTGGACAGATTCATGTGATTCATCCATCTTTAGCACAACTAATGCTGCTATTACTTCAGTACTGTGATTGGCATATAAGAGTGAATCTGTTTTTCTTGCCTTATCAGCCTTATAATCTGCTTCCTTGTCTCTTTTTGTCTCTTTATATCAGAAGAAAATTAATTTTCCTTAAATGCCACTGTTTTGTTTGAACAGTCAAAGCAAAATACTGTCTAAAGATGTTACATATAGATATGAAAAACATTAACACTTGGCAGAGAGAGAACACTTTTACTATCATAACAGCTGTAGTCAGATATATATCAAAACTGCCCAAAGCATATAAGAATATATGGTTACAGAATGTTTAAGTATATAGTGAAAGCAGCTGCAGTAGGAACATGTGGTAAAGAGGTTCAGTTTCTGACCCTACATGTACCCTGTAGGCACCAACCTTTTTCTTTCATGATTTCGTATCGTCTTACATTCATACTAAAACTGAGATTATTGTCGTCACTTCCAAAATAAATCATTAGATTTGAAGAAAATTAAGTTGGCTTATAACATTTTTCTTATAATTGTCTGTCTGTTATTAGGCTGATATTGACATTTAGAAGTCTGTCGTCACATTTCTGTCATTTTCAAACAATCTTAAATGACTACAGTAACAATTTGTATAACAAATCACCTTTCTGAGATAGTATAATAATATCTTTATTGCTTGTAGAAAAGAACCCCACTTCATCTTTTCAAAGATGCTTACTATGTTGTTGAAAAGTAGAACTCATTGTGACCTGCATATTCTTTTGGAAAACAGTAAACAACTTTGTAGTGCATGAAATGCCCTGATTATGCTCAAACGATGGCTAACTGACAATCCTGGTTCAGCACCGCAGTAGCAGCTCTTGAGGTGAATTTCTTCGTATTCCTGTCTCGAACACAATAAAACGGTTACAATTGTTGATCCTCCATGTTACATGTATTCTTTATTTTTGTTAGTTCTGTCTGCAGGTGTAACATTTGCTTATTGTGTGGAGTATCTCTGAAGTGTAAATGTTAAAAGACTTATTGGTGGGTGAAGTTTGAGTTAACTATTTTCACCTTCTTTCTTCACTTACACATTATGCAAAATTGCATGTATTAAGTCATGTTCTGTCATCAGTTTAGAGAAGATGCATTACTGCTTTCCTTTCATGCAGCTGAGAGATGGTACTAACAGTACATTGTCTGTGTGATTTATAAAAGTATGCACATACAATGATGGTGACCAACAACATCTGTTTATCAAGTCCATTTTAGTTTTGTATTCCATCTGTATACAGGTGTGCCTTCACTTTTCCTGTACCCACTCTTCTTTCATCATTCCCAAACATCCTTGAACACAGCACCTCTGTAAACTTAGCACTCTGCCATTGCTTCTGGTAGAGTGTTCCTATGCAGTGTTCACTCTTCCCGTGACAGTGGATATGTCCTTAAACTGGACTTGTACTATCTCCTCTTCTGGCTGTAACCATGTCCCTCACCTTCCTTTCTCCTTGAACTCTACTCGTGTACCAAAACCTTTGCCCAACGGTTCTTGGAATTCATAAATTCCAGTGCCCTGGATCAACTAATCCATAGTCCCACCAGGGGCTCCAGTATCCTAGACCCGGTCATTACCAACATGGGAAATCGATGCTCCACACCTATGGTCACCCCCTCATTGGTCAGGTTAGACCATAAGCTAATCACCCTTAACATCAACATCCCACCCTCACCCCCCAGTAAGGAAACCTCCATAAAAACTTCTTCAAAGCCAACTTCATGCTACTCAAGTCAGAAGTGACAAACTTCATGACACCCATGCAGACGGGAACTGAAAGTTCGACTGCTGAATCCTACACTAAGGCACTGTACGAGCACATCCACTCATGCAGGAATCATACCATCCCAAATAGAACCAAGATGCTCTCCTCCAAAAAAAGGAAGCCAATCTGGTGGTTCCCTGCCATTAACAAACTTTACAATAAAACGAAGAAACTGTTGCAGAAAAAAGGAAAATCCCAGGATGCAAAAAACTCCCTTACCAGCCTCAGTAAGAAGCTGAGATCCCTCATAAAATCCTTCAAAGCTAGTTACGAAAATAAAATTGTCAAAGATTCCAAAGACAACCACAAGGCATTCTATAACTATGTCAAGAATTTAAATGGCAATGCTCAGATCTGCTCTGAGGTACAACAGAATGGCATTAAATATACTGATCCCAAGGATATAGCCAATATCCTGGCAGATCAATTCACTGCCACCTTAACCCCCCTCTCACCCCCTAAATAGCCCATCTCAAAACCAGAAGATTGCCAAATTCCAGTAATAATGGCCACACAGGTAAAACACGCACTCTCCAAAGCGAAGAAAACAGCATCCATGGGACCAGATAACATCCTGGGCTGTGTACTACATGAACTACAAAATGAACTGGCACCTCACCTAAGTGTTATGCTTAATCATGCCCTCACCTCAGGCTTCATGCCCACTGATTGGCGCACAGCTACAGTTATCCCACTCCACAAGGAGGGATCCACCACTACATCAGTCTGATGAGCCTGATCTGCAAGGCTATGGAACGTATTATCATGGAACTTATAAACAAAGACATTGGCAACTTTAAAACACTGGACCCCACCCAGTTTGTGTTCGTGAAGGGCCAATCTTGTCTCCTGAACCTGATTGACTTCTTCAAATCAGTCTCCAGAACCATGGACGAGGGTAAGGCAGTCCCCACAGCCTATCTGGACCTCGCCAAGGCCTTTGACACCATCCCCCACTCTGGAATCATAGATGAACTTACTAAGCTGGGCATTAATTCCTACGTCACTCGATGGGTTGCCAACTGGCTTACTGACAGAACCCACACTGTAAAAGTAGCTGACTCCAAATCCAGCTCCAGACAAGTGGATTACCTCAGGGTTCAGTCCTGGGACCCCTCTTGTTTGGCATCTACTTCTCTGAGGTACAGGCCAACACTAAGGGACTCTGGCTAACAAAGTTCGCAGATGACTGCAAACTGGGAGCCATTACTGAATCCCCAAATGATGTGGATACTATACAAAAGGGCCTTACAGAAACAGATGCTTGGTGCCAGAGCCATGGGCTCAAGCTCAATGTCAAGAAATGTATAGTTATCCCCTTTGGGAAAAAACATGTACCCATGAATTACCGGATCTACTTTAGATATTCGACAGCTCACAAGATCAACAGCTAAAACAATGAGACCACAAGAACGACAACTCATTTAAACGAAAATATACTTGAACGAAACTTCAGAACAACGAAAATGTGACATGTAATACACATGCAATATTAGCCACTAACATGATTTGAAACCTGTAACGTAACATTCATTATGTTGCACTTTTAGTAGTTTAGCAACGGCTCTCACAAATTCAACAGCCATATACTCTTCTCTGTTGGAAATAACTGTCTGAAACTTATTGTGCCTCTCTATGAGCTTCCTCTTTTTCGGAGAAGGCACATAACCCATAGAAAACCTAACCCGCAGCTCATCCACCCTGTTTTGTTCGCCAACAAGACAGGAAAGGATTAAATACAAGTTTGTACCTCTGTCCCTGACGAGACACTTTAGTCTCCTATGCCATGCTTCAGCTGTATTCTGTGTCCGTGGTAAACACAGGTCATTAAGCTCACTAACATTCCAAAATGGTATTGGAAGTAGTGGGGGGAATCGGTGTTTGCAGGTACTCCTGGTACGAAACTTCCGTGCTCTACCATGAATGTACCAGTCAGAAAAGTACTTTAGTAGTTCTTGTCCCTGCTGTGGGAAGCCCTCTTTTAATGAATCAAATGTCGACTCCACTTCATTTTCATGTAAAAATGACGGAGTTATTAGGCTCTTTACTGCTAGTTGAAATGTCTGGGATGTGTTATAGTGCCGAGTTAAACCCAACCCTTGAACCTTTCGCCAGATATTCTGAGAGAAATGGAAGAGACAGCCCTTAGATTTGGCATTAGGAACATTCAGTCTAATGCTTTTAAGGGCTGCAACTTCAAAGTCACACAACACAAATTTCACACTGACATCGAGGTTATGGTCTGACAATAAGTTAAACACACAATGCCACAGAAAATTGTAACATTTTAAGGACTTCTTAGATAAGAAAGCATAAAGTAAAGGAATAGCCTGGCTATGACTCCCATACTTAACAAATCTGTGAATAGAGTACAGCTGCCGTATATTTACACCTTTACCAAAGAACGTGCCGTCCATCATCCAGATAGTGGCACAGCTCAAATCTTGTAAATTACTTACTGTACTGAATGCTATTACTTTCATGTCAGAGCTATTATCAAACATTGTCCTACTAACAAAAGCACCATCTTTCAGTGGGAACTTTCAGAGGTCAATATTGTCTAGAGTCAGTTCTTCATCTCCATGATAGGGAATTTGCTTACGGTGGACACACCCAACTTATTGTAATAAGGCTTTCCTGTGAGGTATATGACAAATCGACTCTAGAGACGTGGAGGCCACAGCATCTGACAGAATTAAACACAGAGTATCACGGCTATACATTGCTCGTGTTTTAACCTCATGACACACTTTATATCGGTCTACTTCACCTGGCTCAGCTGTATGATTGTGAAGTACAAACTTCATTAAAACTTCACCAGTAGACATTAATACTGTTGTAGCCCTACCTCTGCAACTTTCTGTTATTTTATACCTACACCGCCAGTATCTTCGGTCTTGCCGATACCTTTCAAGATAGTATATGTAATTATCTACTACCAGTAACTCTTTCCCTTTCTGGGAAGTAATAGTTTTGTACAAACTACCTACAACTCCTGGGGCTTCCATGTTTACTACTACTCTAACAGCAATGATGTGGTGCATAGCACAGTGTTGTCATGATTAGCTGACTAATTTATACTGCATATTAGCTTGTACCAATTGTACTTTTTGTTGTTCTCAGGTGTCGTTCAAGTGTATTTTCATTTTAATGAGTTGTCGCTTTTGTGGGCTCGTTGTACTAGCTGTCGATCTTGTGAGCTGTTGAATTTCTAAAGTAGATCCAAATTACCACATAGGCGGCAGTACACTACACACGGAAAGTGTGATAAGAGACTTAGGGACACAGGTGGAAAGTGGTCTCACCTTTAATAACCACATCGCCACAACAGACAGGAAATCCTTCTATGTGGCACACCTCATCACTAAGGGCTTTTCATCCAGAAAAAAGGAGGTCATTGTCCCACTGTACCCATCCCTCATTAGACCCATTATAGAATACAAAGCCCAATTTGGTATGTACCTCTCAAGACATCTGCAACAACTGGAAAGGCCGTAGAAATATCTCACTAAAAGAATCACAGGCCTAAAGCAGATGCCTATGCTGACTGCCTTAAAAAACTCCAGCAATACTCTGTCGCATATCGTCTACTCTGAGGCAATCTCTGCTTAACATACAAGGCCAAGTCAAACTCAGAGCTGTTGGACATGCTACACTTAAAGAAATCCCAATCCCTCAGAGCCACACGCTCCAGGGATCTAAACCTTGTCATCACAATAAACAAAACATGCTGGAGGGATAGGTTCCTGACCCAGAGACTCCCCAGACTCTGGAATAGACTGCCCATACACGTCAAGCAGAACGCCTCTTTGGCCCTCTTCAAAAGGAACCTTGATGATTGGATGGGAGAAAGGAAATTCACCCTGGGGATCACGTCAGTCGCCCTGCTAGACAAGAGTCCAGGGAAGTAAATAGTGTGGGAAGAAATAGCCAGGGAATTGTTATGGCTAGGCTTGTATAGGCCCTAGGGCCGATAGGACCTACCTGTGTGGTTGTTGCTGACAATACACTGCACCCCTATCACACCCATTCCTTTTACTCTTCTCTGTCCCAGCATGTGCAAGTCTTTTTGAGTTTTCCATATATGACAGCTCATCTATCCTTTTCACCATATTTGAAACCTCCATTGTGTACCTTTTATTGCTAGCCTTGCCATTTCTCTTGCTTGGCTAGACCATGGTACTTCAGGTGCAGCCTTAGCAGTGGCCTGTACAGTGGGATGATTACCCCAGCATATCTTTGTAGCACTCCCATAGCTATGCATTCTGCATCCTGTTGGCTTTCAGCATTGTTTTACCTATTGCCTAATTCAATATCTAGAATAATTTACACTCCAGAAAACATTCATCCCCAGGTTCACTCATTGTGTCTTGTATGTTCCCCATGGATTTCATCCTAGTCAAGGAGTATAACCTTGCACCTTTTGCATTAAATCCTAACTGCTGCTGCTTTGATTTCTCGGCTAGCTTTATCAGGTGTCAGTGGAGACTGATTACAGCACTAGAATTCATGTCTGCAAGAAACAGCTTGAGTTGTCAACCATGGGGTGATATATGACACAAATATGCAGCTAGGTCTGACCTGGGCATGCCATTAGTTACTGGCTTTCTGTAGATATCTTTCCTTAACTCTACCCTGGATTTCAGTCACCTCTCAGTTTCTCAGCTATCACAGCCTTATAAATTTAAAATTTAAAATCCATTTAAACATGTAAACTTTTCCAACCCCACTTAATTCTAAAAATGACAGTACATCTAATACACTTTTACTGAATTCTGACATTCACATTCTTCTCTACCCTGTAATTTACTAAACACGTTTTGCATTCAAATATTGCCATCAGCATATGGTGTGAATCATCAAACTTTCAAACCACACAGATTTTTCTCATTCAACCTAAACAGCATTTACTCATTACACAAAAGTTTCTTTCACCCCTTTCAAATAGGCAATTACTCATATGTATCATAATCCTACCAAAACCCTCCATGTCACTTCAAAAATAGATAAAAAATGGCCTATCCTTCTTTGTTTGGTATCCCTTAGACTAAGGCATTCAGGTAATGTTATCTCCAGTGCAGTTCTAAACAACTCTGCCGCACTCACAAAGAACATTACCGTTTTGTCAGTCTTACCACTAACCAGACACCTAAACAGTACCACAGTCCTCTCTCTCCATCAGTACGAAATAATTAATATAAATCTGCCATCTAAATGCTCTTGCCATCAGAAACAAAATTAACTCTCTCAAATGATGACTGCAGAAACATAACCTAAGTATTGTGAGTATATTGGAAACCTGGCTAAAGAAAAATACCTGCCCTTCCACAGTCATCTAGTCTACCTTTCACTTCTTTTTAAGTACTAGGCCTGAACAAAAATGATGGCGGTACCCTATTCCTCGTCAAAACAAAGTTAAAGCTTGCAGTGTTAAACTACTAGATAAGAGTACCTTCTGTAATGTAGATGCTTCCAACTGGGTACTTGTACAGCTCTCTCTTATAAACCTTGCCTCTTGACTCTTCATAGTAGTACCCTGTATTCTGCCACCTTCTAACCAAACACTCTTTGAGACAAGGTAAACTAACCATTATTAGTTACTTTAACCAATTGTTAGGGCCCAAAGTTTCAAATCATCTTGATTCATTAATAACAGCTTCATCCAGCTAGTGAACACTCCCATAAGGCCTAACCAACCACAGCTCAGTCATTTCTTTACCAATATGACTAATGCATAATTACCTCTCTAACACCTTTAGTGACTGTCTTTTCCTATAAGTCTTTCTTTGTTTCATACCTCCAAACTACCTTCAAGTATTACTAACAAGTAAATCAGTGCTAGACTCTATAGTTGATTACATTCTTACTATGTAAATGCCCTTGACTAAACTTCACTTTATCAAACCTCAGACTTTTGCCACTCATAAGCTTTAATTAACATGATAATGCAACCCATCCTAGAGAAGCACATACTTTTAAAGCAATAATGACTTAGGGGACACCACTGCCCCTGGCTGATTCTAAACATAAAATCCCTTCTGAAAATAAGAAACGAGGCCTGACATAAATAAAAAGAAACTAGCAATGCAATTAATAGCTAAACTTTTCTCTCTCCCGTAGAGCGTCTTATAAAGTCTGCATCAGAGAAACCAAAGCAAACTACCTGAAAACTAAACTGATGTGCATGGCACCACAACACAAACTATTCTGACAAAAAAGGTACCCTACTTTGACAAAAATTACATCAAAAGAACCGCACAAATCTTGGCTGTCTCCTGCCTAAATAAATTTAAAAACATGCTTTCCATCCCATCAGGACATCAGTCCATACCCTGGACCAACACTCTATCCCAAAGCATTCCTACAACACTGTCTCTCAAATTTGTTATCAGCTTACCTACCCTGTTTTTGATTACAAATCCATATTCCCTAAAACTGTTAAAACATATTTTAAATTCTAGAAGGCAATTTGAACACCAAACACTACAGCATGCCCCTAGCATTCTTATAAGTATATCTCTAATACTTTCCATACTCTTTGCACTTGTATTCGGCTTGTCACGAGCAGGAAACAAAACTCCTCTACAAATAAAATACTCTGTAATCATCTGTGCAAAAAAAACATCCTCCCTTACCTCATCACAAGGCTGCAGATCAGTTTAATTTCTGTACGTACCTTCAGACAGTTTGAACATGTAGTTTACAGTCAAATTGTTGACAACATTAATGAGTTCAGCCTGACTGCCAATGCAGAGGTAACAGCACAGCTTCTGGTCTGCTTACAACACCCTAACAAGCATATACATGGTAAGTAAAACAATAATATGGACTCTAGCTACTATAGCACAGCTTCTGGTCTGGTTACAACACCCTAACAAGCATATACATGGTAACTAAAAAAAATAATATGGACTCCAGCTACTACAGCACAGCTGCTGGTCTGCTTACAACACCCTAACAAGCATATACATGGTTAACTAAAAAAATAATATGGACCACCAGCTACTGCTGAATAAGCTTAACATGCTATGTTTCAGCAATGATACCATGTGATGATTCAGCAACTCTGTCTCCCACAGAAAATTTAGAATTCAGGAAGGGAATCTTAATGCAAAGGAAGGTGCCTTCACTTCTGGAGTTCCACAGAGATCTGTACTTAGACCAGTTCTATTCTCCTTGTTTTGTTCATCTTCTGTTACTGTTGACGCAGATGATGTTAAACTACAAAAGTCTAATCCCGCATTTGAAACAGAAAAACATACTCCAAAATACTTCTGTAATGTACACCATTGGCTGCAGAAGAATAAACTAACTTTAAATAGCACAAAACAACCTCTATGTTTTTTTTTTCGCTGCAATCACAAACTTGACACAACAACCCCTTACTAATAAGCCAAATAATAAATTACTCAAGCCACACAATACAGGTATCTAAGACTAACAATTATGAGCAGCCTGTACCTTTGCATCCAACTTAACACAACAAGTGAGGCTTGTCATAGTTGTAAATGTGTGTATCCTGAGACTGGAGTACTGCCTCACAGTTGTCATACTATACTGTTACCAAATGCTTAGCTCATTCAAATTTAAGTTAAAAAGATCTACATGTTCATGCATTTCTTTCCCAAGGACAAACCTAAAAGTGCCCAGCTTTCCTGAATCGTGGGATAGTTTGCGGAAAATGCTCCCTATGTGACTTCTGGTGGAGACCATTAGTCTTGCCAGTGGCCTACATAATAGGGGAGTTTGAAGATGTCATGATGTCATTGCACATGCTACTCTCCCAATCTAAGGATCCGGACTGGCTGTGCACACATGACGTCTGTCATTGCCACATCCTGTACTTCCAGTTAGAGCCATTCCTTCCTCTGTACTACTAATGTGTACTGCAAGTTTGACTCCTTGAGTAATTGAGGGGCCTCCAAACAATAGTCTTACATGAGGGGATAGTGTGAAAAGGAGAAGTTGAGGATCCAGGGTGTGAGGATGTGGAAACCAGAAAAGTAACTAGAGGGCTAAATAGACTGGGTAGGGGAGCATAAAACAAATCTCTGAAGTTAAGCTTGGCTTCATTAGATACCACCAAAATATAATATATTTCTTATGATATGAATCCATTATGGACTTAGTAAGAAAAAATGCAGCTCCAGTCATAGGATAAAACAGCTTTGGAAACAAGGACATTTAGATAATGGTTAACTTTTGATCTTATGAAACTAATGATAATTTTCAATGGGGTGTGGTCTAATGAGATAATAAATTTAGCCCATTCGTCATTTACTAAACAGTTCAGTAATAGTGTGTGAAATGTATCAGTATTGTATGTTTAATGTTGAACAAGAGCTAAGGCTTAATTGGCTAAATATCTCTGAGATAATTAAGACAGATTGATTGTGAATAGTAACTAAAATACTATCAGTAATAAGAAACAAAATAGTATTAAATAAATGAGGACAGCCGTAGTACATATGTAAAAAAAATGATTTCATTAAATATACTAACAGAGCCATAAAAAAGGCTTGTTTGTTTAGTACTTTTATTTTACAAAATCTTTTGGAATGCAAAAGGGACAATTCTATCTTAACCAGAAATACCCATATACACCCTTTAGCAGGTTAATGAAATCTAACAGAAAACTCATTGAGTTTCAGTCTGCTAGTGGAAGAGGAAATATTCACGTTAAGTTTATTCTCAGGCATTTTTACCTTAAGGTATGATGACCCACAACTAGACCAATAATCAAGGAGCCTCAGTCGTCACCACTGGCACCTGTGGGAGACATTCATTGGGAGGATAACAGGTACACACACAGTATTTCCAGGTGCAGCTCTCTGCATCAAGTTCAGTTTCCTTTAAGAGCACACAGAGACCATAGTCTGGGGCTGTTTTTTCACTCTTTCTCCAGATCCCCAATAAGACTCCCCACTGGCACAGCTATAGAGTTGAGGTCTCAGCTGAGTGACCATGCCAATACCTCCAGCACTCTGTCTGTTCAGCCAGTGCTTCATGTCCCTGCCCAAGTAGCTGGCACACACACTCTTTGAGGTTTGATTTAAACACACACATTCACCTGGGAAAGGCTGGCACAGGTTTCCTAGCTATGTCCCCTTCTGCCCAGACTATAAGGTAGTTTCCACTGCCACCAGTCACTCCTTGACAGCTACTTTAAGATCCTTAACAAAGGTTGTCCAGTGTTACTGTGTAATATTAATATTAATACAAATGGTAGTTTGACCAAGAGGAGTAACCCACACAGTGTCACCAATTAAATATGCAAGTACTTTCATAACTTAAATATCTCTACCAAGTTCAGCCACAATGAAAGGTTTAAATATATTTAATAATAAATAATAAAAGAACAAGAAATACTAAGTGTATATTCACAGTGACATCAGAGTTCAAAACCACAGGAAATATTTAAAATAACATTAGAGTATAGACTCACACTAATAAACAAAACAAAATCTAAACTAAGCTTCAGTATATTCCTGACTGAATCTAAGAGAGTTACTATACTCTAGCAACTTGCTTAGTTAGAGCAAGGCAGATGTAGTGAATGGTGCTTCTTGTTGTTGCCAGGTCCAAGACAGAATGTAGAATGCTCTGTCTCGCTGAGAGACTTCTCAAAATAATGTCTAAAATATTACTGCTGGGATAGCTTGCAGAATGACATAATTTCTAGGCATCTGACTTCTAGTTCCCAGGCAAAACTGCTGGCAGCTGATAGCATTTAGTACCTACCTGTAAAAATATATAGACAAGGGATTTTGCTCAGATATTTGACAGATACTGGAAGTCATAAAACAATTGAATTCCTTCATGCTTCCAAAGTAGCAAATACAGAAACCTTCCTAGTACAGACTTTGTGTCTCTAGCTGCATTGGAACCAGAGAGATAGCCTCTTTATGGCCTAGCCTATAAAATTATTTTTAGCCTATAACATTATTTAACTTCAGATATTTTTCTAAAGTTTGCTGGACTGAGGTTAACCCTCCAGTTTCCTCTGTTAAGCATATACATTTAAACAGCTACAATAGTGCATGTACATTTCTGTTCTCTTCCAGTAGGGCACAGTGTAGATACATTTTAAGCACAAGCACTTTACAAATACCTTTTCAACACAAACATCTGTACAGACCAGTTTGATATACATATGGCATACAGTTCTAATACATTTGTAACGCAAGCATCTTATATAAATTAGTTTAATATTCATAAATGGCATATAAATATTTACAAAATTCCAGCTAGCTGTGCTGGCAGTACCTACTTTCATCACATAAGGTATAAATGAATATTTTTTTTTCTGTGAAGACCTTATGATCTTTATAATTCTGCATAATAGGAATATTCATAAGATTTACCAGATCAAGTTTCCTAAAGTTCCAACTTCTGCTACATCAAAAGACTCAGGGAAAGTTCATTTTTGTATTTTATTTCATTTAATTACTGTTTAAAATTTATTTTAGTAACAGCCTGTTTTGGCCTGGTATAGGGAACAGTTTGGAGAAAACTTTTGTCTGTTCTAGTGACAGTAGTTTAATTGATGTTGTTTCTTGGTAACTGGACACTATTGGGTCAAATAATGAGAAAAAAATCTTTAAAGTTCTTGCATTTTGCTTGTTATTTACTGCAGCATACCCCTGCCTGAGTTGTAGCTGAATAGTAGGTAGTGTGCGCAAGTTGAACCTATCCTTTAGTGCTGAAATAGCATTTCCCTTCATGTTGTAGGTTTTGGGCACTATCATATTCTGGGACAAACCTTATTGCTCTGACTTGCTCAGATCTGCTACCAGCTGCACTGGTCTGCATGTAGTGCTCAAAAGAGTCAGTAAGACCCAGTAGCCTCCCTCCTTTAACACTCTTTCAGTCCCGTTGTTATCTTGTTATCTCCCCTTGATATTCTATCAGTAATAGCAATCTTGCAAAGACAGCAAACTAGTTCCCTTTCTGTTGCCAGCCGTTTAGCACTTGGTAGCCTAAAGCAGTGTATGATTTGCTTCCTGAAAATGAACTCCTGCTCAACTTAGTTAAAACTTTTTTTGACGTGAATACCTTGGAAATTTGAAGATTCCTTTTTCCAGCTCAAGGCAAGCAATGAGCTTTGCACTGTCATCCCCCCCCCCCCCCACACACACACACACTCTCGCACACATGACTGCAACATTCTCATGGAAACAACACAAAATTGTGCTAAGCTGATGCCATTAAAAAGTCTCTACCCAAGCATCCTACAACTGTTAAGGCTAGCCATCAACAAAGCTCTCCACATATACCTTCTGCACTCACCCCCTTATCAACATGTTAGCAACATCATACCACACCCATGTCTAGTAAAATAGCTTCTAGAAACATCTGAGTAATTGATTACTGTGTTATTAGACACAGACTCCATGCTCACCAAGCTGGAAAAGGACAGGGTTACA
The DNA here is from genome assembly GCF_019279795.1 of Protopterus annectens. Taxonomy (NCBI): domain Eukaryota; kingdom Metazoa; phylum Chordata; order Ceratodontiformes; family Protopteridae; genus Protopterus; species Protopterus annectens. The sequence continues at coordinate 727,160,298 of NC_056747.1, forward strand.
GTTAGCTGCCTCTCAAGAGTCAAGATTGCAGATGTATCAAGGGCTCTCAAGATCCTCTCCACCAGCAAGTATGGCCATGGCATGATAGAAGGTCATGTAGGGTTAAATGACCTGGCATGAAATCCCTTGAAAGATATCCAGCAGAAGGCTATGCTGGAGCTTGCTGCCCGCTTTAGCAAAGGATAGGACTCAGTAGTGTCCTCCCTTTACTGAGAATGATGCCTAGATTCAAGGAAAGATAATTGGGTTCAACAGTTGACTTAGTAGGTGGTGTCATTCTAGAAGAATCCAGTTTATTTCATCCTGGAATGAGATGATCAGCAGTCCAACTTGCTTCATGAAGGATGGTCTACATCTCTCATTCAAGAGTTTCATGATACTGGACAAAACCTTTGCTGATCCCATTTTGCCTTTTTTAGGTAGAGTTCATCTAATAAACATACCACTGTATCAAACAAATTGAATCACAAATTGGACACCATCAACATTGCCCTTCTCAATGCCAGGAGACTTGGCAATAAATGTCCTGATTTGGAGGCACTTATGCATCTGGAATATGTCCATTTTGTGTTGTTGCTGAGAAATTGTTAAAATATAAAGTGTGCACGCTCTGTGTGACTGGAAATTGTACCTACCATGCCTTTAAACTGACAGGTAACTGTGGTGAAGTTTCTGTGCTCATCAGTGATAGTATCCCTTCAAAGGTGATACCCAGCAAAACCGATAGAAGCCAAATGTCCAATTTTTAGACTGTTATTGATAACTGTGTGTGGCCATACACAATCATGAAAATCTCTTGGTATACTTTGAAAATATATGTGTAAGCAATGATCATTAATCTTTGGTAACTTCAACAATTTCTCTATAGACTGGAGTATCTACACTATCAGCACAGTGTATGCCCAACTCTTCTTCACTGGATTAACAAGACCTCCTTAGATGAACATGTCCTCAGTCCAACCAAGGTGGGAACATTCTTGACCAAGTTTTCATAGCCTTAGTTCCAGACTGTCCCCTACCTGAGTTTGTTCCTCATTAGTTAAGTCTGAACCACCTACTGGTTATTTTTACCCTCAGAACATCCACTTCCCTGGTAACAATCACCACCCTCTTTAGAGACTTCAAAAAGGCAAATCTTTCACAGTTATACGATGAAATCTGTAAAATCACCCATGAAAACTACAAGATTTGCAGCCACCTATACTAAGAATCTTTATGCCCATTTAGACAAATACATTTCCCCGGCAATCCCCCATTAGAACCAAATATAGTGGTAAATTTAAAGGCAAACCACTCTGGTGGTCAGTTAATATAAGCGAACTGTGTAACAGAAAGATGAAACTGCTGGAATTACCATGTAAGGTCACAATCACTTTGTATGAAGATAATATAAAAACCTCATTAAGAAATTGAAGCCAATCATAAATACCAGCAAAGCATCCCATGAGCTTATGGTAGCAACTAAGGCAAAGTATAACAGCAGGTCCTTTTTCAGTTATGTTAGAAAATTTAGAAATAATTCAGAACAATGCTCTAAACTTTTCCGTAATAGCACCCCCACGCAGACTTGAAAGACATTGCTAACATTGGCCAACTTCTCCCCTGAAACTGTCATCTAAACTCCAGTCATCACTGAATCACTTCCTCCGTACCATCACCAAGGATGATGATCTTAAGGTACTCCTAAAAAACAAAAAACTTTTCCCATGGGTCTCAACAATATATTGTACTGCCTAATAAACAGCATCAAATATACACTTGCAGATTCACCTCCTAAAACTGTTTAACCTAAGCCTTTTACAGGTTATATATCTGATTCCTGGTGCACTGTGGTAGTGATGACCCTCCACGAGGGTGGACTCATCATGGACCCTGGAAACTACAGACTCATCAGCCTTACAAGTCTTATCTGTAAAGCCACGGAGTACATTATTATCAACCTCATAAATTACATTAAAAATCTAAACAGGATCTACCCACATCAGTTCAGCCCTGTTAATTAAATCTTGAAAGCTTCCATGAAAAGATAACTGAAGTAATGGAGAGTGGACACACTGTCCATACTGTCTATCTTGATTTGGCCAAAGCATTTGATGCATTACCACATAATGGAACTGTGAATAACCTTATGGCATTAAATATTGATCCATATGTGATAAGATGGCTATCAAACTAGCTCAAGGACAAAGCACACATTGTCAGAGTTGGTGACACCTCCTCAGTCAGATAGAAGATGACCAGTGGTGTACTCCCAGGAATCTGTGTTGGGCTCCTTCCTGTTTGGCATTTATTTCTATGACCTCAAAACTGATTAACCGTATTTCCTGAGGACTGCAAGCTGGATCTTCTTGCCAAATCAACACAGGATGCTTATACCTTTCAAAAGTAATTAACATAAGCCATCACACAGTGCACAGAAAAAGTGCTGAAATTAAATGCCATAAAATGTAATTATATCACTTTCAGGAAATAAAAAATTGCTTCAATTCTACTGCAGCAACACCACCTGCTATTGAGAAAGTCAGCGATTAAAGATCTGGGAACCCAAGCTTATAGCTCCCTTTCCTTTGACCACCATGTGGCAAATAGTTAGGAAATCCTTTTACATTTCACAACATATTGCCAAAGGTATCTCTTATAAAATCATTGTTCCCTTATACTCTGCACTGGTCAAACCCATTATAAAATATAACACACCCTCTCACAAGTATCTTACTAGACACATCAAAAAAACTTGAAAATACCCCACAGAAATTGCTAATAAAAATGATCTCTAGCCTCAAAAATCTAAGGTACTAGAAATAACTGGAATCCTATTTCCTGTACTCCATGTCATATAGGCTTCAGAGGTAGAATTTGGGCCTCGTTTAGGATGTCCTCAAGGATCCTATTATGTTCGAGCTCCTTTTTCTTGGTAATTCAAATAATGCAGACAAAACTAGAACAAGAGCTCTCAACCCACATCAGGAAATAAATAAAACTAGATGGAGGGATAGGTTCATCACTAGCACCTCCATCTGTTCTGGAATAGGCTACCCCTAGAGTTCCAGCAATATGAGTCCCTGTCATCCTTTAAACATAGCTTGGATAACTGGATGGGTACCCTTAAATTTACTCTGGGACTTACAGGCAATTGCACTTCCTAGAAGAGATGGTAGAGCATCAGGGTAATTATTGGCAAGGCAAACATGGCCTCTGGTTAAATTGTCTTGTATATCTCATGATCTAATATTAATCTTCCTATTGCATTGTCTGATATGATTATTAAAGTGTCTGTTTAATGCAGAAACCAAGATATTAGGATAAAGATATGTAGAACTGAATCTATGTATGTATATGTATGTGTATATATATATATATATATATATATATATATATATATATATATATATATATATATATATACACACACACACACACACACACAATTATTTAAAGATGAAATTATCACACACCAGAATCCTTCTTTAGATGAAATGATGTATAAAAGGGGTAGATAATATAAGGAATTGTTGGTACTTAAGTCTTAGCACAACCACATTTGCAAAGGGGCAGAATTCCTTCTGTTTGTGCGGGAATACGTGTCTTAACCATAAAAGGGAGGTGTAAACAAATAGGTATTACTGTGTCACACTGGGTATGAGGCAGGAAGAGCAATAATGGTAAAATTTTGTAGTCCTGAGTGCCATTCTTTGTTTGCTCTGTGAAGTGCACAGGTGTTAAACGTTCTCCCGCTTCACACAGATAGTACTGTTACTTTGAACTTGTATACTCCCAACAGCCACTTACACTAGTAACAGCAGGTGCTGTGAATGCTGAATGACTCACAGAAACGGCTTGGAAATAGGCCACTTATGTTGTTGCGATTGTGCTGAGTTTCATCATTTGCAACATTAACGACCACTTACAAGCAGCACTCATGTTTATCAATCGAGAAAGGAGGCTACCGGGGGAAGAGGAATTTTGCCATTATTCCTCTTTCTACATGAAATAACAAGCCGACAGAATAGTTAAGACTTTACACACCCCTCCTTAGGTTAACAGAAAGCATTTCAGGAAAACATCAGAAGTTATGACAGGTTAGGAATGTGGTTGCGATAATACGTAAGTACCAACTTTCTTTATGCCCCAGGACCTATCCAGTGCCTCCTCTGCCTTTATCCAATTAGTCTATTCATTCCAAAGAGATAGGGGCAAGAAATCTTTAGGTTAGGTGAGACCCTATGGCCCATTGATTCCAGTGCAAGAATCTGATTTGGCTTGTCTATCCCATGGTGAGTGTCAGGTGGTAGAGAGTGAGCCAGTTTACTACCCTGCAGAGCAGCTTACCCTTTTCTCAGATGGAACAACAGTGGCACTTACAAGCTGCCCTCTGAGGAGGGAGGATGCCATCGCATCCTGAATTCCCTTCAGCTTTTTAGTGTGAATGCAAAGGCCGCCCTTGCTTACTAGGTTTGAACTCCAGAGAGTGTAGCACCTAGTGCTCCAGCTAGATGTCACCCATATAGTGAGCTAGAACCGCCTCCTTCCCCCTCAGGATGGGCAAGTCAACAGCAGTTATTCATTCCCATTCTCCATTCCCACTCCTACAAGTGACTAAGCTGTTATTCAGCTCAGGTTACCTTCACCGTAGGGTCAGGGTTAGGGAGCGGGTTTGTAGTTTAAAGAATTTTTGATCAGAATAAGGGAATGAAGAGGATGCCAAGACAGAAAAGCCTTCACTGTGCTTGGCACATAATATTATTGCTTATTTGAATGTAATTCCTGTAGCAAAATAATGCGTGCTTTAACGTACATCAGTGCTTGAATAATCTAGTTATTTTGATTGGTTACAAAACCCATCAATATTCCTGTTTACAATGTTTAGTTTCATAAGCATGTAAAAAAGGAATTGAAAATGTACACTTAAAGTATCAGTATAAGGTTTTGACTGGAAGTGATTAAAAAATGAAAACAGAATTAAAACCATTTACAACAATGTATGCAAAAATAAAACTTCCTATGGCAGATTGGCTCATAGTCATGTAATTGCAATGGTTACAAGGAAATGGGAGGGGAATCAGCAAATGTATTCATTTCCCTCTTGCTTTGCATGCATGTTTTATATATATATATATATATATATATATATATATATATATATATATATATATATGTATGTATATACATAGAGAGAGGGGATCCCATATATTCACTTCGTATATGAAGAGGAAAACAGTATTTATCAAATAAAAAAGAAAATGGTTAGCATCCTTTGCATTCAAAATGTTTTAAACACACAGACGCATATATGTGTGTATATATATATATATATATATATATATATATATATATATGTAGGGGGGGGGCTCGCATGCATTAGCTTAGTATATGGAGAGGAAAAACTCTATTTTTCAAATAAAAAAGAACATTGTTAGCAACCTTTACTGCATAGAATACTTGTACAGAGTTTGGTGAGCAGCACAGAAATCTTCATAAAACAGCTGCTATATGTGAAAAAAAGAAATATAGTTAAGTAATTGATGGGCAAAAGGTTGAAGCATGTTTATTATAACGGAAGAGAAGGGAAGGAAGAAGAAGGGCGAGGGTTAAAAAGAAATAGGGAATACAAAGAGCAGGGATGGCGCAGACCAAGTTGACTTAGGCAGCTGTCTAGGGCTCACTACTGTCTGGGGGTATGGCCTGTCAGTTAAAAAAAAACTCAGATTACCCACCCTGCTGCTCTGTGGGGCAATCTCAGTCTGCTCTGTTTCCTTCAACCCGATGTGCTCCTATATAGAACAACTTCAATCTTGTCTGTCTCTTTAGCTGCCTTTTTCTTTTCAACAGTCTTGTATGTGTCATTCAGATTGCTCCTCTGGGCTTAAGAAATGCACAGGAGAGTCTTGTGTGTTGCATTCAGTTCTTTCAGTCGCTCTGTTTTCAGCATCAGGGTCTTGTTTGTATCTTTCAGGCTGCTCCACTGCTTTATTTTCAGCATAACCCTGTGCTTAAGAAGTGTGCAGGAGAGTCTTGTCTGTATCTTTTAGCCCACCCTGCTGCTCTGTTTTCAGTGTCAGCCCAGCACAGGTGATTTGTTTGTCGGCCTTCTTTGGGATGGTAGAAATTTGTCTTTCAGCCTGCTTCAGCATCAACCTTACATGGGAAATGTAGTGTGCTTTTGCATCAGGAGAGATTTCTGGACTTTCTTTTGGACAGTGAAAACTGTATGTGTGTGTGTGTGTGTGTGTGCGCGCGCGCCTGTGTGTGTGCGTGTGCGTGTGTGTGCACGTGTGCATGTGTATGTAAATGTTTTTCACTCTCTGCATCCAGGCTGGATTATGCTGCTATGAGTCTGTTCCCCCTTCCAAGGATTTTGCCTCCAGTTCTGGCTCTGCTTACCCATGAAGCATACGACTCAACTCTACAGATTTTTGCAGAATGCCCAGATATTTGCCTTATTTTTTTGGTCTGTTCCTCATAAAATCTGTGGTTTTCTGGCAAGTCACTGAGGATGAATGTCACTAAATAATGACAGACATTTGAGTTTCAAGCTTCATATCTTTCAGAAAATGCATGCTGACAGAAATCTTGTTATTCTAGCAAATTTCTAAGTATATGAGAGTTATTTAAAATTTGTCCTTATTTTTAGGCCTTTGTCCACCCATTATTTTATGCATTGTCCAGATTTCTTGTGCTAAGAGGTCGAGAAGTATGCCATAAAGGATTCCAGGATTCTGCCCCAAGGAAAACACTTAAAGGTAAATCTCTGTTCTGCCTCCAGGATGAGGATTACAGACAGAAAAACACATTTTCTTTTTAATTCACCAAGTCTCTAATGCAAAACTTGTTATTCTTGCAACTTTCCAGTATGTAAGGGAAACATTTAAAACCTGTTCCTGAGTTTGGGGTCTTTGTCTCTGATTTGAGCTAAAAAGTTGAGAGGTCAGAGTAGGGGTGCAGTGGATTCCGCTGAATGCTTTTGATAACAGTGAGACAATCTACATTTCTTGTCGGTTATTTATGAATGTATTAAATTATTTGTTCTCAAGAAGATATCTGAGTTGTGCAGTTACGGAAGTGGCTGTAATTGATGGTTATGATTATCTGTATAAATAACTGTTTCTTGCAACCCACTGTCGTTATGATGTGAAGAAAGAAATTGATTCTAGTGAGTAGAAACATCATTGTATGAGCCATGTTCTTTGGATATGATCCTTGGTTTCCTTGTTTTCGTTTTTTTTTTTTTTTTACCCTTTGACAGTGTGTTTATTATTTGGCTGTGAATAAACTGGACAGCACAAATTATATGACTTTTACCTTAATATTGTAACTGTGAATACATTTTAATTAACCTTTTTTCCACAGGCACACAGGTGTGAAATGCACTGTGCAAGCCTACAACAGTATGTTTGGTAATCAGTGCAGATCAGTAAGGCTATGAGCTGCTTCTGTACTGCAATGTTTGATTCCCTCACCATTCATTTGTCTACTGTGTGGCTCTGATCAAGTAATTTCAGCAGACAGTACTTCTAGGCTGCCACCAAAAAGGGATCCTTGCATCCAGAGGGCTGTCTCAAGCTCTTAGCAAATGCTTCAGACTTTTGTTTTCTGAATTTCTGTGTTGTTCACATAGATGCTAATTAGTGCTCCAGTGTATGCTGTTTGACTGTGAGGCCCAACTTGTCTTGTAATTTAATGGATTAACAGATGCATTTTCAGTAAATGTAAGATGTGAGAGTGTTCAATCTCGCCGTTTGTTCTTACAAATGGGTGTCGGAGCCGATCCTCAGCTCCGAGTCGGCCGCTTAGCAAAGCTCTGCATCTAGGAGAAGCTCGAGACCAACCTACCTCCCACAATTCCCACTGCCTCTACCTCAGATCTAGTTTGCCGCTGCAACCGATCGCATCGAGTTTGAGAGCTCTGACCAACTTTTGGGAAGATAAGCTAACTTCTTGTTATATTTCTTGTGAAATCTTCTGATTTTTTTTGGGAACTTAACTTTAGCGTGTGTGTGTGTGTCTGGATCATCCTTGTTGGCTACACTAATATATATATAATTTATATATATATAGTTAGTTTCCTTAGGGCCTACCCCTCCTAGTTACTAGATTTAGGATTGATACTTGCAATTATTATTGCTGTGTTGTGGACTTGTATCTAACTTTCTCGACATAGTGTTATTTGGTACTTGTACAGTTTTTCTCTACAGGATATGTCTGAAAAATCCAAGTCTGGATTCAAGAGGTGTCAGTGTGGGCAAAAGATGTCTATCACTGACAACCATAACTCCTGTGTCTACTGTCTTGGCCCTCTCCATCTACAAGAAGACTGTTCTATCTGTCATTCTTTTAGTGGAAGGGTCATGACAGATAGACGCAGGAAGCTTATGGATAGGGGTCTTTTGAAGCCTGCCTTCCAAGAGGCGCTTGACAAGTCGGACCAGGCTTCTAAGTCCTCGAAGGGGTCGAAGACATCGGAGCCCACGTAATTGGCTCCGAGTTCTTCGCTTAAAGTTCGTTCACCGGTTCCACAGGCTTCGGGGCAGAGTGTCGAGCTTCTTACTGTGACCGAGCCTCGAGTCTTGGAACCGGTGTCGGAGCTTCCACCTCCTGCTATATTGAGGTCGGTACCATCCTCGGTTCCTTTGACCCGTTCTTCCAGGCCCCTCTCCGACACCGACGTAGATCGTGTGGTGCAGAAGTTAATGGAGAACACGGCCCTGTCCAAGCTCATTTCAATCTCCTCCCAATTGGTGTCGAGACTCGAAGGCCTTCCCTTATCTCCATCTCATCCTCCTCCGGGGCCTACACAGCTGTCGGAGCTGGGAGACGTTGATCTGATGATAGTGGAGCCCTTGGTGCCAATACCGTCTCTTCCTCGGTTGGCACCGTTGACTTCGACTCCATCGGAACCGGTAGCGGACTCGCGGAGCCGACGATCTCTCCTTGGCTCCGGGACCGAGAGTCAAACCGATCTTTCGGTGCCGACTCTCCCTCTCGGTGCCTCGGCACAGGTCACTTCGGCTCCATCCTCGAGGTCGATGCCCTTGGCCTCCGTGTCGGGGACGCTTCCGCATTCTTCGGAACTGGAGGACTCCTCGGCCCGGGGTCAGGGGGCCTTCGACCTCATGAGGAAGGTATTGTCTTCTCAGACAACCACTTAATCGGAAGCAACTTCTCTCTCCCCTAAAGGTCCGTTATCTACTTCTGCACCCACAACTACCCATAAGTGTGGAGCACCAGTGTCTCAGCCACTCCCAGAGGGAGCCCCTTCTTCTTCGGAAGCCTCACTGGAAACCCCACCGGATGACGTCCCGAGGAAAAAGTTGTGCAAGAGGAGGCACTTAGATTCTCCACAAGAATCCTTGACATCGGATACTGACTTAGATGAGTCGGAAGGGTCCCCAAAAATCACCCTCAGAGGATGTCTCCTTTGCGGACATCCTGGAGATCCTGAAGCAGAGCGGTGATTGGCAAGCCCTACCCCCTTCTGAGGATGGGTCAGTTCTGCTGAAGGCATTTGGTGCTCGACTTTCCACCTCCTGGGTTACTCCGCCCTTCGACGAGTTAATGGAGTTAATTGCCTAATAAATACATAACTGCCCCTCAGGACAGGTCATACCTTACTAAGGGAGTTCCAGTGGACGCTATGGTGGTGGCCGCAGCCACTAAACAGGAGATATCCGAATCTTCCTCGTCTGTTCATCCTCCTAACAGAGACTCTAGGACCATGGACAGATATGGGAAGCGCATCTTTAGTTCAGCAACTTTTTCCATGCGATCGCTGAACTACTTGACACATTTCACGCGATTACAGAGGGATCTAGTCAAGGAGTTGGGAGATACCCTCCAGGGTAATACAGATGCTGCTGTCTCGGACAAAGTTACAGCACAGCTCAATACCCGTACATCTGTTGTGAACGTGTCCATGAGGCTCATCTCGTATGCGGCCGAAGGGTAGAGTAGGGCTGCAGCTTCAGCGATTGCTCTTCGTAGACAATCCTTGATGCGGCTGTGCTCCTTTGCGGAAGCTTTCAAGTCTTCCTTTACTAACGCCCCTTTTGATGGTGCCACTCTTTTTGGCCCCGAAGTAAAGGAGACCCTAACCCGGTGTGAGCAGGAAGGAAAGACTCTGTCTGCTGTCGGAGTCTGTTTTTCCACCCCATCCAGACCGTACCCCAAAGGGCAACGAGGTGGAAAGATGTGGTTTCGTAAACCCCAGGGTTCTTTCCCAGGCACACAGGGTGATGCCCCCCCCAGAGGCAGAGGAGGGGGCAGAAATGGAAGACGCCGCCTTGGTGGCAGAGGGGGTCCGCAGAACCAAGGTGACAGGGGTACCATCCCTGGAAAGCCTTTCCAGCACTCCTGAGAGGAGGCCCTACTGTCCTGCTGTGGAGGCAGTCGGGGGTCGCTTAGCTTTATACCCTCAGGCCTGGCAAAGCCTTACTTCAGACAAATGGGTAAAAAGCATTATTACCAGAGGTTACAGAGTTCCCTTTGTATTTCCCCCATTACCACAAAGAAAAAGATTCCCAGATGTACCACCCCATCTGCGAAAATCTGCAGCTATAGAAATCTCAAAGCTGCTAGAAAAAAAGAGTCATCCAACCAGTCCCGGCAGACCAAAGAGGATCCGGAACTTACTCAAGGTTCTTTTTAGTTCCAAAAAAGACAGGGGACTGGAGGCCAATTCTGGACCTAAGCACTCTCAATACATTTGTGAAGAAGGAAAAGTTCTGGATGGTCACGCTTCAATCGATCCTTCCGTTTTTACAGAAGGACGACTGGATGTGCTCAGTAGATCTCAGGGACGCCTACTACCACATCAAAATGGCCAGAGTGTCCAGAGATCACCTGCGCTTCCGGCTGGGAGCCAGCCACTTTCAGTTTCGGGCCCTGCCCTTTGGTCTAACCTCAGCCCCCAGGGTGTTCACCAAATGCATGGCAGTGGTAGCGTCTCACTTGAGACGCCTAGGATTCCGGGTGTTTCCATATCTGGACGACTGGCTCCTTACTGCCACCACCGAGCATCAACTGATACAGGCCAGGGGTTACACAATCAGCCTTTGTGCTCTGTTAGGGATTTTGATAAATTTCGAAAAATCTGCGTTACAGCCCTCACAGCATATTTCATTTATAGGCGCAGATCTAGATACCCGTTCTTTGCTAGTAAAGCTACCCTCCGCAAGAATAGCTTCCCTACAACAACATGTATCTCTCCTACTATTATCCAAGAAGTCCCCAGCCAAACTAGTCCTGAAAGTCTTAGGGCTCATGTCAGCTTCCCTCATTGCAGTTCCCATGGGGAGGCTACACATGAGAATTCTCCAATGGCTGCTGTTCACACAATGGTCGTTCGAGCAGTTACCACTGACACACGAGATTCACATAACAGATTCCTGCAAAGCACACCAGTCTTGGTGGTTACAGGATCACAACCTCATCAGCGGCCGACAGTTTGTATTACCCAACCCAACGGCCATGGTGACCACGGACGCTTCCCTGATAGGGTGGGGGGGCATCTTTCAGGGAAAGACAGTCCAAGGCGAATGGTCCAGCTTAGAGTACAACCTGCACATAAATGTTCTAGAGATGAGGGCAGTGTTTCTAGCATTGCAACACTTCTCCCCCCTTCTACCTCTAGGGACTATTGCAGTACAGACAGACAACATGTCCGTAGTCTGGTACATAAACAAACAGGGAGGAACCAGGTCTTACCAGTTGTGCAGAGAGGCCATGAGAATTTGGCAATGGGCAGAGTCCACGGGTCGCTTTCTAATAGCAACGCACATCCCGGGGTTATCCAACGTCATAGTGGACAGGTTGAGCAGAGCCATCCTGTTACCTCATGAGTGGTCCCTCAATCAGGAAGTGGCGGAAAGGATTTTCCGCAAATGGGGCCAGCCTTGCTGCGATCTGTTTGTGTCTCCAATGAACACCAAATGCAGAAGCTAAGTTGCCCTTTTACCCTCTCCAGGGGATGTCCCCAGGGACGCTCTGATTCACGATTGGCCCCCGGGTCTCCTGTACGCTTTCCCTCCTATACCACTGATCCCGAAATTTCTTCAGAAAGCCAAGGACCAGGAGAGGACTATAATTCTCATTGCCCCATTCTGGCCTCGACGGATTTGGTTCCCCTTTCTTCAAGCCCATCAAATGCAGGAGCCCTGGATTCTGGACCCAGTGCCAGATCTGCTGACTCATTCGTCAGGAGCTCCTCACCCGTCGCTCCTATCCCTCAAGTTAGCAGCCTGGCTGCTCCGCTTCCCTACTTAGCCAGGTCTGATCTTCTCTCTCCGGCGGTCCAGAACATTCTAGTTGCCTCCCATAAGGCTTCCACTACTAAAATCTATACCAGTAAGTGGAAGCGTTTCGTCCACTGGGTGACTACACAGCATTTGGATCCTTTAGTAGCCCCCCTAAACAAGATTTTGGAATTCCTGTCCATTCTGTTTCACGAATGAGCCTCTACTGCCACTTTAAAAGTTCAGTTGGCCGCTATTTCCAACTTTCACATAGGAGAAAACGGAGCTCCCATTATGGCTCATAGGCTTTGTAAAGCCTTCATGAAAGGGTCTTTTCATCTTAGACCAACAGTTAGGTTACCTACAGCTCCTTGGAATCTAAATTTACTCTTATCCCAGTTAATTTTACCACCCTTTGAACCAGCTTCTTCCTGTTCCTTAAAGTTCTTGTCTTGGAAGACTCTTTTCCTAGTAGCTATCACTTCAGCCAGATGAGTATCAGAACTTCAGGCACTTTCCATCAAGCAGCCATATTTAATTTTTCACCCTGACAGGGTATCATTACGCACCAACCCTTCCTTTCTCCCTAAGGTTTGTCCGGTTGCCAACATTAATCAGTCCATTGAGCTTCCTACATTTTTCAAGAACCACTCCAACAAGCTGGAATATATGTTACACAAATTGGATGTTTATAGACAACTCAGATTCTACCTGGATAGAACTAGGGACCATAGGAAAGCGGACCAACTCTTTATAGCCTTTGCGGACAACAAAAAGGGCATGGCAATGACGAAGCGCACACTTTCCAAATGGCTAACTGATTGTATAACCTTCGTGTATTCTGCTTCAAACCAGATTTTGCCCACCAAACCAAAGGGACATTCTACTAGGTCAGTTTCCACATCTCTGGCTCATGCGGCTCGTCTGCTATTGGACACTATCTGTGCAGCCGCCACTTGGTCTAAACCGCATACATTCATCACTCATTATAAAGTTGATAGGACTTCCAGGGATAGAGCATCTTTTGGTTCCACTGTGCTCAGGAACGTTCTTCCGTGAGTCACTCAGGGTAACGGAGCTAGGGACGCTACCCATTTGTAAGAACAAACGGCGAGATTGAACACTCTCACATAAGTTATGTCCTTACCATAATGTTCCATGTGGAGTGTTCATCTCGCCTTTGTTCTTACATCCCCACCCTCCCACCCTCAGGTCTGGAAGAACGTAAGGATTTAGAAGTCTGGTCTGTTTGTCTCCCACTAGTGATCTCTCTGTTGTTCCTACTGGCTTGAGCTAGTTTCTGCTCCTTATGTATACTTATGTATCCCTTTTTATGCTTGATTACCTTTGTTATTGCTGGATCTGGTCTTGTTTTGCAAACTAGGTCTGAGGTAGAGGCAGAGGGAATTGTGGGAGGTAGGTTGGTCTCGAGCTTCTCCTAGATGCAGAGCTTTGCTAAGCGGCCGACTCGGAGCCGAGGATTGGCTCCGACACCCATTTGTAAGAACAAAGGCGAGAAGAACACTCCACATGGAACGTTATGGTAAGGACATAACTTCTTTTTTCAAGGGGCCAGAGGTTCACTGTTGCTTCTGCCAAGTCTGTTTTCAGTGTAAAAATGTTTTGTTTAGCTAACGGCTGTTATTGTGTTTGCTGTAAAATTTGAAATAATAGTTTTAAATTAAATCTGAATCTCTGTTATCATTAGAAAATTAAATAAACAATAATATGCGCACTGACAGGTTCGAACAGTGTTTTATACTACTTGAGGATAGATGGTCAAGTAATGGGATATTTGTATGGCTGTGGGTGGTGAGCGGGGTTGCAGTCTATTATCCAGCCTAGGGCCCATTTGACCATGATCTGGCCCTGATAGAGGGGGCAAACAATGGATCACAAAAATGTGATCCTTTAATGAGAGTCATAAATAGGGAGAACAAAATATGTAATATAATCAACAATATTAATAAATAATAGAACAGCTGGTATCTGACATTAGCAACAAAATCACTGAAACGTAATCCTCATAAAATGGTCTTGCTATCCATTCAGAATCATCTTCATCAACAAAATCAAAACAAGATATAATTTGAACAGGATACATTTAATGACAAAAAAGTCACTAACTTCCTCAGCTCTAAGCTGTAGTAGAGCAACATCAGCAGTGATTATGAGTGTCATAACCAAATAAATCTACAATAAATCATGAAGTAGCCAGTTACACTGATTGCTCAACATATTTCCCCGATCTTCTTTTACTTAGCATGTTTCTTTCAACAGTTTCAAAGGCACTGAAGGGTACATCACTTCAGAGGGTTGAGCTTCATACTGTTCTCTGATTTACAGAAGTATATGGCTTCCAAAAGTGAAGTTAATATAATGGCTTCATCACAGGCCCCGAGGCTTAATTTAGCAGGATAGTGTATTTCTGGGTCTGAAACATTTAATCATATGTATGAATGCTTTTCTTTGTAGTGCAACAACAGATGAATAATTTTGGCCAAAAGAAGTGTCTTCTCCTTTAAAAAAATCACGTTTATTCTTAGGCCATGCTGTTTTTCTAACATACTGTATATATATAAGAAGTTACTGAATCTAGCTACTATTACAGATCTAGGATGTCTGGAAGGTCAAGTTTTGGAGGCAGCACTCTGTATGTTATTTCAATGTTTTCTAGCACAGTGAAGTCAAAGCTTAGAGTAGTTTAGAACCAGTCCATTAAAAACAATGGCATGCTGTTATCTTCCATGTTTAAAAGTAAACCATGAATTCTTAATGTTGTTACACCTGTCATGGTTTTCTAAATAATCATGCATTTTTATCAGAGAGTGTTTTGTCTTCAGTAATTGTACCTCTAAAGTTGACACACTTCCATCAGTAACAAAAGCAGTATTCTCTACGGTATATCCTTTGCTAGCACTCTCTGTTAGAGCAAATTTATTACATAAAAACTGCTTCTCAGTTGATTTTTGAAAGTATTTTAAAGTATCTTAAATGCTTTTAATAGCTGCAGCAGTGTAATTTATATTTATGTGATATATATGCGTGTGTGAGTGATAGTTTTTTTTTTTTTTTTAATCCTGTCAGATTGAGCAGTGTTATCATCCATACTAATTTTCTCCTCTATTTGACTTGACTGCTTCACTACTTGTCCCTCAGATTCAATGTGTGAGTGTGGGGGTGGATTCATAAAAGCGCTTACCTTTTTGAAAGTAATTTTCAGTGACGAATGTTGCAGAACTGTTTTCCTAATTGATATTATCACTCATACTATGTTTTATAACATATTATTTATTAAAACAAAACACCAAGACAGGAGCTAATTAGAAAGCTACAGTCTCCTGAGCTTGTGTATGCTGGAAGTTGAACTCTGACATTGTTAGCGCCTCCTTTTAGTAATTCAGTGTTGTTCTGATTCCTGATATGGTCTTTGATATAGCTGTAGATGCATTTGCCCATCCCTCTGCCCTCTGGCCATCTCCTTCTCTAGGATAACCTTATTTTATCAGTTTACCTTTGCTGATGGTCTTTCATCTCCACCCATATTTCTTATCCTCCTTTATGTCTCCACCATTTCATGTATTACCCTCTTCCTTGCTTCTTTCTTTTTATAGTACAGGACTTTGTTCATAGGTAATTACTAGGCTAATGGCAAAAAAGCCTTTACAAGCCTAGCCAATAATACCCAGTATATTATATCTTAATTCCCCAGATATGGTATGGGGTAGTATCAGGGTAGTGGGTCTTTGAGTGGGAGCCCTGAGTCATTTTACAGACTGCCTCTCCATAAGCAACAGACTTACTCCTTCCTTGATATATCCCATTAGCTGTCATCAGTCCCTACCATTCTTCAGTTTTATTTCTTACTGTACTTCTAACAGACAGAAGTCCACCATATTATGTTCCTACCTAGTCCTGTCTTGTTTTCATCATTCCACAATTGTTCTAGAATCATGAAATAGTGAAAATGGAGGGATAAGTTATAAAAAAGACATTAGGCAATATATGTCTCTTTTATAACTTATTCCTCCATTTTCACTGTTGATACATAAGTATATTGCATTGGGACTTGTAATATGGTGTTGTGAAGATAAGAGTGTATCAAGCATGGCTTCTAAGATTTAAAAATCAAAATGTGTGTCGATGGCCCAAATAAAATGAAAATAAATAATTGAAGATTAGTGGGGATGTCTGCAGATGAGTTCGGTTGCATGAGTAAATCAAAACAGGGTACAAAAAGCTAAAATATATCAACAAGGTCAGAACATTTGGGCAGACTGCTAAGAATATGGCATTGGTGCTTATAGAGGAGAGATGAATGTGGAATAATACTAAATAGTAGGATGTTTTGGGGGCACTGTTGTTTAGGGAGCTAATAAAAGATGAATTGTAAAATTGAAGCATTCATGCAGAAATTAGAAGTGATGTAGGAAAAATATTATTTTTTTAAATGATCATTCCAGTGCACTCTGCTGGTTAGCAAATGAAAATATGGACTGTGAAGCAAGACTGGATGTTTCTGAAGCTAAATGATAGACCATGGAGAAGAGCTTAATTAATCATGTGACTGCTGGGGTGCCAGAAAAGGTAGTGAATATTGATTGTGTAAGCTATATGAAAAAGTTGATGGTCAAGTGAGTGAGGTTGAAAGAAGAGTAAATATACGTTGATAAAGTTCTCTAGGTTTATGAATCAGCAAGACAACATGTGAATAGACAACCGTGACTGGCACTGGTACAGTTTGAGAAGTTCTCAAGAAAATAGTTTTACTGTTTTGTAGACCATGCAAGAGACTAATGGTTAAGTATTGCAAAGTTTTAGCAGAATAGGAATACTCAGTAGCTATGAGAAAGGCAAGAGGTCAGTTCTTGTCAATCATGAAACAGTACAAGATCAAAGGAATAATATTTAAGTTGTACTACCCTTCTGTACTTAAAATATTCTTCCTGTTTATTATAAAACTTTTCTACTCCATAGTGATGCTCTGAAGATAGGCCAGGGGCATAAAACAATTGACAGATGACCAAGAAAAATTAGTTAGCAGAAGAGGAGGGCAGTAGTCGGGTTATTAGCAACCCACAGAGGATAATGGGCATTAGATTGCTTTCCATTATTTATAGCCAGAATGACTTGCAGGAAAAAGACAGAATTAGTGGCTATAAATTGGACTGTGACCCCGGCGCAAGTGACAGTGACTACATTTCAGAACAGCAAGTGAATCACAATATAAATATGATAACTGGAGTATGCCTAGTGGAAGCTTAAAATAGTAACTCATCTAACTACTTTACTGTTTTATTCTGTGTTCTCACTGCTTTATTATTTGTGTTTATAATCTAATACATGCTACTTTTATGTTACCAATTGCTTACTGGTTTTTCACTTTTTTTTTTTTTAATTTCTCCAAGTCTTTTGGGTTTCTACTACCATGATGGGAATGGACCCCATTCCTAAGTCAAAGTACGATTAAAGTTCATGAAATTAGTATTGTTTCAGTCATTGATGTCAGCCAGCGGTGGTCTTCTCAGCACCCATAATTTGTCCAGTAATGATGCCTTCTGCATTTCGTATGGAGTTACATGGATTGGTGACATATCTAAATCTGAATGTAGATTCTTTTTATAATACCCTGCTCCTACTACTGTTTGAACTGTCTGGGTGTCTTTCTTCCACATTGCTCTTGTTTCTGCCTGCAAATCCTGATATTTTATGACTTTGTGTCTCCCTGTATGCAAGACACTGTAGTCACTGGGTGTAGCGATTTCAATTATCAATGCTACTTTTGTCTTCATTTTTGGACCACTATATCTGCTTTTCTCGCATCTAGCTTTTGAACTGTTGGTAATGGATGATCCCATGTGATGTAGACTTCATAATTTTCTATGATGCTTTGTGACTTATGTTTCCAGTGTTTTTCAGCTACTTCAAAACCATAATGTTTACACTATCCCCAGTGCAACAGTCTTGCCACATTATTATGCCTTTCAGTATACAGTCCTTTTGCTATTAGTATGTCACAACCAGCAATGAGGTGTGCAACTGTTTCCAGTTCTGTTTTACAAAACCTACATTTGCCTGTCTCTTCCACATGTTCAATGGACTTTGTAAACAAACTTGTGCGTAGCCCACTTTCTTGGGCCGCCAGTATTAATCTTTCATCTTTTGGTTTAAATTTGCCTCTCCTTAACCATTCCTGCATTCAGTCCTGATCAACAGGAGGTTCTTCCAGAAGTTTTCTATACTTGCAACTATATTTATGCATTTTTCACATTTCTTGCCTTCTCATCTGATCCTTCACCTTATATTCTTTCTTTTGTTTTGTGGCACATTCAGTTGCTGCCTAATTTTTATCTACTTCTGGTTTGATTTCCATTCCTGCTTGACATTGATATGCTTCTGCTAGACTAAGCAGGGAAGTCATCTTAGATTTATTCTCCTCATGTTTCAGAACTTTCACTATGTTTGGGCCCTGTGAGGTCAGCAGGTATGTGTGCAGTCCCCATGATTGCAGATCAGTTCATGTAATTAGTTTCAAGGAGGCCCATACCTCCTTCGGAATGGGGAATATATAATCTAGGTATGCACTGATTTTTATAAATCATTCGGTGAGCATGAAGCATCTTTCTTGTTTTCCTGTCTAATCTATCCATAACGTTTTGGAGCCAGTCAACCACTCCAAAACTGTAAGTTAGGACAGGAAGCGCAAATTGGTTTATAGCTTGAATTTTCTTCCTAGATGTCAATGCTGTTTTCAGGATTAAAGTCTTCTAAAATATTCCTTACTTTTATTCACATTTGTTCATCTAAATTGTTGATCCTTCATCAATTCCCAAATATGTATACACTTCCTCTTGCTTAAGTTATTTTATATCACATTCTTGTACCAAACTGATGTTTTCTTGGTGTTGCAGTTTTCCTGTTTTAAATGTTGTTTTTTTACTGGTTCAGTGTATGTTTATCAATGTTACAATAAATATTTATATTTCATCTGTGTATGTATCACCACTTTGGCCCATGTTGTGACTGAAAAGGGTCATAGAACTAGCCCTAGTTAACATACACACAAACAAATGCATTTAAGTACTTTTGGTAAAAGGTTTGAAAGACTAGAAAACTGAACTCCAGCACAGTAATGCCCATTATTTCTAATTTAGATAAGTATAGACTTTGTTTAACTTATGGAAACTTGTTTAATTACTTCAGTTTTCTTTTTTCCATACTTTTTCGGTTGTGAAGTGGACAGTAAACCAATATTGTAGTCATTTATTTATATGCTGTGAGAGAGGGAGATACAAACTGTTCAAGAGAAATGTTTCAGTTATACCAGTACTGAAACTGAAACAGTGTGTATATTAAAGTGTGTAGTGCTTGGGTTGCTTAGAATTTTTTGTTGTTTCATGTGAAATGTAATAATAATGACTGAAATATGTTGAATATTACTAATAGTAAAGATGGAAACTGAACATTATGAAAAACTAGGAAAATAGTTGAAAGTGAAGAAAACTAATCCAAACAAATGGGTAGTACATTTTCATTAGTACTTACAGATACTAAGAGACTGTTTAGAGTTAATGCTGTATACACTGTTAAATGTTATGGAAGGAGATATGGAAAATGGAACAAATTTTCTATGTATAAGCTTCTCAAATAAAGATAAAAATGATGGCTGTAAAGAGGGTGAGCAGGAGAATATTTTTTTTCTCTAGAACAAGCGAATTTATACCCTGTGCATCATAGTGATCCATGTATGGAGACAAAAATGTGGTGTACAGATAAGAATTTCATATCTCCTTGGAAAGGAGTGGGAGGAGTTGTGTATAGTTTTACTGTTGTTTAGGTTGCATGCATATATGTTTTAGATTAATCAGTTACTTTAGAATGGTAAGCCTAGGAGTAAACTTTCAGGATGTGATGGGGGGAAATTGAAATGTGTGATTATGAAGCACACACAGTTGAGAGAGGGTAGTCAAACTGGATCAAGAAACAAAGATATATAAGGACTTCCAAGATGGCTGAACACTGAGTAATAGCTTAATTTCACCTCTCCCGGTGTGAAAACAGGAACTCAGAAAAGAGAGACAGTGAGTTTGTCTTTTGGGGAAAATTTCAGTAACTGGCATGTAAGTGCACTGCCTGGATGCCAGCAAAAAAGAAACTCGGGGAACTTTAAAGAAAATAAATCACAAAAGATAAGGAGAAAACATTGAGTGGGTAGAATTCTGCATCTGTTCGGCAAAAAGCAGTGTAAGCTCCAGATGTGGTGCATGGCATGATTTCCAGTAATCTAGAGGAAAAATAAGTCAAATGTACTCAGAGCTGATTAAAATAAAGACCGAAGGAGTATATCAACTCAAATAACAAAAGGCTGGAAAAAATGGAAGAAGCTTTAAGCAGATATTCAGATGAAGTGATAAAACTGCGAAAATCAGAGGTCAAACAGAAGAAAAGCCTGGCTGAGTATGAAACTGCTGAAGAAGAGATGTTTCAAAAAATAAATGCATTAGTGGGCAGAGCACATAGGGAAAACCTGAAATTTTCTGCTGCACCAGAGAAACTGGAAAAGAACAGACTGTATTCATTTTATGAAAGCACAAATAAGCAACTGGACTGGTATTCCACAGCAGGAATTATTAACTGAAAGGGCACATTATGTATATGACACAACAACCAGCCGGTATCCACACCCCTGTATTGTTCTCTCTGATGTCTCAGCAATGAGCCTTCAAGGAGTAAAACACTTCTAAAATACACCTGCCTATATACACACACTAATCAAACCCATTAACACTCAGTTAATGAATTCATTAAACAATCCAACAAAATAAAATCAATCAATAAAAAACGCCAATTACATTCTAAATCTTCAGGTTTAAGAGGTACTATATTAGAGAGCATGGATGATACACAGTATGGAAATGTGAATATTTAAAAAAACTGTTATTTAATGAGTCTCTCTATATTATACAATATGACACTTTAGTCTCCAAAGGGTTGAATTTAGAATGTAATTGGCATTTTTTTTATTGATTGATTTTATTTTATTGGATTGTTTAATTAATTGATGGATTGTTAATGGGTTTGATTAGTGTATCTATAATGTCAGGTGTATTTTAGAAGTGTTTTATCGTTGAAGGCTGTGTACCGAGATGTCAGAGAACAATAAAGTGGTGTGGATACTGGCTAGTTGTGTTATTTCCTATTCTACTGATGTTGGTGGTTTGTAAAACACATTGTGTATATGCTCTAAACCTGCCCATGAGAAAGTAACCTAGACCTTTAGTAGTAATACCAGAAGAAAGAGTTAATTCTGACAAAACTGTGACAGAAGGACAAAGTACTAAATATGGGGAACAATAGAGTATTTGTGGAAAATTATTACTCTGTATGCCAAGGGGAGTACATTTATTCCAGTAATCAGGGAGTGTTAAGAAGCAGGCATGAAATTCAAGTGCTGTATCCAGCTGTTTTCAGAATATCCTTCCCTGAAAGGTCAAAATCATTGTTTGATGCAGAGCATGCTAAGGAGGAAATACAGAATTCTGTCCAACAAAAAGTGAGCTGCCAAACAGAAGGAGCTATTCTGCTTCTTGCTCTTCTAGTAATAAAGCCCATAGACTGTGCCAGTGAAACATTTTCCAATGTTTCAAAGGAAAATGCTTGAGAAACAGAAAAAAGCACAAGAGTTGACTAGAAGAACCATGAATACATTGAAAATGACGCAGAAACTGGATATGGAAAATGGAGACCAAGAGGAAGAAAACCAGCAACTCTGAAGTTGACAATTAAATGTGGGATTACAAAGTATTAATTATATTTGTGAAACATGACATAACAATAAACCCTAGAAATATTGGATTACTTTGACTCTGTTAAACTTGTAAGGGACTTCAAAGCATATGCCCTACTTCATGTCATTAATGTTTGGAAGAACATTTAGGAGAGGGGAAGAGGAGGGAAAGAGTTCACTATAATTTTGTTCTTAACAGCAGTATTTTTCATAATGCATGACATAACCTCCATGGTCTAAAGTAAAACTTTCAAAGTTATTTTCAAGTGTAATAGGGATATGAAAGTAAACAGGTGCCCCATCTTTCTTTCTCCTTATTCAGTTTTAAGAAAGCATGCACTGGAATATAAAAAGAGAAGAAAAGTCTGGACAAAAGAGCATGATACAAGAAAAATTTTATACTTTTTCTTACTCCTGCATAGGAGAATGACTGGATTAAAGCCTTTGATGTGATCTGGTAACACGTTTTAAGGGGAAGCGAGTAAATAAAAAAAGAACATTGAATATTGTGATGTGGATATCCCACCACTGCTAGCTAATATGTGATGTGGATGACCCACCACTGGACTAGTAATCAAGGAGCCTCAATCCTCACTATTGGCAGCAGTGGGGGACGTTCCCTGGGAGGATAACAAGTACACGCACAGTATTTCCAGATGCAGCTCTCTGCAGCAAGTGCAATTTCCCTTAAGAGTACACAGAGACCACAGTCACTCTGCGACTGGTTTCTCCCTCTTTCTCCTGATTCCCAGTAAGACACCCCACTTGCACAGCTATAGAGTTGAGATCTCAGCTAAGTGTCCAAACCAAGGCCTTCAGCACCCTCTCTGTCCAACCAGTGTTTTGTGTCCCTGCCCATGTAGTTGACTCACACACTAGGGAAAGGCTGGCATAGGTTTACTAGCTATGCCTCCTTTTGCCCAGAATATAAGGTAGTTATGACTACCACAGACACTCCTGCTAGCAACCTTACAGCTCTTCCAAGGGTACCCAATAGACTGAGTGAAATTAATATTAATACAAATGGTAGTTTCACCAAAAGCAAGGCTACTAAGAGTGGCCCACACAGTGTCACCAAGTAAATATGCAAGTATTCTCAAAACTTAAATATCTCTACAAAGATCAGCCACAATGAAATGTTTAAATATATTTAATAATAAATAATAAAAGAACAATACATTTCTAAGTATATATTTATAGTGACATCAGAATTCAAAACATAGGAAATATTTAAAATAACATTGATGGACAGGCTCAAACAAATAAAGAAAAACAATATCTAAACTAAGCTTCACTATATTCCTGACTGAATCTAAGAGAATGACTATACCCCAATAACTTACTGATGTGGTGAATGTTTCTTGTTGTTGTCAGGCCCAAGACAGAATACAGAATGCTCTGTCTCACTAAGAGACTTCTCAAAATAATATCTAAAATATTACTTCTGAGATAGCTTGCAGAATGGCATCACTTCTGGTCACAGACACCTAGTTCCCAGGCAAACTCCCATTGCTGAAAGCTGGCAGGATTTAGCACCTGCCTGTAAAAATACACACAAGCGCATTTGCTCAGATCTGTGGCTGGTGCTGGAAGTCATAAAACAATTTCATACCTCCTGGCTTCCAAAGTAGTAATTAGTTCACCCCAAAGACAATACAGAAAGCTACCTAGTACAGACGTGTCTCTGGCCTGCATTGAAACCTTGTGAGATAGCATCTTTATGGCCTAGCCTATAAAGTGATTTCATTTCAGATATTTTTAAAGTTTGCTGGACTAAGGTTAACCTCCAGTTTCCTCTGTTAAAACATATACATTAGTGCATGTACATTTCTGTTGTCTCCAGTAAGGCACACTGTGGATACATTTCAAACACACAGCATTTTACAAATACATTTTCAATGCAAACATCTGTACAAATAAGTTTGATATACACATGACATACAATTCAAATATATTTGTAACACCAGCATCTTCTATGACATACAGTTGTAATACATTTGTAACAAAAGCATATTGTATAAATCAGCTTGATATTCAAAGATGACATATAATTATTTACAAAATTCCAGCGAGCTGTGCTGGCAGTACCTCCTTTCATCACAAATGTAATAAAAAGTTTTCATTTGGCAAATGAGTGCTTACAATAGAGGCAACTGTGTATTCGGTTCTCATGTATCTGTGAAAGCAATTTGATAAGGGGCAATAAAAACAGAATATTTTTTTCTTTCAGTGGCTAGGAGATAATGCTTTCTGAAAGCATTCAAGAGTTTTTCTAATTCGGGAGTGAAATAGAGATAAGACAAAAAAGCACTTATTGGAAGTAGAAGCGCAGTCTGTACCATGTGATTTAACATGGATGACCTTCTGTACAGTCTGTGAGTGAGGCTGCCAGTCTGGGACAATTATTCCTATTAGGAGGGTTAGACTTCAATATTTGAAGATGTACATAGTTTTGTCTGTTAGACTGCGGTGGTGGTGCTGCGGTAGCGTTGTTACCTCACAGCAAGATGTCCTGTTTGATTCTCAGCCAAAGCGTCTTCTGGGTGGAGACATGCGTGAATGGGCGTACCTTCATTGAAGGTTGTACGTCAGGGCTGGCAACTTGGTGTGTAAAAATCTGTTGCCAATCATTAGCAGACCGGAGTTCCGCTGTGGCAACCCCTAACCGGGAAAAGCCGAAAAATACAACAACATAGTTTTGTGTGTTAGTATTAAGTTAATATGTTTTAGGAGTGGTTTTTTTGGAGGGTTTTCACTAAAAAAAGCTTTGCAAGATGTGACATAGGTTCAGTTGGATATGATAAGAAACTGTATGAAAGATCAACCTGCCAAATACTGGTATATTCATACAACACAAAAGCTAAAACTAATTAAAAATAGCTGTTACATATAACATGTGGGAATAATAACTTTTATACATAATGGCACTTTCTGTATTATCTTTAAACGTGAATGGTCTCACAGATATATACAAAAAAGAAAGAGTGAACTATATTTAGAAAAGCAGAGTGCAAATATCAGTGCTACAGGAGACACATTTGGAAAGAACTGAGCATGTGAATTTGATAAGGAAAGGATTTCAAGATAGTTATTCAGCAGAATATCTGGGACAAAGGAAAAGGGAAGTACTTGTATTAATTGCAAGAAATGGTAATATAAGATGAAACAAAAAATATAATGGTAGATGTGTACAACTAAGGGGCTACTGGCAAGGGAGGAGGATTACACTGACATGTATTTATATTCCACCTAAAACTGCTATAACAAAGATTAAGAAAATTCTGAGAAAAATAATGAGTTTTCAGCAGGGAATATTACTTATAGATGGGGACTAGAATTTGATTTGCAGCAGCTTGGATGTATCTGGGGGACCCAGAAGAGAAAATACAACAAAAGAGGGTAGATTTCTGAAGAATTTTTTGAAAATATTTGGCATGGAAGATGTGAATGCAGTAGTAAAATAAAGGGTAATGAAATAAAAATGAGACAGCAGTGGATCCTACCTATCTTTTAAAAAAAGAGGAATTTAAGGAATTGGTAATGGAAATTATTCAGAAATTATTAGGAAAAATATAGCTAGGGAGTTGGATAAAATTAAAATAGAGTTTGAAAATAGGGTGGAACTAAAAGAAAGGTATGATTAAGAAGTAACAAGAATTATTTGGAGGGACTGACAAAGATTAAAGTATTGGGGGAATCTCACATAACAAGAAGAGGAGCACCTGCAGAATGCTAAACAGAAAATAAGGGATTACCTCAATAATATGCATGAGTTTAGAAAGACTGCTGCCAAGCAACTCTTTTTCTGATGATAACTCCAGAGCACAAAAACTATTAGCACAATGATTCAGGCAATAGAAAGTAGAAAGGGTTGTCGCCAAGCTTAGAGAGCCTATAACGAGGAAGATAACCAAAGATCCTGTATTGGTACTAAAAATGTTTTGGAAATTTTATGAAAATCTGTATAAAGCAGAGAAATATGGAAATTATAAAAAGGTACAATTGGAAATGTTTATAGAAGAATTAAATGTGCTAGGGTTAGAAGTTGATGAGACTCAATAACAGTTAGGATAAGAGGAAATTAGATAAATATGGTGATGTATAACCAATGTACAGGAAAGTCCCCAGGAATAGATGGTATTCCTGTGAAAGTTTGGAAGTTAGGTGGGAAAATGATAAAGATCTGGAAGGTTTTGTTTAATAGTATTTTAAAATGAGGAAAAGTTCCAAAATCCTGGAAGAAAGTGGTGGTGGCTGTAATACATAAAGATGGTAAGGATCCATCAGATCCAGCTTCATATAGGCCCATTTCAATTCTAAACCATGATTATGAAGTGTGTATGTCTATAATGGCTAAACGAATGGCAAATTGATGCCAAAATGGATATATATGGATCAATGTGGTATTGTGGAGGGAAGGCTGATATCTGAAAATATTAATAGAATGTTAGCCAGAGGAAAGCAGAATGTAAGAAAATACCACTATTGTTGGTGGGTCTTAATGCATGGAAAACATCCAGCAGAGTAAGCTGGGATTTTATGAGTAGGGCAGTGGAAGCATTTGCATTCCCTGATAAAATTATAATGATGATTAGGAGGATATATAACGGATTGAAGGTGAAAATGAAAGTGGGTGGATCCCTCTCTGATAAGTTCTGTTTGAGTAGAGGAACCAGGCAGGGGTGTCCTCTTTCCACTTTATTTGCATTATATTTAGAACCACTGCCAAAGAAAATAAGGGACTCAGAAACTCAAGGATATAATTGGTGTTGTAATCAAGAAAAACTAGCTTTGTTTGCAAGTGGTATTATTTTTTACCTGATAAAACGAGAAAAGGACATTCCCATGTTATGGAACATTTTGAGACAGGTTCAGGTCTTTTTGGAATACAAAATTAATGAAGATAAAACAAAGGCAATAGCTGTAAACTATGTACGTACACACAAATTAGTTCAGCAATAGCCATATTTATGATGACATGATAAAATGAAGTACTTAGTAGTATGAATTAAAAAGGATTCTGTTATGTCAGCTAAGGATATGTGGGAAGAGAGTAAACAAAAGATAATGCAAAACTAAGAAATTGAGAGCTCTGTTTTATGGATATAGATAGCAAGATACAAGCAGTCAAAAGGTTTTTAGTCCCTTTAGTCTTGTAGACAGGTCAGGCATATTAAAAGAAAACAGAGGAGTGGCTAACAATAAAGTGTTGAAGGATTTTATCTGGGATGGGAAGACAGCAAGAGTCAAGTGGGATAAGCTGATCCGTCGAATAGAACAAGGTAGTTTGGTATTGCCTGATTTGAAGGGGTATTTCAGAGCTACACAGTTAAGGCTCCTATTCATAGCACAAGCAGAAAGCTGTAATTCAAAGTGGAAAGGGATGATGACGAAACAGGGGGGGGACCCTCAAATAAAAAGTAGAGACTGGGATTTTGGATACAGATCCTTAAGGAGAATAACAATAAATACATAATATTATATTCATAAAGTAGCAGACAGTTTTCTATGAAATAAGCCAAGACAGCAATGGAGAAAAGAAATTCTGCTGATAGGGATAACTGCAATTAGGGATACAGACAATAGACAAGAGGGGGCTGAAATTTACTGGAGAAAATGGGCAAAGGTAATAGAATGGGAAGAGGCCAAGAATTTATTTGGACTGCAGTCTTGAGATTGCCTTCCCTATCAAAGATTGATATACGATTATAAGCAAAGAGAAAGAAATAGTGAGATCCTAAACAAAAGACCAGCTCTAACAGAGTTTTTTGTAGAATCTAGAACAGACACTGCTGTTAAAAAATGGATAAATGGTACAGCATATGAAGGAATGCATGATAATCAGAGGAGGTTAGAAAGGATTGGGAAGAGAGATTGGATAAGCAATTCACAAAGAAACAATGGTAAGATATATGTATGTCTCTCAAATATGCAACAAAATCTAGAAGATTTAGGATCTTTGCTTGGAAGTGTTTACATTGGTAGTTTTATACCCCAAGCTGACTTCACAGAATTTTTCCTCAGGTAGATAGCAAATGTTGGGGGTGTGATGGAGAAGAAAAAGGTAATTCGGAAAATATTTGTGGGAGTGTAATGAGTTGGCAGACTTTAAAAATTCTCTGCAGACTACTGTATCAAAAATACTGGATGAGCAAATTGGCATAACTAAGGAAATTATTTTTTGAGCTATGATACACAATCAGAATTGACTAGAGATAGTAAGGTCTTGCTAAGTCTGATTCTGATGGCTGACAAAAAAGCAATTACTAGAAAATGGAAATCAAAGTCTAAGCCAACTGCACTAGAGGTAGTAAATATAGTAACAGAGATAGAAGAATAGGAAATGGGATCTTTAGAAAGGGGTAGTAGCAAGTTATGTAGAAAAATGAGAATTATGGGAACAGTGCATGTGGAATAATGCTTTGGAGGACAATGAGGTTTAAGTGAAAGCAATATTTTAATGAGCTATATAATGTTTGACTGATAATGACTGGATAGAGTATAAATGATGTATAATGTTTGCAACTAAAAAAATGTCAATATGGTTTGTTTTCATTTATATAAATGTATGATCGCCTATGTTATAAGTGATAATTTAATAAAAAAAAATTTTAATGGAAAATTTTGGAACAATTTGTGCAGAAAATGGTTAGGAGAAGGAATGAGGTTTAAGAGAAGGCAGTCATTGAATAATGTATATAATGTTCCCTAGATTATATGATAAATAACAGTATATGTGATGTATAATTCTTGTAAATGTAATCTTGTTAATATGGTTTGATTGTTTTTATAAAAATGTAAGTTTGCCTGTGTTTCAGGTGATAATTCAGTAAAGGTGTTAAAAAAATAAAAATATCGCTGGGGGAGATGAGGGTATTTTGTGATGGCATGAGAGCTGAGGATGAATAAAAAGATGTGGGTCCCAAGAAGGAGTATAGGAGGGAAAGAAAGGAAAAGGAATGGGAGGAATAGATTACAAACATTTGGGTGGCATTGTTCATTAATGTACTGAGCTGGAATGTAAATTGCCTCACTAGTGTGTCTAAAAAACATAAGCCATCCTTGGTTGATATGAAGGAAAGGCATTTAGATAAGCTAAAATGTATGGAATTGGTAAAATGTGGGTACCTAAAAGTATATGAGGTCACCAACAGTCCAGGAAGAGAATGAACTGGTGTACACAGAAGTTAGGTACATAGCACTAAAAGGAGTGTGTGAAATATAATTTGCATTACCATATTGTTCTACATTCCTCCAAGAACAGATGTGAAAACATTGAGAACTATATTGGTTTGAATTATGACCATTTCACCAAGGGATGCTAAAGGTGATAGGGAATTGAAATATTTCAGGAAGAGCAGATATGGAGTATTAGCTAAGAGATTTTAAGATTTGGTCAGTGAAGAGGTTCTTCGGATATTTCTGTAGATGGATGCAAGGTTAGGTCTAAGTATTGGAAATATTTAAGAGATTTTATGAAAAATACACCAGAGGAAGGGATTAAAACTAACAAAGACTAGATAGATTGATATTTGTGAGGAATTCCACTAATAAGAATAACTAAAGAACAGACAAGAAAGGCAATTACTCCAGTAACATGGAAGAAGTAGTAGAGGCAGAGGAGAACTTGCCAGGAAAATATGGGATTCCAGTTAAGTACTAGAAGTGTAAAGTGCCAGTGTTAATTGAAACATTGGACATATTTTTAAATTGAGTGTTGAGAAACAAAGTGTTACCAGGTCCATGGCAAGAAGCCCTCATGACAGTCAGCTTTTTTTACCAGCATTGATACATATGGATGAGTGACATATGTGGTGGGGAGTTGACAAGCGCACGATAATATTTTGTTTCACAGACTTTCTGTGCGCAACAAAATAAACAAAAAACAGCAGATGCTACAACAGTAATTTAATAAATAAATCGGTCACACGCTTTCACTTTAAAAATGCTCTCGCAAGAAATTTTAAAAAGCCATACACAAGCCAAGCATTTAAATCCATAATATGTCACATGACTAATGCCAGTCTTTTTTCTTTAATACAGGTTTTAAAAGGCAAACATTTAAACATGGATAGCATAATACATTCATACTGGTTATCCATTCATATTCCTTTACTTCTGTGGTATTAATTATATCTTTTCTCAAGCTAGAGTGTTTAACTTGCAAAACAGAAAATTTAAATGAGTGCTCACTGTCACACTTTGTCCAGTTTACTTAACATCACATTATAACACTGACTTGTGTTAGGTTTGTTCAGATGTGCAAAGCCACTAAATTATGCAGACTTAAGGCTTTAAGTCAGTATGTCAGAGAGATGAAGTTACAGAAGTTGCGGAAAATATTCTAGTTCTAGAAAAAAGAGAAGGTATGTCTTCTTATTTCTCTTGAGTCTGAAATGAAAGAGAAAAAAAGAAAGAACTGAAAATATCCATTGTTAAATAGAAAAAGGGGAGAAAAATCAACCAAAAATCTGTTGTTGATAAAGTGGCAAAAAAGAAACTTGAAATGTTTTTCATCTGGTACCCTGTTGTAGTCACAACTCCAGGGACTCTGCCACAGAATTTGGTCTTGCACATTTCCTCTTGGCTTGAGTGATGTCAGCTTACCTCAAACATCTTTGTGTACTTGGTGTAAAGGTAATGGCCAATCATGCTATGTTCATTTATTTCTTGCAACGTTCGTTGAATATACAGTGTTCTATTCAGTATAGAAAATGAGTTTAAGTTCATCAGAATGGGCTTTGACCATACCTCTCAACCTGGACACATCAAAAATCTGGACAAGGCCCATGAAAAATATGTACAAATCTATACACTGATTAACATAAATTTGGATACATAATTATGTAACCCCGCCCACTCCATTGGAATTGTGGGATACCAACTTTCAAACGCAAACTGAAGAACAGACTACCAAAATATGGCAGCACAGTCCCCCTGCAGCCATTCCAATGTCCCATTACCTGGCTATTTCAACCCATTTAACATATGTGTGCATGCATATTGCTTTACTTCTACAATGATTTGGATTTTATTTTTACATTTTATAGCACAATGCACAAACACTAGTAGATATCTTGTAAACAAAGCAATACTGCCTCACAATGAAAATTGACTTGGCATTAAAACTTCTCTGCCCTTGAAACTCACATTCATTCATTGAAACAGCATTGAAACCAACACAACATCCAAAGAAAATGCATCTGGCCAGTGGTGAATAAAGATTACCTTTGGGCTGTTTTCAAATCATAGGCCCCTTTCACACAAAACAAGTAACATAGGTGCGTTCTTTGATACACCTTCCTGACTTTATTAAATTATATTCCTTGTATAATAAAGCACACTTGTTAGAATTAAGTTACCTGACTTTATTAAATGTTATTCCTTGTATAATACAGCACACTTGTTAGACTTAAGTTAGAGCACATTTTAAATTTATTGCTTGAACATTTTTCCAGTAGGCAATGAAACAAAATGCATGAACCAATATTGACAAAACTGCCCAATTCAGAAGACATTTCCATCATAAAAGTCTACGTCCACAAACACACAATCGCATTTTAAATTTATTGTTTGAACATTTTTCCAGTAGATAATGAAACAAAATGCATAAACCAATAATGACAAAACTGCCCAATTCAGAAAATTTACATAATAAAAGTCTACTTACACACACACATTATATATATATATATATATATATATATATATATATATATATTTAATGACAGTAGTAGTTTCACTTTCAGTTTTTTTTTTTTTGGGGGGGGGGGGGGCAAAAGGCCAAAAACTAGGGACACATTTTAAACATTGCTTGTATAATTTTGGAAAGTTGCTAGAATAAAATGTGTTACCACCATGCATTTCACTGCCAAGTCTTGAACCGAGGACCCTGTGCACTGCAGTCAGAGCAACATACCACTATGCCAAATCAGCAGTTTCCTGAAAGACAGGAAGAATGAAGCTTAATTGGCTATCATTTAGTGAATTCAGTTCTCACTTTTCACTAACTCTCAACCTCTTAGCACAAAAAACCTGGACAAAGCCAATAATGGGGAAATACAGAATTCACTTCTCATGGGGAATACAGCCCCAAAATAGGGACAAGTGTCAAATACTGATCTTATAAAATTGCTAGAATAAAAGGTTTTGTGTTACCATTTATTTTCTGAAGAGGGTCAGCGAGGTGCTCTGCTTGACATGTGTGGGAAGTCTATTCCATAGCATGGGCAGTCTCTGGGTTATGAACCTGTCCCTCCAGTATGTTCTGTTGATTGTGGCAATGAGGTTGAGGTCTCTGGAGCATGTGGTGCGGAGGGATTGGGATTTCTTTAGATGTAGCATTTCTAACAGAACTGAGTCAGACATGGCTTTGTAAGTCAAGCAGAGATTGCCTCTAAGTAGGCGATATGAGACAGAGAATAGTTGGAGTTTTTTGAGTCTGTCCATATGGGACAAGTGTTTAAGGCCTAGGATCCTCTTTGTGAGGTACTTTTGTGGCCGCTCCAGTTGTTGCAGGTGTCTAGTGAGGTACATACCAAATGGGGCATTGTACTCGACTGGCTAAATGAGGGGAGAGGGAGAGAATGACCTCCTTCTTCCTGGATGCAAAACTCTTAGAAATGAGATGTGCCACATAGAAGGACTTTCTGACCATAGTGGCAATGTGGTGATCACAAGAGAGGTTGCTGTCAACCTGTGTTCCCAGATCTCTTATAACGCCTTCTGTGTTTAGTGTACTACCATCAATGTGGTAATTCAGTGGAACCAGGTTTTTCCCAAATGGGATGATGACACATTTTTTGACACTGAGCTTAAGGCCATGGTTCTGACACCAGTTGTTGGTCTCAGTGAGGCCATTCTACAATATGTCAGCATCACTTGGGGAGTTAATAATAGCTCCCAACTTGCAATTGGCTGTGAACTCTGTCAGCCAGAGTCCCTTCGTGTTGGCCTGGACTTCAGAAAAGTAGATACCAAACAGGAGAGGACCCAGGACTGAACCCTCTGGGACTCCACTTGTGACTAGTGAGCAGTCTGACTTGGAGTCAGCTACTTTCACACTGTGAGTTCTATCTGTGAGCCAGTATGCAACCCACCTAGTGATATAGGGGTTGATGCCTAGCTTGGTGAGCTTTTCTGTTATTCCTGAGTGGGGAATGGTATCAAAGGCCTTGGCCAGATCAAGGCATACTGTATGAACCATCTTGCATTCATCAACAGCTCTGGTGACTGACTCAAAGAAGTCGACCAACTTGAGCAGGCATGATCTACCCTTCACAAAGCCAAACTGTGTGGGATCCAGAGTTTGGAGATTCCCTATATCCTTGTTTATTAGGTCCATGATGATGTGTTCCATAGCTTTGCATATCAGACTCGTCAGGCTAATGGGGCGATAGTTCCCATAGTCTGTAGTTGCTCCTCCTTTGTGGAGATGGATGACTGTAGCAGTGCACCATTTGGTAAGGACAAAGCCTGAGGTGAGGCTGTGATTGAACAGGACACACAGGTGAGGTGCCAGTTCACTCTGTAGTTCATGTAGAACACAGCCAGGGATATTGTCAAGTCCCATAGAAGCTGTATTCTTGGCCTTGGACAGTGCTGTTTTAACCTGTGCAGCAATAATACTGGGTGCCTGACAACCTACTGGTATTGTGATTGGTCCTGGGGGGGGGGGGGGGTTAAAGTTGGGACTGAATCTGTCTGCCAGTATATTGGCAATATCTGTTGGCTCTGTATAGGAGGTACCATTGTGCAGTAGCTCAGAGCAAATCTAGGTATTGCCGTGGAGATTCTTTACATGACTGTAGAAGGCCTTGTGGTTGTTTTTACTATCTGCTACAATTCTGGCCCACAAGTTTCCAGGTATTCCAGATTCCTTCCTTCAGTAATAAATCAATGATGTCCCTTTAACTGGGATAGTTTGTAATTTTTGTATTGCCTGTAATTTTTGTGGCTGAGGAGCAAATCTGCCCTCTTCCTTTATTTAGACCATTTCCGTTTTCCTTGATTTGTTAAAAAGCACTTGGAGGATGTTATCTCTTCTCTGTTAGTTCTCTGAGAATTCTAGAGTGTATCCCGGTAGCACTAAATGCCTTCTGTACCTTTAGATTTTGGGAGTTCCCTCTGGACACTTTCTTCTCTTTATAAGCTGTGATTAGCTACCTTATCCTGGAAAATTTTATTGGCTAGATTTGGCAAATCTGTCCTTTTTTCATGAACACTGGGTAGGAGTATTAATCTGTTTTTTCACTCCTTTTCCACATACCTTCTATTTTATTTAGCTTCATTATCCTTCCCTTTTACACATATAGTGACAACTGCCTTTGTCCAAATACGCTAGGGGACACTAAATTTGGTTGTATAAATGAGAGTTTGGATAATGAGAGGGCAACACTTCTGTACAATGCTATATGATAGCTAATACTGTTATCACTTAGGATACTGGCAAGGAACATGCAGAGACAGGCAGCATTGCCCATAGTGTTTGATTTTTATGTTATTAGGATCACTGCTATGATAAAACACAATAAAATTATGTCTGGTATGATCACTCATTTTGAAGTAGGAATGCAGTGATTAAGATGCCCGCTGCTTTAACCTGGCAGTGTGTGTGTACTGGTTAATAATGACATTACACATTCTTTGACTCTCTTTCATTTGTGCAGATTAACAAGCTGAGCAATATAGCAAGTACACCAGTTGTCACTGCAGACACTGCAAGTGTTAATTGTATTTGTACATTTCTGCACTGAAACACCAGATCAGAATTAAGACACTTGCTGCTTTATCCTGAGGGGGGTAATTGGGTGCTAATTAATAATGATTCCATATATTCTATGAACTTCTTTCATTTTTATTTGCTCAGATTTACAAGCTAAGGACCATAGCAAGTAAACCGGTAAAGATTGTCTAAAAGTAAGCAAAGAATATGTGAAAGGATCAAGAAAGGTTATTGGAGATGTACAGGAAGAAACATCACTCACAGGACATATGATGTTATTATTCATCTGTATATACAGTTTCTAAACCTGCATCTACATTATTATGTGTATGTCTACAGACCTAAACTCTGTATAAATAGGATTACAGCAGTTCTGAGGATTACAACAAAACTGGTGCACAATATGCATGTGTCAGAAGGCATATAAAGAGAAGAGGTTAGCATATAGTGTCTTTGAGAAAAGAAGATGGACCGATGACATGATAGAAAATGTACATTAAGGGGATTCCCAAAGGTCAGGTGGGTACTCTTTTTCCAAAAGAGAAATTAAGAAATTTAGTAGAAAAAGAACAGTTCATGATTTCAGACTGGAGGGTGGACAGCTCAGATTATTGTAGCTTTGAAAAGGTGAGACATGATAGGAACAACCTTCCTGAAGAGGTGTGGGAGAGTCATATGTGATGGTATACACTGATGCATGTGACATAAGGAAAGTCTCTATGCGGTTTACTTTCTCCGGGCCTTTTGGGTTTCTAGTACCATGATGCGAATGAGGCCCATTCCTAATCTGTTATGTTAGCCAGAAATGCTATTCACAGCACGTGCAACGTGCTCAGAATTGACTCCTGTAATTCATGTGGAGTTATATGTATGGGTAGCATATCTAAAATTGATTGTATTCTTTATTATGAAACCCATTGCTCCTGCTACTATTGGAACTGTCTGGGTATCCTTCCTCCACATTACCCTTGTTTCTGCCTGCAAATCCTGGTATTGTATGACTTAGTGTCTCTCTCTACCTAAGACACTGTAATCACTGGGTGTAGCAATTTCAACGATCAGTGCTTCTTTTGTCTTCTTTTCATGGACTACTATATTGACTTCATCATGCTCTTTAATGCTGTGTAACTCCTCATCTTCTTAAGAATTGTAATATCTGCACAATTGCCAGTGCAACAGTCTTTCCTCATTATAATGCCTTTCAGCATATTGGCTCTTTCCCATTAGTGTATCATACACAGCAACAAGTTGTGTGACTGTTTCCAGTTCTGATTTGCAAAACCAGGGTTGTCTGTTTTTCAAACATGTTCAATGGACTTTGTAAACTGTGTATGTATCCACCATCCTGGGCCACCAATATTAACCTTTCATCTTTTGGTTTAAATTCACCTCTCCTTAACCATTCCTGTGTCAGATTCTGATAAACATGATGTTCCATCATGCTGTCACATAACCTGTGTTAGACTTTCTACACTAAATCTTTCACTTCACAGGTATTCCATGACTTCAGCTTTTATTTGTTTAACTTTTACTATACTAATCCTCTGTTCTACATTCCCCCTTTGTGATCTTATGTTTTGAATTTTGAAATTTTCCAAATCTCTAGATTTTGTTCTTTATATTTTTTTACTTCCTCTGTCTCTTCTTTGTCTAAACAGGCCAAAGTTTCTTGGTTTATATAATGTTTTTCACAGATCTGTTGTATTAATGAACACAAATTTGCATTTGATGCTTTTGACAGTTTTTTCTTGTACAAGTATTTTTTTCTTTCCTCTAATTCCTGTCTCAGTCTTTCTGAATATCTTCTTTCTGGAAATTCTGGGCTTCTTGCATAATAGTAACAATAAATCATTTATTCCTTATCCTCAGTAGTCCACGCTATCATCTTTATGGCTGTTTTCTGGCTTGTCAATTTTTGTAGGTTTTGTGGACTATTCCTTCCTTCTACAACAAGGGGGTCATCCTCCCCATGAATCTGGCTTGACCTCATTGTAGGAATGTTTCTGTGTCTTGAGGATTCTACACTGCCATTTCTTCCAGTCCTGGTGCCAGTGAGCATACCAGGATTGGGCACTTTTTTATCCTGGGACTTGTGTACCCAGCTGTCTTTTTTTTTATTTTTTAACCCACCTCTCTCCATGATCCTGGGACTTGTGTACCCAGCTGTCTTTTTTTTTATTTTTTAACCCACCTCTCTCCATGATATAATCTACATAAAATACACTCTATATATCAGTGTTGTCTTGGTGAGATTTTGTAAAAACTGTCTCTACCACATGAAGGTACTCACCAAGTCTTGAGGATGAATTAATTTCCAACAAAACTACTCTCTTTTTCTTGCTGATTTTATCATCTCCCCATTTGGACTCCTTTCTCCATTTGGACCTTTCTCTCTGTTCGGACTGTGCTTTTATGAAGTGAAGGATAGGAAGACAAAGTGTAAATTAAGTAGAACCTCCAAGATCCTGTGTTGTTGAGGGACAAAGCCTGGACTATGACCCAGAACCCTTGAGTTTAGTTAATGGCTCTGGTGCCTGGTGGAGCTGTCAGGGTGAGTGAGAAATAAAAGGACAGCTTGCTTATCTGTCTCAGAGGGGAAGGGGTGGGACTGCACAGTAATAGAGGCACATGCATGATTTTCTAAGAATAATCACACTTTTTGTCATTTCTGACCATTGTACCCACATTGCATTATTTTAAACACTGTCTCTCTTCCTAGAGCAAAACCATCTCTTTTTACCATCAGTTTTACTTAATTTGATTATGCTTTTGTGGCTCGTGTTCCTTGGGCCACGCTGGGCGTCCTATGCGCCATGTGGGGGCTGGGGGCTTTTGCATGTTGGCTGGATGTACTCGGAGCGGGAGGAGTGAACCCATGTGTGGAATGCTGCAATGCGGAAGAGAAGGACATCTGTGGTTATGGTAAGATTTTACACAACTTTTCTTTCCTAGCCTTAAGCAGCATTCTACCGTCACCCAGAATGATGCCTCAATACAAACAGAAAATGATTGAATTTAACAATTAGCTTAGTTTCTGGTGTCATTCCAAGGGGATCCAGTACCTGACAGCCTGGGAAAACATGATTTACAAACCACGATTCTTTGCCAGAGATGACCTGCATCTGTCTCCCATGGGCTTTAGGCTCCTGCCTCCCCCATAGTGCCTTTTTAGGCAATACCATGAGGTCAAAACTAGCAACATGAAAATTTCATCAAAATGCAAATTAAAGGTCATGCTGCTAAACACTAGGAGTCTAAACATGAAGCTGCACTCATTGTAAGCATTCTTAACCCTGTAAGATGCTGATGTTTGTGCAGTCACAGAAACCTGGTTCAAAGCTGTGGAGAGCACCCCAGCCATACCAGGTTACTCATCCTATCATACATTCATATTCCCAAATCATGGTCAGCAAAGCAAAAGGAGGTGAAGCTGCAATATATATATATATATATATATATATATATATATATATATATATATATATATATATATATATATATATATATGTGTGTGTGTGTGTATATATATATATATATATATATATAAGGCTTACAGGCTTCCATTCTGGTCAAACAGTATGACGTACAGGAGACACTCCAGGTGCAGTTAACCGTTAATAGGACCCCTATTCAAATCATAGCTAGCTACAGGCCCCCCAACTTTGGCTCAAGATGCCCACTCTACCTATCTAGACCTCTTTGAATCTATCAAGATTCAGCCCTTTACCCTGATCCTGGGTGACTTTTAACTATCCAACCATAGATTGGAAGATCCACTCATGCCAAAAAACAAATGCCCAGAGAGTCCTTGATTTCGTCAGTGCTAACACCTTGGACCAGCTGGTCGACACCCCCACAAGTGGTGAAAATATCTTGGACTTGGTCTATTAACCAACATGAATAACCACTACAGCATCACTACAGTGTCATCCTCCCACAAAGTGGTCACGTTCGAAGTCACCCCCCCCTCAGCTAGGGTCAAACAAAAAAAAACCTCCTCCAAAGCTGATTACAACCTCCTGAGGGAAGATTTAAACAGCTTCACAGCCCCCTCCCCCTCCATAGGAACTGGCAGAAATGTCCAAACCTACAACAAAGTTCTATTTGAGCATTTAAATAGTTGTATGGAATCAGGAATACCCAACAGGACAAAGTCAACCTCCTCCTCAAGGAAGAGTAATCCTGTCCAGTGGGCATCTGCAATAAATAAACTCTGTATTAAAAGGGAAAAAAATTGCTGTCCAGGACCAAGAAGGAGCGGGTGCCTAATTGGAAGCAATCTCTCTTTAGCCCAAACAAGCAAATAAGAGCACTAGTGAAATCCTCCATGGCAAACTTCGAGTCTAAACTGGCCACATCTGCTAAAGACAGTCACAAGGCTTTCTTCACACATGTCCGCAGTCTCAAGGGAAGCACCCAGATCTGCTCAGAAATGGTGGTCAAGGACAC
The DNA here is from genome assembly GCF_019279795.1 of Protopterus annectens. NCBI lineage: Eukaryota > Metazoa > Chordata > Ceratodontiformes > Protopteridae > Protopterus > Protopterus annectens. Next base: position 727,199,485 of record NC_056747.1, read on the forward strand.
CACCTACATGAATGCCATAGATATATATCCTACCTCCTGGCAGATAGGTTCAGTGAAAACTTCACCCCTCTGTTCTCCCATCAGTAAATCAGGACATCCCCAGCACCTGCCCCCCTCCTCTTTATCTCTAGGGAGTTAGTCATCTTTGCCATCTCGAAGGCAAAAAATACAGCCTCCATGGGACCCGATAACATCCCAGGCTGCATCCTATATGAACTAAGGCAGGATCTTACAGCATCATTTGGGACCATATTCAACCAAAGCCTGAGTACCGGCTTCATTCCAGCCAAGTGGAGGACAGCCACTGTCATCCCTTTGCACAAAGGTGGAGCATCCAACGATCCAAGAAATTATAGACCCATCAGCCTAACTAGCCTAATCTGCAAAGCCGTAGAGCGGATTATCATGAACTTCATTAACAAGGACATTGGCCGCCTCCAAACACTCAATCCCACACAGTTTGGTGTCATCAAGGGGAGGTCATACCTATTAAATTTAGTCTACTTCGAGACAGTCACCAAAGCCATGGATGAGGGGAAGACTGTGCACACCACCTACCCTGACCTGGCCAAAATCTTTGATAATATTCCACACTCAGATATAATAGATACACTTCCTCATCTAGGTATCAGTTCATATGTTACCAGATGGGTAGCAAACTGGCTCACTGATAGAACCCACCTAGTCAAATTAGGGGAAGCCACTTCGAGCAGTCAACCTGTAATGAGCCGTGTACCACAGTGATCGGTCTTGGGGCCTTTGTTGTTTGGGATATACTTTTTCTGAGGTGCAGGCCAAAACCAGTGGGCTATGGCTGACCAAGTTTGCAGATGACTGCAACTCGGAGCTGTCATTAATTCTCCTAGTGATGTGGACATCCTCCAAGAGGGTCTCACCTAAACAAATGATTGGTGCCAGAAACATGGCTTCAAACTGAATTTCAAAGAATGTATCATCATCCCCTTTGGGGAGAGTGACGTCTCCACAAATTATCACATTAATAACAAGGTTCTAAGCATACAATCAGTTGTGAGGGACTTGGGCATCCAGGTTGATATCAAACTGACTTTTGACCACCATAGTGCATCCATTGTATGGAAAGCTTTCTACATGGCCCACCTCATTAGTAAGGGTATCTCATTCAGGGATGAGGTAGTCATAACATCCCTGTATTCTTCCTTATAAGACCCATTTTTGAGTACAGTGCCTCTTTCGGCATGTACCTCACAAAGCACATGCAGCAGCTGGAGAGACCACAGTGGTTCCTCACCAGGAGAATCTAGGGCATCAAACATCTACCCTACACAGACAGGCTAAAGGCCCTGTCCTTCTACTCAGTATCTTACAGACTCCTCAGAGGTGACCTCTGTCCGGCATACAAAGCAATCTCAGACCCTGCCTTGATGGGACTGCAGCATATCCAAAAGTCAAGCTCCCTCAAGTAACCTGAGCGTGACCTCAACCTGGTCTGTGGCATCAGTAGGACTTGTTGGCGGGACAGATTTCTCCCAGAGACTCCCCTTTCTGTGGAATAGACTCCCACTCCATGTCAAGCAGAGTTACGTCATTAACCATTTTTAAGTGCACTCTAGATAACTAGATTGGCAACAGAAAATACTCCCCTGGGATTCCACCCGTGTCCCTGCTGGACTGGGGCATCGGGTGCTGACTTGTCAGAACATGGGCTAAATTATTGACTAGGCTTGTAAGGGTCAATAGCCTAGTAACTTCCTATGACCATATGATCCTATGTGTAGCTTTTAACTCTTACATGAGCAACCTGTGATTTTCAGTTATGTATTATATGCATTCTGTTACTGTGACACACTTACATTTCCACACAGGGTTTTTGTTATTGCATAGTACTATTTTATATTTAGTCCTCCCAAGCTTTCCTGGGTTGCATCTGAAAATGTGTGGTACTTACCTGTTTACCTATAATGTTTATCAATAAAACATTTGCATTTGAGACTTGTCTCTAACTCAGAGCAATCTGAAATTGATCTGTATGCTAAGAACCGTAGCCTCACAGTGAGCCTTGCTACTGCTGCAAACCTTCCCATTAAGTGCCTCGGTATAATTCTGAACATGACTGCTCTTTTATTTATTTAGCAGTGGGATGAACACAAGGCAAATAAGTGACTTTTTGCTCTGAAGAGAGACCTCAGACTATACTGTACTGTTTTATTCTCACTAGGAGCTTTTAGAACTTAATATGAGTTGTAGACTGTATAGAAATAGAAATAAATCCGCTCATACTAGTCATCTCTTCAGGCTGTACTGTGACACAAGTAATATCATAAATTCATATTGAACTTAATGCAATGAAAACTTGCATTGAAACTAGATCACTGTCTTTTAATCTGAATAAGAAAGGTGCCTTATCATAGACGATCCAAAATTTCACCTGTTGTTAAGTGAACCTCATTTCCAAGAGGTGGCACGGTATCCCTGACAAGATAACTCAGTAATACAATCACTTTGCAAATTCCCAGCATGAGTGGGTGCAGCGGGGAATGTGCCATGTAAACTAGAGTGTACAATTTAAGATTTGAGGGAACAGCATTATGCCAAACTCAGGGACACTACTATTCATCTTCAAGTATATTACTGAAATAAAAGGGCACACGTGAGCAAGTAAAGATGCCAAATACATAACAAAATGAAAAATAGTTGGCATAGTTCTAATTATCAGAGGCCCCTAGACAGTATGAGTATTCTAGTGTTGGTGCATAGAATGCAGATATATGTATGTGTGTGTTTGTGTACACATATCTGTGCGCACTCATTCTTATTCATAGAACAAAGGACAGTGTTGTTGAAGTATAACACCTTAGTGTTTGGTGTGCAAATCAAAAATTTTTGCCTGCATGTTTGAATGTGACTTGTCACAGTTGTGCATTATAACCAAATACCAGGAAGTGAGACTAAAATGGGGGAAGGGGACATGAGTCTGGAAGTCAGCTTACAAGTTCAAAAATCCTAACTGCACCTTTATCAACACTGATGACATTGAACAAGTATTGGCTTTAAAAGAGCAATCGGAAATGGTGCTGGGTGAAAAAAGGGGAATCCCAGAACTTGGGATGTTCATCGTGTTTCACCATTGCAGTCATTACACTTGGGTTATCCTGCTGGCAGGCTACCCGCAGTTGGCCAGAATTCCAAAGTCCTGGTCTGGCATTGGTTGCTGTCGCCTCTTCCCTGATGTCAATGTGCCAGGGGTATAAAAGATGCAGCCAACGCCATTTTCTTCAGTCTTTCTTGCCGCGCAGTGCCCAAAGCAAAAGCAGTTCGCAAGTGCCGGTCGGCCGACTCCTGAGATTTTCGAAATGGAATTTCAGATCTGAAGTCTTCTATAAAGCTAAGTACCCCGTTGGGGAAACTTTTTTCTTGCTCCAGACTGATGTCAGAAAAAGTTAACAATTGTATTTCTTGTGGGAAGCAAATACCTCATAAGGATTTTCATTCTTACTGTATTCCTTGCCTAGGCCCTGACCATGACGTTGCTAGTTGTCACTTTTGTGCTAGATTTAACCAACGCACTATTAAGCGTCGGTACAATTTTGCTTTTCATTACTTTGGCCGAAGGTTTAACTATATAATGCCGTCGGAAGAACCGACGACCGGAATTCATAAAAAGCACAAGGAAAAAGAAAAGGACAGGCATCCGAGGTCCAAAACCGATGACGAAGCCTCTTCTAGGCCAGTCGCCGGTTCTCAGTGAGGCACTTTTGCAGCCCCTGACACCCGCTACCTCAGAGCCACAGGCCAGCTCCGACTCCCACATGGAGACAGCTAGGCCTCTAGATTCTCAAGGTATTGGGCCTTCGGAAATTAATCCCTCAGATGGGTCCGGAGCCGCTGAGCAGGCATTGGCTTCTGAGGGTGTTTTCAGACCTACACAACTTTATATCAAATCAACTTCAGCATCCAAGACAAAGACTAAAACAGTTTTAAAGACAAAAACACAAGTACAGCATTCTCCAGGACAGATGTCCATGCCTAAGAAACAGATGCTGAAAATGGCCGAAGACCTAATTACTTTGATCAGGGGTTTCCATCCCCCTCCTGATAAGAGGCCTAGGCAAGGTACTGAATATGATTCCTCTAATCAGGTTTCCATTTCCTCTGACTCCTCTTCAGAACAGGGATACTTTATTCCTCCCTATGAGGATTCTGTTGCTGAAGAATCTATTCCTTCAGCTTCTCCTCCTGAGGATTACTCATTTGGGGAAACCCTGCATACCATAAGGGAGCATTTCCACTGGGAGAGCCAAGATTACTCAGATTCTAAGAAAAGGCTCAGAGACTTTCTTCTACTACCTCAGCACAGACCTCTTGCTATTCCACCTGTTCTAGACATTGTAGATGATGTATTTTCAGACTCTTTACCTCCTGCACCTGTTAAATCAGACAGATACTACAGGGTTCCATATTCTCATAAATTTTTATATAAAAACCCTGCTGCTGACCCAGAAACTATATCTCAGGGTCCCAAAGGGGTCAAGGCCTCTACTGCAAAAAACCCTGTCCCCTCAGATAGGGATTCAAGGGCACTGGACAGATGGGGGAAAAAAGTTTACACTTCTGCTACCTTGGCTGTAAGGGCTTTAAATTGTAAGTTTCCTATGCTTAAATATCAGCAATACTTAATGTCTCTGTTAAAACAGAAAATGTTGACAAATTCTGAATGTTCTGAGAACAAGGAATTGCAGGATTTATTGCATGCAGCAGAACAAGTGGGAAAACATACTTTGCAATGTGGTTAGGATTCACTGGAGGCCTCTTGCAGGGCCGCTGTAACAGGTTCTGTTATTAGAAGGCATGCTTGGTTAAAGGAACAGACTCTGCCTGATCATGTTAAGGAAAATTATTGGATGCTCCATTACAGCATGATACTTTGTTTGGTGTTAAGGCAGAAGAGGTGTTGAAGAAAATGGCGGATAAAGCTAAATCTATGCAGACAGTGAAGGATGTCTTACAGGTACAGCCACCCAGATTTAGCAGGAACTGGCCTTCTAAGAATTGGTCCTTTCCCGTGTCAGACAGGCCACAAAGAGGCAGATACAGACGCCCTATAGTCAGACAACAGCCCCAGGGCTCATACAGGCCCAAACAATAGGGTGCTTCTACCCCCAAAAGCGGAGAAGACAAATCACAGCCATATAGGAAACAGTCCCATTGACTTCCCTCTACCAATGCCAAGCACTTATCTCTTGGCAGCACCCTTAGGGGGAAAGCTTGCACTTTTTTCACAAAATTGGCACACGATCACCCAGGACAAATGGGTCCTAAATATAGTCTCTCAGGGCTACATATTCCACTTTCACACCGTTCCAAAGGAAAAAGGTATGCCAGACCTGCCACACAATCAATGGGCATAGGCACAAAAACAAGTTTCATCTCTCATGGACATGAGGACCATTCATCCAGTGCCACAACAAGAGCAGGGACAAGGATTTTACTCAAGACTTTTCTTAGTACCAAGAAAGGACAAAGCATGGAGACCAATTTTGGACCTGTCTATTCTAAATACTTTTCTGGACGTTCCGAAATTCAAAATGTTGACTCTACAACAGCTTCTGCCCATGCTGGGCAAGAAGGCTTGGCTTGTAACTTTGGACCTCAAAGGAGGCATACCTGCATGTCCCAATCAGACAATCTTGCAGAAGATACCTCAGATTCATAGCTGGCTCAATGCACTACCAATTCTCTGCACTGCCCTTTGGCTTATCTACTGCGCCCAGGGTTTTCACAAAATGCCTGGCACCAGTAATTGCATTTACAGACAAAGAGGAATTCAAATATATCCCTACCTGGACGACTGCCTTATTCAAGCAGAGACCAAAGACATTCTACTAAAGCATCTGGCGTTTGTAAAAAGATTACTAATTTGCCTAGGGTACACAGTAAACGAAAAGAAATCAAAACTAGTACCCTCTCAAGAAATAATATTCCTGGGTGCAAGCTTAAATACAACTGCCCAGATGGCTTATCTCACGCCAGACAAACAAAGGCAACTGACTTCTTACTTCAAAAGCATGGCAACAAAGACCCAGTTATATGCAAGAAAAATTCTGCAGGCTCTGGGCTACATGGCCTCCTGCATTCTGCTAATTCCATATGCAAGACTGCATATGAGGAAACTACAATGGTATCTAAAAAGTGTTTGGACTCAACATTGCCACAACCTGGAATCATTAATTTCACTCATTCCCTGCCTGCAACAGGAGTTTCGATGGTGGGCACAGGCCTGTCACCAGAACAAGGGACAGCCATTCACTTTTCCCACAGCCAGGCAAACACTAACAACAGATGCTTCAGATTATGCCTGGGGGGCCCACATGGCAGGAAAGTGTATTCAGGGCACATGGCCCCCAAGCCAAAGGCATCTTCACATCAATCAAAAAGAGATGCTAGCTGTACAAAATGCCCTGACAGCCTTCAAGGACCTACTTCATCCAGGACAGCTGCTGATAAAGACGGACAACACCACAGTTATGTGGTACATAAATAAGCAGGGGGGCACACATTCCTACCCCCTCTGCAGACAAGCCATGATTTTGTGGAACACAGCATTGACCTACCAAGTATACCTGCAAGCACAATTCCTGCCAGGAAAAACAAATGCTCTGGTAGACGAACTAAGCAGAAACCTCATGGATCCTCACGAGTGGAAACTAGATCCACAAATCTTCAGCATGATAACAAGGAAATGGGGATGCCCAGACATAGATCTTTTTGCCTCCCCTCACAACTGCCAACTTCAGAGATTCTGCACAAGGACTTATCACAAACAAGCATAGAAAGTGGATGCCTTGTCATTCAGCTGGAACAACCTTACAGTATATGCCATTCCTCCACTGCCTCTCCTCCCCAAGGTACTCCTAAAGGTCAGACAAGAGAAGCCACAAATGATACTAATTGCCCCGGATTGGCCACGCCAACACTGGTACCTAATCCTAAGGAGCTTGTCCCAAGGCCCTGCCTGGACATTGCCTCAAATTCCTCATTTACTGACCCAACAAAACAATCAGATCCTGCACAGCCAACTCAGAACCCTAAATCTAGCTGCATGGCGGATAATGTAACCATTCAGAATACACCTCTCTCTAAAGCGGTTATGGATGTTATTTTGGAGGCCAGGAAGCCCAGCACCAGAAAATCTTGTACAGAAAAATGGAAGAGATTCTGTGCTTGGAACCAGGCACAAGGAATTGACACGCTTGTTCCAAATATGCCTCAGATTTTACAATATCTAACTGAGATGCTGGACAAAGGCCTATCCTTCTCATCAATTAAGATCCATGCCTGTGCCATTTCAGCTCATTACAATACAGACCCTCCTATTTTTTATCATCCACTGCTTAGGCGGTTCCTCAGGGGGGGCAAAAATATAAGACCTCCAAGGAGAGCACCAATACCTGCATGAGACCTCAGTTTTGTCTTGGAAAAACTCACACAGCCTCCTTTCGAGCCAGCCAATACAGTTGAGATAAAATTCTTATCATGGAAAACAGCTCTGCTCCTAGCAATAACTTCAGCAAGAAGAGTCTCAGAGTTACAGGCATTAATGGCTGTGGAACCTTTTATTATCTTCCATCCGGGCAGGGTTTCTTTAAGGACAAACCAAACATTTATGCCTAAGGTAGTGTCCAGTATGGCTATTAACCAAACCATTCATTTGCCTACTTTTTTCCCAAACCCACAGAATAAACGGGAGAGACTTCTGCATTCTTTGGACATACAGACAGCTACACTTCTACGTGGACAAAACTAAAGCTTTCAGAAAGACTGAGCATCTTTTAGTGGCATATGCTGCGGGATCACAAGGAAAGGCCATCTCATAGCAGACTATTTCAAAATGAATAGAACACTGCATTCGTTTCTGCTATTCACAACATGGCAAGTCAGTGCCTAAGGGCATTAGACCAAATTCTACCAGGGCAGCAGCCACCTCCGCAGCCTTCCTCAGCGGAGTACCAACCAAGGATATTTTGGAGGCTGCAACTTGGACTTCAGTGCACAATTTTACTAAGCACTACCACTTACCTCTTTACTCTAAATCATCCAGAGCAGGCTTTGCCACTGCAGTTCTGCAGGGCCTTATAGCCACTCCCAATTCTATTTAGTCCCAGACGCCCAACCTCAGCTTTGGGATTCAACCCAAGTGTAATGACTGCAACAGTGAAACACGATGAACATAGTACAGTTATGTACCTACCATAAATGTAGATGTTCGAGTGTATTCACTGTTGCAGTGCAGGTTACCCACCCACCATCCCCCTTTCTTTGCTGGGACTTATCTCTACTTCTCTATCCAATAGTCAATTGATAACAGAAAATAGAATGCTTTACGGCAGTCAGGGTAAGTTGAGCAGGACATCCCCTTGATAATTTTGGTAAGGAAATGTAGTCTCTTTAACTGGATCATATGCCTAGCCAAGTACGTATCAAAGAGGACATTATATTCTATTACTGGTTTGATAATGGGGGGTTAGAGAAGGACAATGACTTCCCTGGATCTAGAAGATATGTCTCTTGTAATTAGTCTGGCTATATGATCGGATATCCTAACAACAAAGGTCACAGTGATGGTCAAAGGATAGTTCATTGTCAGTGAAGGTGCTCAGCACCTTAATGATATAATCAATTTTTAAGAGGGGTGCTGCCTGTGTGGTAGGAACAGGGATGCCCAGGTTTGCCAAAGGACATTATGTAGCATTTTTTGGCATTTAATTCAAGGTCATGGTTCAAGCACCATTGTGTTAAACAACATGCAGCAAAATGGTTTTGATTAGCCACAGTACTACCCAGTAATACTCCTGGCAGCGGTGGTTCTTCATATTGCCACCCTATTCAAAGTCACTAAGAGTCATACATAATGTAGTGTTGTCTAGCTGCAGTAACTTGTATTTTGCAGAAGGCCAGGTTCAGATTGAAGTCCTTGTAGTTAGCAGTTCAGAGCTGGTAGGCAGTACTTTTTTAAATTAATTTCTTACTGGGATAAAACAGACTATTTTTGTAAGGGAACTGAAAAATCTGAAGAAAACGTATGCAAACAGCAGAACACACATGCTTCTCAAAGGCAGTGTCCAAAATTCAGGACTGAACTTCAGACCTTGGAGATATGAGGCAGAAATTTTAACCACATGACCATCATGGTACATTGTAAATTAAGATAAATGGAAAGGAGATAGAACATGTTTTTCTAAACAGAGAGTGAGTGGTGAAGGTTTGGAATGACGTTAATTTTAAATTGAGTAGAATAATGTTTCATCTAGGAACTGAAGATTAATTTCTTTAGTGTCTAAAATCTAAATTTGAGCTACTAAAGACACACAATCTCTGTTGCTGTTTCTTATGTATGTAGGTATAAAAATCTGTCTTCTGTACCAAATGTACTAAAATTTACTGCACACCCTTTCATAAAGTAAGTGGTACAAATATGGGTTGTTGGACACGTTATAGCAGTTCTATGCCACAAGTTCCATACATAGAGGGATATGACCAGGTCTGCAATCATGGCCAACTTGTTATGTGTTTAAGACAGGGATTCCAAGAAATCCACCTAGAGAGCAAAACTCAATAAATGGATCATGGCATCCATGTGGGGACAGATAACAAGGGTTACAATCAGGAAAAACCTGATCATAATTTTTTTGCATTCCATGGAGTGCTGTGATTATGCTCCAGAATTGGAAAAAAAATAAACCTGTGTAGTGCGAGACCGACTGTAACAAAGCTTACACACATCCCTAAGCACTGTTAATGGTCCGGTATCACACAAGGGGCATCTTCACTCTCAGCTGTCTCTGAAGTATGTGCTTCATATTTTCATTCTCTGCAGAAGTTTACTGACATCAGTTTGTAAGCAATTTAGTTAAGTACAAACAGCATTTAAAAACTGCCTCTAACCTTTTCTTCTAATAGTAATTACTTGCTGTCTATGGGACAGCTATCTCCCACATCCCCATATGTTTAGTTTTCTATGTATTTATCAGCATATTATTTTTCTGTGCTCAAAAGGTCAGCTTAGTCAAGTTCTTTTACAGAGCAAGACATGCCCTTTCTTTAAAACAGACTGTAGAACACCTCAGATAAAAATGATCTGAAAGATGCAACATAAACAGGGATGAACAAAAGACAGAACCATATGGGATAACCTCACTGCAATCTGGAATTTCACTAGTTGCTATATGATAATTGCCTTGCCCTATATGTAAGCCTTGCAACTATTCATCATACCAGGATTAAATTAATGCCCACTTGCTCTAATTTATTGATCGGTGTTTTGAGTATGAGCTGTCAAGGCTGAATTTGTGTCTATATAAAATCATATTGCAGCACACTTTTTTTTAATTTATAGCTATTGTTATTTTATTATAGAACGTTGTTACTTTATAGATCTCTTTTCAACATATGCATGCTGATATATGGTTTCAAGTCCCGACCTTTCCAGTTCTGACAGTTGTTTATCCAAAATAAACTTCTCATTTTTTTCCACAACAAGAAAATAAATTTATGGGTTTGTCTTATTCCCCTTTCCCCTAAAGAAGATCTTAATAAGTACGTTTCCATTCTTGGAGATTCTCCGCATACACACTATGTTTAATTTGTCTGTCCAGTTTGTTTATTTCAGTTTTCAAAGATATAATTCAACCTCATTTCAATTTATAGTTTTAATCTCTTGTGGTAGTTAAGTATCTTGTTCTTAAGAGAATGTATTCTCCTGGCGATATGGGCTTAAATCCTGGTGTTAACTTTTGTTTGTTTGAATTCAAACAATTTCTCATTTAGAACTTGTCACATTCCTTCTGCTGTCATTCCACCAAATGCATCACTCAAGTTAGTTTTATGTAGTGATTGTTTTGCTTCCGGAGCCATGGTGGTGCAGCGGTTAGCATTGTCGCCTCACAGCAAGAGATTCTCCTGTTCGATTCTCAGCTGGAGCGCCTTCTGTGTGGATTCTGCATGTCTTCCCCGCGGTCGAGTGACGTTAAAGACATACAGGTAGGTGTGAACGTGAATGGGTGTACCTTCTTTGAAGGTTGGGCATCAGGCTGGCAACTTGGCACCATAAAAATCCACTGCCAATCATTAGCGGACCGGAGCACCGCTGTGGTGACCCCAAACCGGGAAACGCCGAAAGGACACTACTATGGGACAGCATTCACGAAGTGCTTTACTGGAAGCTGTGTTATTTGCCTTGTAACACGATCTATGGAGCTGTGAGGTGCAGGACAAGTATATGGGATGTCGAAAGGGCCTTTGGGGAGGACATGGGAATGAAATTTGCGCTGAACCTATCTGCTAGCAGGTTGGCCAAGTCAACTGGATCAGTGTATGTAATACTGTTAAGTATTAACTTGGAACAAACCTGGGCTTTGCCACAGAGGTTCCTGACATAACAGAAGAAGACTTTATGGTTTCCCTTTGTTATGGAGGCTAGTTTCGATTCATAATTGGCCTTGGAGGTTTTCAGTAGTGATCTAATTTGCTTGTTGAGGCTAAGAAGGGAGTTTTTCCAATTTGGAAATGGTTTCCTTTTACCCTTGTACAACAGTTTCATCCTTTTGTTGTAAAGCCTGTTATTAGAGGATGTCCACCAAACAGGTTTGAGTTTCCTTGAGGAGCGGGTTTTAGTTCTATTGGGTATGGCTGAGTCCATGCAGTTGTACAGGTGCTTGTAAACTGCACTGGCTTAATGTTCAGCATAGCTGTGTACATCCTTTGGGGGGCGGTGGTGTGAAGCTATAGATAATCTCCCTTAGGAGGTTGTAGTCGGCATTTGAGAAGTTTTTTTATCTTGATTTGGGTGGGGGGGTGGGGGGACAGAAACTTTGAAAGAGACAGTCCGATGATCTGATTTAACCAGAGAAGGACATACTATGGGAGTGGTGAAGCAGTCACCCATGTTGGTGAGAAAGAAGTCCAGAATGTTATCTCCCCTTGTGGGGGATGAGACGAGCTGGTCTAGTGCATTAGAACTGATGAAGTTGAGGAATCTTTGAGACAATGCATTAGTGCAAGAATAGTTCACCCAGTCTATGGTGGGGTAGTTGAAGTCACCAAGGATCAGGGTGTTAGGGGGTACCTTGATGAAGTCTAATAAATTCCAGGCAAGAGGAGTGGATGTCCTGAGTCATGGGGGGGTCTGCAACTAGCTATAACTTGGATGGGTGTCTTGCCAACTGTCAGTTGTACCTGGATTAGTTCCAGTGCATCATGCTGGCAAACCAGTCTGGAGGTGTACCTGTCCTTGATGAAGACAGAGACTCTACCACCCTTAGTCTTCCCGACTTCATGGCTAAATCCTCACACAAAGATGTTAATGATTTTAACCAAAAGTTAGGTACTGCATCTGGGCCTGGGGGTTTCCAATTAGAGGATTTTCTTAACTTTGTTTCAATCTCTCTGGCTGTTTCTTCATCCCATTTCAAATCCTGCACCTTTAAACTTCTTATTCTTTCTTTTACTTCTTCTATCCATTTAGCATTTTTGTTATGTTCCACAGGATCTTCATAGATACTTCTCCAAAATGCATCTACTTACTCTTTTTTTGGCATTTTTTTCAATTCCTTTTACTTTATTTCACAATTCTCTATAAAATGTTTTTGGGTCATCAATAAATTGCTTATTTTATAATTTTCCTTTATATTTATCTGTGTATCTTCTAAGTTTTTCTGCCCTTGCTGAAATTTTTAGTTTATTTGTGATGGTGCATAATGGATCCTGGTCTGTTCTAATACTGTGCATTGCTTTAATCATATCAATCTTTCTTAGTATTTTTGTTTATCTATTCCCTCTTCTATAGTCTTCTAAAAGTGACACTTCTTGTCTTAATTGCTTTATAGGTTTCTCTAGTCTATACTTCCATGATGGCATTCAATTTCTCCCCTTCCTTTCCCTCACTACCTTGTGTTCTTGTGGTAGAACTTTATCAGTTAATAATTTAGTAGCACAGTAATATATCCTGTCTACTTCGGTTATATCACATGGATCTCTATGGATAGTTCCTAATTACTGCATTAATTTGCTTTATCAGACTTCTGACTTTTTGGGTTTTATTGACCTTCTGCAGTTTTATTTCTCTCACTGATCTTAATATATCTAGCAATGTCTATTAAATCAAGCAACTATTCTCTTAGCTCATTTTCTTCCAAACTGAGGGCACATCCATTGTTTTCAGTTTCCTGTGGGCATTCTATAGAAAGTTCTGTAGCATCTTCCTATGGCACCTTCTCAAATATAATCCTTTGCCGTCTGTTAATGTTTAATGTATTTTTCAGTCTTCTGTCAACTTGTGTATTAACTTTCTCTTCACATTTTTGTTACCCAGTGAATGCCAAGAGTCATCTTCTGAGCTATGCTTTTGAGGTGAATTTCTTGGCATTCATGTCTCAAACATATAAAAGCATGGTTATGATAGATCATAACCCTATGTGTAGTGCATCAAGCTTTACCTGTTCCATGTATACCAGTTACAGAAAAGAAAAAAGTGTAAGAGCACAATATGTTTTACTAGCTGTCAGACCCTTTGAAGTATGGTCAAACACAGCTCTGGCAAAGAGACAGCTTGTAAAACTGAAGTATCCCTCTGAAGAACAAATGGCTTTAAAAGCTGTTAAACATTTCCTTCTGTCTCATTTTTAGCTTATAAGTGTGGTAAAGCAACATGCCTAACACCTTTTAAAGATATTTTACCTTCTGACACTGTTCTTTGCTGGCAAATACTGTCTGCTATTAGTCCATAGCATAAGATCCAGTCTTAACAGAAGTTAGGGGTGGTTAACAAAAGCTTGTTAGGCATCTTTCTGATGTCAGAAAAGGGCTTAGCAAGCTTATATTTTTCCTTATTTCAAAGTGCAATTGCCATGTTCCATACACTACAGAAGATTGATATGCAAGTTAACAAATCTTGGTTCTAGGGAAGTAATCAGGGTTAGGAAAAATGGCTGGACAGAAGAACACAGCAGACAGTAGTGAATAAAAAAATCTGTAATGAAAGTAGTAGTAGAAGTGTAGTGCCACAAGATTCTGTTTTGAGACACGATGTTTCCACTGTGTCTTAAGTAATATTTCCAGGTCATAAAAGAAGTGTATGTCTGTTTCCAAATGACTCAGAAATCTATAGCTGTGACTAGTATATAGGTAACTGTAAGGAGAAAAAAGACGGCAAAAAGTTTAAAAATAGTTGTAGGTATGGCAGCTAAGAAGTAATTCAAAGAAGATCAAAATAATGCATCTGGGTAATAAAAGCCTGTGGGAAGACTAAATAGTGAGGATGGTAGGACTGATGACTGCAGAAAATGGACACAAACTTTGAGTAATTATATTAAATGATCTACAGGTAAACACTTAATATGAGAAGCCAGAAAAGAAGTCTAGAGATAATGCTGTTTATATGATGGGGCATTACCAATGAAAACATTATTGTTGAGACCACGTCTGGAACTCTCAGGTACATAGGTATATACTAGGCTAATGACCATCAGGGTCTTTATAAGCTTAGCCATGCAGTCCAACCTTTGTGTCCCTCTGTGTATCATGGGCATTTATTCAGAGGGGGTATGTTAGGAAGTTTCTAGAGGTTATATGGGGGGTTAGTTTGGGCATGTCTGCCTCTATCAAAGACATGGGTGCCAGACCTGGAGTGAATTTCTGATTTCTCATCCATTGATCAGTGTTCCACTTCACATGGATGGGGAACCTGTTCCAGAGCATGGGGTTCCTCTGAGACACACATCTGTCTTGCTAACATCTCTTATTTATGTCACAAGCAAAATCTAAATCCTTGGATCTAGTGGCTTTGATGCTGTTTGTTTTGTGGATGTGCAAAAGGTCCATCAAAGCTGGATCCAAGAATGCCTTGTATGCCAGGTATAGGTCACCTCTCAATAACCTGTCAGAGACTAAGTATACAGATAGGGCTTTAATGAGATCCATATAGGACAATGTGTTTATACCCTGGATTCTCCTCGTAAGGAAACAATGTGGTCATTCCATCTGTTGCATATGACTGATTGGGTATATGCTGAAGGGGGTATTATTCTCAATAATGGGTCTGATAAGGGCCATATAAAGTAGTGCTATGACTTTCTTGGACCTGGATGCCCTGTCTTTATTTATAAGTAGGGTAACATAGAATGAGTTTCTTATTACTTTGGCCAGATGTTTGTCAAAGGCCAGATTATTGTCTACGTATGTTTCCAGATCCCTGACTACCCAGTCAACTCTTAGCAGTGTCTTATTGATGGAGTAATTAACCTGGGTGACAATTTTGCCAAAAGGCACTAAGATGCATTTTTTGGCATTTTGTTTTAATCCGTGACTTTGGCACCTCTCATTTGTCTGTGTTAGATTCTTTTGTAAGATGTGTGTGTGTGTCATGGGGAGACAGTATGACAGCTCCCATTGCAGCCAACTTAGTCAGCCAAAGGCCCGTGTCATTAATCTTTATCTTCAGGAAGTAGTAAGTGGTCCCAGCATGGAGCCCTGAGGTACTCCACTGGTGACCAGTCTCTTAGTGGAGGTGGTCTCACCAAACCTGGGTTCTTGGGTAGTGTCTGTGAGCCAGCTGTCAATCTTATGATCAGTTCGGTGAGTTTGCAAAACTCTGCCAAAGTAGGATATTGTATTGAACACCTTAGCCAGGTCCAGGTAGGCGATATGCACCGTTTTCCCCTCAACCTTTGCCTTGGTGACCTCCTCAAAGATGGCCACCAGGTTTAGTAGGCATGACCTTCCCTTGACAAAACCAGACTGGGTTGGGACCAGAGTCTGAAAATTACCTATGTCTTTGTTGATCATTTCCATGATAATTTGTTCCATGGCTTTACATATTAGACTAGTCAGACTAATGGGTCTGTAGTTTCTTGGGTTGGTTGATGGTCCACCCTTTTGAAGTGGGATACCCATTGCAGTCCTCCATTCTCATGGTACAAAGCCTGTTTTGAGGCTATAGTTGAAAAGTGACTCAAGTAATCCTGATAGGTCGTGTTTCAAGCTATTTAAGAGGCATCCTGGGATATTGTCAGGGCCTTTTGAGGCTGTGTTTTTTGGCCTTAGCAAGAGCCACCCAGACCTGCTTCCTGTTGATAGTTAGGGGGTTTATGCTAGCAGGTAATTTAGGGGGGGTTTAGGGTGAAGTTCCAGTTGAATTTGTCAGGCATTAAATTCACTATTTTGCTCTTCTTAGTGAAGTTGGCATCATTGACCACCATTTTGGCACACTGCTGTTTGCTGCCTTTGAGGTTTAAGACATTGCTGTAGAAGGCCTTGTGGTCAGCTTTAGCCAGTGATGCTATATTGACCTTCTAATTCACCTTGTTGGATTTAATTAGTCCTCTTAGTTTCCTGTTTAGTTTAATTTGAGAGCTCCTATCATTATGGGAGTTGCTCTTCTCGATTTTAGCCATGATGTCTTTTTCCTTTTGTTATATACCCCATTATATGGATTCCACCAGTATGGTTTGTTTTTAGAGTTTGTTTTGGGAATACTTCTAGTAGGTACAGCAGCCTCTATATAGCCATTTAAATAATTGGACATGGTCTCTGTGAACAGTTCCTCATATGTTATTGTGAACTCTTGGCTGGGGGAGGCACTGAATTTTGACAAACTAGAGCTTAATAAGTTGTGGTTTGCTTTGGAATAGTTCCTGACTCTTACAGGGTTTTCTGGGGTTACCAAATTGCTTTTTATTTTGATGGAAACAGTTTTGTGGTCTAACCTCACCAGTGAGAATATGATTGGGGGCGCTGTACAACGCTTTCTCATATTGGTGAGTATGAGTTCCATTATGTATGAACCTCTGGTGAGTGTGAACACTATCTGGTCAAGGGTATTTGTGTTAAAGTCCAGAAATATTTTTACTGCATACAGTTTTGAAGCTTACAGCAACTTTGAAAAAATGCAATCTGTCCAGAAGATAACCAACAAACGTAAGACCCCATTTACGTGAAAGTGCACTTCAACGAAAGTATACTTACGCGAACTAATATTAAAAAAAAAAAACAACAAAGGTATTTTTGCAGGGGGCTATACTAACTCTGATATTGCAGTACAGTGGGGAAACAGGTATATTCCCTTACCCCTACTGTAGCATGCCTCGGTGCTACAGTGTTTTTTTTAATATTACCGGTTCAGTTAACTGGTAGTTGTGAAAATGCACTTTAGTTTAAGTTTCTCAAAGAAGTCAACCAGGTTAAGTAGGCAGGATCTGACATTGATGAATCTGAACTAGTAGTAGTTCATCATTTTTTAGAAAAGGTTGACCAGGTTTATGGATCTGTAATTACCTGGGTCTGTTGGCACCCAACCTATTTGCAATGGGATGACTGTTGCTGTCCTCCATTTATCTGGCAAAAAGCCTGTTCGGACGCTGATATTGAATAACCTCTGTAGGGGGTCTGACAAGTCATGTTTCAGACTGACCAGTAGGCAGCCCGGTATGTTATTTGGCCTCATAGAATTAGTGTTCTTGGCCTTTGAGAGCACCTTGAGGACTTTTTCTTGGAAGGTTTGTACTGGGGGAGAATAGGTGCAGGTATGTGATCTGGGAATATAGGAGGAGAGAGAGGGGGTGAAGCTTAAACTAAATTTGTCTGCTAGTAGATTGGCTATGTCCTTTGGGTTTACATATTTTTTGGTAGTCTATAGACATGTCTGAATCATTTTGTTTTGTTAGCCAGTAGCATACAGTTCTGCAAAACACAGAATAGGTTTATAAGCATTTGAGATGTATGCAGTTACAGTGTGGCAGAATATGGATAGTTTGGAGTGCCAGCTACTAGTCACTGGCATGGATGCAGTATACAAGTGGAAAATATATGCTGGTGAATCACTGGCTGTTACATGTGGGCCAGTTGTTAATAGCCTAAACACTTCCTCCAGTGACCTTAGACTCTGTACACTTATGATCTCCTATAAGAACTCAAGATGCCCAAAACCACCACCATGGTCAGGGCTAGTAATCAAGGACTGACTACCTGCTGTGTCTATTGATGAAGTTCAATCATGTAGAAATTGAAGGACCAGGTGGGACATGTATGGCAGCTGTCTCTCTCATACTCCACTTATAGGAGTGGTTGGATCCAAATGAATCTTTTAACAGTGTTGACTGTAGAAGTGGCCTCATCCTCCTTCTCCTCTCCCTTGCACAATGCATCTCTTAGGAAATGTTTGTATATGGAAACAGTGAATGAGAAAATAATATGAATGTAAATCATAAGATGATAAAAATGTAGGTTATGAAGAAAAAAAAAACTGCGTGATAGGGCATACCATGCTGCATGAGCAGGTGTTGCACATCGCTTGTGAATTTCCTGGAGGCCTTAAAAAACAAGACATGACATGTCCAATATATGCACGTTGGTACAAAGATGTTAAGGAAGGCCTATGTGCATGCCTTTTGGCAGTGTCACAGATTTAACATTCCATTCATATGAATGTGTACACAGACAGCAGGACAGTACCCTGTATTTACTTTCTTTCAAATTACTACATATCTGGCAATGTGGTATCTTCTTTGGGGAGTTATCTTTCAAGTAGTGGCATATTACCTTGCAATGAGCTAGTGTAGGTCTTGTGTTTAGCAGGTGCTGACATAGGATGTTTTGAGGCTTCTGTATATATTTTGCGTTGTTCCAAATTTCCTTTAGTTCTTCAGTCTGTGCTGAGTGTTGTACATCTCCCTATAATGCCAAAATAAAGTTCTACTGTATAGTATCTTTGCTGTGTTATTTTAATTGCAGTTTCATTTGTATTTTATTCTGCTTCATAATTCATCATTTACAATTACAGATTCCTTCCTTGGTATGAATGAATGTTTCCATTTTTATGGCAAAACCCATTAATTGTGTTTCTTGTGGTCCCATCTTCATGGCATAGAAGAATAAAACCCTGATGCAGTCCAGATCAGTCAGGTTTGACTAGCATCTGTGGTACTGGAGGAGCTAGGTAGGGGATTATGGGAATGAGTGTCTTTTACTTGGTTCATCTCATATGTAAAGGGATTACATCCAGAAAAAAATAGGTTATTACCTCTCTGTACTCCTCCCTTATTAGACCTATAATTGAGTATAATGCCCCATTTGGAATGTACCTATGCAAACACCTGCACCAACTGGAAAGGCCACAGAAATGCCTCACAAAGAGAATCCAGGGCCTCCCAACCTGTCCTATGTGGACAGGCTTAAATCACTATCACTCTACTCGGTATCATACAGATTGCTCAGAGGTGATCTGTGTCTCGCCTACAAGGCAATATCGGACCCTGCCATACTAGAGGTGTTCCATATCCATAAGTCTAACTCCTTGCACATTACCCACTCAATAGGTCTAAATCTAATATTAGACATCAACAAAACCTGCTGGAGAGACAGGATTGTCTTTCAGAGGCTGCCCCATCTCTGGAATAGACTTCTTGTACATGTCAAACAGAGTACCTTACTGACCCTCTTCAAACGCAACCTTGATGAGTGGATGGGAAACCATAAATTTGTCCCAGGGGTTCCACCTTTGTCCCTCACTGACAGGGGTGACAGGTGCTGACTGTGGTTTCTTTTTTGGGGATAAACTCTTGGCTAGCGTTGTAAGGGCCCCAGGGCCATTAGCCTAGTAACCTCCTATGATCCCTATGTGTACTCATCCTTTCGGAGGGGGGAGGGGTGCAGGCGACAACAAAAGCTAATTGTTTTACTAGTACAAAAGCATATGTCAGCAGGAGATGGGCCATGATGGGAGCGTGTATGTATTTACAGAGGCCATTATTGTGGGCCAAACCTATTGGTTGCTTTGTGGGTTCAGAGAGTTTGGGCCCACACTAGAAAACATCCTTGTGGCTGCTTGGATGATGGCCTTCTATGAAAATTTCTCAACCAACGGGAAACAAATAGTCCATTCATGTGCTGACCTACGGAAGGAGCAGATTGGTCAAGGAAGGGCTGCTGGCTACAGGTGGCAGGGAAGAAAATGATATAAAAATAATGATGCTGTTGGTAGGCAAATAACCCATGAAGATTTCTGTAGAATGTGTTTATTTTGCCTGAATCTGGACCACAAAGTGAATAGGTGTGAACAATGAAGTAAAGTTAAGCAGGCAACCAAGTCAAACAGACAGAAGGTGCTCGATTATTTTTGACAGAAAAATTGACTTTGATCACTCAAAAATAAATCAAAAGAGAAACATTTGGTTGAACTGGCAAATAGAACGTTAAGCACAGCATTCACAAAATGGCTGAGTCAATTAAAAACATGATGGTTTTATATTATCTGCAAGTACATTTGAGGCAAGCATGGATATTTTACCAGCTGCCAAAGACATGGACACAGACAAATGTATCACAGTTTCCACTGAAATTGGTACCACTGAACTATACTGTTATACAGCTGCTGTCAGTGGCACTAATGTCTTTACAAACATCAGAGATTTCAAAGCTTGTTTTGGATGAGAATAAGTAAGAGAGCCAGAGCTTTACCCCAGCCGAGGAGCCTGTGGTTGCCCTGGTTCTAAGGCACAGTCTTCTCACACAAAATGGGCCTGGTCCTTGCTACCTGTTGTGTCATTATTTTTTTTTTCTAAATGACTGACTGAGGAAAGAGAACTGTTTAGGACTGACTGGGTTCCTTTTGGAGATCAACATGCATCTGTATTCAGGCTCCTGAAAAGTTGCTATAAATCAATACCAGTGAAAGTCTCAGGAAAGAAGATTGCAAGGATCTTGTTTCCTGCTGTTGTTGAGGAAGTGGAATGTTTTTTCTACCTTATCTTTTGTTCCCTATTTTATTCACTTGTATCATGAAGAATCATTTTCTCAATCCTTGGGTTCACCTCCACATGATTTTAACCTTCAGTTAAACTGTTAATACTATGAGTGAAAATTTAAGGTGACTGCTTCTTAAGCCTTCTTCTAAAAGAAAATGTTTACAAATGTTTAAAGTTTTAGGATTTTTAAAGAAGCCTCCTCCAATGTTTAAAAGTCTTTAGTGAGGATTCTTCTAATGTTTCAGACCTTCCAGCATTTGAAGGAGGAACACTATAATCCAGGTACTCTGCTACCACATCAACAGATTTCTTACACAGATGTCATGAAGACAACTCATATTTTCACGTTAATTTGAATCTCATTTAGACCTTTGTTTGTTTTTTTCTGACAGACTTCCTTTTCACAGCAGAGACCAGCATCCATATGGCACATAGATTAATATATCAAAATGCAGAGCTGTCACAGATCAGTCTTCTTTAAACAGTATGTGAGAATCTTAACAAACAAAAATTGAGTTTTGACTTGCTAAGCATCCTGAGACTGTAGGCCTGAACAGTAAAATGATGTTTTGTCTCGTTAGATTCTGTATTTACAGCAGTGATGATAAGAACTGTCATTTGAATATATGCGTAGCTGAGTTCAAGACTCAAGTACATCTGCAGCCTTCTGTTTGGTGGTTCTACTACTGACATCATGAAGTCATTATATGGGAAAAAAGAAAGTGAATGGACTTCACCATGAGGTTTACCATCCAGCAGTTCCTCATTTTCATAGACTCCACCCAGTTTTTATGAAATGCATACAAATAAAGCCAAAACGTGTCCAATGACACACGTCAACCAAGAAAGCCAAATCCATCTTAACAATCTCCCAGTAAGAATGTTGTTTAAGGTAATTGCTTTTTAAAGCATTGTCACTACTACCGTATTTTGTAATTTTGCTTTTAAAACTAAGTTTTTTCTTCTCTATTTTGAAAACATTATATAGTATATGATTCTGTCTTTACCATGTGTGGCTTTACTTTGATGGCCTACATTTAATGCATAACTTAGATAGTTACTGATATGATATTTGGTTTTACTTACAAAGAAGAGTTTCTAACATGTCAGTTTTAGTAAACTTCATTTGAAGAGGGTTTATTCCTTTCATTCAGTCTTATGATTTTAATTTTTGTGTAATATTAAATTAAGGTTAGCTCTGTTGTGCGCATAAGCATATTACTGTATGTATATTTGTTTGTTTCTTTAATTAATTTGTTAGCTAGATTATTTAATTAATATATTTATTTGTTAGCAAGATTAGTGAACTAGGCCTGATACCCTTTTCAGTCATGACCTGGACTAAAAGGCTCATGTAACACTAGCACAACTCAATGGTAAATAAATAGATGCAAATTATAAATTATACAACAGTCTTGCAGGAATAGTGATAAATTAGCAGTCAGTGGAATAAAATTCAGTCATGCGTAATGGGACTTTTAAAGTGAATTGAGGGGGTTATGCAGTGTTGAGTGTTGTTCATCAATTAACCTTGAAACAGTAACATTTGTAGGATTCTGTTGGGTACTATTTGAGCTTTTCCTTAAAGGAAGTTGCATTTTACTCACTAATACTATTAACTGGTATGTCCTTTTAGCACACTGAATTCTTGAAAGTACCCTGTTGTTCAGTGTCACTGTAAATGTGGGACACTTCAGGGGTAAGGGCAACTTGATTACTAGACAGTTGAGGGTAGACCTGAATTACTCCTGATGATTTTTATGCCACTGAAGGACATTGTTTCAGTTTTAGTAACTTAAATGAGAATGGATTAAGTTATAAGATTGTTTTTCCAGTAATAGGTAGTCACTTTGCCTCAACAACAGTAAACAATGATGTTCTGTAGCTTCTTATTAGGAAATAAATTACCTTTACTGTATTAGCAGTTTGTAGTCAATATACATTTCCTATAAAATGGGAGTCCAGCAGTGTTAGAACATATTCTAATCTAGAGGGAACAGTCACACCAGTTGTTTTTCTTGCATCAGGAGTCAGATGATTGGAAAGCATATAGCAGATCTTAAGATGCTTTAGTACTTTGACTACCAGGGTGTCAATGTGAAATTTAAATGTGAGAATGCAAGCAAGCTAAATGTGCATAGCACCAAGCGCTCTCAGTATCTTTAATAATCAGGGATCTGTCTGCACACATTTGTGTGAGGTGCCAAAAAGCAGAGTTTCTGATTTTTAGAGTTGAATCAGCCTGTTTGTTTTCTGAACATGCTCAACTGATTTAGCCTCTTCTGATAGAATAATGCTGTCGGCATACAGTTTGATATATGAGGGCTACGTAAGTTCTGACGCAGCTTGCTTATGAAATGAAGACAGAGGATGGGGCCATCTCCTGCATGCAGTTTACCTCATTCAGAAACAGGAGCAACTCAGGTAACTAATTCTGGCATTTTGCAAAATGCAGTTCTGATGAAAGTGATGCTGTAAACATTTGTTCTTTAACTGAGAAACCATTTGTGTGGCCGTCTTCAAATGATATATCTTTAACTTTGCTAGAAGAAGAGAGCAATCAGCGGTTTTAAAGTTCCACACAAGTCGACACATATTGCAGTTGTAAGAAGACCTTTTGCCACACTTGTATAAATAATTTCTGTGTTACTGAATATTACTGTTTGAGTACCCATTTCTGAACTCACATTGTGAATGAGCAAGAAGTCATATACTTTATGACTTAGCATAGCTGTTACTCATACTGATGCACTCTATTGGCTTGATTTATTTGCCCTTTATAGATTCACAAGTATACACTAGAGTAATGACCACCAGGGCCTTTATAAACCTAGTCACACAACCCAACCTAATTGTGTCCCTTTGTAACATGGACATTTATTTGGCGGGGTTATGTTAGGGAGTTGCTAAAGGTTTTGTGGGGTGATGTGTGCTAGGGTCTTCTTATTGTCTGCTTCTGTCTATCAGAGAATGAGGGCAGGCCGGGGGGGGGGGGCTGAATTTCAGATTTTCCATGCAGTGGTCAGTATTATGCTTAAATAGGGTTAGGGATAGACTCTGCTTCACATTGATGGGATTCATGCAGTGTCTGTGTTTTTGACAACCTTGTATGCAAGAATTTCACCTCCAAGGAGACTGTATATATACACCTCTTGCATATAGTGTTAATTTCTTTTAGGATTAAATGGTTGTCTGTAAGCATGAGACAATTGCTGCATTGTGTTAGGATGGACATATGTACCAAGCTGGCTACAGAGACATTTGGAAATTGCATATCCATATTGTCCAGAGCTGTATTCAGGTGGGCTGCTGTAGGCTGAGAATCAGGTTATTCAGAGGTCTACTAAGGTGGCCGCCGGGGATTGGCACTAGACAGGGATAGATAGTGCTGTGGTATAGTAGTAGTGCTGTTCGACATGCAAGCTAGCTACGTTAAGCTTATCTCCACTCAATGGCTTTATTTTAGTCTCACTAAGTTACAGGAGATAAAATTTACTATCAAGGCATTTGCATTTATATCTGTACAGGGCACTGCTAACTGCCACTCTGTGGTTTACAGCTCTTCTCAAATGCATTGAATTTATACCAACAGAAAATAACTGAAGTCTATCTCCTGAGCCCTCTGGCCAATAAACTACTATACTTGGAGCCCTTTTAGAGTGCTTTCCAACTCAGACAGACAAGGCAAGCACCTCCTGCCACAAGATGGATAATCCTAGTCTTCTTAATGAACAATCACACCAAGAAGGAACCCTCAAGTGCAACCACAAAACAACTTATTCACCAGCAAGATTACTCTTCTGCAAGGCAATTTAAATGCAGTCAGTATTAGTAACAATGGTCAGAGTTAAGAGCTGAATTTTTTCAACAGAACATACCTTAAATGCTTTAAAAGTAGTGATCACTTAAATGATGAATAACAAGTACAAAAAAATTAAGTACAAGAGCTTAACTTTACCTGGATGCAGTGGAAGCACTTCTTGATCACAGGTGAGGGAGGATGACAAGCTTTGCTGAGCTCTGTGGGAAAGAGCCTTTTTTGGTCTTTTGTTCAAGGAATGTTGTGTAAAAAATGTTGTGTACTAGGGATTGAATGCAGTCTTTTATTTTTGTGGCCTTCAGTTAGAACAAGAAGCAGAGAGGTGGAATAAGTACTTGTTTCTATAGATCGCTGTCTTTATATGTATAAGCATGTTTACCAATACACATACTTTCGCTGACCCTGCCTCATTATACTATAAAGGTTTTTCTTTTGATTTTTTATGTTATGTTTTTGGAGTGGTTAAACTTTTTTTCAGATCTCTCAACTGTCCCTATTTTGGAGGGGCATCCATATTTTCAGACCTGATTTAGGATGTTCATATTTTGGAGGTAAGCCCCCATTTTCAGGTTTGATTTACTCCCTTATACAATTTTCTGAATCCCCCTCATCACATGTGATTTTTGAAATTGTCTAGTACACAGAAAACCAACCCACATGACCAACTTACTAATGGCAACAATTAAAAAAAATAGGGACACACATCTTACAACTCCCTTTTTCTTAAGCAAAAATAAATGACCTTGTGTAGTATCATTTTGCAATACAGTTCATTAAAGTCTACAGATTTTACACCATCTCTTTGATATTGTGATAATATTTCTTCATTATTTTTGTTACTCTATTTTTTTAAAACCTGTGTTTCTGAGTACTATCCCACATTACTAATGGAAACGATTTATGTGCTATTTTGGTATTCAAAGTTTATGCCAATTAGATGTTCACATTTTTAGCTGACCGTTCCTATTTTTCAGTGGTCTTTTTTCTTATTTTCAATGACTGCAGGTTGAAAAGTATGCTTCTTATATAGAAATACTTTTGTGTATTGCTTTATTCAGTGTGTTGTTGGCATAATCTATACCTTTTATGCGGCTACTTTTATAAGGTCACCTAATTTCCTCATTACCATTTCACTTTATGGTACAAATATTATTCTTTACTAAATGTCTTGTCATTACTTCAGCTTGTTATGCCATCTCACTACATTATAGATAATTTTACTCCATATTCCTATATCAGTAGTTTTCATAACCTTTATTTTATATTTTTGAGTCTTTTCTTGAATAGGAGTCACATAACATACATACAACCAATGAGCAGCTGTTATTGATGAGTGTAATAACCAATTGTGCATACATCAGTCCACTAGCACACGTCTGATCCTGACCAGATCATACTGAAATGCAGGAGTTAGCTCCCCTAAGGTGTACCACACACACACACACACACACACACACATACACACAAGACAACATAAATAGGAATAAAATACAGCTTTAGGCTGCATCACATTGCTTAACCAATGACCCTGCCACTGTTTCAGCTAGTGACACCTATGCAGAGATATCCACTAAATAACATGTAACAGGTGTGGACTCGCTGTGCTAACCATTTACTAGAAAGCAGTAAAGCAAGGAGCATGCTTTACTTATGGAGACACCTCATGAATATTGCAGCACAGCATCACTAAGGTGTAAGTACTTGCCTACTGTAAAACCTCAAACATCAGTGCATAATAACTTCACAGATTCCTCAGTAATGTGAATGCTAGGTAAATGGGTTTTAATTGTATAAAATGTTGCATGTACAGTGGAGATTTCCATTATTTCCAGTAAAATAAATATTTAGAAGCATGTTTCATTTATTTACATTTTGATAATTTGGTGATGCCACAAGATACCTTATTGTCCCTTTTACATGGGATGCTTCTGAAGTTGCAACTGATTTCAACTACGTGTTTTTAACACAAACAATTATAATAAAAATTAAAGTATATACTCCAGTGAATATATGCAGAGAGGTGTGTGGTGGAAAATGTGGTACAAGGAACATACAGCACTTGTGAGGGCAAGCTCCAGATCAAAGACAGAATACCCAAAAAGGATAGGCCAAGATAAGATGACAAAACATGAGCTAAAGGAAGTACAATTTCAGAGCAGTACAGAGTGAAACAGCTGAGTCAGAATTGTCCACGAGACAATTTAAAGTGCAGTGATAAAGACAGATGACACAATAGGATTAGACAAGTGACTGTTAACAGCAAAGTAGCCTTTAGCGCAGTACTTTGATTTTAGGTATTAAGCAGAAACTTTGCTAAAAATCTGTGAGTAGACTATAGCAGGATGAGACTAGAAGGCTGCTGAGTAGAAATAGGAAATGATTAAAGCAAATACTATGACAGTTGCAAAATTTTGTTTTAGAAATCAAAACAATTCAAATGAATGATTAGCTTTTCCTGGATACAAAAGAACATAAAAGAATTATGATTAGTGAGTTCTCTATATTAAAGCTTAACAGAACAAGAAGCACCTTCATGGAAGAGAAAATAGGATGGGTGTGGAAGAAAATGTAATGGATTAGGAAG
This sequence comes from Protopterus annectens, assembly GCF_019279795.1. NCBI lineage: Eukaryota > Metazoa > Chordata > Ceratodontiformes > Protopteridae > Protopterus > Protopterus annectens. The sequence continues at coordinate 727,226,660 of NC_056747.1, forward strand.
ACCAGGATGACTAGCTGCTTCTTGATTCCTGTTTTGTTTATTCCTAGTCCATGACTGTAGGACTGGAGATTATCTGTGGCGCAGTCGGTTAGCGCATTCGGCTGTTAACCGAAAGGTTGGTGGTTCAAGCCCATCCAGGGACAGTGCTTCTTGCTAGTGCACAGGCCTCAGACTCTGACCTATGGGGTGGGAATTTGGCTTAATGGTTAAGGTGTTTTCCTTTCAGACACAAGGTGCATGGTTTGATTCTCACATGGGATAATTAGCTAGGCTTAAAATGTCCCACAAGGGAAGTTAGCCTAGTATTAGTCTACGAACCAATCCTATGAACCAATCAGATAGTTACATGATGGGAAAGGGTATCACTGATTGAGCATCTCCCATTGCCTGAGTTGTAAATGTCACTTTACCAGTTTCAGACTTTAAAAAAGAAAACACTAGCCTAGGCTAGACACTACACTAGACTAGGTAAAACTCTTCCTACGCAAGTCCAGTTTGTGTTTCTTCAGCTAGGCCCTCATGAAAGAGAACCGAGCTGTATATGTTAAGTCAAGTTAACCGCTGCAATTACAGAGTTGATCATTAATGCAACAGCATGCTCTTACAGAAATCTGACAGAGAGTTACATCTACAGAATCTTGGAATACTTGACAACTATAGCTGAAGTTATATGGTCAAGTGTTTTTTTGTTAACTGGGTATGCCTGTGAGAATCGCATACCATTTTTCCAAGCAGTTTGGTTAAGTGACTTGCTCAGTGGCTCAGAGTTATATAAAATGCAAGTGAGGACTGAGATAATTCTGAACTACAGGACAAGGCTTAGTACTGCTGTAAGTCTGGATCTTGTCAAGGCTTTGAATTCATTTGCCATTTACTTTCATTTGGTAAACTAACAGACACTTTTTATTGGCTCAGTGGCTTCCATTCCTGTACCCGTATGACCCATTTGTTCCACTGGTGGGGCAAGGAGAGCCCTCTGACTATTTATTCCCCAATGGAGGTGAGAGTTAGGTGTTAGGGAGCAAACTAGTTTGCAGATGTTGTGGACTGTCCTATCCCCAACTCCACAGCAGCTTAGCAAGCTTTGCCGTAGCTGTCTTTGGGAAGTGCATGCTCACTTCACTGTGTGTGCCTAACTTCCAGACCAAGTGGCACACCACTTGCAGTTTAGGATTTACGCAGTTCATGCTACAACTGCATTGAGACAGGTTGCCTATCCCCCCCATAGGCTACCCAACATTAGCTGCTCATGCCCATTATCCCTCACTCAGTCCCTGTACTTTCTTGTGCTGCTAGCTGAATTTATGTCATACAGGGTGTGCTCAAAGCTTTATCCCTGTTAATCATGGGGCTTATCAGGAATAGGTATTGGCCCTTTTGCCATTCACCAATTTCTCTGCAGTCTTAACTGGTTTTCGTTTGGATCAACTAACATATTTTAGGACTTAACATTCACAACCCACAATACTGGCATGTTTTTGTTGAAGTTTTGAAAAGGAGATTCACAGACACTCGCTTCTTCCCGTCATTACAATGTACAAAAGCAGAAAAGTGGCACCTTTTACTGGTTGATTGTGTGTCAGATTAAACTATGATGGTGTTTCTAACAGAGCTATGTAACTGATAAGGCCAAAACGTTAGGAGATTTGGCTTAAATTGGCACTGTTTCTGGGCTAAAAATATATACCACAAGGACTCCTAGTCCTGTTTTACGTTTTGATTTTTAACTCTACAAATTGTAAACAGCTTCAGTGTGCAGAAGGTGGGTTTTGCTACTGCTTCCCTCGTGCCTTTGTCATAAACTCTCAGCTGCAATTTAACTTCTGTATACTAGAAATTGTGTTTGTTGATAAAAAATTTACATTGTTTTTCCAAGACTAAAATTGTTGTCTTTGATATTATGGTTCAGCAATGATGGATCTAATTTATTCCATGTCTCCACCTCTTTTGGTTCTTCTTACTGTACATCTTGGCAAAGTACTTCATCAGGTGACTAAAATTCCTGAGTGTAGTTAACTAATACAGTATCTAAGAGCCATCAGTAGCTTGAGCCACTGTAGGAGTGTCAAATTTTAATGTCTTTCCTCAAAGAAACAAAAAAATTGACATTGTTTTTCCAAGACTAAAATTGTTGTCTTTGATATTATGGTTCAGCAATGATGGATCTAATTTATTCCATGTCTCCACCTCTTTTGGTTCTTCTTACTGTATATCTTGGCACAGTACTTCATCAGGTGACTAAAATTCCTGAGTGTAGTTAACTAATACAGTACCTAAGAGCCATCAGTAGCTTGAGCCACTGTAGGAGTGTCAAATTTTAATATCTTTCCTCAAAGAAACATTATTATCATCAGTGCTTTTTTAAAGTTTAGCGTTTTGGGTCTGCTATTTTGAACTAATCTTTAACTTATTACATCTGAGTGACGCCTCCAGGTGCATCTGCAGTTACTTCCTACTGCTCCTCTAGGCATCAAATATTGCTTGTTCATACTTTCATTAACAATTCCAAAATTTTTCAAAACTTGAAAAAATGTCATATAGCCAAGTTTACTCCGTGAAGTGTGAATTCTGTTCACGAATATGATGTCCATTGCTAGCTGATAATATACAGACCAGACTGTGACCAGTTATGTGTAACACATTTTATGTCCTTTATAGTGAAACCATGCCAGAATGGCTGTAGTGTCCCTTAGTGTAGTTTTTCTGGGTTTCTTAGATGATCTGATTACCTGCTGGTCATAGCTCCTGGTTCCTTTTGTATCACTATGGTTGGTGAAAGGGCCTTTAGTAGCCTTACCAACAGTTGTTTGGAAATGTTTTCCTTGTCTTGTGCATTGCATTATTTTTAAAACGAAGTAATAGAGAGTCAGCTCTTTGACACTAGAGATAAAGCCCTGGCTATGACCCTGACGACCAGAGGTCAGTAAGTGATTCTTTCACAGGAGGAGATGGTGAGGCAAGATTGATGTGAGCAACTGAGGTTTGCTTGTCCATCCTTGGGTTAGGGGGTCTAACCTGCTGCAAATCTGTGTCTGTTAGCGAAGTAGGTGTGTAGTATGTGGTACTAAGGACTGGGGATCTGTGCTTTATTTTAAATAAGCTACTCATAGTACACTTGTCATGTGTGCACTCCTGTGCAAGTGTATGAGGAAAGCTGTCATAGTGACCCCAGTGTATGTCAGCTGCCAGGGTATGGCTGTAGTCATTAGAAAATCTGTCCCATCACCAGTATACTATCTTCTAATAGCTAAACCACCAAGTAGTTCCCAGCCTGGGGACAGTCAGTCCTTTCTTAAATGTATACAGTCATGACATGGGGTATTGTGAAGCTAGAGCTTCAGGCTATTGGACGAGTGTTCCCCTTGTGGAATAGGTTGGAGCTTAGAGCAGTGAGGATAAGAGACCAAACCACCTTTTATGGCTGACTGTATGAAGGCAACTCTGTTGCCCCCAATCATTGAAGAACAGGTCTCTGCAGAAATATCACCACTCTCCATACTAGTAAGAACACAAAACCAAAACGAATACAGACCAGCAATGAGACCCCAGGAAGGCAAAAACTCAGAACAGATTTCCAACGAATTGACCTAGGTTTCGTCTTTATTAGACTTCTTCAGAATACAAATGATAAAAACCACACACTTTTTATATAAAACACATGATGGTGACATCATCAAACAATCAATGTAGAAGACCAGCTTTCAAAATAAAAGCACCAGAAGCATCATGAATAAAAATTACAGAAGCCTATGATGAAAAACCACATAATAAGCTCCTACCTATTAATGAAAAAAATAATAAAAACAAAAACAAAATCATTACAGGACAGCAAATTGTAGTCATTAATGCCTGGAAAGACTAAAGCATTCAATTTCAACTGCCATTTCATCTCACAGATGCCCAATTGAACTTCAAACTGGCTACCCTGATTTCCAAGCAATACTTGCTGTATCACACTATATTTAAAAAAGTGACTAGTATTCGACTCAATGTGCCTATAAAGGGCATTTGTCCTTTTCTTTAATCTAATATCAGATTGGTGCTCCATAATGCGGTCCCTAAAAGCCCTACAGGTCTTCCCAATATAAAAGGCTGGGCATTGCTGACATAAGGACCTGGGCCCATTTTGATTGTTACAGCAGGGGTGTCGTTTAGGTGGACTACCTTAGCATCAAACCTATTCTGAGATTAAGGAACATTCTGGGTTAGATCCTGTTATAGATTTTTTAATGTCAATATGTTTATGCATCAATATGCTCAATTTGCTGTTCTGTAATGATTTTGTTTTTATTATTTTTTTCATTAATAGGTAGGAGCTTATTATGTGGTTTTTCATCATAGGCTTCTGTAATTTTTATTCATGATGCTTCTGGTGCTTTTATTTTGAAAGCTGGTCTTCTACATTGATTGTTTGATGATGTCACCATCATGTGTTTTATATAAAAAGTGTGTGTTTTTTATCATTTGTATTCTGAAGAAGTCTAATAAAGATGAAACCTAGGTCAATTAATTGGAAATCTCTTCTGAGTTTTTGCCTTCCTGGGGTCTCATTGCTGGTCTGTATTTGTTTTGTTTCTGCAGAAAGATCCTCCACTGGACAGAGGAGAGTCATGCTGGGTGATGTTAGGTGCAGATGGCTGAAGAGCAGTGAGGCCAAATGAATTAGCTAGCTAAGAGGGGCACAAAGCACCTAGAATAAAATTAAGTATAAGAGTTAGAACTGTATCTCTTAGGAAAGAGCAGCTTTTTACATTTATTTTCTTCTTTTTTAAGATACAGTGGATGTAAAAAGTTTACACATCCCTGTTAAAATGCCAGGGTTTTGTGATATATAAAAAATGAGACCACAATAAATCATTTCAAAACTTTTCCCACCGTTAATGTGACCTATAACCTGTACAGCTCAATTGAAAAGCAAACAAATCTGTTAGGGGAAAAAAATATAAAAAATAAAACGTACAATAAGCTAGTTGCATGAGTGTGCACACCCTTAAACTAATACTATGTTGAAGCACCTTTTGATTTAATTACAGTATTCATTCTTCTTGGGTAGGAGTCTATAAGCATGGCACATCTTGACTTAGCAGTATTTGCCCAATCGTCTTTGCAAAAGCACTCTAAATCTGTCAGATTGTGAGGGCATCTCTTGTGCGCAGCCCTCTTCAGGTCACCCCACAGATTTTCTATTGGATTTAGGTCTGGGCTCTGGCTGGACCATTCCAAAACTTTAATTTTCTTCTGGTGAAGCCATTCTTTTGTTGAGTTGGATGCTCACTTGGGGTCATTGTTATGTTAAAAGGTGAAATTTGTCTTCATCTTCAGCTTTCTAGCAGATGCCTGAAGATTTTGGTCCAAAAGCGACTGCTATTTGGAACTGTTCATAATTCCCTCCACCTTGACTAAAGCCCCAGTTCCAGCTGAAGAAAAGCAACCCCAATGCATGATGCTGCCACCACCATGCTTCACTGTGGGGATGGTGTTCTTTTGGTGGTGCAAAGTGTTGTTTTTGAGACCAACATACCTTTTGGAATTGTGGCCAGAAAGTTCAACCTTGGTCTCATCAGACCATAACAAATTTTCCCACATGCTTTTGGGAGACGTGCTGTATTGTTTTTGCAAATTTTAGTTGGGCCTGGATGTTTTTGTGTAAGAAATGTCTTCTTACAACCCTACGCCATAGCCCAGACATATGAAGAATATGGGATATTGTTGTCACATGTAGTACACAACCACTACTTGCCAGAAATTCTTGCAGCTCCTTTAGTGTTGCTGTAGGTCTCGCCAACCTCCCTGACCAGTTTTCGTCTTGTCTTTTCATCAATTTTGGAGGGACATCCAGTTCTTTGCAACGTCACTGTTGTCCCATATTTACTCCACTTTTTGATGACTGTCTTCACTGTGTTCCATGGTATATCCAATGCTGTGGACATTTTTTTGTACCCTTCTCCTGACTGATACCTTTCAACAATGAGATCCCTTTGGTGCTTTGTAAGACTTCTGTGAACCCTGGCTTTTGCTGTAGCAGGCAACTGAGTAAATGTCAGGAAAATCATACTAGGACAGCTGAACTTTATTTGGGTTAATCAGAGTCTCTTTAATTGATGGCAGGTGTGTACCCAAGAAGACTGAATGCTGTAATTAAATCAAAAGGTGCTTCAACAAAGTATTAGTTTAAGGGTGTGCACACTTATGCAACCAGATTATTCTATGTTTTTTATTTTTTATATTTTCCCTTAACAGATTTGTTTGTCTTTCAATTGAATTGTACAGGTTATAGGTCACATTAAAGGTGGGAAACATTTTGAAATGATTTATTGTAGTCTCAGTTTTTTGTATCACAAGAACCTGGCATTTTAACAGGGGTGTGTAAACTTTTTATATCCACTGTATGCTTAACTCTTATTATAGCCTACTGTTAAATTTACTTGTCACTGCTGTCATCTGGTTATATTTTGTTTTCTTCACCATTCCCTGTTTTCCTGTAATTGCATCTTACTTTATTTATTTATTCCAGTTTGATGACCGGGAGGTCCACTGGACTCGGGGAGCCCGTTTTCAGTGGAGGCCCGGGGAGAAAAGCTCCAACAATACATAGTTACATGAATAATTACTAAGAAACTTTGCATTACTGACAAATAAACAGGTAGCATTCATAAAGAAACAATTACAATTTTGTTTAGGTGTAAAAGACAGGCAAGACAAGACTTTGCATTCTTATCCCATTTACTGTCTTAAAATAATGTTTTGGGTTCTATATTTATTGGCTTTCCATCAGATGTATGCAGTTTCTGCAGTTCATGGTGCTGACTTGTTAAGTTAACCGTTTGTTGTAAATGTAGGCTGGAGTTGGCATTGTGATAAGGGGTATATTGTACCTCCCCACAGTGCAGTCTCCCTGTTGTGTCTCTGTTACTTAAGGTCTTGTAGCTGTTGGTAGCAGATAATGAACTGCAGAGTGTAGCTGTTGTGAAAGTCACTGATATCACGTCTAAGTTGTCAAAGTTGTTTGTATTATGTGAGGCACCGTATTTCTTGTTTCTTCGTGATCCTGAGCTGCATGAAGAGACTGTTGACAGCCATAGTGGTTGCAGATGTTATGGATACTGCAGCTGAAGTGTCACTTCTGCCCATTCAGGATGTTTTCCCCTTCCCACGGTTGTGTGACCATATGTACAGGGGGGTGTGGGCACAACCCTCCACATATGGGTGCAGGTGAAGTAGATGCTGTATCTTTGTGTCACTTTTGCCCATGTGCAGTTTTCTAAATGTTTTAATTAGAAAAACTGTGATTCCCAACCCTGTAGCTACTATACACTGGCAGAATGGTGTCATTTTCCCTTGGGTTCTTTCATCAACCCCCCCCTTATTTTTTTCTGGGGGTTTTATCTCCTTTTCTTACTATAACTAATGTTGTAGTCATTGTATCTAGGAGAAGTTTGCTTTCCCTCCGGTTTAGTGAAATAGTAGCTGTTATGTTTTGGGTCATAATCTTTATTACACTATTTTCTGAGATGTGTTGTTGTTGTCTTTCGGCTTTTCCCGGTTAGGGGTCGCCACAGCGGGATGTGTACTCTTGAAAAAAACAGTTAATGATTCACCTTCACTTCCATTCATGTTCATAGCCAATCACTAGCTTAAACTTGCCTGTTGAGAGCATTTCCTGCATTTGATACCTGGTCATTTGCTCTGTTCCAGCAGAGTTGGTACACAAATTAGTGGACAGGTCTGACAGTAATTTATTTACTTATTGATGCACTGAGCTGCTTCCTTTGATGCACAGGAAAAGATGAAGCCATACTGTAAGAAACATGCTAATTGGGGTGATCACCAAACTAACACGTATCTTGGAAAGTTTTTGTTTCACCATTTGCTGTGACCTCAACAGGACAGTGTGTGTAGTTAAGCTAGGGATGCAATGTACAAAGGCATCTGTTTAAGTTTTATGTCATATTCTTGCATCAAGGAATGTTAAGTATGAATACTGAAAAGTAATCAAATATTTTAGTTTTAGTACATTCCTGCATGTCTGCAAATAGCTGTGATATTTTAATTTGTGATCTTTTCATGTAGCTCATTGGAGGTGCTGGTCTTACTTGATATGAAAAAATAATGTTCTTTTGCCTTTTTTACATTCTCCAAGTCCTTGGGGTTTCTAATACCATGACAGGAACGGACCTCATTACTCAAAGTACAATTAAAGTTCACAAAATTAGTATTGTTTCAATCTTTGATGTTGGCCAAAAGTGCTCTTCGCAGCACCCGCAATGTGCCCAGTAATGACTCCTTCTGCCATTTGTATGGACTTTCATGTATCTGTAACATATCCAAGTATGATTGTAAATTCTTTTTTTTATATTACCAGCCGCTCCTACTACTATTCAAACTGTCTGGCTTTCCTTCTTCCACATTGCCCTCGTTTGTGCCTGCAAATCTTGGTCTATTAGGACTTTGTGACTGTCATTACATAAGACACTGTACTCAGTGGGTGTAACAATTTCAGTGATTAGTGCTGCTTTTGTCTTCTTTTCATGGACTACTATATCTGGTTTTCTCACATCTATTTTTTTGAACTGTTGGTAATGGGTGATCCCATGTGATATAAACTTCATCATTTTCTATAAGGCTTCGTGGCTCATGTTTCCAGTGTTTTTCAGCTATTTCAGTAATATAATGCTTGCACAATCCCAAGTGCAACAGTCTTGCCACATTATTATTCCTTTGAGTATACAGTCCTTCTGCCATTAGGATATCACAACTAGCAACAAGATGTGCGGTTGTTTCCAGTTCAGTTTTAGAAAACCTACATTTGTCTATTTCTCCCACATGTTCAATAGACTTTGTAAACCAAAATATATGTAGTCCACTATCTTGGGCCGCCAGTATTAACTTTTTGTCTTTTGGTTTTAATTCACCTGTCCTTAACCATTCCTGTGTTCGATCCTGATCAACATGAGGTTGTTCCGAGAGTTTATACTTGCAACTATATTTATGCATTTTCCACATTTCTAGCCTTCTTATCTGATCCTTCACCTTTATATTCTTTCTTTTATTTTTGGCACATTCATTTGCTGCCTGATTTTTATCTACTTTTGATTTGATTTCCATTTCCACTTGACACCAATATGCTTTTGCTAAACTAAGCAGGGAAGTTATTTTAGAATTATTATTCTCATGTTTCAAAACTTTCACTACATTTGAGTCTTGTGAGGTCAGCAGATATGCATGCAGTCCTACAATTGTAGATGCATACATGTAATCACTTTTAAAGGAGACCCATACCTTCTTCAGAACAGGAAATGTATAGTGTTGGTATAAGCTGATTTTTCTAAATCATTTGATGAGCATGAAGCATTTTTCTTGTTTTCATGTCCAACCTGTCCATCACCTTTTGTGGCTGGTCACTCACTCCAAAACTTTAAGTTCGGACAGGAAGACCAAATTGGTTTATAGCTTGAACTTTGTTCCTAGATGTCAATGCTGTTTTCAGTATTAATTTTAGTCTTCTAAAATATTCCTTACTATGTTTTATTCGCATTTGTTCATGTTTTATTGTTGATCCTTCATCAGTTCCCAAATATTTATACATTCCCTCTTGCTCAAGTTCTTTTTATATCACATTCCTGTCCCAAACTGATGTTTTCTTGTTGCTGCAGATTTCCTGCTTTAAAGGTTGCTTTTGCACATTCATCAAGACCAAATGACATTCTTACATCATCTGAAACTTTTTTGACCACTTGCAGTTGTGCTTCCAGTTCCTCAGCTGATCAACTAAACAATTTTAAATCATCCACAAAAGGAAGATGAGAAAACTTTACACTTTGTTGTTTTCTGGGAGCCAGATTGCAGCCATGACCTAATCTGTTAAGTAGACAGCTTAATGGATTAAGCGCAAGACAAAAGACCAGCAGTGACAGAGTCACCCTGGAAAATCCCCCTTTGAATTTTTATCCCTACAATAATAATTTGTCCTTTATCATGGCTTAACTGTAAAGTGGTTTGCCATTATTTTGGTCACTGTAATGTAATCGATCAGTGTAGGGTGTATCTTGTACATTTTTAAGCACCATTTTATTCATGAATGCGGGATAGTTTAGAATGCATTTTTGTAGTCTATCCATGCCATACTTAGATTCTTCCCCTGTTTACAGTTCTTCATTATGACTTTAACAACAAGTGATCCTTTGTTCCATATGACTTTCTTTTATTACCCTTTTGTTCTGTTGCCATGATTGAGTTTTCTTCTAAGTGACTATAAACTCTTGTCAGCATCAGTTCCAGTGTGTAGTTCATACATCGTCAGAAAGCAAATTATTGGTCTATAGTTTTTAGGATAGCTTGCAGGTTTGCTCTTAAGTAGGAACATTGTTTTTGTTGTTGTTAACCAGGTTGGTTTCTGTTGTAGCTGCACATACAAACAGTTCTTACTCATGGCTAAATCTTCATGTAAAGCTGTTAATACCTTCAGCCAGATGTTAGGTTTTGCATCTGGGCCTGGAGTTTTCCAATTAGGAGCTTTTCTTAACTAAGTTTCAGTCTGTCTGGCCATTTCTTCATCCCATTTCATATCCTGTCCATTTGAACTTCTTACTCTTTCTTTTACTTCTTCTATCCATTTAACATCCATGTTATATTCCACAGATATTTCTCCAAAATATATCTATTTCTTTCTTTTTTTGTTGATGTTTCAGTTCCTTTTGCCTTGTTTCCCATTTTCTGTATAAACCTTTTTTAGCTCATCAATAAATTGCTTATTTTGTACTTTTCCTTAATATTTATCTGCATATCTTCTAAGATTTTCTGCCTGTGCCGATATTTTTAATTTATTATTTGCAGTAGTGCACGATAGAGCCTGATCTTTTCTAATACTGCACATTTCATTTATCACGTCTATTATTCTGAGTATTTTTGTCGATCTCTTTCCTCTTTTATACTGTTCTAACAGTGGCACCTCTTATATTAATTGCTTTATAGTTTTCTCTGTTCGATATTTCTATGATAGCATTTGATTTCGCCTATTCTTTTCCCTTACTGACCTGTGTTTTTGTGGTAAGTCTTTATCTGTTATTAATTTAGCTGCACAATAATATATCCTATTTGGTTTTATTAAATTGCATGCATCTCTATGAACAGTCCTAATTACTGTGGTCATTTATTTTCTCAAACTTCTAACTTTTTGGGTTTTATTGACTTTCTGTAGTCTAATTCTTTCATTGATCTTAATATGTCTCTCCATCACTATTAAATCAAGCAACTCTTCTGTTAAATCATTTTACTTCTAAACTGAGGGCACATTCTTTTTTCTCTGTTTCCTGTGGGTATTCTGTAGAACGTTCCACATCATCGTCCTGTGCCATATTCTCTTCAGTTTCATCCTGTGTCATCCGTTGCTCTTTCATATGGGAACTCACTGGCCTATCACTCCACAACATTGATTGTGTTAGAGTTGCCACAGTTTTCTCTTCCTTCCCTTGCTGTGCAACTCCAACTGAACCTTTGTACTGCTTTCCTATTGAAGGCTTCAAAGTATCATCACATGGTAACTGATCAGATTTTTCCCACTCCACTGGTTTCTCCTTAATTTGGGGAATCCATTATTCTATCCTACTGTGATGTTATCAAAGTTAGATTTTCTATACTAAATCCTTCATTTCGCAGGTAATCCATAAACACACTTTCTATTTCTTTAACTTCTCTTTTACTAATCCCTTTTTCTACTTTTCCTCTTTGTTTTCTTATTTTTTGTATTGTAAAATTTTCCATAACTGGATGCCTTTGCCTGTATTTCTCTTCGAATATCAAAGGTGCTGCTCTTTTTGCATTGATTAGTTTTGCTTTCTCCTTTGCATAAATATTGCACCATATTAAATCTCTTCCTCTTTCCCATGTCCATATTTGTTCTTCAGATGTCTCCTGCTCCTTCTGTTTCTCCTTACTTGGGGGACTCATTATTTCATCGTGCTGTAACATAACCTGTGTTAAATTTTCTACATTATATCCTTCACTTCGCAGGTATTCCATAACTTCAACTTCTATTTTTTAACTTCTACTTTACTAATTTTCTGTTCTGTCCTGATCTTCCCACTTTGTGATCTTATTTTTTTGTATTGTGAAATTTTCCATATCTGGATGCCTTTGCCTGTATTTCTTTTTAAATATCTTTGGAGCTGCTTTTTTGTATTGATTAATTTGGCTTTCTCCTTTGCATAAACATTGCACCATATCAGATCTCTCTTTATTTCCCATGTCCATATTTCTTTTTATACCTTTCAGAAATCTGTAGGTTTTGTTCTTTATATTTTTGTACTTTCTCAGCCGCTTCTTTTTCCAAACGGCCCAAGGTTTCGTGGTCTATATAATGTTTTTCATAAATTTGTTGTATTAATGAACACACATTTTTATTTCAAGCTTCTGACAGTTTTTCTTTTGTAACTATTTTTCTTTTCTCTAATTTCTGTGTTAATCTTTGTATATCTTCTGTCTGGAAATTATGGACTTCTTGCATATTAGTAACATTACATAATTTTTTCTTATCCTCAGTAGTCCACTCTAGTCATCTTTATGGCTCTTTTTTGGCATATCCGTTTTTGTAATTTTTGTGGACTGCTACTTCCTTCTACAACAGGGGGGTCATCCTCCCCCTGGGCCTGGGCTAGCAGCACTGTAGGAATGTTTCTGTGTCTTGAGGATTCTACACTGTCATTTTGTTTTCCAATCCTGGCACCAGTGTGCCTACCGGGATTGGGCACGTTTTTTATGCTGGATCTTGTGCACCCAGCTATCTTTTTTAGTTTTTAACCTACTTCTGTTCATGATGTATCCTATATAAAATACAGTATACATATCACTGTCACCTTGGTGAGATTTTGTGAAAAAACAGGGTCCACCTTGTGAAGGTACTCACCAAGACTTGAGGATGAATTAAATTCCAGCAATATTACTGTCTTTTCCTTGCTGACTTATCTCTCCATTCGTACCCTATCCCCGTGGAGATCACCTCATTACCAAGAATATAAATAAAAAACAGACAATATGTCTGGGTCTAGTCCAGGCAATTTCTGTAGTTAATGCTGGTTACATTTACTGAATGTGTGATGTAAAAATCCACAAAGCCTTAACTGGTTATAAGAATTAGAAAAGAAACATGAAGTCCCTCTATGTGAAAGAAAAGCACTCTTGACATAGTGAAGTTGTATAATAAATGATGTTACTAAATATGAAACAAAATAGAAATATTAATCCACATCTGGAATAATTGAGGTATTTTATAATATTTTCAGGTATGAACCTTTCTTTCAAAATTTCCCTATGTTTAACAAGTGTTCCTGAGTGGAATATTACATGTTGAGTTTTTATTTATAAAATGTTGTTCTCTAATATTTACTTGAAGAGCTGAAAATAAAATAACAATAATACTAAAGGAACAATACATTTTTTTTTGAAAGAATGCATTTGAGAATAAATATCTGTCATAATCCTGAATAAAACAAATGAACAATGTAGTCCTACTTTTAGATGATTGCACCTAATTCAAAGTGTTGCCTCTATTTCTGAACTTGGATGGGTAAGTTCTAGCCCTCTGACTTACTAGCCATTTCAAATTATAGTGCAGTCTTTTTAGTGTCCTTCTCGAGGTTGTTAACACTTTCAGAAGTGAGAAATAGAAGTTAACATGGCTTAGTAATCTGGTACTCTACCATGGACAATGAATTGAAATTACTGATACTAACAGACTTGTGATATGTCATGTACAAATGAATAATGGTGATTTGATGGTGCTGTATATAGTATTTTCATTAGTATCACCTTTTTATAGTATATATAAAATAAGTGCATTTTACCTGCTACTGTATATATGCAAAGATGCCCTTGAAAATGGGAACGTGATCTCATTGGGGTATGCTCAGTCAATTTATTTCAGAACTAATTAATTAACTATTAATACAGAGAACAGGTCCTGCCTGGTAAAGAGAAGACTGAAAACATGTCATACATAGGTTCATGTTAAGTGTCTGCACCTGAAATATTAAGAGGCTGTTCCTCCTTGTGGAGGAAACATTCAGAATTGAATACAGTGACCTCTCCTCCTTGGAAAAATGTGCGACACAAATGGCATAAATCTTTGGCATTCACTGGGAAATGCACAGCTTCTTCAGCCGTTTACTCGGTATATGTGTGCTGTGCACCAGTAATACAGTTGTTTTTATGAACGGAAGAAATACATTTGTAATAAAGCAGAAAATATGCATGATACAGGAATATTATAAACACATTATAGTACCCTTTTCAAAGCGTGTCGTAATAAGTGGATTTTACCAGCATTAGTTTATTTTTTATTCTGACATGTTGCCAGCTTTAGTTTATAATTGTTATTTTTACTTTCTAACAACTATGATTTGGTAAAAGTTCCAGTGTTATGCATACTTCAAGGTGAGGCACAGATTATAGCTTAACAAACTGCTTTGCAAATCATTTGGCTCATTGTCTGGAAAGGAAACAATTAATCTGTCATTCCCGATCAAACAAACTTAAGAAGTTAGATGTTGCAAAAATATCAAGCCATTGATCTGTATTACTCATTAATGTATTCACCAGCAGACACACAAGCTGTGTGCTGGATGTCTAATAAAGGTGACTGCTCATGGGATTTGTGAATCAATACATTTACAAGTAGCAAGTCATGCGTCCAGAGTTTGAAAGTCACAGTAACCAGTTATATTCTAGAAAAGATAATTATAACAAAAAAATAGTTTGCCATCACCACAATGTTCATAACGCTGTCTTACTGTATAACTGGTAATAGCCTCTTGATTGATAATGATAACTTGTTTATTGCAGGAGAGCCTAACAAAGCCATTATTTGATCCTTGTTCACATTTAAAGTCTTAGGTTCTCGTAAATGAAGAGACCCTCTCCCAAAGACTGTTTTTCCTTGTAAAACTTGGTAAATTTATACACAGTTTACTTTGTATTTTGATCATTTCTTTCTATTATTCAGTATTTCTTATTGTACTATTTTTTGTTTAAGTTCTTTTTTGCATTTTCTGTATTCAATGACATAATGCAGTAACTGTGATTTCATAGTCACTGTCAAAGTAACTATGGATTTCATAATAATTTAGTATTCATTACAGTGAAATTTTTGGTTATAATAAGGTCATCAGCATTTGTTTTCTTCATATATGATGCCATAATGCAGAGTGTGACATCATTATCAGTCTTGCTAAAGCAAAGACCTATTTCACAACAGAGGAGTCTAGATAGTAAACTGCAAAGGCTGATATGCTCAAAAGGAAAAATAATGAGAAATATAATGAATTTCTGTAGATCTGCATAGAGTTAAGTTCTGAGAAGTCAATATATAGAACATGTATAAAAGTAAATTGAGTGTCACTTAATTGTTATGCTCTATTATTGAGTGAGTCATCAACAACTCTTAAAGAAGGTATGAGCTTAAACTTTGAAAGGAGTGTTTGTGATTCCCGTTTGCAAAGGTACTGCAGCAAGATGTTTATCTAATTACAGTTCCAGATCTACTGATATTAATAAGTACAGTCCACGGTCCTTGATCTTTGATCATTATTTGTTTGAGTGCTTGAACCCAAGTGTTTTTCATAAACTTGCAGGTTCAGCAGCTTAACAGCACATACATTAGATGGCTAAAAGTTTAAAAGTATGGTTTAGGATTAGGTCATAATATATCACAATGACATAGTATCTCACCTTGCACTATGGCAAACTTTCCTAAATTGATGATATTTTAGAGATCGCCTGAAAAAGATCTCAGCATCACACTTCTGAAGTTGGTAAGGCAGATTCAGTAGGCTGTGTACAAGATAAGGAAAACAGTGTCAACTGGAGATTTCTGTATGCATCCTGATAATATAACCGCAGCTCCACCTCCCCCATTAACCAGTCAGAGTAGAAAGGCCTGAATATGGGCTGCAACAGTTTCTTGATATAAACAGGACACAGGCTAAATAAGGTATGATATATAAATATTACTATTTTAAATGTTGACCACAGTCAAGGCTCCTGATTCACCATTTTTCCAGGAAAATGTAAGTAAATCCCAAATGTGGACTGTCTGAGTATTGAAACAAAAAGGATTTTTATGGAATTTGGAAACATAGGCCAGAGCACTCATTCATTCCAACCTGCATTTATTCTCATATTTGCCACTTATGATCTAGTCAGAATGCTTTATTGATTATTCTCTGCCTAGAATCTGTTTGTAATTAAATCACTGTAAGTACTGAAAATTTATATTTTAAAATTATGTGAATAATTCACAGATTTAATCTCATGAAAACGGATTTTTTTTCAGAAGTGTAACTCAGTATCTCTGATGATAAGCAACTGTTGCAGGTCCTGTGCCTAACATCTTAATGAAGAGAACTAAAGCTGACAGCTGCTAATGAGTTTCACTTTGTAGTTCTGGGTTTTAATTCCTCAGCTTATATTGTCTTTTGTATAACTTCAAGCAAATCCCTTAACCTTAAATTACTGATCAATGCTGAAAAGAGGCACTGGGCCTAGAGAGTTTACCTTGTTGACAGACAAAACTAAAGTGGTAGCTGTCAGTCAAAGCTTTGGCTACAAAATTGTACACCTCTTAAATGTAGTGAGTTAGAGAACTTACCAACAGAAAGTTTGCAGTAGTTAGTATTACCGTGACCCAGGCAAGAGGAAAGCAATATGTGTACATCTTTAGCAAGATATAAATGACATATAAGGATTTAGAAAAGGGAAATGCTCGTTAGATGGAAATAGTATTATATTGTACTATCATTTGTTCCTTTAACAACATAATGTTAAGAATCACTCCCAGGTCACATCCAGTTGTCACAAATGTCTTCAGATTCTTACTGTCATAGGTAAGGAGAATAGGTTTAGAGCACTTCATGAGTGAACAGTGGCACTGAAAGTATTGCTTCAGACTCAGATGAATTGTACTTCATATGAAAGAAGAAAAAAAGCAGGTACTGGCCACCACGCTAAACAGCTTCAAAACTTTTATTTAAAACGCAATTAAAAACACAGGAATGAGTGCTTTTGGGACCAAGTCTTTCTTCAGATACAAAACTCAAAGGAAATTGCAGATGATATGTTGTCCTATCTCGCCTTCATTCTTACAATGATGGGTTCTGAGCCGATCCTCGGCTCCGACTCGGCCGAATACTTAGATGAAGATCTCAAACTTGGCTCGTGGCAAGAAGGTATCCCACAATCCAGTGGTACAATTTCCCATATCTCGTTTGCCGCTGTATGAGGTTGGATGCGTTCATCTTGGCTGTGGCTAAGTTGTGAAACTTTTTTTATATATTTCTTGTCAAAACTAAATAATTTTGCTGATATATAGTTTTGTCACCAATAGATGGTATTCGTTGGCTTCTCTTTCCTGTTTTTACCTCAATAGAGATAATTTTTCCTCAGGCATGGCTTTTGCCATTGCTTTATAGGCCTTGGTATTCCTGCAGTGGTTGTTGTTTGTTGTGTCTTCATAGCTCGTTTAAATTAGAGAGGTATATGCCCATTTTAGTTAGAGGGCTTGTCCTGTTTAATAGTTTGTGTTTGAAAATCAGAGCCGTTTAATTTAGAGGTTCTAATTTTCTTCCCTAGTCTTTCCTACTTGTATTGCTTTGGTAGCATTAGTCTTTAAATATTATTGTGTTTGATATAGCCTCTAGGCTTCCTTTGTTGGTGTCAAAATGTCTAAGGAACAGAGAGAAAGAGAACATAAGCCTTTGGGTTTCAAAAAATGTCAGAAATGCTCGCAAAAGGTGTCCATCACTGATGGACATATTGTTTGTGTCTATTGTCTCGGTGCTGTCCATCTCCAGGAGGACTGCACCTACTGTCATTCGTTTAGTGCCAGAGTTCTTCAGGAGAGAAGAAACAAGTTGATTCTTAAAGGGCTTTTAAAATCTTCCTTTGAAGGGGGCATTCATAGCTCTTCCTCTTCTTCTTCATCTCCTTCTAAAAAAGGAAATTCAGGCAAAAGACAATCTCCATCTGCATTGGATCATTCGGAGCCGCCAGTCAAACTACCTAAAATTTCTAAGGCCACTACTTCCTTGGCTCCACAGTCTTCGGAGCCATCTGAAGTTCTTATGGTTGACAGGCCTGGTTCTTAGGCTCCAAAGCCTTTGGAGCCACACGATACCGCTACTCAGAACTGGTCCATTGAAATTTCGCTGGTTTCTCTGACCTTGACATCGCCTATCTTCCATAGGTCTCGATCTCCTTCATTATCTTCCAGGTCTACAAGAAGATTATCTGATGAGGACGTGGAACGGGTGGTGCATAGACTCCTTAAGTCGCCGGCGCTAAATTGTACTTGGCTCCTACCCATTTGGTTTCGGAGTCTACTGTGCCCACTATTGTTCCTCCTTTGAGCCAAACAGGTCCTTTGGAGCCAGAGTGCTTGGTGCCACCTTCTGTGGATTTGTCGGTTCCGGAACTCCCTTTGGTCTCCATGGAGTCAACTTCTGCTTCGACTCTCTCTGCGCTGTCCAGTGAGTCTGGGAGCCAGAATTCCCTGGTCGGCCTCGAGGGGGATTCTCGGCCCCAATCTTCTTTGGTGCTGAACTTACCGCTTGGAGCATTGGCTTGGGTTAGCTCAGCTTCTACATCGACCTTGGGTCCTATCTCGTTGGATCCGTTGCCTCCCTCTGTCTCCTCGGAGCCAGGGGGGGTCTTTGGAGCCGGCGGAATTTGCCTTTGAGCTGATGAGGAGTGTGTTGTCCTCCCATTCAGCACCACAGAGGGTTACCAGTACTCTTCCCCCCAAGGCACCGGCTACTGTCTCAGCACCACCCATTCCTCAAGACAGCAGAGAACCAAAGCCTCAGGATCCCCCTTTGGGTGAACCCCTCTCATCCAAGGCTTCCTCAGAATATCCTTCTGAGGAGCTACCTTGGAAAAGAACCTGCAAGAGGAAGCATGTTGATTCTCCAGATGAGTCTCACTACTACAGACACTGACCTCGATGAATCGGAAGGGTCCCCAAAGTCGTCCTCTGAAGATATCTCATTTGCAGATGTTCTGGAGATCCTTAAGCAAAGAGGCGGCTGGCAGACCACTACCCCTTCTGATGAGGAGTCAGTGTACCTGAAGGCTTTCGGGTCTCAACCTTCAGCCTCCTGGGTGTCCCTGCCTTTCAATGAACTAATGGATCTGGTTAGTCGAAAGGTGTGGGAGTCACCTGATGCTTTGGAACCGGTCCCTCGGAGGCCAAACAAATTTTTGTCAGCACCTCTGGGCAAAGAATTCTTAACAAAGGGAGTACCTGTAGATGCTATGGTGGTGGCAGCAGCCACCAAAAAGGAACTTGCAGAGACTTCCTCATCTGTTCATCCTCCGAATAAAGATTCGAGAACGATGGACAGATACGGGACGTGTATCTTTTCTTCAGCGACTTTTTCTTTGCGATCGCTGAATTACTTATCCCATTTTACGAGGCTACAAAGAGATCTCCTGAAAGAGCTCAGAGATACTCTACAAGATTCAGTAGCTGTGGGGGTGAATGAGAAGGTCTCCTCCCAACTGTCCACCTTAAATTCCATTGTCAACTCCTCCATGAGGCTCATATCATACGCAGCAGATGGAGCGAGCAGGGCAGCGGGTTCTGGAGTTTCCCTAAGGAGACACTCCTGGATGCGCTTGTGTAATTTTGCAGAGTCCTTTAAGTCTACCTTTACTAACGTCCCTTTTGATGGCTCCTCACTCTTTTGACTGAAAATAAAAGACACTCTAACCCAATGTGAGCAGGAAGGAAAAACTCTCTCTGCTGTTGGAGTATGATTTTCCGTACCTTCAGGACCTTATCCCAAAGGTCAGAAGAGCGGAAAGATGTGGTTCAAAAGATCCCAGAGATTTTTCCAAGACGCATGGGGTGATACCTTCCCCAGGGGCAGAGGGGGAGCTTATAATGGTAGATGCCACCCCAGAGGCAGAGGGGGTCCACAAAACCAGGCTGACCGTGATTCCTTTCGCGGACGCCCTTATCAGCGCTCATGAAAGGAGGCCCGACTGCTCTACTCTGGAGGCAGTCAGGGGACATTTATTGATGTACCCAGAAGCCTGGTGAAGTATCACAAATGAAAAATAGGTACTAAACATAATATCCATAGAGGATACTCCATCCCCTTTTGCTTACCTGTCCCGAAGACCAAAACACTCCTGGATGTTCCACCCAATCTAAGGGAACAAGCAACTATAGAGGTTCAAAAGTTTCTCTAAAAAAGAGTCATCCAAGAAGTCCCCGCAAACCAAATAGGATTCGGAACTTACTCATAGGTGGTTCATAGGTTAGTACTAGGCTAAGTGCTCTTGCGAGCCATTGTAAGCCTAGCCAATTATCCCTTGTGAGACTCAAACCCTGCACCTTGTGTTTGTAAGGCAAACACCTTAACCATTAGGCCACCCTCCCCTCACTCACTCAAGATTCTTTTTAGTGCCAAAAAGAACAGGGGACTGGAGGCCCATATTGGACCTAATTAAGTTAAACAAATCTGTCAAAAAGTCAAAGTTCTGAATGGTGACACTGCAGTCTATACTTCCCTTTTTAGGGAAAGACAATTGGATGTGCTTGATAGACCTTCAAGATGCTTACTACCACATAAAAATGGACAGGACATCAAGAAGGTACTTACGCTTCCAGCTGGGAGCCAGCCATTATCAGTTCAGAGCTCTGCCCTTTGGTCTCACTACAGCCCCCAGAGTGTTCACCAAATGTATGGCAGTAGTCACAGCTCACCTGAGACGTCTAGGATTCCATGCGTTTCTCTGTCTAAACAACTGGCTCCTGTCTGCCACCACCAAGCATCTACTCCTACAAGCCAGATTTCTAACGTTAGACATCTGCAGTCATTTGGGCATTACAGTAAATTTGCAAAAATCTGCCTTGTTGCCCTCTCAACGTATTACATTCATAGGCGCAGATCTAGACACTTCATTGATGATAGCACGTCTTCCAGCAGAAAGAATCATAGCTCTCAGACAGCAAATCCTTCACATCCTTTCCATGGACAAAGTGAAAGCAGAAGTAATTCTACGCTTATTAGCTTATTGACCTCCATGATTACACTAGTTCCTCTTGCCAGAATGCACATGAGGATACTTCAATGGCTATTATTCTCCCAATGGTCTCTTCAAGAGCTTCCAGTGTCTCATCTGATCAGGATAATAATGGAGTCTTGAAAGAACAACTTAAGATGGTGTATGCACTCCACTCATGTGACAATAGGCAGACCCTTTGTTCCACTTCACCCAATAGCTACAGTGACCACGGATGCTTCCAGGACAGGGTGGGGGGGCATTATCTTGGAAGAACAGTTCAAGGTACTTGGCAAGATCATGAGACTTACTTGCATATAAATGTTCTAGAGGTGAGAGCAATGCTTCTTGCGTTGCAAGAACTTCAAGACTCTCTCCCTCTAGGGACTGTTGCGATCCAATCAGACAATATGTCTGTGGTTTGGTACATAAACAAGCAAGGGAGAACCAGATCCTACCCCCCTGTGTCAAGAAGCCCTAAGAGTATGGCAATGTGCAGTTTCTTCCCAGCACTTTCTAATCGCAACGCACATTCTGGGGAAGTCTGTGATAGCGGACAAGCTGATGAGAGCAATTCTAATGCCTCACGAGTGGTCTCTCAATCACAATGTAACAGAAATTATTTTCCAAACATGGGGACACCCTTGCTGCGATCTCTTTGCCACTCCCATGAATGCCAATTGCAGCAACTACCTTATCCTAGTTCCCCCTCCGGGGGAGACACCGAGAGATGCTCTGGCTCAAGATTGGCCCTCGGGACTTCTATATGCCTTCCCACCTTTTCCTCTCATACCCAGATTGATTCAGAAAGCTCAAAGCTCAAGAAGCAGGATAATTCTCATTACCCCTTACTGGCCTTATCAAGTTTGGTTCCCCTTCCTGTGCCCCCCCCCCCTCAGGAGAAGCCTTGGATCCTGGACCCAGTACCAGATCTGCTGACTCATATGTCGGGGGATCTAAATTTTGTTTTGTCCCATCTCACTTTACCTCCCTTTGAGCCTTCTTCGTCTTCAGACCTTATGTTCCTTTCATGGAAGACCTTATTTCTAGTGGCTGTAACTTCTGCTAGAAGGGTGTCAGAACTGCAAGCTCTTTCTGTTAAACCACCTTATTTGATTTTTCACAAGGACAGGGTTAACGCATTAACCCTTCCTTTTTACCAAATGTTGCTTCTCCAAACAATATAAACCAATCCATAGAACTCCCAGTATTTTTTCCTCAACATAGCAACAAGGCAGAGTACAAATTACACCAACTGGATGTGCACAGACAACTCAGATTCTATTTACATAGAACCAAAGACTTCAGAAAACCTGACCAATTATCTGTATCCTTTTCTGATGCAAAAAAAGGATCATCAGTTTCAAAAACCACTCTTTCTAATTGGCTTTCAAATTGTATTACCTTTATCTACAAATCTAATAACAAGGATCTACCTTTCAAAGTAAAGGCTCATTCCACTAGAGCATTGGCTATATCATCTGCTGTCCAAGCCAGAATTCCTATAGATAATGTTTGTGCAGTAGCTACGTGGTCTACTCCACATACTTTTATTACTCATTACAAAGTGGATTTGGCCTTCAGGGACAGGGCATCCTTTGGTTCCACGGTGCTGAAAGCTGTACTCCCGTGAGCCATCCAGGATAAAGATGCTAGAGACTCTTGTCCCATCACTGTAAGAATAAAGGCGAGATAGGACAACATAACATAAAGAAGTTATGTACTCACCATAGCGTTCCATGTTTGTTGTCCATCTCGCCGTTTATTCTTACGAACCCTCCCTCCTTCCCCCTGCCTAAGACTTCTTGTGGACCTGGTAGATTTCCACTACCTCAGGGGCTCTTTGTCTCAGCTTGTTTCTCCTTCCAGTAATTTTTGGTATGGACTTACACATTGTTTATATGTATATGTGTGTAGATATGTTTATAGTGTACATATTGTTCTGGCGCTCTTTTATGCATAAGGGTATTTAAATGGGAGGGGCATTATGTTTTTCTTGTACTTGAAAAAGCCCTGCATTTGAGTTGGGGTGAAAGCGCTTGTGGTGATTTTTTAATAAAACAACTGTTTTACAGCCATTTCCTGTTGCTGCCTGGACCGTATTTCTTGTTTTATTGCTTCTTAAAGACATAGCATACACATGCTGCACTCTGATCTACATCCTCCCTCTTTGAGAAGTAGATCATGCAATTTGTCATGAGATATTTATCATGCAGAAATCACAAATAATGTAGAGACATGCATTATGTAATACTAGGTACACATTTATATACAATCAAGTCCATGTTGCTGTGTATTTCACACTGGGATTAGAAACTCATCCATATCGTGTGACATAAAATGGAGAATCAGTTTTAGCAACTGGAACAGTTTCTGCAAAATGGTTGACCTGTGGAATGTTTGAATTACTCTCTGGAACAGAATCAGACTTTTGAACACAAACTGGTCTGGAAACAATGTCTGACTCAGTCTTTGGTTTAGAGTTTGCATCACAGATACAATGTTGTGATTACAGTGATGATGATTCTGGTACAGGAAGAAGATGTCTGCGATTACTCCTATACTCTACACCCTTGGAGATTACCCAATAAGATCAAGGCTTGGCACAGACGCCTGTTATCTGTCCTATTCAATCAAAACCTTTCATTGTCTGGATTTTTACTGTCTCTCCTTCCCTCAATGAACGAGGAAATCTGCTTGTTTTGTCATAACTAGATTTCTGGATATTACGCTTCTTCAGCAATTGATGGTTTTATTGTTCTTAGAGTTAGGGTGCAACAAACTTGATGAAACAGGTAGCATAGCTCTAGTTTGTCTGGAAAGTAGTCTTTGAGCAGGTGAGCCAAGAATATCATCACAAGGTATGTTTCTGAGATTAAGTAAATTCAAGAATACATCGGTATTGTCACGCTTTGTTTTCAAGTAATTATGTTGCAATCTGTACTGCACGTTCAGCTAGACCATTGGATTGAGGATATTCAAGACTACTTGTGACGTGTACAAAGTCCCATTCTCGCTTAAATTTCTGAAACAACTGGCTAGTAAACCGAGTACCATTGTCAGAATAAAGCTTATTAGGACTACCATGAAGTGAAAAATGATGTTTAAGCTTAGTGATAACAGCTGTTGAGGTTAAGTCTGGTAGCAAATCAGTTTCAAACCAGTTCGAGTAAGAGTCTATCAAAACTAAATAATGTTGATTATTCCGTTGAAAGTTATCAGTTGCAACAGTAGACCAAGGTAGTTCATGTATTGGATTTTACTAAAGTGTTTCTTTTTGCAAATGTGGTACTATTACGTATTGAACAAGAAGAAAGAACGCTATCAATGTCTTTGGATAATGAAGGCCAAAATACTAGTTCTCTAGCCCTTCTGTTAGTGGATGACAAACCTGGGTGGCGACGATGCAAAATGTGAATGTATTCATGCTGTAATGAAGCAGGAACAATTTTTAGGACCTTTGAAAATTATACCATCTTCCATCAATAATTCACCTCTGTAGGGAAAGTATGATTGCACCTCACATGATACACTAGATTGTTTTGACGGCCATCCGACACTGATGCAGTGATTGAGCTTTTGTCGGATTTGATCAGCCATAGTGTGATTTCAAAACTCATCAAGTCTAGTGGTGGAAAAATTACACACTGACATTACTTTACAAATTTTCAGCATCAAGCAGTTCTGTTGTACTTCTAGGTGATCTAGATAAAGTATCAGCCAGATAAAGCAATTTACCTGTAGTGTAGACAATTTTGAAATTGTACTTTTGCAGTTTGAGCGTCATTCTTTGTAATCTCGCCAGAGCAGAATGCATAGGTTTCTTTAGAATAGTAACCAGAGGCTGAGGATCAGTTTCAGTTTTAATACCTTGACCATAAATATAATTGAGAAACTTGGAACATGCAAAAACTATTGCTAGAAGTTCTTTCTCAATTTGAGTAAGTGTCTTAGATGCATAAGCTCCTGGTCTACCCTCTTGTAGAATAACTGCACCAAGACCAAAATTAGAAGCATCACAGGCTAGAACAACTGGTTTATTCACATCATATTACCTTAACATGGCGGGGTAGGAATTTTCTGCATAAGGTCATCAAATACCTTCTGATGATGATGTAACCATGACCATACGACATTCATTCATGTTAGCTTTCTTCTTGTCCAAATAGTTGACCATGCCCAGAAAACTCTGCACATTATCTGGTGTT
Organism: Protopterus annectens; assembly: GCF_019279795.1. Classification (NCBI taxonomy): domain Eukaryota; kingdom Metazoa; phylum Chordata; order Ceratodontiformes; family Protopteridae; genus Protopterus; species Protopterus annectens. Next base: position 727,251,925 of record NC_056747.1, read on the forward strand.
GACATCTCTAAAATAGCTGTTTGTTTGGTTAGGTTGGGTTTTAAGCCTATACTTGTAAACAAATGTCCTAAGTAGGTATCTTCTGGAAGTCTGAATTTGCATTTCAGAGGATTGAACTTTAAATTTACTTCACGTGCTCTGTCTAGAACTTTCTTGAGGTTTCTGTCATGCTCTGCTTCGCCATTGCCCCCAACTAGTAGATCGTCTACTGGAAAAACCTGAAAAAATTTGTTCCATTGCATGCTGAAAAACTTCACTTGCAGAATTTATTCCAAATAGCATCCTTAGAAATCTGTATCTGCCAAACAGGGTACTAAAAGTAGTTAGAAATGAGGATTTGCGATCAAGCATCACTTGCCAAAATGAACTCTTTGCACACAAAACAGAAAAGACAGTAGCATTTGGTATTAGAGCTGCAATTTCCTCTATTTTGCGCATTGGATGATATGGCCTCTCTAATACTTTGTTCAAATCTCTAGGGTCAGTGCATATTCTGATTTCACCTGAGCAGCTACGACGGCCAACACCCATTCAGCTGGTTCTGAGACTGGACAAATCATGCCTTGCTGCACCATCTTGTCCAGCTGAGCTTTAACTTTATCTTGCATAGCTATCAGAACTCTGACTACTGGAGTGACTTCAAGGTCTAATTTCACAGAATACATAACTGGAAGCTTGCCCAACTTGTCATCGAAAACATCAGCATACTCTGAGAAAATGGCTTCTGCAAAACTTTAACTTGGAACTGCACTCACATGATGAACTTCCTTAGCAAAAGAAAGCAGATTAATTCTCAAACTATCTTTGAGACCTAATAAAGACTGCATCGGTCACCGGACTACATAGAATAATAAGTTGTAACAGTTCTCAGCCAAATAAGATGGAAGTATTACTGAAGCTTCGGTTTCAATTTCTTCACCTCCATACTCAACGAGTCTCGCACTGCTGGTTACATTGAGTGGTTCGTTGGTTCTTACTTTTGTAACTGTATCTGCTGATATAACATTGCACTTTGATCCAGTGTCTACTTAGAGCTCTGTGGATTTCCATTTGATCTGAACTGTGCAAAACACTTCACTCCTTGTTAATAAGTTTACTGTGTCAACTCTTTCCACCATCTATGTAAAAAGCTGACTGTTTTGGCTCTACTTGATCAACATGTTTTTTGTGCTACCTTTCTTTGCAACTGTATGAGGCTTTCTTGATCTGCAAAACTTTTGAAAGTTCAATTTCTCACACTTATGGCACTGCTGACCATATGCTAAACATTTATTTCTTTTAAATTCATGATTTGCACCACAGTTTCGACAGTTAACAATAAAGCTAGACTTGGATTTTGCTGACTCACGCTTATATGGTGCTGAGATGGCAATGGAGCTTGCACTTCTGTAACTTTCTGGAACACTCAACACCTTCTTCAGAATTCCTATGGTTGCTCTTTGCTTAGGCCTGTTTCTGCTTACCACTTGTTGCATACTGTCTACGTTCATTCACTCTGGAGCTTACTGAAACCATGCTCTTGTCATTTGTAAGCATGTTCATGTGCTTTAACCTTGTTCCTCAAGTCAGTTATATAAGCTGGCTTCTGATTTCTTGTGTAAAACAAATGCCTTTCTAATGTAATGTTCATCTGCGTGTTTCACATTTCTCTGAACTTATGCTTTAAACACTGGGTCTTCTCTGGATTCAGCTTACACAACAATATGGCTATCTGCACCTTCACCTTCATACACTGCTGATGCATAGACAAATGATCGCTGTCTTTTCTATAACCTCAGGTCCTGCTAGATTCAACAAAATAAATGGCCTTGTACGTGCATCTCTGTCTGTATAAGCTGCTTGTATAAAAAATATTGTACTCCTGTTCAGATATTCCCTACTTCTCTGCAATATTCTGATCAAACACAAGAGGTTATGGTGTAGTAAATCCATCTGCCATATTAAAACATACCAACAAAGGGTCTTGCAAATGCGTACAAATACACACACACACACACACACACACACATATATATATATATATATATATATATATATATATATATATATATATATATATATACACACACACACACACACACACGCATAAGTAATTGGCATGAACATTCAATTTGGTTAGCCCTCTTTTTCTTTACAACTGCACTTTCTTTCTTTGCACTTGTCGGTATTGTGCCAGTGAATAACCACATAGTGCTTTCAACTGACTAGACGTTGCAAAATAAACCACTTGGGCTTCTCGATTCTTTATTGCACTTTGCAAAAGGCCTTTTTCAAATTTCTTAATGCTTCACTGTGTTTTACAAAATAACTTTTTAGCTCTCTCAATGCTTTATTGTACTTTGCGAAACAATTTTTTAAATTTCTTAATGCTTCACTGGGCTTTATGAATTAGCTTCTTAAGTTTCTTGATGCTTTAGTGTACTTTGCAAAACAACTTTTTAAAATTTCTTAAGGCTTCATGAAACTCAGGGGAATAGCTTTTCAACTTATTTACTGCTTTATGGAGCTTAAAGGAGTACTTTCTCTAACATTGCAATGCTTTTATGAACTCCGCTAAGTTTCTCGGAGTTTACGATGCTTTTTATGAATTTCTATAAGTTTCTCTGACTTTGCGATGCTTTTATGAATTATGATAAGTAAAGGCAACAATGCTGAATCATCAGCTATCGGAATTGATAAAGGCAAAAATTCTAATGTAGTTGCTTGGAAATTTATCAATAGAGGCAGGCGTGGAACAGTCATGCATCATCACTTTATCAGAATTGGTAAAGGCAAAAATGCAAAAGTAGTTGCTTGGAACTTTATCGATAGAGGCATAATGCGAACAGTCAGATTTTGCTTGCCCAAATTCAATGCCTTTTGAGATTTATGTACTTTGTAAATAACTAGATGCAATACACTGAAATGTTCCCAAAATGGCGACACCCTGCCAGGCAACTTCTTACAGTACAAGACGCACTCTGTAATGGCGGCACTCTGCGAACAGCCACACCCAGCACAAGAACTTTTCTTCAAACAACCAGGCTTCACTTGAATTATATGAGAGAGTTCCACTGCATACACAGTGAACTCTTTGAAATACATGCACAGTAATAAGCACACACTGAAAACACTTTTACATACTCTGAGATACTTCGAATGATTTTAGTTGCTTTCTCTTTTTTTATATCAAACGAAGTCATTTCATCAAACACTATTATCTTAAACATTTTCTTTAGTTAGCAAACTTTTTGAGCTTTCAGCTTGCCCGATACTGCAGTTTATGCCCATTGTAATGCCTTTTCTTGCCTCTTTGCATCAAGTAAATAATTTGTGTTGCTTGTCATAACCTTTTATTCCTTTTGGTTATGTTTGCAGTGTTTTCTCTTGGTTTTACCTTCACTGTTGCCTTTACATCTCATGGCTTTAAATGTTTTGTTCTTTTCCATCCTGGTTCAGTCAGCTATGATTTTTTTTTTTTTTGACAATTTGGGATTTGTCGCTTTCGTGTTGGTACACGAATAAACGAGTCGTGTGGGTTCTGTTCAGGCAGCTTTATTCTATACAAATACATTACTGTAGAGCTTATTTGACTATGACTAAGTAACTTATATACAAACTAACTGTTGTGATCATACATGCTTACACACTGGCTGCTTTTTCAAAATGGCACTAGGGATTCCATGTGCCTGGAATATATACATGCTTGCACAGCCTTCCATGCTTCTTAAAGACATAGTGTGCACATGCTACACTCTGATCTACAGGATTGAATCATATATCCTTAAGAATAATAGTCAGACAATAATGAGAAAAGAAGAGCTAAAGCTAGAAGTTGCCACTTGAATTACATCTCTTAATAGAAATGTCAGTATTTTATTTAATTATTGTATTTATTTATTATAATTTTATAATTCACCTTACCAAATCCCAAAACATGGCATATGAATAGAAGTGCAATTGTTTGAAAACTGAGAAAAAAATATTGGAAGAACATATAAATTAGATAAATGATCTTGATCTTACACAATGTTTAAGCATATAAAATAAATCCTTCAAAATGATGATAAGCAGATAAGATAAGCTTTTGTCTGAGAATGGACGACTGATACAAATAGACAAAATACAGATCTTTAAAAGCTTGACTAAACAAATATGTTATCCTCTAGGAATGCAGAACTGAAACCGATGGGCAATCTTTCATACTTCTGGGCAGGGAGACCACTCATATTTAGCTGAACTACAAGAACTTCAAGCAATCCAACAATTGAAGAATGGAGAGTCTTAACTCGGAAAACAGTGGCTGAATAATTGCTTTAGAAACCAAGAACCAGAAAATGAAGTACTTTACATGTGACAAGCAGAAGCTTAAAAACAACACATCTTGCAGATAACCAGCGAAAGGAATGAAGATCAAGTTTATATATTAAGTACATGCAGCTGTAATGAAAAGTCTGGCAGAGCATTCTCTACCAAATGAAGTCATCTCAAGTCCCCATTAAAGATACTGCAGTACTCAAGAAGTGATAAGATCAGGGATAATGGTACCAAGATATCTATCAGGAAGTAAATGTGTAACTGTAGTTGCATTCTTTAGATGGAAAAACAGGAAGAACTGACCACAGCAGATACTGGGTAATGAAGAAAAAGGGCTTCATCAGACTCGCTCCTGAATCTTGCGCCTTTTTGACAGAGGGCAAAACTTTGCCTCCAGGTACAATAGCTGATTCAAGGAAAGAGGTAGCTGAGCAATGAACTGAACAATAAAGGAACGAAGATCAAATCCTCTGACACCCCACTACTTAGTAAGTAGCTTCTAGAGAATTCATGACAGAAAACTTCTACTGATGGGAAAAAGCAAATCCAGGACAAGGGAGGAAAGACCACAGTGGGCATACAGGTACCCAGCCCAAGAATCCATGGTCCACAATATCAGTTGCAGCTGAACTATCAAGGAAGTGTAAAAAAATATGGTATTTGATTCTTTACTACATGAAGGTCACTTACAACCCTAGGAAAGGAAAAAAAAAACTATACTGGTGAAGAATGAAGACCTCTTAAGATGTCAGACGTTGCTACAGTTATACAGTTACCACCTTCTCAAACATCATTAGTAATGTAAATAAAGTTATATATGTATGGATAGTGGTTCTTGAAGCTGTGTGGCTGAAGAGAAGATTCCATAAGGATGAGAATTATTAAAGAACAGCTTCACCCAAATGTCAAGTTTTCTTTTCAAAAAGTCCTCTTGCTTCCCTTTAATCCAACACCAAGAGAGATAGATTAACCATTGTTTAATATTTTTTTGCAAAAACTCACATTTTCTTTTTGGGTTTGCCTCATCATTTGTTGCAGTATGTTGGCAAGGGGGGATAAATGCATTATAAATATGTATTACCATGACAAAACAGGCTATGGTAGCATAGGTCACCGATTCTAGCTACAGGGCTAATAAAATTCTTACTGTGTCAGCCACAGATGACTCGTTTAGAAAACTCTACTTCCATGTCAATTTTTTATCATTAATTACTTATTCTTTCTTTTAATCAATCTCCAGGAGTACTGTATAGAAGGAAACATTTTTATAGTACTTCTGGTTTTTGTCAGCATTTGATTTTGTAGTCACTGCACTCATTTTTTTGTAAAACTGCATACTCTTTTCTCCTTCTGTTATTTATCATGATGCATTACATACAGTGTTTGGATGTGGAAAGTCATTGATTGGGGGATTATAGGATGGATACATCAAAGGCATTAATTCTAGCTGCAAGGGCAATAAAAATATCAATCTGGGTATAACCTATTAGAGGTGTCACATTTCTCATATTTTAGCAAAAAGACCGTGACTTGGAAGTATAGTTCTGAGTTTGGAAAAAAGCAAATAGGTCATCTGCTTCTTCAAGCCTAACACTTAGACGTTCCTTACAAAGCTTTGTCCAAGATGGCCACTAATAAAAATCAAAGGAAGCAAAGTAACTGAAAAATCAGGCTAATGCTGATAGTCAAAAAGGAAGGAATCACAGTGCTCTCATCATATGCCAGTAGAGATAGGAAAGAATCAACGTAAATCATGTCCTAGTCATAGGATACTTTTGTCCCTATAAAATTGCATCAGAAAGGTAGAACTCTTAATTGTAAAGTGAAACCATGCGGCATGGTAACTCCTAGTCAGGCCATTTTGGAATATAAACAGTAAGAGTATAATAATCAGATACAGTGATGCAGAGACGTAAGTATTGCAGAACAGTTCAAGGTGCGATTTAAAAACTTGTTTCATTTTATAGTCTTCGAGTGAGGTTGCCATTCAACATTTTTTTTTAAAGTAAGGATGTCACTACTTCTATCATTTGAGATGATTTCATGAGTTGGTGACTAAATGAATCTAGAGATTCTGGGCACATTGCTACAAGTCTTGTAAGTCCAGAATGTAACCACATTTAGTTGGGTGTAAAGTTGAAACCTCATTCTTTCCAGAAAAAAATTCTAGAGACTCTGTCATAGTCACTGTCAGGCTCTTTGGAAGTTGTTTGGCTAAGGTCATGCCTAATCAGGGTAACCTTATCAGCAAATAATTGTGCAGCCATATTATTGTCTGATGAAGAAAAGGTTTTCTGTGCTGTAAGACATGCAAGGCTGGTCTGTGCTGTCTGTCAACAGTTTGGAGTAACAACAGAAACACGATCAATCAGGCAGTAACATGTTGCTTTCTTATGTGTGATTTCAGGGGTTCTAGAGAAAGACAACTGGAATGCAGAGTAATGAACACAAATACATCAAATGCAATCACAAAATGCCATTTCTTTATTAAATTATCACCTATGACATAGGCGATCATACATTTGTATCAATAAAAACAAGCCATATTTGACATACTTTAGTTGCAAACATTATACATCACTTATAATCTATCCGGTCATTGTCAACCAAACATCATATAGTTCATTCAAATCTTGCCTTATTATAAACCTCATTCCTCCTCCAGAATGTTTTTCTGCATGTATTGTTCCCACAAGTCCCATTTTTTTCATGTAATTTGTTCCTACCCTTTTCTAAAGATCCAATTTCTCACTATTTTATCTCTGTTACTATATTCGCTACTTCTAGTACAGTTGGTTTGGACTTTGATTTCCATTTTGTAGTAATTGCTTTTTTGGCAATCACCATAATTAGACTCAGCAAGTATGTCTAGGCAATTCTTACTCTGTATCATAACTCAAAAATCATTTCCTTAGTTATACCAATTTGTTCACCCAGTATTTCTGATAGAGTTGTCTGCAGGGAATTTTTAAAGTGTGCCAACTGATTACACTTCCAAAAAAATATGTTCCCAGTTGCCTGTTTCTTCCCCATCACACCTCCAACATTTGCTGTCTACCTGGGGAAGAATTCTTTGGAGTCTACTTGGAGTATAAAATTACCTCTGTAAACACTTCCAAGCAAAGATCCTAAATCTTCTAGACTTTGTTGCATGTTTGGGAGACATGCATATATACCACCATTGTTTCTTTGTGAATTGCTTATCCAGTCTCTCTTCTCAATCACTTCTAACCACCTCTGACTGATTCTTATAGTTATTTTGCAATATTTTATATGCTGTACTAATTATTCCCCTTTTTAACAGCATCTTCTGTTCTAGATTCTACTAAAAACTCAACCAGTGCTGGTCTTTCACTTAGGATCCCCTTGTGTCTTTCTCTTTGCCCATACAGTTTTCTGAAATCAATCCTTGACAGGGAAGGCAATCTTTTACCTGCAGTCCAAATACATACTGTATATGAGTCCTTGTCATAAAATACATTTTTACAATATTCACATCTTCTTATTTCTTCACAGTATAGGTATCCCAGTCATTCATGCATGAGCATTGACATTTTCCAGTAAGACTTCATAATGGATGATGTAGCACCCTTTCACACATCTCACTTGCCTTCTCCAGGAAGGCTGAATGCTCTGTACAGTTGTTTGGTGGGTAACCACAGACATCCATCAGAGTTTTGAAACCCACATCTGCATTGAGACAAGTCTCTCAGTTACCAGGAAATATTTAAGTGTTTTTATTGTAATTCCAAGGTTCATAAGAGAGAGCTCTATAATTATGGGGGAAAGTTAAAAAATACTGGAGAACAGCAAATCTTGAAAATCACCATTCTCCTTTAAATTTGTTTTTTTTTTGTTTGTTTTTTTGCAGGGACAAGCCTCCCCACACCCCCCAAAGTTATATGTACAACTCCAAGATCACCATACCTCATACAAAAATAAATTTTCTAAGAAACGGCAGTCTTGAACTCAGTATGTGTAAGTCTGCATTTTCAGTCATCCAGTCTCGCTATTCCAGGACTCGCACTAACAAGTTTTGGAATATCAAAAGTTTACCCATACAGCTACACAACCCTATATATGAGGACTTATCAGTTCCCTCACTTTGTTGTGGGTCTTTCATGAAGAGCAGCTCCAGAGCAGGACAGAGAGCAAGAGCACCTCTGACCTGTAAGAAAGGTTCAAAAGCACATACTGTGCACAGAGGTGAGTCTAGCTATAGCTAGCCAATATTTTGCAACAGCAATGGCTCGTTTACTACCAGCAAGTGATGTTCCATGTGCTTAAAGACAGTTTTCATTACCATGGTCTGTGTTGCCTCAACATGGTCAAGTTCAGTATCTCAGTAATGCATGAACACTTGATAGACACTGAACCTGACCCTTACCCTTTACTTTGCAGGTGGTGAACCCACAGTAAGACTTCAGGCATATCAGGCCAAGTTACATGCATATCCTGGCCACCAGGTATCCTACATTGGACAAAAGCCAAGTTAACTAATATAGAGAAGGAAGTCTCAAAGATATTTAAAGAGAAATACAGGCAAAGGTATCCATATATGGAAAATTTCACAATAAGAAAATTAGTAGCACAAAGATGTAATGTGGAAAAGAAAATTAGTAAAGTGGAAGTTAAAGAAATAGAAGTTGAAGTTATGGAGTGCCTGCGAAGTGACGGATTTAATGTAGACAGTCTAACACAGACTACATCACAGCATGAGTCCCCAGAACAAGGGAAAGCAAGAAGATCAGGAGACATGTGAAGAAGAAATATGGACATGGGAAAGGAAAAGAGATTTAATATGGTGTAATATTTATGCAAAGGAGAAAGCAAAACTAATCAATACAAAAAGAGCAGCACCAAAGATATTTGAAGAGAAATACAGGCAAAGGAATCCAGATATGGACAACTTTACAATACAAAAAATAAGACTAAGAGGAAAAGTAGAAAAAGAGATTAGTAATGGAGAAGTCAAAGAAATAGAAATTGAGGTTATGGAGCAGCTACAAAGAGAATGATTCAGTGTAGAAAATCAAATGCAGAAAGCACCACAACAGGATAGAGGAATGGATATCCAAATTAAGGGGAAACCAGTGGAACAGGAGGCAATTGGTTAGGTGCCATGTCAAGATATTTTGGAGCCCCTTCCACAGGAAACCAGTATAAACGTTCATTTGAAGCTAGACAGCAAGGAAAGGAACAGGAGAAACTCTGATGCAGTCAATGTTGAGGAGTGATAAGCCAGTGAGTTCCCATATGACAGAGCAACAGATGACACAGGATGAATTTGAAGAGAATGTGCCACAGGAAGATGTATAGAACTTTCTATAGAATGCCCACAGGAAACGGAAAACAAGGGATGTGCCTCAGTTTGGAAGAAAATGAGCTAAGACAAGAGTTGCTTGATTTAATGGACATGGATAGATATATTAAGATCAATGAGAGAAATAGACTGCAAAAGGTCATAAAACCCAAAAAATAAGAAGTCTGATAAAACAAATGAATGCAGTAATTAGGACTATCCATAGAGATCCATTTGATAAACAGAAGTAAACAGAATATACTACTGTATTGCTAAATTAATAACTGATGAAGTTCTACCACAAGATTACAGGGTAGTGAAGGAAAGGAAGGGGAGAAATCAAATGCCATCATGGAAGTATCAAGTAGAGAAAACTATAAAGGAATTAAGACAAGAAGTGTCATAGTTAGAAGATTATAGAAGAGGGAATAGATCAACAAAAATACTAAGAAAGATAGATGTGATTAAAGCAATGCACAGTATTAGAACAGACCAGGATCTATCATGCACTATCGCAAATAACAAACTAAAAATTTCAGCACAGGTGGAAAAACTTAGAAGATACACAGATAAATAAGCAATTTATTGATGACAAAAAAAGTTTTATAGGGACTTGGGAAATAAGGTAAAAGGAATTGAAAGACTACCAAAAAAAGAGGAAGTAGATACATTTTGGAGAAGTATCTATGAAGATCCTGTGGAACATAATAAAGATGCTAAATGGATAGAAGAAGTAAAAGAAAGAATAAGAAGTTTAAAGGTAGAGGATATGAAATGGGATGAAACAACAGCAAGAGAGACTGAAATAAAGTTAAGAAAAGCCTCTAACTGGAAAACCCCAGGCCCAGATGCAGTACCTAACATCTTTGCACGAGGATTTAGCCATGAGTAAGAACTATTTATATGCACACCACGAAGAGACACCACACTGGCTAACAACAGGCAAAACAATGCTCTTAATTAAGAGTGAACCTCCAAGCTACCCTAAAAATTATAAACCAATAACTTGCCTTCCGATGACATATAAACTATACATGGGAATTGATGCCGACAGAGTTTATAGTCATTTAGAAGAAAACTCAATTATGGCAATAGAACAAAAGGGGAATAAAAGAAAGTCATATGGAACAAAGGATCATTTGTTGTTAAATAAAATTATAGTGAAGAACTGTAAAAAAGGGGAAGAATCTAAGTATGGCATGAATTGATGGATAAAAGAATGCTTAAAAATGTGTAAGATACGCTCTATGCTGATTGACTACATTACAGTAACCATGAAACAACTGCAGGCCACTTTGCAATTAAGCCATAATAAAGGACAGATTATTATCCCAGGGATAAAAATTCAAAGGGGAATATTCCAGGGTGACTCTGTCACCATTGCTGTTCTGCCTTGCCATAATCCATTAAACTGTTTACTTAACAGCTTAGGCCATGGCTACAATTTGGCTCCTAGAAAAGAACAAAGTCTAATGGCTTCTCATCTTCTCTTTGTCGATGATTTAAAACTGTATAGCTCATCAGATGAGGAACTGAAAACACAGCTGCAGGTTGTCAAAACTTTTTCAGATGATATTAGTATGTCATTTGGTCTTGATAAATATGCAAAAGCAACCTTTAAAAAAGGAAAACTGCAACACCAGGAAAACATCAGTTTGGGACAAGAATGTAATATAAAAGAACTTGAGCAAAAGGGAGTGTATAAATACTTGGGAATTAATGAAGGATCAGCAATAAAACATGAACAAATGCAAATAAAACTCAGTAAGGAATACATTAGAAGACTTAAATTAATCCAGAGAACAGCATTGACATCTAGGAACAAGATCCAAGCTATAAATCATTTGCTCTTCCTGTCTTAACGTACAGTTTTGGAGTGATTGACTCGCCACAAAAAGTGTTTGATAGATTAGATATTAAAACAAGAAGGATGCTTCATGCTCAGCAAATGATTTATAAAAATCAGTGTATACCAAGATTATATATTCCCCGTTCTGAAGGAGGGATGGGCCTCCTTGAAATTGATTACATGTTTAGATCTGCAATTGTGGAACTCCACACATATCTACTGACCTCACAAGATCCAAATGTAGTGAAAGTTTTGAAACATGAGGAGGATGAATCTAAGATGACTTCTGTGCTTAATTTAACAGAAACATATTGACATCAAGCAGGAATGGAAATCAAACCAGAAGTAGATAAAAACCAGGTAGCAACTGAATGTGCCAAAAAACAAAAGAAAGAATATAAGGTAAAGGGCAAGAAATGTGGAAAAAAACATAAATATAGTTGCAAGTATAGAAAACTTCTGGAAGAGCCTCATGTTGATCAAGAACAAACGCAGGAATGGTTAAGGAGAGGTGAATTCAAAACAAGAAATGAAAAGTTAATATTGGCAGCACAAGATAGTGGGCTATGTCCACGCTGGCTTACAAAGTCCATTGAACATGTGGGAGAAACAGACAAATGTAGGTTTTGTAAAACCGAACTGGAAACAGTCACACACCTTGTTGCTGGTTGCGGCACACTAATGGCAGAAGGACTGTATACTGAAAGGCATAATAATATGGCGAGACTGTTGCACTGGGGATTGTGCAAACATTATGGTATAGAAGTTGCTGAAAAACATTGGAAACATGAGCCACAGGGCATCATAGAAAATGATGAAGTTTATAGCACATGGAATCACCCATTACCAACAGTTCAAAAGATAGATGCTAGAAAACGGGATATAGTGGTCCAAGAAAAGAAGACAAAAGTAGCATTGATCATTGAAATCACCACACTCACCGACTATAGTGTCTTGCATACAGAGAGACACAAAGTCATAAAATACCAGGATCTGCAGGCAGAAATGAGAGTAATGTGGAAGAAAGATACCCAGACAGTTCCAATAGTAGTAGGAGCAATGGGTCTTATAAAAAAGAATTTACAATCATATTTAGATATATTACCAATCCATATAACTCCATATGAATTGCAGGAGGAGTCATTACTGGACACATTGCGGGTGCTCCGAAGAGCACTTCCGGCTGACATCAAAGATTGAAACAATACTAATTTCATGAACTTTAATCGTACTTTGACTTAGGAATGGGGCCCATTCTCGTCATGGTATTAGAAACCCAAAAGACTTGGAGAAATTAAAAAAGACAAAACCCCATAAATCTAATTCAGGTTAGGTCCTGTTATAAAGATTTTTCACTAATGTTAGGGTCATACAGTGGACCATTTTTTATATATTCCCTTTGTCTGAAGGTTTTATCAGAAGACAGGTGGTTAAGATGACAGAACTGTGACCTTCACTGGAGCAAACAAACTGTACCACTCCAACTTAATAATCAGTGTTGGGGTGCTGTAAGAAGCTCATTTTCAGTTGTAACATCAACAGTAATAAACTGGATATAACGTTAAATTAATTTGCTAAATATCTGCTGTTTTTTATCTTTCCTTCTTTCTTTTCTTGCTTTATTTTTCTTCTTGGTGCATCCTTCATCTCCTTTATATACATAAGTAATTTGATTGTAATATTACCTGTCAAAACAGGATGGAATGATACATGGAAATCTGTTTTGAACACAGACCAAACAGATACTGGTGCTGTATTTAGATTAGTGGTTGTAGTGCAAAATATTCCCTTTTTAAGACATAAGCTTTATTTAATTTAAAAAGTGCATGCAGAGTTCAATTAACATGCGTGCTCATAAGACAGTATAATACAATGTAATTACTTTCTTTCTTCAACACTGCATAATAATTTGCATTGTCTTGTACTTTTGAAATTATTACTTCCAAAACTGTGTTTACTCTGTCTTGTCATGATTTTTCACATCAGGCAAAAAAAGGGCCAAACCATTGAATGCACTACAAATTAAACAAATACAGTGAAATAAGTAAATACATCAGGCAAAAGTCACTGTCAAAGAAAAAAATTAAAAACAAAAAATAGTGTTTTTGCTGCCCCCCCCCCCCCACACACACACACACACGCACACACATAAACATCCTTAAAGCCCTGTTCTCCCCCATGCTTTAACAAAGTTACTCCACAGTTACAAAAGCATGGGGGAAGGGTAGAGATACCAGTGTGGAAGTTTGTAAACACTCCCTGTCTGCATTATTGTGCAGCAGAAAACAGTAAAGCTGATGTGCAACAGCATTTCAGTCACTTAAACAATAACTGTAGGATTGTATATCTGAAATTCATATCCTCAGTAAAAACAAATCAAAGTAATAGTTTCAGGAATTGTTAGTTGACCTATGTTCTCCACTGGAATGAGATTTGATTAAAATAGCTGTGATAAAACCGTACAATCCTGCCTTCTCAAACTATGTACTTTGAAAATTCTCTATTCCTCTTCAACACAAAGTCCTCTTCCTTGATTCCTAGCAAGAACAAATTAATGTCTCTTCCTTATGATCCATCAAATTATCTAGACATTTCTTGGAAGTGGAGGTATACATTATCAGTATAATGTGGTGATAGCTCCATGGGCTTTATGTTTAGAACATAGTGTATCAGTGAGGATCAGGCTTGATAGTACCTTGATGACTAAACACAAGTCACCCTCCAGGAGGATGTATGATACTGAATTCAAGTAAAGCTCCCATAACTTATTTATATACATTTTGCAGGGATACTGTTTTCTTTGTTGGAAATTTCTAAATTTCTCTGTGTTATAACGTCAGGCATTTCATTGGGTAAGTGCAAAAGCTGACCTGTGCTCTGTAATTGGCTGAATTAATGCCAAATGTAATGGTACGAGTATTTCTGTAGTTTGTCCTGATATTTTGCTTAGAATTGTATGAGATATTACAAATACTTTCCAATAATCTACAGGTATTTTGATAAAAGTTAAGACTGTCATGTAAGTATGCCAAGGTCTTTTTTGACAGTGTGTAATTTGAATGCATGACCTTCAGTTTTGTAATGAAAGCTCACAAATCTTCTCAAAAAGTAGGATTTTAACACAAGAATTCAGAAAGGTGTACTGCTAGAGGTAAGCCCAAACTTGACCTTTTTCCCCACTGGTGGTAGCTCTTTCTAATTTGTTGAAAGAGCCTCCACAAAGATTCTATGCAGTCTGCAGAATCACTATGGTGGGCTGACTCCTTAACCAAGGTACATGCTAATGAGGCATTCTGGGAGAGTTACCTCTGCTGCCTAGCCATGTGCTGTCCCCCAGAAATGCTTGCAGTAAGACATTTATGCAACCAAGGAATTCAGTGAATGCCTCATCTCTTTAAGTTAGCTCGGTTGGCCAAGTTAGTTATCAGCCAAAAGTTTTCGTTCACCCATTATCTTTGATGGGTGAATTCTCATTAGAGGTAAGTGTTGAGAAGTGTAGTGGATAGGTAGGAGTGGTGTTTAGTGTAGTGTGTAACTGAATGTGTAAATGTGTGTGTGTGTGGGGGGGGGGGGGGCTGCCATGCCTCTAGCTCCCCTAGACTAACGAGCAAATCCTGAGTACTGTGGAGGGGAGACAGAAGACTCCAGGGAATTCTAAATATTATCCTAAATCAGTTCAAAAGTTAATAGAAAAACAGGTAGCTTGGCTGCACAAAATGCATGTGGGGTGGGGTACACTAGACACCAGGATCACTTCATTAGTACATGAAGCTACTTAGAAGGTTAATAGAGTAATGGGTTTAAGGGAAAATGTTAGATACCATGGGCAAACTATTACATGAAGCTACTTATAAAGTTAGTAGAAAAATGATTTAGCAGAAAATATACACGGAACTCAAACTTTATCACAGAAAGCAACTGATTAACAAATCAGTGCTTTAGTCCTCTCTGCTAATTGTACCTTGCACCCAAATGTATTTTCTGAACAATAAGAAATATAAAACTGTAATGTCTGGTATTATTGACTGACAGTAATTGTATGTGAGTTAGGAAGAACAGGTCAGGTATAAGACACAAAATCAGGTACACTGTATAAAGTTGAGAACAGTTGAGAAGAATAGGGATATGTCCATGTAGGGGGGATATTATAACTCAAAAAAGTTGTGGTCAAGACTTCCAGACAAAGTCAGGAGGAACACTAGATGGCACTAGGGAGACTTTTCTAAATTTTACATGCAGTTTCTAAACAGCAGTGAAACTCTGTCTGTCATTATTGACTGATTTTAATCATCCATGATTTACAAGGGGCAAAGAAAAATAAAAGGCTAAATCAGGGGTGTTTTGTAAATTCAGGGACAGGTAAGTTTTTTGCAGTGTGTCTATGTGTGTGTGTGTGTGGCTTTATGGGAGAATAAATGAGGGGAGTACCTGTGCCAATGTGATACATGGGCCGCCAGAAGTGATTACTACAGGAAAGTGCTGATTAGCATTAGCAGTAACGCCACATGATTCAAAGATATGCAAATCAGTTTATAATGAGGTCTTTCCTCATTGCAGCCAACATGTTGATGAATCTTATTTTCCTGGATTACAGGAACTTCTACTTCTGCCCAAAGCAGTTTCCGCAAGCATAGGGTGCTTTTTCTGAATCCAGCCATACATTTTTTATGATGAATATGAATCTGTTTTAAGAGCACCAGAAGTACTTGGACCTCCTCTCCCTTGCAGCAGTACAGTGTCTGAGACAGATGTAACAGTGCATTCTACCTTACATTGAGATGCATATTTTGTTACTCATGGGTGGTTTCCCACTATTACTTCAGAAAATAAGAAATATAAATACCTTACAGTAAAGGGGCAAAAAATGGGCCATCTGGTATTTCACTGGTCATATGCTCTGTGTCTGAAAGTATTTCCCACGATTCTCTGTTGTCTATTAATTAATTAATTAATTATGTCTGTAGCTATTGGGGTTTGGGCTTTATTGCCTTGAGTGTACCCATAAAGAGGAGTCATTTACATATATCCCATGGGCCTCCACCATAGGAGGTTTAAGGTATTACACAGTGAAGATTCTAGCTTGGCTGAGTCTTTCTTGCAATTTTTACTGAATAGTTTGTCTGTATGACATTTTGACACTTGGTTTGTTTTTATAAATATATATCTATTTTATATATATATATATATATATATATATATATATATATATATATATATATACACACACACACACACACACACACACACACATACAGTTGACATAAAAAGTTTATACACCCCTGTTAAAATGCCAGGTTTCTGTGTATAAAACAATGAGACTACAATAAATCATTTCAAAACTTTTTCCACCTTTAATGTGACCTATAACCTAAACAATTCAGTTGAAAAACAAACAAATCTGTTACGGGAAAAAATATAAAAAATAAAAAATGTACAATATGCTGGTTGCATAAGTGTGACAGCCTTAAACTAATACTTTGCTTTTGTGTGCACACCCTTAAACTAATACTTTGTTGAAGCACCTTTTGATTTAATTACAGCATTCAGCCTTCATGGGTACACATCTGCCATCAATTAAAGAAACTCTGATTAACCCCAAATAAAGTTCAGCTGTCCTAGTAGGAGTTTCCTGACATTTACTCAGTTGCCTGCTACAGCAAAAGCCGTGTTTCTCAGAGAGCTTACAAAACATCAAAGGGATCTCATTGTTGAAAGGTATCAGTCAGGAGAAGGTTACAAAAAATTTTCCACAACAGTGAATATACCATGGAACACAGTGAAGACAGTCATCAAAAAGTGGAGAAAATATGGCACAACAGTGATGTTGCAAAGAACTGGATGTGCCTCCAAAATTGATGAAAAGACAAGACAAAAACTGGTGAGGGAGGCTACCAAGAGACCTACAGAAACACTGAAGGAGCTGCACGTGTTTCTGACAAATACTGGTTGTGTACTACATGTGACAACAATCTCCCATATTCTCCGTATGTCTGGACTGTGGGGTAGGGTTGCAAGATGGAAGCCTTTTCTTACACAGAAAAACATTCAGGCCCAGCTAAGATTTGCAAAACAATACATCAAGTCTCCCAAAAGCATGTGGAAAAATGTGTTATGGTCTGATGAGACCAAGGTTGAACTTTTTGGCCACAATTCCAAAAGGTACGTTTGGTGCAAAAACAACACTTTGCATCAGCGAAAGAGCACCATCCCCACGGTGAAGCATGGTGGCGGCAGTACGATGCTTTGGGGTTGCTTTTCTTCAGCTGGAACTGGGGCTTTAGTCAAGGTGGAGGGAATTATGAACAGTTCCAAATACCAGTCACTTTTGGCCCAAAACCTTCAGGCATCTGCTAGAAAGCTGAAGATGAAGAGGAATTTCACCTTTCACCACGACGATGACCCCAAGCATACATCCAAATCAACAAAACAATGGCTTCACTAGAAGAAAATTAAAGTTTTGGAATGGCCCAGCCACAGCCCAGACCTAAGTCCAATAGAAAAATCTGAGAGGAGACCTGAGGAGGGCTGTGCACAAGAGATGCCCTCTCAGTCTGACAGATTTGGAGCTGTTTTGCAAGGAAGAGTGGGCAAATATTGCCAAGTCAAGATGTGCCATGCTTATAGACTCCTACCCAAGAAGACTGAATGCTGTAATTAAATCAAAAGGTGCTTCAACAAAGTATTAGTTTAGGGGTGTACACACATAACAAAGTATTAGTTTAAGGGTGTGCACACTTATGCAACCAGTGTATTGTACGTTTTTTATTTTTTATATTTTTTTCCCCTAACAGATTTGTTTGTTTTTCAATTGAATTGTACAGGATATAGGTCACATTAAAGGGGGGAAAAGTTTTGAAATGATTTATTGTGGTCTCATTTTTTTATATCACAAAAACCTGGTATTTTAACAAGGCCGGATCAATGAAAATTTTCCCAGGGTAAGTAATCACTCGTTCCAAAGCTCAAAAAAGCTAAACCACACCATCCTCAAACCACCTAGGTGGGTGGAAATGCCCTCCACACCCCTAGTGTGGGGAGATGCACCCCCCACATCCCCCCTAACTAAATATACCAACTCAGAGATCAAACTACAGTTGGGAAAAGGGCAAAGTTCACCTTGTTGGCCAACAGGTTACTTACCCTGGGAAGATCTTTGTTGATCTGGTCTTTTGCTGAAATGGACTTTTGTTAATTTTGTCTCAACAACGTGGTCTTTGATATTCTGGGGTTTTGATATTCTCAGGTAGACACATATATATATATATATATATATATATATATATATATATATATATATATATATATACCTTTAAAACGTCTGAACACATGACTGTTTACTTACCCAACTTGAAATGTCAGAAATGGCAACGTTGAATGCTCAGAATTGCGAGCCTGGTACTTAAATAAAGTCGACACTCAGAGAATGTCGATGTTGAGTGAAACCACCTCATTTTCAGGCTTCTGCTACAAACGTTTTGCAGGGGGCAGGCCCCTCTGCACCCCGTGGGGGGGGCTGAGCCACACCTCGTGCTACTTATATATAATAACTCTGAGATCGCACAACAGTGAGGGGAAAGGGTGCATTTCCCAATCCCCACTATAGTGCGATCTCTACTCGAAATGCCAAATTCTTAACAGCGAATGCACACTAACATTCACTGTTGTGAGTCTGACATTTTTTTTCATTCGCTAATTTGTATTTTTGAAAAGATACTTTCGTACATATGTGCATCGCACAAGTCAGCGATAACATTTTAAAGGTAAACCTATATATATATATATATATATATATATATATATATATATATATATATATATATATTCATAGGTAGGTACTAGGCTATTTGCCCAAGGGCATTTATAAGCCTAGCCAGAGTGTCGGCTTTTGCTGCCCCATTGATTAATTAACTGATCCTCTGTCAAGCAGAGCCAATGAAGTGATCCCAGGGGTGTATTTTCTGCTACCCATCCACTCGTCAAGGTTTCTCTTGAGTGTTAGTGAGGGGCTCTGCCTAATGTACTTTGGAATTTTGTTCCAAAGCAGGGGGGAGTCTCTGTGACAGGAATCTATCCCTCCAGCATGTTCTATTTATTGTTTTGGCGAGGTTTAGCTCACTAGAGCGCGTGGCTTGCAGTGAGTTGGATTTCTTTAGGTGGAGCATGTCCATCAATTCTGAGTTGGACATGGCTTTGTAAGTCAGGCATAGATCACCTCTGAGTAAGTGATATGCCACTGAGTACAGTCGGAGTTTCTTCATTCGGGCTGCATAGGAAATATGTTTGAGGCCAGTAATCCTCTTGGTGAGGTCATTTTGTGGTCTTTCCAGCTGTTGGAAGTGTCTTGTGAGGTACAGCCCAAATGGGGCATTATACTCTGTGATGGGTGTGATGAGTGATGAGTAGAGGGGCACTATAACCTCTTTATTTCTAGATGCAAACCCTGTAGTAATTAGATGAGCCACATAGAAAGATTTCCTAACTACTTTGGCAATATGATTGAAAAAGGAGAGATTACTATCTACCTGAGTCCCCAGATCTCTTATTACCTCTTCTGTATTAAGGGGGCTGCCACCTATGTGGTAATTTGTGGGTGTTTTGTTTTCCCAAACGGGATGACGATGCATTTTTGGCATTTAGCTTGAGGCCATGACTTTGATACCAGGTGTCCGTCTCAGTAAGGCCTTTTTGGAGGATGTCCGTGTCAGCCGGAGAGTCAATTATGGCTCCCCGTTTGCAGTCATTGGCGAACGTGGTTACCCATAATCCTCCTGTGTTTGCCTGTACTTCTGAGAAGTATATGCTGAACAGTAGGGGTCCCAGGACCGAGCCTTGTGGGACACCACTTGTGACTGGTTTAGAGTTGGACGTGGAGGCTGCTATTCTTACCGTGGGAGTTCTGTCTGTAAGCTAGTTGGCAACCCATCTCGTGACGTAGGGATTTATGTTCAGGCTGGTGAGTTTTTCTGTAATACTCGAGTGGGGAATGGTGTCGAAAGCCTTGGCAAGGTCAAGGTAGGCTGTGTGAACCACCTTTTTCCCTCGTCTGTGGCCTTAGTGACTATCTTGAAGAAGTCAACAGGTTTAGTAGGCATGATCTGCCCTTAACAAAGCCGAACTGGGTCAGGTCAAGTGTTTGGAGGTTCCCAATGTCTTTGTTAATGAGTTCCATGATGATGCTTACCATAGCCTTGCAGACCAGGCTAGTCAGGCTTATGGGGTGATAGTTACCAGGGTCAGTTGTGGCCCCTCCTTTGTGGAGTGGAGTAACCGTTGCTGTGCGCCATTCTATGGGCATGTAGCCTGTGGAGAGGCTGAGGTTGAACAGTGTGTTTAGGTGGGGGGTTAGTTTGTTCTGTAGTTCGTGCAAGACGCAGCCTGGGACACCATCTGGCCCCATTGACGCTGTGTTTATGGCTTTTGAAAGGGCTGTTTTCACCTGTGCGTCTGTGATTTTTGGGACACTGCACTTTTCCGGTATTGTTGTGGGCCCTTTTGTGGGTGAGAGGGGGTGAAGTTTGCACTGAATCTATCTGCCAGGATGTTGGCAATATCAGTAGGTTCAGTATATTATGTGCTATTTTACACTAGTTCAGTGCATATCTGCGAGTTGCCACTTAGATTCTTAACATAGCTAAAGAAGGCTTTGTGGTTATCTTTTGAATCCCTGGCTATTTTTCTTTCAAGGATAGCATTGGATGATTTTATGAGGGACCTTAGTTTTTTACTGATACTGATCAGGGATGTCTTTCCTTCTTGGGATTTGCTTTTTTTCTGAACTAGTTTCCCCCTTCTATTGTATAGCCTGTTTATGGCAGGGGTCCACCAGACTGGTTTCCTTCTTTTAGAGGAGTGAGTTTTGGTTTTGCTAGGGATGGCATGATCCATGCATCCTTGTAGGTGCTCAGAGAGTACATTTGTAAAGGTTTCTTCATCTTGGGCAGCATTATCCTTTAGCGTGGTAGCTGTGAAACTTACCGCCTCTGTCTTAAGCAAGGTGAAGTTTGCTTTAGAAAAGTTTTTTACTGTGGTTTCCGTAGTTGGGGGTGGTGGTGGGGTGTGGATATCCAGAATAATTTGTTTATGGTCTGATCTAACCAGTGATGGGTTGACCTCTGGTGTGGAACACCTGTCGCCCATGTTAGTGATGACCAGGTCCAATATGTTTTCACCTCTGGTAGGGGAGTTTACCAGCTGATCCAGGGCGTTTGATTTGATGAATTCCAGGAAGCGCTGGGCCTGGGAGTTTGTTCTCAAGTAGTTTTTCCAGTTAATGGTAGGGTAATTGAAATCTCCCAATATGTTGTAACATAATCCATAATCACTAGAATATATATGGATATAGTATATCTTGTACTTTGGCTAAACATGACTCCCGGTCTTCTGAATAAATTACTATCATAGAGGTTAGCAGATGAGTACTTGGCATGAGGTTTCAGAACTTTATCCATGAGGTTTCAGAACTTTATCCATGAGCTTTTGAAAAGTAACTTGAGCAGCATAATGAGAAAGACCTTCAGGGGTAGAGAATGCTACCTTCTGTTTATTTTCAGGGGTGAGGAGTACACCTTGATTAAATCTAGAGTGGTCAGAAACCTTGTTTTGCCTAACCTGTCTATGAGTTCATCCATTCTGGACATTGGATACATTACAAATTTAGATATTTCATTCAGTTTCTAGAAATCATTACAAAAACTTATAGAGCCACCTGCTCTGGAACTCCTCAGTAACTCATAACTAGGCATCTTTCTCACTTCTTCACTCATTGTTTGTTTTTGGACTCTAAAGCCCTATACTGTTTTTGGTTTGTCTTTTGTAATGGCATATTTTCAATATGATGCTGAAATAATGCCGTTCTACCCGGTAGCTCAGGAAAATAAACTCTCTATTGTTCAGTAGGATTGCTGTCATTTCTTGTTTGTAGGCTTTAGACACAGTCTTGTTAGAGTGATCAATTGGAGCAGATTTCCCGGATACCCTACTTTTAGTATCTACCTCAGCTCCCATACTGAAAATAGAAGCTTTGGCTTCTCTCCATTGTTTTAACACATTTATGTGATACATTTGTTCTGATCTTCTCTTTTCAGTTTGCATTGGTTTTTAGTTCACATTGTTCACTTTGCAGCATGGACAGATGCTAATATTTTCCTGTACACTAAACTTGTCATGTCTGCTGTACAGCCTCTCTTGCATTTCTTGTGCCCTTTGCATATGTTCCTCCACAGCTGGCAGAACAAATGTCAATTTATCGTGCAAGTTTGTGAAGTGTGATATTACACTTTTAAATGGGAGTTTATCTTCCTGCCAAGTCTTCTGTACTATGTCCAGCATGCACTGGAGATGCCCTCCATATAGTAAGTCAAACAGGTAAAACATGCTGAATTTTGTGGAACCTCTCTTACAGAAAAAATGGTAGGAAAGCAACTGATCTCACTTCTTATAATAATTTTGTTCTATGGCCTTCAGTAGCACAGACTTCAGAGTGTTGTTATACTGCTGTGTGTTAGTTTGAGGATAGTACAGTGAATTTCTTAACTTTTGTTCTTTAAAACACTAGTAGAATTAGTGCTTTACCTTGAACAAAAATTGGATTCTCTGCTCCATAAGTATTTCTTGGACACCCCTTCCATGGAAAAAAGTAACACTGCCTGTTTGGCTCTTGAGCTAGCATCTTTTTATTTCTTTGGTTGTCATGCTCTGGGAAATGTAACATAATCCGTAATATCTAGAATATATTGGTAGCCATTTGTAGACTTTAGTAATGGGCTTACAAGATCCATGGCTATTCACTCAAAAGGGACCTCAGTAATAGGCATTTCTATCAGCAGATATCTGAACCCAGCATATGGTGTAATCTTTTGACATTCTAGATATGCTGCACAGAAAAATCTCAAGGTGTTTCATCACACCAGGCCTATAAAACTTTTTAAAACGTGATTATGTGCCACTTTCATTTCAAGTATTCTAAAAGGTTTTGGTACTAGCAGCTGCTGTAGTATTTCTTTATCCTGAATAATAAGTCATTCTTCAACATAAAATATGGATATAGAGTAGGACCAGTCTGCTAATCTGTTTCTCATTATACTCTGGTTGTATTGTCTCTGACACTGCTTAATATATCATCCTTCCATTGTGCTTTCTTAAAAATTCTTTGTTTATCTGCAAGTCTGCCATATTAGAAGCACGTTTCTCAGTACGCGAACATGAAGTGGAAGGTATAGACTCAGTTTAAAAACACTTCTTTAGCATAGACTTTGAAGCTGTGGTACATTTTCTCCATTTTGACTATTAAAGGGCAACACTTAACCCAACAAGTAATACAAATCTTTTTATCTGTCTTTTTGGTGTGGAAATTTCATCTTCAAAAGGTAGCTCATGCCAGTGCTTTTCTTCTTTTTTTTTTTCCCCAATTCCTTGATTTGCACCTAAAACTTCAGTTTCTTTAAGTATCTGCTGCTCTGCTGAGATTCTTGTTTCAGAATAGCCCTGCATTTTGAGATTACAAAAGGAATCCTAGGACTCTGCTTTCGTTCCTTTTCTTCTATTAGGGAATTCATCACAATGGGTTTTCCTTCAATGTCTCCACACAGACATCCGTCATTCTTTTATTGGCTTTAATCATTTGATACGGTTTTATATCACACACCATTGGTTTTTCCCAATCAATTTCTGTAGTAGCTTTATACTATCTTATAAAAGTGTTCCTTTTTTTGTAACAAGCAGGTTCTTCTAGTACTCCCAGCCCAATTCAGACTTTAGTTCCTTTTAAAGTCTCTACAGCTGTTCCCTTTTTATTAGATCTGTGTGTTTTAATAGAGTGTTAGGCTGCTGTTGTATATATGTTCGTGGTGGTTGGCCAAGGGCGTATTAGTAGACTCACTGTTCTCCATCATGTGCTTACTCAAATTCATGCTGTTCTGTAACATAACGTTCACACATTTCTCCATTTTGATTATCAAAAGACAACAGTTCACTCACACAACCAAAACAATTCCTCATTTTTTTCTTACTCTGTATGTTATGTGTGGGGTTATCTGCTCACTCCTAGCCTTCGGGTTATCAAGTTGATGAGCCTTGGTGTAAAACGATCACTGAGGGATAATGCAAAATTACAATTAAAAACAATCAACTTACTCCTCTTGGAGGAGGAAACCTAGTGTTGTGCTTAGTCTTCTCCCTCGCGTGGTCTCAGGATACTTCCTCAGTCCTAGTTAGTTCTGCTGGGTGGAAGAGTTGTCCTCAGTCTCTACAGCTATTCCTCAGTCTTCTAAGCAGCACTCAACTGCCAAGTAAAGGAATCCTTATAAAAGAACTGTCCATCCATATTACAAGAACTGAGTATTTTGTTTTATTACAAACGCTGAGGGAGAAGACTAAGCATAACACTAGGTTTCTTCCTCCAGGAGCAGCAACTTGATCAATTTTAATTGTAATCTTACTGTGTAGGTTGGAAAAGAACTCTAGACCTGCATTCCATGGTAATTGTTAACCCTTATATTTTGCAATATGAATCTCCAAAAAGAGGCTGCACGTTTGTAGGCTGTGAAGCAGAAATGAACAAAATAGTACAATGTCCTATATTGACTAAAGTATGCCCACCAAATGCCACCAGTGTAGTATGTGACAGATACTGGAGACATTATTTCAATGTTAGTGTCCATTATTTACAGTGCACTTAGACAGAAATTGGCATACTTTTACTTTAGCCAAGTTATTCAGTGAACAAACGTAATTGTACAACTCTCTTGTTATTCTCCTCCAGCTTAAATCAGGCTGATTTTTGTCTTTGGCTCATCTCTGAACCCAGGCACACTCACATTAATTTCCAGGCATTTCACAAACAATGTTCTAATAATTCTCCAACTATATCCATAGGTAGATTTCTGTTATGCCAAGGTTTATTACAGTTAGCTTTCTGACTGATGTTCTGCATGAGTTCCATCTCTTGGTCATACAACTCCCTCTCAGTGAAAGACAAATAAGGTTATAGGTTCGCAGTTATTTACTAGCCAATTGATCTGTGAGGAAATTAACTCTAGACCTGCATTCCATGGTAATTGTTAGCCCTTATATTTTGCAATATGAATCTCCAAAAAGAGGCTGCTCAAGTTTATGTAAGCTACTTACATGCTTACCATGTCCATGAGGAACACTGAAGCTATTCCAGATGTGAATTTGTAGTTATTTAACCATTCATCAGAGTTATGTTTGAAAAGAGGAAGACTGATTCATGTGAAGGGGAAGTCAATTCTGTAGACGTGGTATTGTCTGTGATATGTGCTAATCCCTCCAGCATTTCCTGTTAAACTTGTAAAGGAGATTGAGGTCCCCTGAAGGGATGTTTCCGATACCAATTGACTTCCAAATGTGTAATAGGTATATACAACAGGATCTGCTGAGGCTGTCTATGCAATGTAGATGTCACCTGTCAGTAGCCTGGATGATACAGAGAAGAGAGACTAGGCTTTGAGATTGACCACACAGTTTTTACTATTTAGGCCCCCAGATTTTTTTTAGTGAGGAAGCATTGTGGTCATTCCAGCTGTGACAAGTATTTGGACAGGTACATACTGAAAGGAGCATTATACTCTATGATCAACGAAATGAGTGCTGAGTACAGATGAGCAATTACATCCCCAGATCTGGATGCCATACCCTTCAATATAAACTGTACAATAAAAAAGGACTTCCTTACAGTAATGGATACATGGTGATCAAAGGGTAGGTCATTGTCAACATAGGTTCCTATATCTCTAGCTAGAGGATCAGTTTCACAGTGGTGTTGTCATTATGGTAGTTGCAAGGAGAGTCATACTTGCCAAAGGAAATGATTATACATTTCTTGGCATTTAGTTTTAGTCAGTGGTCATTGCACCTACTTCTTGTTTGGGCAGGCCCCCTTTTAGGATCATGGTGTCCTTTGTTGTATTTGTGATGGCACCAAGTTTGTAGTCATATGCATACTTGGTCAGCCACAATCCTGTAACTTTAGCTTTGACCTCAGAGAAATAAATGCCAAAGAGAACTGGCCCACTGAGTGAACCCTGGGGCACTCCAGTAGAGACATGCCTTTTGTCAGAGGCAGAGCCATTCATCCTTGCTTCCTGAGGTTTATTTGTGAGCCAGTTTGCTAACCAGTGAGTTACATAGGGGTTAACATTTATCTGGGAAAGTTTATCTGTGGTGCTTGAATGTGATATGGTGTTGCAAGGTCTAGATAGGCAGTGTGCACTGATTTGCCCTTGTCAAGTGTCTTATTGACTTTTTCAAAGAAGTTATCCAGGTTAAGTAGGCAGGACCTGCCTTGATGATGCTAAACTGGGTTGGTCAAGAGTCTATAGGTCATCAATATCTTTGTTTATTAGTTCCATAATGATCCTTTCTATAGCCTTGCGAATGAGGCTGG
Organism: Protopterus annectens; assembly: GCF_019279795.1. NCBI lineage: Eukaryota > Metazoa > Chordata > Ceratodontiformes > Protopteridae > Protopterus > Protopterus annectens. Next base: position 727,278,775 of record NC_056747.1, read on the forward strand.
ACAGGGTTATTGGTCTGTATTTTCCTGTGTGTGTGTTGTAGCTCCACCTTTATTCAAGGGAATGACTGTGGCTGTCCTCCATTCATCCGACTCAAAACCTCTTTAAAAGCTAATTTTGAATAGCCTGTGAAGGGGCACTGACAATTCATGTTTCAGGATAGCAAGTTGGTGCCAGGCATGTTGTCTGCTGTCATAGATGTAGTTTTCTTGGCCTTAGATAGGGCCTTGAGTCTCTGTAATCTTGTTCTAAAGCCTTTGTTTTTAACTACATCACAAGAGGTGTTAAAAATCAGTCTCTGCTGCTGCATGCTTTTTGTAATGCTTGTTGTAGGCAAAGCACCACACCATTAACTTCACACCACATACTTATCACCTCTCAGATAGCCCATTAAATAGCATTACAGCACATTAAGCAGCCTTTTCATAGCAAAACAATATTTTAATATTTTAAAAGCCTTTTAGCAGCCAGGTGCAGTGGTTAGCGTTGTTGCCTCACAGCAAGAAGTTCTCCTGTTCGATTCTCGGCTGGAGCGCCTTCTGTGTGGAGTCTGCATGTCCTCCCCGCATTCGAGTGAAGTTAAAGACATGAAGGTAGGTGTGTGTGTGTGTGTGTGTGTGTGTGTGTGTGTGTGTGTGAGTGCCTTCCTTGAAGGTTGGGCGTCAGGCTGGCACCTCGGCACCATAAAAATCCACTGCCAATCATTAGCGGACTGGAGTTCCGCTGTGGCGACCCCTAACTTGGAAAAGCCGAAATACATTACTTTTAGCAGCCACTATAACACTAATAAGTGTGTGTATGTGTGTTGTGCATACACATGCATTAAATCTGTAGTTCAAGTTCCTAGTTTGCTTATCCAAACAAGGGTGATGTCTTCAAGGATCTTGTGTCAGATAAAGGATATTAAAACAATGAGTAAAAAGGTGTCACAGAAAACCCAGTCAGTAAAAATCAAAAGAAAAATCTAGCAAGGACAAACTCAAGTGGGGTTTGGTTTTATTGGCCTAAATTTGTCCATAAGTAGACTTGAAAAGAAAAAAAGTCATGGGCATTCAGAAGTGCCATTAGCTGAAATGGGTCCCTATTATTTTAGCGAACGCAATGAATTGCGAACGCTGTTTAGTCAAATGTCATTACGCGATATAGCAAAATAAAGAAAGCATAGAACAGCAATTTTTTACCTAGGGAAAAAAAATCACTGGGTCGTTTTCGGGACTTTTCCATTTCCTCCACTGTGGTGCGATCTTGGGGTTGGTATATTTAAGTAGGGGGGGGGCAAAGCCCCCTACTTTATTTTGTGCTTTGAATTTTTTTTTTCCATGTGTTCGACATTTTGGGTTTTCGGGGATTTTTGGTCGATTATATAACATTTGCAATTCACTGCATTCGCTTATATAATATAGACCTGCTGAAACACCTGATGTCCTTAAAGGGTCATTTGCATATATCACATGTTGCCTCTAATACAAAGGTTTAAGAAATCATACAGTGGAAAGTCTAGCCTTGCTAGATTTTTCTTCAGATAAAGGAGATGGAATAGTACAGCAGTGAAAATAATACAAGTCTGCAAGAAGACACACAATAAATGTTTATGAAACTCATTTGCATTAGATTAAACAGATGAAAACTGGTGTCTAAAATGAGTCTTGTCTTTTTTGTCATCTGTAGTTTGATACTTTGTAATGTACATGCACCAGTTACTGGTAAGATCTATCTTTACCTTGTGTTTGTAGGATCTTGGTTATAATTTTGATTGCTGTTTTTTGTATAGTGTGCATGTTCTCACTATGTCTTCTTAGATTTTCTTCTGGTACCAGTTTCCTCCCAAAAATATGCTGCTGTTTGATCTCTTCATGTATCTATATTTATATAGCTATAGCAAATAAAGGGAAATCTAGTTGTACAGGAATGATATTGGCATATGAATTACTAATATAGACTGTTGTCATAATTTCTAGTGTAAGATCCATGCCAAAGATCATTTTGCATTTTTTTTAAGAATAAGAAAGGATTCAAGCCGGTATTGCTTGCTTAAACTATGGTTTATTAAGTTAAAAAAAAAAATATATATATATATATATATATATATATATGGTTCTACCTGACTTCGTCGACAGCGCAGAAGACCGACATCGGAATCCGGAGCTCCAGAAGATCGAAAGCGAAGAAGACCGACGCGAAACGCGAGTGGCAGAACATCGACAATGCAGAAGACCGACACGACGGATGACAACACCAACGCCGAGGATGCCGACATGGGGAAAGGCTGTGTGAGTATGCGGTAGTGACGGACGTTAGGGTGCGAGGCAGGTAAGTGTGGAGATTGACGGTCTGTGGGGATAGGGGTGGGTTAAGTGAGTTAGGGTTAGGGAGCGATAGGGGGGGGTTAAGTGAGTTAGGGTTAGGAGGTGGGTTAAGTGAGTTAGGTTAGGGAGCGATAGGGGGCGGGGGAGTTAGGTTAGGAGCCGGTAGGTAAGTGTGCGATAGTGACGGACCTTAGGGTTAGGTAAGGTTTAGTGTGGGCTTGTAAGGATTTTGGTGTGCTTGTGTTGTGTGTGTGGTTTGTGGAATGGGGATGTGTTTTGTTTTTAATAATTGTTATTGTGGTGTGTGCAGTGTATGGGGTTTCGTGTTTGTGTACCGTCGGTTATTTCGTTGTCGGTTATGTGTGGTTTCGTGTTTATGGACTGTCGAATATGTGGTGTCGGTGATGTGGTTGTCGGTGTTGTGTGGTTTCGACTATGTCAGGTAGAACCATATATATATATATATATATATATAGAGGAAGAGAGATACAGATATGTATATCGTCATTCACTGAACACACCCCTCACCAGTTCACACTTCACTAACACATACTTACATGTATCTCACACAGCACACACAAAAATAGCAAATTAAATTCATAGCAAAAGGCAACAGACCATGTTTCTTTATGCAGATAAACTAATCTCTGCCTTTCCACTTGTACATTAGCTCTGTCGCATAATGCTACCAAAACACATTAATTGCACTCACCTACACATATGCACCAACACAGTATAACATTTTATATATATATATATAGATATATAGATATAGATATATAGATAGATAAAGAGTGTGTGTGAGAGAGGCGCGCACACACAGACACACACATTCACACACATACACACACACACAGACGCAATTTGCTCAACAGTGCATAACAGAAACAACTAGACTTCATAAGAAACAAATGTATAATAAAAAAATGCTGTGTTTCTAGTAGGAGATAGGGTGTTAAAGAAGCACATAGTGTGTAGGAAATATGAGGAAACAGAAAACTGAAGACAGCAAAGGATAAACTGGAAGAGACTCATGACTTTTTGGATATGTTTACTTTAGAAATAAAAGGTATACAAATGGATGGATAACGCCTCTTGAGGGATAAGCAGAAAAGATAGTAAAAGGCAGGTCTCCTAAATGAAAGCTTCCGTTCAGTATTCACAATGTAAGAGATACGATGTTTATCCTCTCTAGACTGTTGACATGGCATAAGGGGATGATCCCAGTAATTTCCCAAAACAAATGAATGAAAAACAACTTGCCCTATATTTCATAAGACAGAGAGCAGCACTGACAATACCACAGAATGAATAACATTTTAACAAATCATGGCCACATTAGAGGAAACAAATGCACAGGAAAGTATGTACTTTTTATATTTATTAAAAAATAATACAACTGAAAATGCTCTTTTTTGGTGAAACTCATAGTTCTGAGTCTGAAGTGAGCTAGGCTGATAATTGTTATATATATTTAAATAACAGAATTTTTTTTATGCTACTGTGTCTGTTCCACTAAATATTAGTACTAAAAGCAGTGCACATATCTCCTGTTATGAACTGACTAAACTTAGACTTCAGCAATGTATTTAACTCATTCTCATCTGAAATGTTACTGAACAAATTATATTGTTTAGGGTAGTGTTCCGGATAAAACATTAACCAGGCAAAATGACGCTGAAGGTAAATCAACAGTTCACTCACATACAATTGATGACCAGTGGTATACCACAGGGCATTTCAAGGTCTGGTCATTGGTACTGTCATTATCTATATAAGTGAGATTGCAGAAGGTCTGGAAGGAAGTGTGTGTCTTTTTGCTGATAGTACAAAATATTCAGTAAAGTTGATTAATAAGGTGAAAAAAAGATAAAAAGGGAGTTGACATGACTGGAATAGTTGTCTGAAAAATTCAGTTATTATTTTTCCTATACCTGATTCATTCTGTTCAGAGTCAAATGGAAGCTGGAGATGATCCTAGTACTCAGTAGGTGTCAGGCAAAGAATTATTCATGAACAGGATGTCTGTCCATTAGAACATGCTAGCACAAACAGTCACACTACAAAAACAACTACAAGAAATGTGTAAAAATGTGTTTGTTGTTTCCATTATTTAACTTGCTAGCTGCTGTATGAATTTGATGTGTTTATTTATTTTATTTTGCATTTGCTAACCAGGAAAGTCTGACTTGGAAAGAGCCAATTTTCAGCGGAGGCCAGGAGAGAAACGCTCCAGATGCATGTCTTTGTAATGTAGGAGGAAACCGGAGCACCCGGAGGAAGCCCACATGAATGTAGGGAGGACATGCAGATTCCGCACAGAAGGCACCCCAGCCAAGAATTGAACTGGGGAACATCTTGCTGTAAGGTGAAAATGCTACCGCTGCACCGGCCCCAAAGTTGTTAATACTGTCTGTGTGCAATTACTGTTTTAATTTCTGGAGATTTTATTTTTTCTGCTTCTTTAGTGTAAATATGACCTGCTTAGATAGATGTTGTCAGTTAATGAATGTAAACATGGGAACTTCAATTTTGATGCAAAATAATGCACTCAGAAAGCAGTAACCCAGACAATGGGTGCAGAACTTTAGATGAAATAGTAGTGACATTATACTGGGAAAGGGACTTAGAAGGTAGTCATAGGACATATTGTTTAGTCAAGCAATGCAACAAAGTGGCAAGGAAAGCTGGTGGGATTCTGGGATACATAGGAAGATGCATTTTATAGCAGAAATGGAGCTGTTATGCTACTTGTGCTGTTTGTTGAGTAGGAGTTTTTATTGAAATGGGAATCTTCAAGTGTTTTTCATTGTTTCCAGTGTTTTGTCAAAACTTGTTCAATTAAAACAAAAATATCAACAAACAGCACAGGTAAGGACATTTTTCCCAGCTTCAAAGGTTGTACAATTTTTATTTATTAATTGGTTGTCATTTGTTTACAGGGAAAATCCATCTGGATATACAGCCCCATTTTCAGAGCAGGCCCATGGAGAACAGCTCATTGAACAAAAATTACAATATACATTTGTGTTGGTAGAAAAAAAAAGGGAAAAATTACAATAGCACATTTGCATCAGTATAATAGAGAAGATGTACATATTTGAAAGAATTAACATTTTTAGATTACTAATGCAGAGTTTGGAAAAAAAAACAGATTATGTACATATTATTTGCAGTATTGACAGCTGATGTTAGAAATAAAAAAGAGTAGAAAGGTAAAAAGCAAAGGGGTGATGCAGGAAACCATGTTTCATGGAGGTGAGGAGATTGTTGTTGGTGAGCTAGGTTAGGAGTTAAGAATGCATACAGTTTTTTCTAGCATTTTGGATAGTGGAGGTAAAATTGCAGTTGGTCAGTAGTTGTCAGGTCAGTGTTATTCCCACCTTTGTGTACTGATATTATGAGAGTTTTTGTCCAGATAGAGGAGAATGTAGCACTCTGCAATGGACCAATTTATCACTGTGAAAACTACATATTCAATGATGTCTGCTGCTAATTTTGAAGTTATTATATTCATAAATGCAGAGGTGTGGGGGCACAAGGGAGGCTTACCCCCTCCCCCGCCAAACATTTTGTGATTTTTAGTTGTGGTCAATGATATCCAGTGTTGAACTTTTTTTTTTCCATCAGAATTAGTTTAAAAGAAAGTTTTGTCAGTATATAGCCTATAAATTTGCTGTTATAGCTGTTTCTATGCATTTTGTACTACGTGCAGTTGTGGGGACCCCATTTTTATAAGGATATAGAGACCAGCGTAATATATACAGTCTATAATTAAGAGGATAGATGGAGGGCAACTTAACAGGCTCTATACAGGAACCATTTTTCAAAGGAGAGGTATAATGAGAACAGGAGATTACAATTTGAAGACAGAGTGGAAATCTAGGGGAGATATGAATATTTTACAGAAAGGATCTAAATAGTGTATATTTTTGGAGGAGACTTTGACAAAATAAATTGACTGGAACAGAGATTGTAAGGCTAGACATAACATTTTCTTAAAATATTTGGGAAAAAGGTAATCTTTTGGTTAAGTATGATCTGTAGCTTACCTTTTAGGTGAGGAACTGGGTAGACTTGTGCATCTAAACAGTCCTTAACTGCTGCCCAAATGTTTATTTTTATATACAGAATATTAAAAGAAATGGCTATTACTGTAATAAGCAGAAATATGATTCCAGCTAAAATCAATAAAATGTTAAATATTTCTGGAAATAGTGATGAGTTCATCTGATTTCAGTCTCTTTAAAAAAATGTCCATTATACAAATAGGCTAATTAACCACAGCAAGAATTTTTTTGCAAGAATGGGAAAAGGGATATTTTACTGCTTTGATTTCATATTGCAGGGTTTATTTAAGGCTGTGTTAGGAGTGCAAACTATAATAATTTGGTCTCCTTGCTTAAGATGACCATTTTTTTCTAAGCGATGTTTGCCGACCAGCAAGCCTCTGCACAGTCAGGCAAAGCACATTTGTTGTCCTTCCATTTCAGTGTTGCAGTATTCCTTACAATACGGATCCCCTGACATGGGCGGCCCGACATCTGGCCAGTATACCAAAGTCTTTAGATTGCTAAGGATATGCCGTACATCACAAGTATGCTCCCCACGCATGGTGTAGGGACTAAAGGTGACGTCCGGATACCATCCTCAGAACTTCTTTGCCACCAGTGCAAATGCCATCTTTGATCATTGGTCTGAATGCTTGCTTCCTTTGCTGGTTCACCAAGCTGTTTTCAGATATAGGTGCTAAGTTGGGGGGTTATCTTTTTTTCCTTTTGATTTTGTTGCTTGTGGGGTTCATGTCATTCAGAAAGGGTAAATGCCAGTGTAGGTGACAGATTCCCAGTAAAGATCAAAAAGAGCACTATCTATTTTGCTTAAGTGCTTCTCACAACCATATGTCTTGTTCTGTTTGCCAGGCTTTCATCCCAAAGACTCTGCATCCTTGTTGGCCATATATTTAGAAAACCAGCATCTTAAGCTTTTGGCAAAAGACACCGTGGAAGCTACTTCCCAGTGCGAGGGTCAGCTGTCTGTGAAGAAGAAAGCAAAGAAAGCTAGGTCTGATTCTTCGGCTGTACCGCCTCTGCCAGATGTCTCTATCAAGGCTAGTGAAGGCCTGGAAGATTACCCAGCTCCTTTGTTGGATTCCTCTACCACAACCACTTCGGAGGCCAGTTTAGATCTGGCTTCACGCACGTCCCTGGAGGCTTTGCAGACGTTCGCTTCATATGTTCAGCGGGAACCATGGCTGATTATTATTGAAGGGCTAGGGGTGTTCCTCAGATTTTCGTTAGGGAAGAGGTACTATCATTATATAGTGCTGTACGGGGTCTGAGCCTTCTATGTTTTATAAGGCTGATATCCCTTTAAAGAGGTGGCGCAGTGGTGCAGCGGTTAATGCTGTTGCCTCACAGCAAGAGGTTCTCCGGTTCGATTCTCGGCTGGGGTGCCTTCTGTGTGGAGTTTGCATGTTCTCCCTGCGTTTGCGTGGGTTTCCTCCGGGTACTCCGGTTTCCTCCCACATTCTAAAGACATGCTTCTGGAGCGTTTCTCCCCAGGCCTCCGCTGAAAACAGGATCTGTGGAACCTAGTCAGACTTTCCCAGTCAACAAATGTTAAATAAATAAAAAAAATAAAAAGAAGAAAAAAAAACTAAACGTGTTTCTCCTGCTCCTAAGGACCCTCAGAGTGAATGTCAGAATTTCACTCCAGGTTTGTTTAATACCCTTACAGCTTTGAAGTCTTCTCGAGGTTTCTGTCCCAGCTCCACGTTGGTAATCATCTCCTCTTAAGAGGCCTAGGGAGCAAAATTCCTTTGAGGAGGAGGAGGAATGCCTTGCTTATTCTTCCCAGATTCCTTCTTCCTTAGATTATGGTTCTGAGGAAGAGCAGTCCACTAGTCCTGACTCTCCTTTTGAGGAGATTTCCATTGGGGACACAATTTTCAGAATGATGAAATTGTTCAAATGGGATTGTGCACAGGTGTCGGAGGTTCAGAAGAGGTGTTATGAGCTTCTGCAAATGGAATCTCATAGGCCTTCTGTTGTTCTTCCTGTTTTGGCTAACTTGTTGGAAGCATTTACTACTGCATCTCAAGCCCCTGATTCCCAACCCCCTGCTCCCAAAAAGCCTGATGGGTATTATAAAGTGCCTGAGGATTGCAGGTACATTAAGTGCCCCCCCCCCCCCTCCCCGGCTGACCCTTCTTTTGTGTCTGTGGCATCTGACAAGCCATCAAAATTACTGCCTTCTACAAAGCTGCCTCTTTCTGATAAAGACAGAAGAACTATGGACAGACAGGGTGAGAAGGTTTATACCTCAGCTACCCTTGGTTTTAGGGCTGTAAATTATCAGACCCATATGACATAATATATTTTGGCTCTTCTGTTTCAGGTCTGTCAGGTTATTTCTGACATTCCTGATTCTGAGGGGAAGATTTCTGCTCTCTCCCTGTTAGGGACTTCTTCCCGGGTAGCTCACCATTCTATTAAATGCAATTATGATGCAGCAGATGCTTTTTCTAAGACTGTTGCTTTTTGTTCTGTGCTGAGGTGATATTCCTGGCTTCAGCTTCAACCCTTGCCTGATGATATTAAGGCTGAGTTGATGGATGCTCCTTTGGATAACATGCATTTGTTTGGTGCTGCTGCTGCAGAATTAAGTCCCTACAGGGAAAGGATAAGGCCTTACAGGAACTAAAACATATTTTTGTCTCTCCTGTACCTAAATTCCAAAGGAATTACCCTAATAAGCCGGCCTTTGTTTGTAGGCAGTCTTGCCCTCCCCCAAAATTAAGTAGGGTGGTAGAAGGCCTCCTCCTGCTAAGGCTACTCAGACTCCTTTAGCTCAGAAATCTCATTTTCCTGATAAACCAGGTGCTGTATGACTATTCTGTTCTTCTCAGCCATATTCCTGTTTCTCTTCATCTTTCCCTGTCCCTTCCTGTTTGTTTACAGATTACTCAAGATTCCTTGGTTCTTTCCATCATTCACCAAGAGTACTACATGGTCTGGAAATCTCGCCCCACTTTCTTGGGCATTCCTCAGCCCCCTCAGGAACAGTTGGCCTTTTTTCCAGAGGTGCTTCAGGGTCTCTTGACTCAGGGAACTATTCAGGAAGTTCCAGTTTCTCAAAGGGGGAAGGGGTTTTATTCCAGAATAGTCTTAGTCCCCAGGAAAGAGGAGACTTGGAGATCCATTCTGGATCTCTCTCTAAACACCTTTTGAAGGTCCCTTAATTTAAGATGCTGTCCCTTCAGACTTTGTTTCCTCTGCCGCTTCCTCAGGCTTTTCTGGTTTCTCTGGACCTCAAGGATGCTTATCTTCGTATCCCTATTCATCCCCTTTTCAGGAAGTTTTTACATTGCTCTGTTGCTTCCTGGCATTTTCAGTTCTCTGCTTTGCCCTCTACTGCCCCAAGGGTGTTCACCAAATGCTTCACTCCCATGATTGCTTTTTACAGGCTGAGGGGGGTTACAGGTTTTTCCTTATCAAGACAACCTACTTTTTCAGGCCTTCTCTCCAGAGATTCTTCTGCAGCATCTTCACTTTGCCATTTCTCTCCTGCAAAGCCTGAGATTCACTATAAATTCCCAAAACTCCTCCCTGACTTCTTCACAGGATCATGTTTTTCTGGGTTGCAGGATCGAGACTGTTCCAATGCTGGCATCCCTGCCTTCTTCCAAGGCCTTAACTCATATTGCCTTCTTTCAGTCCTTATTTCCTCTGGCCTCAATCACAGCCAGGGAATTTCTGAGAGCTCTAGGTTTCATGGCCTCCACCATTCCTATGCTCTCTCTAGCCAAACTCCCACATGAGAAAACTTCAGTGGTTTCTAAAGTCAGTTTAGCTTCAGCACTCTCATCCTCTAGATTTCATAGTTCCTCTTCTTGCATGCCTCAAGTTGGAACTTCAGTGGTGGATTCAGCAGTTGTCACTCAGTCTAGAGCTTCCTTTTCAACCCCCTCTTCCTTCTCAGGAGCTGTTCACAGATTCTTCAGATATGAGATGGAGGGCTTCCTTCTGTTCTCTAAAAATGCAGGGCCTCTGGTTGCTTCAACAATGGAAAGAACTCATCAGTGTCAAAGAGACAAGAGCTCTTCTGTTGGCTCTTCAGGCATTTCATCCTCTTCTCACTCCAGGGCCCTTCAAGGTGCTTACAGACAATACCACAGTGATGTGGTATATCAACAAGCAGGGCGGGACAAGATCTTGTCTCCTTTGCAGAATTGCACTTTCAAGTGTGGAAGATGGCTATCCAGTATCAAGTGACACTTCAAGCAGTTTACAGTCTCTCAAGTCAGAACATTGTGGCAGACTCTCTGCTCCCAAAATCTTGCTGGCGACTCCCTTTTGTCTCAAACAGCATTGGTTCGTCCTCCTTCTGCATTCTGCGGTCATCATAAGCTACCTCACAGGGTGGACCTACTCACACAAGATAAGGGATCTCTCATCCATCCTCACCTGTCCACTCTTCAACTTGACACTGTGAGTGATAGGGTTTTGATTCCTTATAGACACCTTTTTTTCTGAAGATTTACTTCGGGTCCGACAGGAGGCCAGGAAACCCACTACTAGGAAATCCTATGTATTTTCGGTTTGGTGTCTTTCTCGTAACCTGGATCTACTGACTGTGGATACACTTTTGGTTCTTTCTTATCTGTGTGCACTTCTCAATGTTGGGTTGGCATATTCTTCTGTTAAGGCCCACTTGTCAGCTATTTCTGCTTGCCTGCCTTTAGCACCCCTTTTAGCCTGTAGATTTGAGGTTAAACAGTTTCTTAAAGGCCTTCTTCATATTGGACCTCCCAGGAAGCCAGTTCCTCCTTCCTGGGACCTTAATTTTGTTTTGGAGAAATTGACCCAACCTCTTTTTGAGCCTGCAGCTTCAGCTTCCTTACAGCATTAGCATTGTTCTTGAAAAACTGTTCTTCTGTTGGCCCTTACTTCCACCAGACAGGTGTCTGAGCTTCAAACCATTATGGCTATTCCTCCTGTTTTGGTTTTCCATTAGCATAGGGTATCCCTTCGTACTAATCCTTATTTTATGCCTGAAGTGGTGAATAAGTTGTCCGTTAATCAGTCTAGTCATTTGCCCACTTTTTTCCTTTCTCCACAATCTGATATTGAGAAGGTTTTCCATACTTTGGATGTGCATAGACAACTCAGATTTTATTTGGATAAGACCAAAGCTTTTCACAAATCCGCTTTTTGTTTCCTTTCATCCTAGGTCTTTAGGATTGCCTGTTAACAGTAAACTATTTCCTTTTGGATATCTAAGGCTGTTTCTTTTTTGTTATTCTTTTCATGGCAAAAGCCTTCCTTCTGCCAAGGCTCATTGTACTAGGGCTGAAGCTTCTTCTAATGCTTTTTTCAAAGGTTTAGATACTAAATCTATTCTTGAGGCAGCTATCTGGAGTTCTGTGCATATCTTTACCTGGTATTGTAAGTTGGATATCATATCCAAGACTAGGGATGGTTTTCCTGAGGCCATTCTTCATGGGTTCTTAGAAGACTCTGCTGGTCCTTCCTCCTCCTATTCTTCTTCCTGGGGTTTTGCACTCTCCCTGTTGTAAGGAATACTGCAACAGTGAAATGGACGGACATAGTGCAGTTGTATAAACTCTTACCATAATAGTAGATGTCCTTCTCTTCACTTTACCAACATTTACTCCCTCCCTCCTCCTCCCCCTGGTTCTTTTCCCTTCTGGATGTGCTTGTTACCTGTCTAATCCTTGCATTGGTGTTCCTACTGGGGCTCTCAGTTCTGAGGATGGTACATCCGGATGTCACCTTTATGCCCCATGCTATGCACGGGGAGCATACGTGTGATGTACGGTGTACCCTTAGCAATCTAAAGAAATCTATATGATACGGACTACAGTGACAGGGATTTTAGTTAGTCTGTGTAAGGCACATGCTGGAGGCCCTTGATCTTCTTTGTTAGAAAACTCTAAGGTCTCTGTAATTGCTTCAGGTGCTTAGTATGGTATATACCAAATGGGGCATTATACTGAATTTTGGGCCGAATTATGGGCCGGATAAGTGCCAAGTATAGGGGGGTTATAACTTCTTTTCCTCTTGAGGTGATACAACAGTAGACATGTGGTGATCGAAGTTAAGGTCTCGGTCATCCTGTGATCCCAGGTCCTTTACCACTTCATGGGTATTAGGGTGGTGTTGTTGATTTGATAGTGTGAAGGGACATTGTTTGTGCTGAAGGGAGTGATGATGATGATGCATTTCTTTGCATTCAGTTTGAGACCATGACTAATACACCATTTGCTGGTCTGTATGAGACCCTCCTAGAGGTTACTGACATCATTTGGAGCTTCAATGACTACACCTAGTTTGCAGTTGTCTGCGAACTTGGTCAGCCACAACCCCTTAGTTTTGACCTGAACATTTGAGAAGTATATACCAAACAGTAGGGAGCCCAGCATTGACCCCTGTTGCACTCTCCTGGTAACAGGTCTGCTGGTTGATGTGGAGTCACCCAATTTGATAGTATGTGTCCGGTTTGTGAGCCAGTTGGCAACCCCTCTTACAGTGAAGGGGTTTACATTCAGTTTGCTAAATTTATCAGTAATGCCTGAATGTGAGATTATGTTGAAAACCTTTGCTAAGTCTAGGTATGCTGTGTGCACAGATTTGTCATCATCAATGGCCTTGGTCACACTTTCAAAGCAATCCGCCAGACTTAACAGGCAGGATCTGCCCTTCATGAAGCCAAATTTGGTAGGATCCGGGGTTTGGAGGTCACCTATGTCTTTATTTATGAGGTCCATAATGATACTTTCCATGGCCTTACAGATGAAGCTGGTTAGGCTTATGGGTCTGTTGCTAGGCCACCTTTGTAGAGGGGAATAACAGTAACTGTTCTCAGTTCCGCAGAACAAAGCCTGTGGTTAGGCTATGATTGAAAAGGATACTTAGTTGTGATGCTAGTTCATGTTTTAGCTTGTTTAGAAGACAGCCTGGGATGTCATCTGGTCCCCTAGAGGCCATGTTCTTTGCCTTGGATAGGGCTTTGAGGACCTGCTGTTCAGATATGTAAGGTGGGCGGGGGAGCTTGGGGGAGGATTTGTTGTACGTTAGGAGGGGATAAGGGAGTGAAATGTTTGCCAGATCTATCTGCTAGGAGGTTCGCTATCTCTGTGAGGTCAGTGTGTGTGATAGTGTTGGCCACCAGTTCTGCACATGCTTAAGTCCTACCCTTTAGGTCACATACGTAGATGTAAAATACCTTATGGTTATCCTTGTCAGTACTTGCTAGGTTTCTCTCAAAGGAGCTCTTGGAGGATTTGGCAAGTTGTCTTATTTGCCTGTTAAGGCAGAGGAGTGTGCTTTTCCATTGTTGGTTCCTTGTCTTTGTTTTCTTGGACAGCAACGTTTTGCATTTATTATAGAATTTGTTGAGGCTGGAAGTCCGCCATGGCAGCTTGATTTTACTTGGGGCTATAGCTTTGATTCTGTCTGGTACAGCTGAGTTTATACAGTTATGCAAGTGATTGTACAGGGCTTTAGTGTAAGCTTCGGCATAGTTATCACTTCAGCTTGGGTTGGGGTTTGGAATGCATTTAATCCTTCACCTAGGAGGGTATAGTTTGGTTTGGTGAAGTATTTAGTCTGATTTCACCCTTTGTGAGTTCTGGTGTTACTGTCACTTAGAAGGTGACTGATTTGTTGTCAGATTTAACTAATTAGGGTCCAACAGTTGCAGCAGTGCACCTGTTTGACATGCTGGTGGGGACCAGGATCTAGAATGTTTGTTTCTCTTGTCAGGGTATGGACAATTTGCTCCAGGGAATTTGAATTCACAAAGTCAAGGAATTTGTGTCCTAGTGAGTTTGGGCTAGATTAAATTTCCCAGTTGATGGTGGGATAATTGAAATCCACCATAACCAATGTGTTCAGTAAAATTTGGATCGTCTTCAGTTTGGTTAAGTAGGCTTCATGAGTGTCTTGACCCACGGAGGGGGATCTATAACTGAATAGGACTTGAATGGGAGTCTTACCCACTGTAAACTGGACCTAGAGTAACTGCATGGAGTTACCCAGTCTAACTAGATGGGAGGTGAATTTATCTCTAATATAGATCGAAACACTGCCTCCTTTGTTTTTCATACTTTCATTTTGCAGACTAAAGGTGTGGAAGGCATTGTAGCCTTGAAGGGCTGGGGTACTCTCTGAGAACTTAAACCAGGTTTCTGTGGCTGCACAGACATCTACAACTTCCAGTGATAGAAGTGCTTCCAGGGAGTGCAGTTTTTTTGTTTAAGCTCCTAGCATTTAGCAGCATGACCCTTATTTTAATCTGATTAGTTAATTTCACATCGGTAATGTTGTTTTCAAGACCTTGCATAAAAAAGAAACTGTGGGGGAGGGAAGAGCTTTTGCCAGCAGCAGAAAGTCCAGGGGTGCCAGGTGCAAACTGTCTCTGGCAAAGCAGCGAGGTTTGTCGACCATGGCTTCTTAGGCAGACAGGAACTGGATCTCTTTGGAATGACACCAAAAACTAAGCCATTTATTGAAATCAGTCATTTTTTGTTTGTACTGCAGCATCATTCTAGGTGAGGGTAGTATGCTGCTCAAGACTAGGGACATACCTGCCTGGGACCCCATACTCAGAGAGCTCGACCATGTCTCTCTTCATATAGTCCAGCGAGGTACATCTCAGGTCATTCACATCAACATGAACTATGACAGAATCATAATGGTATTTGTTGCTGAGAGACCTGAGTGCATGCATGATTTGGCAAATCCTGGCACTGGACAGGCAGCTGACTGTGACTTTCTCCTTGTACAACTTGGTGAGTGGGGCATCTATGTGTTTCACTATTGAGTCTCCAGTGACAAGAAAACTTGGTTTGTGTCGTAGGTGCTGTGGAGACTCTGTTAGCTGTAGCAGACTTGTGTCTTGGAGGTCTCTGGTGTTTCGGTAAGTTTTTTGAGAGAACCTCTGTGTATGTGAATTTACATGTTTGATCCATACTATGTGTATGAGTAGTGGTACTATGTGAATATGTGGTGGTGGGTGAGTTGACAACCTTCTCTGTGTTAACTGTCTTGAGTGAGAGACAGCATGGATTCTAGATTCTTGGTGTAAGTACATCTCTCACACTGTACTAGATTGTGTTTTTAGTAGATGGTTCTCTGTGTACATGAGGCAATTACTACACTGTCTCAAGAGACCCAAGTCAACAAGGCTGGCAGGAGAAATAAGGGTAGTCCAGCCATCCATAATGCTAGGTTGAAGACTGTTGCCACTAGGGGTGGCTTTTCAGAAATGATCACCAAGGAGCTCGGTGAATCGATATCTCTGCCTGGGCTTTAAGGGAAAATTTGTTAAATTTTACTGTCTGGCTTTTGAACACAACTGTGCTGCATTGCACGGTGCTGCACAATGCGCAAACAAGCAGAAACCTCCTCAGATGCAGGGCCTAAATACCAGAAGCTAAAACTTGAAAAAAAAGCCTCCAACAAATTCAAATGGACCAATGAGGATGCTTAACTCTAACAAATTCAAATGGACCAATGAGGATGCTTAACTCTAACAAATTCAAAAGGACCAATGAGGATGCTTATTCCAAGCCCTAGACCATCCTCCCTGTACCAGTCAGGTCCCAATGAACACAATTCTCTCACAAATGTGCAGATAGGCCTCTTCCAATCCAGGATGGCCTGAAAAACATGCTCAGAATAAACAAACCACTACAAACAGTTCCAGAAGCAGCAGGCCTGGATCGGGACTATGCTACAGCTACTAGCTACCCTAATTTTATTGGGAAACACTAGAGAATGTTTAACACAGCAGAAAAATAGCAGTGAGACACTGAAAAAAGTTTAAAACAGCAGAAAATATGCCAAGAGGCTCTAAAGGATGATTTAAACAGTTAATGTGGTGTTATACAGAAATTTGTAGGGATTGAGACAATTGGTGCTATTGTGTTGAATCTGCAGATTATGTTGTTAGGCAAAAGTACTCTTGTTTTAAATATATGTAGCTGCGGTACTGGTCATATATATTAATATGGGAGTGGGGTAAGTCCTTCTGTGTTAGGAGGGAGAATGAGTGAACTACTCAAAAAATCAGTACTGCTTTGAGCTCTTTTTTAAGGTTTTCTCTGTTCTGTGAACCTTCAGTGAATTTATTTTCAGTTTCTTTAATTTCTTACCAATGTAGTGACTGGGTAATGTGAGTTTTAAGCAATTGTAATTAAATATAGCTTTTCTATTAATCATGATTCCTCTACTAGCATTTTCTGTAATTGTTCCTAACCTGTATATTCCCTGTACATTATCATTCGTATGAAAATATAATTTAATATAGCATTTTAAATTATTCTCTTCATCCATATTCTCAATAAGCAGCTTTCCCATACCTTCACTCTTCACAGCTGAGTGGTGTTTTAATCAAGATGCTAGTTACCCAAAGAGTTAACACCTGTTCTGGTTGTAAAGGCATAAGGGAAGCGTTTATTCACTTTATCATGTTGCTGGCCAAGTAACATTTCTGAAGTATGTCCCAGAACTAAGCAGCCAACCAGGGATGAACCAGTCTCCAGTTTTACATAAAATATCTTCAGAATAGCAAGACAGCATTTCTTCTTCTTCCCCTTACAGTTCTGATTATACTAAAATGTGCATATCATTTCCAAACTCTGAGCCAAGAAGTTGCACATATTCCAATGAACCTTTTAAGGTCTGAGAAGAGAGCGAGAGAGACGAGGATAACTCAGCTGCTAGAGGCAACTAGCACACCTAGTGTCTAAGATAGAGACTTGCAGTGGCATCATCCAGCTGTGCAGGTAGTCTGCAGTGGTCAGCCGTGGCCCCTTTGGTACAGGATGGCACCAGAAAATAGTTTTCCTCTTTGATGGGACTTTTCCTTATTCAACTGCTTCTGATAAGGTGTGGCTGTTGGAAGTAATCCTCACTGCAAAGAATGCTAGTCATCTTGTCATAAGGAATGTAAGCAGATGAAAGACCCACAGAAATAAAAGCCATCAATTTGTTTTAAGTCAGACATTTTTTTGGAATCTCACTGTTTTTTTTTCATCCATACACAGACATTTATAAAGTTCTGGGATCCCATTCTTCCACTTCATGTAATATAATTTATAAAGTGTGCACATTGTCATGGTGTACAGCTGGAATAATTGTTTCCCTATCTTTTGCTTTACTCCCTCTTACTAGCACATGCAGTGTTTTTAACCACATTACCTTAAAATGATGTACTGTCATACACTAGAAGATATGCATATATAATTTGTAAGCAAGTAAGTGAGCTGGCCCTTTGCAGCTACAACTTGTACACATGGGCAGTACATTTTGCAGTGGTGTATGCTATATCTCAACTTCTTTGCTCAAGAATTCTAGACAAAGCCCAAAATAGTAGGAAACAGGGCCAAAATCAGGGATAGATTTTTAATATTGCTGTAATAAACGTTGTAGGTGTTGGAATAACAGATTATGCATTAGCATGTGTTTTCTAGAGGATATGAAATCTGAAACTAAAATGTCTGTCACCATTTAGTGACCACAGTCCCAATGATTCTCCAGAAAACCATACATTTTACAAGGAACATATCAATATGTGAGGCTGAAATCTGGACATTCTGCACAGTTCTTGACAGTTCAGAGGTATAGTGTATACACATGATTAGTACTTAGACATGATGTGTTCATAGGTTGGTACTAGGCTGTCGTCCCTAGGGCCTATACAAGCCTAGTCATAACAATTCCCTGGATATTTACTTCCCTGATTATGCAGTTTACACAGCAGCATGTTGCATGCTTAATGACATATGTATAAATTATACTTGTCATGTGGAAACACAATCTTACATGATACCACAAGCATAAGTTTATATTAATACGCTAGCATAGACTGTACCTCTTTTTTTTATAAAATATGTGCACTGATTCATGGCATCGATATTTTATGTAATACTATGAATTAGATGCATTACAAGATTCCACAGTCATAACATAATTTATTTGTGTAGGAATAATTTCATTTCAGTTTTGAAAGCATTTGGCAAAGACATTTTTTGGCAGTGTTGGGGATTTAGTTCCACAGTACTGAGGCAGCTCAGGAGGACAGCTTGTGTCCAGTTTTGAGACGTGTTTGCTAAGTTTACCCCCCTCTCACCCCCTAAAGGGCCCATCTCTATGCCGGAAGAATGCAAAGCTCCTGTAATTACGGCTGCACAGGTAAAAAAAAAAAAAACACTCTCCAAAACCAAGAACACAGCATCCATGGGACCTGACAGCATCCCAGGCTGCGTTCTACATGAACTACAGAACGAACTAGCACCTCACCTAAGTACCATGTTCAACCATAGCCTCATATCAAGCTTTGTGCCCACTGAATGGCACACAGTGATGGTTATCCCACTCCACAAAGGGGGATCCACCACAGACCCCGGGAACTACCGCCCCATTAGCCTGACGAGCTGGACTGCAAGGCCATGGAACGTATCATCATGGAACTTATAAACAAAGACATTAGTAATCTCCAAACTCTGGACCCCACCCAGTTCAGGTTTGTAAAAGGCAGACCATGTCTCCTAAACCTGATAGACTTCTTTGAAGCAGTCACCAAAGCCGTAGATGAGGGTAAAGTGGTTCACACAGCCTATCTAGATCTCGCCGAGGCTTTCGACACCATCCCCCACTCTGGAATTATAGGTAAACTCACTAAACTTGGTATAAATGCCTATGTCACAAGATGGGTTGCCAACTGGCTCACTGACAGAACCCACACTTTGAAAGTAGCAGACTCCAAATCTGACTTCAGACCAGTGACAAGTGGAGTACACAGGGTTCAGTCCTGGGTCCTCTCCTGTTTGGTATCTACTTCTCTGAAGTACAGGCTAACACAGAAGGTCTTTGGCTAATGAAGTTCGCAGATGACTGCAAACTAGGAGCCATAATTGAAACTCCTAACGATGTGGACATCCTAAAAAAGGGCCTCACTGAGACAGATGCCTGGTGTCAAAGCCATGGCCCAAGCTCAGTGCCAAAAAGTGCATTGTCATCCCCTTTGGTATCTGTACCCATTAGCTACCACATAGGTGGTAGTCTACTTAACACCAAAAGTGTGATAAGAGACCTTGGGACACAGGTGGACAGTAGCCTCTCCTTTGATAATCACATCGCCACAGTAGTCAGGAAATCCTTCTACGTACTCATCACTCATTATAGAGTACAATGCCCCTTTTGGTATGTACCTCACAAGACATCTACATCAACTGGAAAGGCCACAGAAATACCTCACAAAGTGGATTACCAGCCTCAAACAGATGCCCTACGCAGACCGTCTCAAACAACTCCAGCTTTACTCCATCGCATATTGCCTACTCAGAGGAGATCTCTGCCTAACATACAAAGCAAAGCTATGTCAAACCCAGAGCTGTTGGACATGCTCCACTTAAAGAAATCCCAATCCCTTCGAGCTACATGCTCTAGGGATCCAAACTTTGTCACCACAATAAACAGAACATGCTGGAGTGATAGATTTCTGTCCCAGAGACTTCCCATACTCTGGAAAACTACCTATCTATATCAATCAAAGCTCCTCATTAGCAGTCTTCAAGAAAAATCTTTATGATTGGATGGGAAATAGGAAATTCACCTCAGGGATCACTTCTGTGGCTCTGCTCAACAGGGGCACAGGAAAATAATTTTCTTGGGTGGCGAATGCCAGAGTACCTTTTTGGCTAGGCTTATATAGGGCCTAGGTCCAATAGCCTAGTACCTATGTATGAACCTATAGGTTCATAGGTTGGTGCTAGGCTATCAGCCCTAGGGCCTATACAAGCCTAGCCATAACAATTCCCTGGATATTTCTTCCCACAATATTTACTTCACTGGATCCCTGTCTAGCAGGGCGACTGGGGTCTATAGTACATCAACTAATGATTAAATGTTGGAATCTCTAAAGGTCGACCTTTAGAGATCGAACATTTAAATGTTCGAAGATGTAATAAAAACAAATTAAACAAAACAAATAGATGCTCAGAAATAATGAGACAAACTACTGTTGTTACAGTTTGTATGTACTTTATCTAACCCTTTTTATATTTCTCCAGGTCTTTTGGGTTTTTAATACCATGACGGGAATGGACCCCATTCCTAAATCAAAGTATGATTAAAGTTCATGAAACTAGTATTGTTTCAATCTTTGATGTTAACCAAAAGTGCTCTTCGCTGTACTCGCAATGTGTTCAGTAATGACTCCTTCTGCAAATCATATAGAGTTACATGTATCGGTAAAGTATCTAAGTATGATTGTAAATTCTTTTTATAAGACCTGTTGCGCATACTACTACTACTACTAATTGAACTGTCTGGGTATCCTTCTTCCATATTGTCCTCATTTCTGACTGTAAAACCTGGTATTTTTTGACTTAGTGTCTCTCTGTGCGTAAGACACTGTAGTCACTAGGTGTAGCAAATGTTCTTTGTGTTTCATTGTTGCAGTCATCACCTGTGGGTTATTCCAGCTGTGGTAGCCCTCGGCCAGCCCAAATACTAGAGTCAGTGTTTTTCTGCGTCAGCCGCTGTCGCCGGTAGACTGATGTCAGGTCATCAGTGCTATAAAACAAGACAGCTGACGCCGTTACATCAGTCTTTCTTGCCGTGGAGCCCATAGTAGTAGTAGTTCGCAAGTGTGCCGGTCAGTCGCTACCAGAGTTCGGATCACAGCTGAAAACGTCTAAAGCAAAGTACCTCGCTGGGGATCTCTCTTTCTTGCACTAACCAATGTCTGAAAAAGGTAACAATTGTCTCACCTGTGGAAAGCAGATCCCACACCGAGACTATCATTCTTACTGCATCACTTGTTTAGACCCAGACCACAACGTCGCCCGTTGCTGGTTCTGTGCCCTCTTTAACGCGAGAACCATTCGTATTGAGCTGTTTTTGTGGAGAGGCATTTTCATCCTCTGTCTTCACAAATGGCGTCGGTCAGCCAATAATCCGTAGAGCCTCCAAAAAAGTGTAGGGATAAAGATAGAGACAGACCACACAAGGCTAAGCCTTCCAACGACTCTTCTGCTAAGCAGGACGTCAGTTCTCCAGAATTCAGTGAAGCGCTTTTGCAGTCTCTGATGCCCGATGTAATAGCTACACAGGCCTCTACCATGACCCTTTCGGAGTTTGGTATGCCACAGAAATCTTCTTCATTTTCAGAGCCTTTGGTTGTCTCTGCCTCGGTTGGGTCCGGAGCCACAATACAGGCACCGGCTTCTGAGGAGGTCTTTCACACTACCAATTCTAGTCAGAAACCGACATCTTCACACTCAACTACCATTTCTCTCAGACCAATGAATACTCTTAGGCCTAGAAGCTAGGCCACCCCTAGAAAATCTACCTCTAGCCACCATCTTACTCCTGCCCCTCCACCCCAGGCCCAAATGCTTAAGATGGCAGAGGATCTTATTTCCCTTATTAGGGGCAGTCAAGCCACAACTTCTAAAAGGAAAAGACACCCTTCTCCTGAACTATTGACAGAGCAAGATTCTGAGGAATTTGATTATTCAGATTTTGAAGAGGAACAACAACCTTTAACTGCTTATGAAGATTCAGATGCAGAGGAATCCATCCCTTCTGCCTCCCCACCAGAAGAGCTCTCCTTTGGGGAACCCTCCACACCCTCAGGGAACATTTCCAATGGCAATCTCAGGATTTCCCTCAGTCTATGAAAAGGCTAAGAGAATTTCTAGACCTACCCCAGCACAGACCCCTTGCAATCCCCCCTATTTTAGAAGTGGTGGATGATGATTTCCATGAAAACAAGTTTAACCCCTAATGCCCTGCCACATGCTCTCAGTAAACCAGACAGGTATTACAGAGTACCAGACTCTCACAAATACCTGTACAGAAATCCTGCTGCAGACCCGGATGTCATTAGACAGGGACCTAAGGGAGCCAGGGCTAGTTCTACAAAGAATCCTATGCCTTCTGATAAGGATGCTAGACCTCTGAACAGATGGGGTAAAAAAAGTTTACACGCCTGCAACCTTAGCTATCAGTGCTCTCAACTGTCAGTTCCATATGTTAAAATATCAAAAGCACACTTTGGAACTATTAAAGCAAAAGATTTCTACATTTCCTAACTGTGCCAATTCTAAGGAGTTAGATTTATTGCACTCTACTTGTCAAGTGGCAAAGCACACGTTACACTGTGGATATGATGCACTAGAAGCCTCTAGCAGGGCAGCAGTATCTGGATCTGTCACTGGGAGATATGCATGGTTGAAGGAACAACCTCTACCTGAACTGTCAAGTCTAAATTAATTGATGCACCTTTGGATAAAGACTGCTTGTTTGGAGAAAAAGCAGAAGAGGTGCTTAAAAAGATGGAAGACAAAGCAAAATCTATGCAAACAGTAAAAGATTCCTTTCAGGTTCATCCTTCTAGATTCAGCAGGAAATTTCCCCCTAAGCACTGGTCCTTTCCTGCTCCTGGCAGACAGGGACAGGCTAAGCCCTGCAGGTTCAGGCCACCCAGGTCCCTACAACAGGAACAACAGAGAACCAAACAGTGAACCACGTCCTGTTCTAAGGCAGGGATTTCTAAGCCATCCCTGTATGGCAAAAACTCTCAATGACTCCTACTCCCCCCTCTGCCCTCCTTTCACTCAATAGCTCGGGGGAAGGCTGTCCCTCTGCAAAGAAAATTGTCTGTCTGTAACAAAGGACCAATGGGTCTTAAAGATAATTTTTCAGGGATACAAATTCACTTTCAACGAACTTCCAATTCCCAGAGGGTACCCAGGCTTACCTCCAAATCAGTGGGCAGAGGCATTAAAACAAGTCCAAACACTCATAGCCCGGGGGCAGTAAAACCTGTTCCCGCAGATCAAACAGGCAAAGGCTTTTATTCCAGGCTTTTCCTTGTTCCCAGAAAGGAGGGCACTTGGCACCCCATCCTGGATCTGTCCATTCTGAACACATCCATGGTGGTCCCGAAATTCAGAATGCTAACCTTGCATTAGCTGCTGCCTATGCTGACAAAAAATGCCTGGTTAGTGACTCTAGACCTAAAAGATGCCTACCTCCACATCCCCATAAGGGAGTCCTGCAGGAAATTCCTACGTTTCAGAGCAGGCTCACAGCACTTTCAGCTCAGTACTGTTCTCTTTGGCTTATCTACTGCTCCCAGGGTTTTCACCAAATGTTTGGCCACGGCCATAGCATTTTGCAGACAGAGAAATATACAGATTTACCCTTATCTGGATGACTGCCTCATTCAGGCAGAGTGCAAAGAAAAGCTTCTCCAGGACCTTCAATTTGTCAAAACCCTCCTCACTTCCTTGGGGTTCACCATCAACGAGAAGAAATCAAAGCAAACTCCCTCCAGGAGGATCATTTTCCTGGGAGTACTGCTGGACACAGCATCCCAAATGGCATTCCTATCCCCAGAAAAGCAGAACTTCCTGCCTCTCTACTTTATCCAGCTGGCATCCAAAAGTCACTTCACAGCAAGGAAGTTCCTGCAAGCCTTGGGGTACATGGCATCTTGCATCCTTCTAATTCCTCTGGCCAGACTGCACATGAGGAAACTTCAGTGGTATCTAAAGAACCTTTGGTGTCAACAGTCACAGTCTCTAAAGACCTCTCTCCCTCTGATCCCCTGTATAAGGGCCGAGTTTCTCCAGTGGGCAGGGGCCTGTGCCAAGAACCAGGGTCTCCCGTTCATCCTTCCCCCTACCGGGCAGACCATTACCACAGATGCCTCAGACATTGCTTAGGGTGCCCACCTAGCAGGCAGGTGCACCCAAGGTCTTTAGGATGCCCAACACCTTCCCTTACATATCAACCAGAAGGAAATGATGGCAGTGCAAAAGCCTCTTGACATCCTTCCATCCCCATCTCAGGCCAGGGGTTCTCCTTATTAAAACAGACAGCACCACAGTAATGTGGTACGTCAGCAAGCAGGGAGGGACACAATCTTAACCTCTGTGCAGACTAGCCATGAACCTCTGGCTGACTGCCTCCTCCATGGGATTACACCTAATAGCCCAATACCTATCAGGGATCAACAACACCCTGGCAGACCACTAAAGCAGACACTTACTGGACCCCCACGAAAGGCAGCTCCACAAAAAGATCTTTTTGCAAGTCACTCAAGTGTGGGGAAATCCGGAGGTGGATCTCTTTGCTTTGCACCTCAACCACCAGCTAAAGAAATTCTTTACCAGGGAGTGTCACCACCTAGCATGGAAGATGGATGCCTTGACCTTCCCCTGGAATTCCCTCTTCGTGTACGCATTCCCCCCCTCTGCCTCTTATTGCCAAGGTACTCATCAAGATAAGGGAGGAGGGACCCAAGGCCATCCTCATTGCTCCAGATTGGCCCAGACAACATTGGTACCCCTTGCTGCGAGCCTGACATCACAGCCTTCCAGGCAGCTTCCCCACATCCCAAACCTCTTGACTCAAGCAGGGGGGGAAATGCTGTACCAAAACTTCCAGACTCTCAAACTGTCAGCTTGGCTGATGCTCCCAAGGTAAGCAAGGGGCTTCTGCTAAGCAAGCAGGTCCTAGACATTATCACAGAGGCCAGAAGGCCCAGCACCAGAAAATCTTATGTAGGGAGATGGAAAAGATTCTGCTCCTGGAGCCAGTCCAGAGGGGCCAGTTCCTCACAACCTTCTGTCCCTCTTATCCTGGACTATCTAGCGGAATTACTCAATAGTGCCCTCTCTTTCTCTTTTGTTAAAATCCACGCCTCAGCCATTTCAGCTCATTGTAATACAGACCAGCCCCTGTTTTCTCATCCTTTGATTAAACAATTCCTCAGATGGGCTTCTAATATCAGACCTCCCAGAAGGCCACACACTCCAGCCCGGGGCCTAAATTACATTTTGGAAAAACTAAACTTACCCCACTTCTAACTTGCTGCTTCAGCAGAACCGAAGTACCTCTCCTGGAAGACTGCTTTTTTGCTAGCTATCACCTCAGCCAGAAGGGTTTCTGAACTTCAGGCAGTGATGGCCATTGAGCCCTTCATCATTTTTCATGCAGACAGGGTTTCCCTTAGGACTAACCCCTCCTTTATGCCCAAGGTGATATCTAATGTGACTCTCAACCAGGCCATTCATCTGCCCACCTTCTTCCATAACCCTCAAAACAAGTGGGAAAGAATTCTGCACTCTCTAGACATGCACAGACAACTCAGATACTGCCTGGACCATACTAAACCCTTCAGAAAAATGGACCAACTTCTTGTCAGTTTTACCCAAGGGGAAGAGGGGAAGCCCATTTCCAAGCAGACTATTTCCAAGTGGATATCACACCCTATCCATTTCTGCTACAGATTGCATGGGAAACCTCCCCCTAAGTCTGTTCTTACCCATTCACTAGGGCAGCCTCCACTTCCACAGCATCCCCCAGAGGAGTTCCACCAGGGACATCTTAGAAGCTGCCACCCGGACCTCGATCCATACCTTTACAAAGCATTACCACCTTCTTCTTTTCTCTAAGGCTAGGGCAGGGTTTGCCTCTACAGATCTGCAGGGCTTGCTTACCCATGCCTAGGTCTCTAACTAATCCTTCCATCCTTCTCCTCAGCTTTGGGAATCCTCCCACAGGTGATGACTGCAACGGTGAAACACGAAGAACATAGTACAGTTGTGTACACTTACCATAAATGTAGATGTTCGAGCGTATTCACTGTTGCAGTCCTGGTTTCCCTCCCTCCTTCCCCCTTATATCCTCTTTCATTAGGGAGACATAAGCTTCTTGGGGTGGTTGTTAACCAGCAGGACCACTTTGCCATATTTCCTGGGGCTTCTGACTGGTTAGGGCAAGAAAAACAGATGTAATGGCGTCAGCTGCCTTGCTTTATAGCACTGGTAACCTGACCTCAGTCTACAGGCAACAGCGGCTGACACAGAAAAACATTGACACTGCTACTCGGGCCGCCAAGGGCTACCACAGCGAGATAACCCACAGGTGATGACTGCAACAGTGAATACACTCGGAACACCTACATTTATGGTAAGTGTACACAACTGTACTTTGCAATGCTCACTGCTACTTTTGTCTTTTCATGAACTACAATGTCTGGTTTTCTCGCATCTATTTTTTGAACTGTTGGTAATGGGTGATCTCATGTGATATAAACTTCATAATTTTCAATAATATTATAGTGTTTGCACAATTCCCAGTGCAACAGTCTTGCCACATTATTATGTCTTTCAATATACAGTCCTTCTGCCATTAGTATATCACAGTCAGCAACAAAATGTGCAACTGTTTCCAATTCTGTTTTACAAAAATTGACATTTGTCTTTTTTTTCACACATGTTCAATGGACTTTGTAAACCAACATGTACATAGTCCGCTATCTTGGGCCTGGAATATTAACCTTTCATCTTTTGGTTTAAATTCAGCTCTTCTTAACCATTTCTGTGTTTGATCCTGATCAAACTGAGGTTGATCCAATAGTTTTTCCATACTTGCAACTATATGCATATATTTTCCACATTTCTTGCCTTCTCATCTGGTCCTTCACCTTATAGTCATTTGTTTGTTTTTTAGCAGATTCAGTTGCTGCCTGATTTTTAGCTACTTGTAGTTTGATTTCCATTCCCTTTTTTTAATTTCTCCAAGTCTTTTGGGTTTCTAATACCATGATGGGAATAGATCCCATTCCTAAGTCAGAGCATGAAGTTCATTTGCAGATCTATAGATGTAATTCAGTTTGAGGAGGCCTGTACCTCCTTCAGAATGGGGAATATATAATTTTGGTATACACTGATTTTTATAAATCATTTGATCAGCATGAAGCATCCTTCTTGTTTTCCTCTAAAGCTGATCCAACACCTTTTGGGGCCAATCAATCACTCCAAAACTGTAAGGACACAAAGTGCAAATTGCTTTATAGCTTGGACTTTGTTCCTAGATATCAGGACTGTTTTCAGTATTAATTTTAGCCTTTTAAAATATTCCTCACTAAGTTTTATTTGTATTTGTTCATGTTTTATTGTTGATCCTTCATCAATTCCAAAATATTTGTACACTTCCTCTTGTTCAAGCCTATCCCAGTCTGATGTTTTCTTGATGCTGCAGCTTTCCTGCTTTAAAGATTGCTTTTGCACATTTATCAAGAACAAATGACATTCTTACATCATCTGAGAAAGTGTTGACCACTTGCATTTGCACTTTCAGTTCCTCATCTGATGAACTATACAGTTTTAAATCATCCCCATAAAGAAGACAAGTCTTTACACGTTGTTGTTGGGAGCCAAATTGTAGCCATTACCTAATCTGTTAAGTAGACAGCTTAATGGGTTAAGGACAAGACAAAAGAGCAGTGGTGACAAGAGTCACCCTGGAATATCCCCTTTTGAATTTTATCCTTGGAATAATAATTTTTCCTTTATCATGGCTTAACTGCAAAGTGGTTTGCCACTGTTTCCTGGTAGCTGTGATGTAATCGATCAATGTAGGGTGTATCTTATACATTTTTAGCACTCTTTTATCCATGAATGTGAGATACTGTCGAATGCTTTTTTGTAGTCTGTCCATGCCATACTTAGATTCCTCCCCTTTTTACAGTTCTCCATTACGACTTTATTTAACATCAAATGACCCTCTGTTCCATATGATTTTCTTTTATTTATTACCCTTTTGTTAAGTTTGTTTTTTATTTCACCTCAATCTCCGAGTGCTGCTGGACATGCGCATTAGGTGTTTCGATAGTTTTGGCATTGTTAACTTTTGTTGATGTTCATTTGTGGTCTTTTTGTCTCGGGTTTCTAAATTTCAGTGTTGTGGTATTTCAATCTACTGAAGTAGATCCCTCAGGAGAGGTGAATGTACTGGCAGACTCCCTGAACCACTTATCTTATCCTCTCAGAACCAAAGATTCTGAAAATCTGTCTGGCTTTGAAGTTTGTCTGTTTGAGGATGCTTTTCTTGGTGGCCAGCTTCTTCCAGGAACGAGGCTATTCCAGAGAATTACCTTGTTCACCTTCTGAAGAACTAAGGCTATCATCATTTCTGCTTAAATCAGCAGGGGTAATGTAAGCTCCTGCAAGTGTTCTCATATTTGTCTTAACCACCAGTCTGGTAATTTCCTATTTTCTTTTCATTAGCAGAATCCAGGAGAGAATGAGCCCTTTATATCCTAGGCATACATTACCAGTGTAAGTTTTTGATTAACAGAGTACATGAGTAAATGAAGGTGGAGCAGTTGTTCATCATCTTTGCTCCAAGGCAGGAGGGACTTGCTGTGGCCAAGCAAACCTTTTGTGCACCGACTGCAAAATATTTTTGCCAAAGGACTGTCCACCAGGGTTCTAACTGTTTCCACTTCTTGCTTCAAGAATGTCTTCATTATAGAAATTGGTACCATTTTTACTTTGTCATTCATTCATACCTGTGCAAAGTAATACTGCCTAGACCATAACTTTAGGAGACAGGCCCCCTTTGATGCCTTGATGTTACACGATTCAGCTTTTTTTTTTTTAGTATTTTGGCCTTTTGTTTGGTTTCAGCCTCTCAGGTGGTTTTATGGTATTACTTGGGATACTTTACAGTAATTTGCCCACTGCAGTGGACTCTAATATCAAATATAGCAGCAATGAAACAATAAGTAATGATCAAACTACACACACACATGACAATATTAAAAGGATAATTTCTCTTATAGATTATGTTAATAAAGAAAGTAAACACTCATAATTGGCTTAGATATAAAGAAAGCCTTTGATTCCCTAAATTGGGACTATTTATTCAAAATCCTAATGCTATTTGAATTTCCTGCATCCTTTGTTCATCTCCTAAAGAATATATATATATATATATATATATATATATATATATATATATATATATATATATATATATATATATACATATACATATATATGTACACAAATAATTTAGGTCCTTTTACCTCTGAATCTATACATATAACAAAAGGCACTAAACAAGGATGTCCCATGTCACCGATTCTGTTTGCTCTGGCTATTGAAATATTGGCAGATTCAGTTCGTAACAATATAAAAATCAAAGGAATAGATGTTTATGAACAATACAGTATAATATTAACTGACAAATTTTACATGACTTCAGGACTCCATGTCAATAAGTCAAAATTAAATTGTTTATTTTTAAATAAAAAAACAAACTGCAAACTAAGGGGGATCACATCATAGGGAAACAAGATGCTACCTTAAAACATCTAGGAATTGAGTTATGCAGTGATAATAATGAATTAGTCTAAAAAAACTACAATAATATCATCAATACAATTAAAATCTCTGTGGAAAAGTGGAACAAAATAATATTAACATTTGAAGATAGACTACAGTTAACAAAATTGGTTTTACCACCCAAGATCCTATATATATAGCTTTGGCAATACAGCTGTTACCAGAATGGAATATACTTAAAGAAATAAACTCATGCCTAATAACATTTTTATGGTTTCCCAAAAGAAACAGAATAGCTTTAATATATCATATCAGACCATGGAAACAGGGAGGATTAAACATTCCCGATATAGAAACATATATAAAAGCATCAATATCTAAAACAATCTCAGATTGGATAAATCCAAATTACTCTGCAAACTGGAAATAATTACTAACTGTAATATCAATAAATTAATTTGATTTACAAACAAAATTTCAAATAAAAGATAAAAACAATTTGCCATGGCACATATTATGTATTAGTATGCAATATAACATAACTAAGCCCACTAAAACTTGTATGATTAATTATTACATTGACTCATTTAGGAAAATTATTAATGCAAATACAGATGTAAAAATCTGGTTTGATCTTTTAACAGCATTTACAGTCACAAAGAACTTTCCACATAAAATATTTAGAGAAATTATTAATTTCTGGGAACAGAAAGGATTTGTTTGTTGGGTCCAATGTATCAAAGAACTAAAAGTTTTAGATATGCAGGTAATAAAAACAACATACAAAATTCCACAACAGGACTGGCTAACTTTAGAGTGAGTATTCTGTCATATGTGCAAGACTTGACTAGAATAATTAACAATTCTTCATTTAAAGCAATACCTAAATTTATGAAATACATATATGAAATCATATATAATGACTTTGACATGGGAAACAGTATTTCAAAATTTTACAAAATATTGATAAACTATAAAACAACACCCAAAACCTCATATTGGAAATATATAACAAAAGGACACTCAATACAGTTAACTGAAGATATTAAAACAAATATCTTATTATCGATAAAATATACATCCTTTACACAATACTGGAACATTTTTAATTGGAAATGGTTGCACTGAGCATTCTTAACCCCAGACAGAATCAATAAAATTAGTTCTTCCATAAAAGGAATATGTTGGAGATGTGAGTACACAATGCAGATTAGAACCACATTTTCTTTGATTGTGTTAAAATTAAGCCATTTTGGAAGGGTATTAATAACTTTCTACAAGCTTTATTTAATAAATCATTTTATTTAACTAAAGCTCTTGTATTATTAAATTTGAACGAAGGTCCTCATTTGAATAGGTCAAACATGTATCTAGTATGACTATACTTGCAATTTCAAGGAAGTGTATAACAAGAAGATGGAAAACAAATACAATACCAACTTTGGAAGACTTCTACAGCCTACTGAAGACCACAGCATTACTGGAAATTAAAATTAAAGAACTAAGAATTTATCCAAAGCCATTTATCAACAACCCTTGGGGAAAAGTCTTATCGTTGATTGACACTATACAATAATTGATCAGACACTCTGATAATGCATTGGACATACTTATAAAGTAACTGTATACATTAAGATTTGTTATAGTGTCAGGCTAATGTAAATAGTGTACATAGTTATTTAAGATGTTATGTATAAATACTATGGAATTCATTCAAATGCATTTGAAAATTAAAAAAAAAAATTTGAGAAAAATATAGCAGCGATGGACACATCATATCAAGAGAACTTTGAATTTTTTGTCTGCAGTGGAGTCTTGTGTTTCCAGTATCTCTCTGTGTTTTGATCCCTCCATCCAGAAGATGCTGTTGGAGTTGGCTATCCTACACTTCAATGGGTGCATTTTCAGTGTGCAAATTTTTGTATGTTTATTATTATTATTATTATTATTACTATTACTATTATTGTTGTTTTAAAGATGATTCAGTTGTATTTTGTAGACCACTGAGCACAGTATTTTTTTTTTTACGTTTTCTCTTTAAGTGACATGGAGTTTTTATATGCAAGTAAAATGGTATGATGGAAGCCTCTACCATAGTATGTATGGGTGTCCCCCCCAAAAAAAGCACATTTTTGTGTAGTTTTTAGTAGTCTTAAGTTACATTTTGCAATTTCTAACACTGATGAAATGTAACGTGTAGTACAATGATTCAAATTAGAATGGGTAAACTATGTACATATTTATATGGGTTTATATATTACTTTTGTTTACTGAGTTACATATTATGCTTATTCAGTGAATGGAGATAAATGGGTAGGTTCAGGGACTAGGCACATTCTTCTAGCCCAGATCATGACATCCATATTGCATAATTGCAGGAGGAGCAAACACTGCCAAGCATGGGAGCTGCAAAGGAAAAAAAAGTGTTCAGCTGAGGATTGCAAGATTGAAAATTCCAGCAGCTGTTGTAATTGTAGAGCTCTACCTCACAGATCATCTGATTTAGTGAGTGCATATCTGATGTTTACAAACTCACAGAGTATAAAGGACACTTTTTCATAGTCAAAGACAGTAATGAAAACAAAATTTGTAATTCAGCCAGTTAAGATGAAGTATTTCAGAAGAGATATGACAGATGTAGAGCAAACAGTATTTTAAAATTGCTGTCTAACATTAGGGGGCAGAATACTGGCCAGTTTTATGATGACAACTGTTTTTGAACAAGGTCAATATTACAAAAGAGTATGATGGTTTTGTGAATTAACAAGAAAAGTATAATCTGTTGCAATGATTTCTAACAGCATCAGTGTAACAGACTACCGGTAATGGCTTGCTGTCTCCCAATCAGAGTGACTGAAGAGCTATAGAAAGTAGCAGCCATCTTATGGCTCACTGGACAGAAAAAGAAAAAGAGGCCCAGATAGCCATCAGGTTTCTAAAACCTACCAGAAAGGAAGAAGCGTTCAGGAGGAATAGAAGATGAGAGGTGTGCTCAGTTTAAAGTGATGATTTAGTACTGAGAGGAGGAAGAGGATGTAGGTGAGCTGGGACAGTAAGATAACCAGGAGATGCATCTACAGCACAGAAGCCAGATACTACGAGTGCTTCTGCTTAGAAATGCAGCAAACTGTATTCTCTTCTTAAGTTTATGTTCGGTCCTCCCAATATAATATGCTGGATTTTGTTGAATGATTACACTTCTGTTGCAGCAGTCCTCAGGAAATTACATAACAGGCTGACATAATGATTGACAGCTTTTCCTCAACCCACTTCCTTTATAAGTCTGGCTTAGTAGGGGATGTTTTTATTCTGAAGAAGTTCTTGTTCATGTGAATGAAACCACTCAAAAGAAGCAGAAAGGAACTCACGTCTTGGAGGTCTTGCTTAGAATAAGAGTTACTTATACAAGTTCCAGTTATAGTGGAATTCTATAAAAATTATTTTGCTTCATAACAGACTGCTTCTTCAGGTAAACTATCTGCATTTTAAGTCATAATTGAATCCTTATACTCCACCCCCTGATGTGCAGTAGGAAACTCTGCCCAACACCCAATGATGTGTATGAATATTTAATGAATATTCATGGTGACGTCCTCACTGGCCTCAGTATCCATCAAGTATTTGGCAGGTCAGTGCAGCCTTTCTTTGAGTGAATTACACAATTTTTATAGATATAACAGAAAAAATATTAACAACATAGGTAAAATATGTGGCACAATCTGGACAGTTGAGATGTATGCACCAAGGGAATTAACTTTACTAAGCCAAAACACCAAGGATAACTGCCATGGGATCTTTAACATTCATCTGAACTATCTCCAACTCAGACTTTTGGGACCTTGGTTTAACTTCTCATTCAAAGGACAGTTAGATAATCTGCTGGATGAAAGCAAGCTACCTTCTCAGCACAAAACAATGGATCTGCAAAACAGATAAAACCCATTTCTCTGTCTGGGGTGGAAGGGTGGCCTAATGGTT
Organism: Protopterus annectens; assembly: GCF_019279795.1. NCBI lineage: Eukaryota > Metazoa > Chordata > Ceratodontiformes > Protopteridae > Protopterus > Protopterus annectens. The sequence goes on from NC_056747.1 coordinate 727,312,241, forward strand.
AAGGTGTTTGCCTTACAAACACAAGGTGCAGGGTTTGAGTTTCACAAGGGATAATTGTCTAGGCTTACAATGGGTCGCAAGGGCAATTAGCCTAGTACTAACTTATGAACCTATGCCCAGACACATGCTTAACCAGCCAGGCAACAAGAATTCCCTAATTACAAATTAAGCTGCGCAATAAGTCAAGAAGCAGTTTATTGCTACCATCAGAAAAACACAGGAATATAGTCATAAAGAAGCATTAAACGTGATACAACACCTAGCCGCTGTACTTCCATATATCTACTCAAATATACTTCTGTGTTTTTACTAAAATCTACTTAACTTTCACCACTGTGAATAATCATTCTAAGATATTGCCTGTGTGGTTAAAAATGAATACATTTACAACAGCCTTCTTGGATAGTGCAGCAACTTCAGCAAGCATTGAAGTTGTTTGTTCAAGCATAAAGCAGAGACAAAGATCAACAGGACCTGTAAGACTATCTTCTCACTTTTTTGCCCTGTACAAACATTCAGCAAATTTCAATAATAGCAACCTAGGTTTCAGTTTAACATACAAATTAATGACAAAATATTGATACAACTGTACTACTTCCAAACACATTGCAAAAACAGAGAAATACACACCAATTGCCAAAATCTCTACAGGCAACAGGAGCATACCCAAATTGCTGTCATATTAGCTCTGTTTTTAAAAGTGCACATTACCCTGAGGTACACCCACTTCTTTTAAACAGATATATTACCCTAAGGCAAGTGGGAATTTGTTAAGAAGCTACATTTAACACCAGCAGCATTTCAGCTATTTAGCTCTGGAGACTCTCAGTCTCAGTGGCCATTCACAAATCACATGTGCAAGCGTCATTTCCATATGTGTCAGTCGACAACCAATATATGCATGATGTCATTGGCAAATCTGCATGTCAGTCAATCATGCTTCATTTGCATATAACATCACAACCATTTGACTTGTCAATCACACTGACTGTGCCCACTTCTGCGCACTCCCTCCCCGGTGGGGGGTGGGTGGGGGGGATACAAAGATTCAGTTATGCCCAATTTTATATGATATGACTTTGGATTCTGGTTTGATTACGTGCTTTTCTATGTTTTCAACTTTCAGAAGTGCTAATTCTAGGCATGAAGTAAGTCTTACGTTTATTTTTTCCTTACATTATGAAACTCTTAGTTTCACAAATGAAGTACTTATTTTGTTTTTTGTGTTTTGATTTGTTAAAACGGACTGGGTATTACCTTGTGGTCTGCTAGTTAACACTTGAGTATAAGGATCTTGTTTTAAAAATGGGAAGGTTACAGCTCATTTCAAAACACAAAGCTGAGCCTGCATTCCACTGCCTGACTGCTTGCATCCATATACTGTTTTCTTCCTGTTTTTATCCACCACACCCATCAGCACCTCCTTCCTGAAGCCACATCTGTTTGTTATAATACCAGGCCTTGACAGGGCAAAATAAATATCTTGTAACAAGAAGTGATTTTCATGGAGGACTTCTTTCTAGTTACAGGAGGCCGAAAGGTGCATAACTAAACTTCTTAATAAATCTGGAACTTCTGGGCAAAGGACTCTAAAAAGTTGCACATAGTACAAAGAGGTAGGAGGAGCAGGTACAGCTAAAAAGTAGGAATACACAGAGATATTTAGCTGTATCTTAGAAGTGCATTACAATCTGTATTCGAGGATCTATGAGTTCAGCTGCAACCAGTGTGGAACTGTGTTTACCCACCCCTACTCAATTAAACATAAATCAGTGCCAGCTGATGAAGACTAAGACTGGCTTGCATGCAACAGAAAGGATGTTCACAATTCCCTTAATGTTCATAGAAGTTAGCAAAGCAGGACAATATAAAAAGGTAGGTGATCAGAGAAACTTACTAGTAAGGAATCAGAAAGAGATTTATAGATCGATACCAATAAAAGTGCTGAGAAGAGGTTAAGAAAAGAAGCAATGTTTTGGAGTGGGGGAGGGGGCAGGACCAGCCTTTGGTCAACTGGTACCCTAGGCAAAAGGCCTAGTTGGCCTATGCCTAAGGTCGGCTATGAGGGAGGGGGGACAAAGGTGGTTAGGCACATCATATCTGGGGCAACAGTGTACTTGAGGACTTGTGGAGATGGGGAATGTTGGATGTACTGAAGTCTTGGATTACAAGATGCATCTGAAAACTTAGACAGTTAACAGAGGTGCTTTGAAATGTGGAATCCACTGAATACAGGGTAGGAAACTGAACAGGTAGCGAAAATAGGTACTGGATGACTTAGTCATCTCTTAAGGAAGGTTTGTCCCAAATAAATAACTGATGCCAAACTCTTGGACTGAAACTAAATGTCAAAAAATGCATTATTTTATGCTTTGGGAAGTCATCTACCCCAGAGAGCTACCACAATACAATTTGTTGGCAATACAGAGATGACCAAGGTGTTCGGGATTTGGGAACTTATGTGGATTGTAACCTAACTTTTGACCAACATGTGTCCATTGTTGTGAGAAAGTCCTATATTACACAGCTTATAAACGAAACGATTGTGTCTAGATCTAGGGATGTCATTGTTACTCTACTAAGCCCTCATTAGGCCAGTCACTGAACATAATGTCTTCTTTGGCATGTATTTGTCCAGACACATGCAACAACTGGAATGCCCACAAAGATATCTGACTAAAAGGATACAAGGCCTAAACAACATGTCCTACATGGATCAATTCAAAGTCCTGTCACACTATACTCCGTATCCTATAGACTAGTTAGAGTTGACTTTACTGCACATCAGCAAATCAAATGGTATCAGAAATATTTTGTCTAGGGATCTAAACCTCTTCTGCAACATCAGCTTGAATGGTTTGGAGAGACAGGTGTATCAAACAGAGGATATCGCTGCTCTGGAACAGACTTCCCATTCACATAAAACAAAGTTCATTCTTGTCCATATTCAAGCACAGCTTGGATTTATGGATGAGAAACAGAAAATTTACTACAGGACTGCCATCTGTACTATTAATGGACAACCATAGCTCATAAGTGCTTTATCTCATGCATGGGTCCCCTCAAATTATCTAAAGTATGATCCCAGTTATTCTCATTAGGAGTAATATATAATTATCAACCATAGGATGGGTAAAGCCAATTTCAAACCAAATGGGATAGGTTAATTCGAACACAAAAAGAGAAACTGGTTAGGTTTAAAATGGCCCACAAGGGCAGCTAACTTAGTATTTACCTATGAACCTATAAGAAAGAGGCAGAAGGAAGCAGAACAGTGAGCAATAAGAAAAAAGTTGCACCAGAGGAGGATATGGGTGGCAATAGTAAAATGAATAATAATATGAAGTGGTAAAAGAAAGATAGAGGGCCACGGCAGGAAAAATAATGCAGAGGTTAAGAGAATGGCAGTAGGCTTATATAGAGAGATGGAGAATTGTTTGTGGGAAAAACAGGAGACTAAAGGGACCCATTCAAAGGAAGAATCACAGATAAATAATGAATAGAAGGAAGAGAAGTACAGGCAAGGAGAGACTGTGAAAAGAATAGTGCAGGAAGAAAGGCTGACATCAGTAGGACAGAGGCAGGTAATCAAGGAAACAGAAAAGATTAGCATGTGCATAGCTTAGGAGCATCAGGAAGGACAAACATAAGTAAGAGATGTCATCCATAAAGAACAGGGAAGGATGGTTGGTTAGGCTAGGAGCCACAGTTAGGAAAGTCTGAAAACCCAGAAAGGCATTAGCAGATAAGCAGTAGCAGGGAGAGCAGGCAGATCTAATCCAGCAGCAGTATATGTCAGGAGGGTTGGTCATGGGAAGGCAAAGGAAACTGGTGGATTGATATTCAGTTAGAGGCATTAGATTGGGGGGTAAGGCATTGAGGAAGACTCTAGTTATTGTACAAACAGTCTTAAGATCTGATATTAGAACAGAACTGTGCTTGTGACCAAGACTATAATAAAAGGCTAGGAACACCCACATTCATTGTCCATGAGAGCACAAAGAGCTTAATAAGGAGTACTGCTGAGGGAACTATCAAAAGGAATAAGATATGATATATCATAAGTAGCCTTACCTGAACAAGAAAGAAAAGAATAGCATAGGAAAGTTCATCTGCTGCGATGGAGGTGGAAAGGAAGGGATGGAGGATATGGGTTGCCTGGTGCAGGATATAGGACAGGAATGAGCTGTTTGACAGGGTATAGTATCTATGTGAGCCCAGAAAGAATAGCAGTACTGAAAGCTTGGAAGGATACAGTAAAACAGCTGTACTTTTAATCCTGAATTGGAAGGAGGAGAGTAACAGCAGAGATGAATGTGTCATGTTAGATAGTAGATGAGAAACGTGTGGTGAAGAAACAGAAGAATAAAATTAATCAAGAAAGGTAATTTTAAGTGATGCAAATAACCTAGGAAATAAAATGACCAAATAGCAGACACTGATAACAGCAGGAGAGAAGACATAACATGGAGGAAACAACCTTGGGCCAATGGAAGTAATGGCTTTGAAGTATTCAAGAATGACAGGAGAGAATAGATTTTGGAAGTGACAGTTTATGTAAGGAATGGGATTAAATGCAATATGCTTGAGAGTTTAGAGAGACAAGGTTAAGTTAAGGATGATGGGGAGCAGATCCTACAAAAACTAATGGCTATTAGCATAGCAACAGACAGTTCAAATAAAGACAATGACCTAGTGAAGGACAGAATATGGGTGTGGGGACTTTAAGAAGACAGTGCTACTATAGGAGATTTCAGCTTTCCTCAAGTGGACTGGAATATTCTGGCATCAAGAGTGAAGAGGGTGAATAAAGTATTTATGCTTATATAAATGGAAGTATTTGTACATGGAGAGGGGGATAACAGTGGCAGCACTGGTAAACCATTATTACACTATAGTGTAGTTCACTGATCATACATACACAGGGCCAAGTCCTCCTGCTGTCATAATGCTAGTATATGATTATAGTGATTGGAGGGAAAGTGGCTAGCAGCATTGGAGACTGCAAATTATTTAAAAGGGTACATACACTTTGGGAGACAGTTGAGTGGATGAAGACTAAACAGGAAAAGAAGGATCAAAGGAGCATAAGAAATATGTGACTCAAAGAACAGGTCAGGAAAGCAGTAATAGAAAATGAGAGGGACTGTAAGGAATAAAAAGGGTCATTGGAATATGGCAAAACTTAAAAGAAGATAGAAAGATGATCTGTCATAGCAATGATGGCAAGGGATCTAACAAAAGAAATAAGGGTATTCACAAACTGATTATTAAGACACATAAAGGAAATAATTATGGCAGGTGCAGAAATCAGCAAACTAGGAATTCAAGGATGGAAAATAATCACATATTTTGAACAAAGTATTTGTCTTTGGCTTTACTAAATAGAAGGGGGCAGAGTTCTATGGGGAGAAGGAGGGAGTATCAAGGAAACAGATGGACTGATGGAGTGATTAAGTAGGAGATGGTAGAGAAGAAACAACTTGCACACATGGGGAATAAGGCACAGGGATCAGATGGGTTACGATGAGGATCTTTAGGATAGCAGCTGAAGTGTTGACAAAGCCTGTAATGAAGCTTTTCAGCAGAACCTATAATTACTGAGAGCTGGAAGTGGACATCATTACTGCCTCTCTACAGAGTTACTTAAACAAACCCAGAAACTATAGACCAATGAAGCTAATCTAAAAGAAATTTGATACTTTTGATACTTTTTTCCTTGTTGGTTGTGTGGATGGCTGGCTGGGTTGTCTAACTGGATAAATATCTGTTTTAAGGAGAACTGAGGAGAAACTCCCAAGTATAGCAAACATTTCTGAAGTCCAAGAGTTAGAGATCATCCAGTAGCATTTAAAATAGTAATTACATTTCCAAATGTTTGTCCAGTATAAAAGCTGATACATAATAGCAGTACAGTGAAGGTTGGTAAATGGATATTAATAGACACTCATACTGTTGCAAATATAGACTAATTGCATACATATGCAATCTGTTTAAAGAAATGTATAATATTTGCCAAGACTTGGGTTTACTATGCAGTTACAAGGTAGTAGTTCCTGACTGAGAAACTTGGTTAGGCTGTACCTTTCTTTAAAGTATACTTTCTTTCAATTATGGTACAAGAAACAAGCTAATACTTAATTTTTATGTGCAGTTTTAATGCCATGTTGTTCCAAATATAGCCTATATATTTTTGAACATGGCAAATCTTAATGACTTAGGACCCCTGCATTGCTTTAAAAGGTTATTTATCTAAAGATTCTAGCTGAAATGCACTAGTGTAGTGTTTGTTGTAGCATATGCATTTGCTCGGAATATAGAACTGCAAAGGCAGTGAATAATGAGAGTGCAGTTTTTGCTGAAATATTGGCTACTGAATAAATTATAGCAGTACAGCAATGAGATCTTGGAGCGGAATGGACAGTAAATCAAGTACATTTGTTGTACTGCCTTCTAGCCTGATAAGATTTCTGATGATGGTCCTGTATACATGTACTATGTGTATGTTTGTTTGTGTATGTGTCTGTGTGTGTGTGTGTATATATATATATATATATATATATATATATATATATATATATATATATAAACTATAGAAGATCCTAGACAAGAAGTCAGATGTGGAGGGGTGAAATGATGATGCATGACCCCCTGTCCTCTTCCTGGGGTTGGGTAGAGTATGTATACTTTAAGCCATACTTGGAGATGGGATTTCCTTACTGGAGTCTGGGGAAGCCACCTTCTGTGTTTCAGGGGGTGGGGCAAGGCTACATGGAAGGAAATGCTCCTTGCAAAAGTGAGAATGACCCCCACAAATAGCTAATTGCACAGCCTACCCCCTGCAATGTGCTCATAGTTATAGCTTACGTTAGGGAGCAGTAGTGGATGAAGGGGACAGTCTTCACAGAAACTTGAGAAAACAATCAGCATGGGATGACAGATGACACCTAAAGTTTAATATGTGTGGATAGGTTACAACTGAAAAATAAACAGAAAAAAAGCACAAACCACCCTGATATCTATCTGAATGATGACCCCCCCCCCCACCATATTCAACCCATACCCTATTCATGAAGAATGAATGGGTCATGTCAGGAACGTGCTAATGATTGATAGGCTTAGGGACAAAGTGATTTTGATTACAGTGTTTGATGGTGGTGGTGATATGTTCATGTAATGTTTAGCAGTACTTGATTTTTCCTTACTATGTGCTTTGCTGCTACAAAGGTATTTGGCAACTTTGGTGGGTAATGGTGGCATGCATGGTAATGATGACTGCAGAAACAGTGTGATAGCTGTATCTCATCATGTAAATTCACTTTGCTGATCTGACTTTGATGTGTGCATCAGACCTTCACAGTCCAGTAATGAAGACGTATTATATCTTATTCTTTGCACTTATGTGGGATTCTGCCAAAGTAAGTATGTCAGTGTTGTCTGCATAAAGCACTTCAAGCAAGTCATCACATTTTTCAGACAGCTTATTTCCAAGCATAGAAGTAAGTAAGGATCTGGTGGCTGAACCTTGATGGCCCCCTTGTCTAGTACTCAGCATTATGAGTATTCACTAGCTGTAATAACCAGAAAAGTAGCCACCACCGAGAATCTAAAACCAATACCCACCAGGTTCACAGCACTGTGTTCTCAGGAACCATACAAGTCGATGTAGCAGTCATAACTGTCACATATGATTGGTGCCAAAGCCATGGATTACCGCTAAATGCAAAAAAAAAAAAAGCATTACTCTTCCCTTTGGGAAGGCTGACATCCCTGTTAATTACATTATAAACAGCACCCCCCTAACTGTAGACCCAGTGGTACGTGATCTGGGTACTCAGGTTAATAGCAATCTGAACTGTGACCATCACGTATCCACAGTAGTAAGGAAATCCTTCTGTGTGGCACATCTTATAAGTAAAGGCATCACATCTATATCTAAAGATGTTATAGTTCCATTATACCTGACGCTCATCAGACCAATAATTGAGTACAATGCTCCCTTTTGCTTGTACCTCACCACACACACCTACAACATTTGGAGAGACCACAGAGGTTTCTCACAAGGAAATTACAAGGTACACAAAATAAGTCTTGCCACGAAAGACTGAAAGCTCCGTCACTGTATTCTGTCTCCTACAGACTGCTAAGGGGTGACCTGTGCCTGGCTTACAGGGCAGTCTCTGGCCTGGCCCTAATGGAAATGTTACACATTCGTAAATCAAACTACATGAGTGTCACTAACTCCAGGGATCTTAACATAGCCTCTGACATGAACAGGTCTTGCTGAAAAGATAGATACATTTTCCAGAGACTGACACTTCTCTGGAACAAGCTTCCAGTTCACGTGAAACAGAGCCCCTCCCTGACCATCTTCAGACACAACCTAGATCAATGGATGGGTGACTGCAGATTTGTTCCTGGGGTGGCGTCCATGTCCTTCTTGGACAGAGGAAGTCAGTAACTACAATAGACCCATGCCTCTGCAAACTTCAGTCACCTAACCACCGACAATTGGGACAACTCAGGATAAATATGGCTAGGCTTGTAAGGGCTCTAGGGCCGTTAGCCTAGTAACCTTCTATGAACCTCTAAACCTATGAAGATAGAGCCAAAATAACTTGATATTGCAGTAAAAGATTTTATTGCATTAACTTCAGTTGAATGCTTGTGTTCATAACATAAACTTCATCAGAACTGTTCCTTCTTTCCAGAGGTCATAGTGCTGTGAACCCAGTAAGTATTTACTACCTCTCTTCAACACACGTTAGGGAGTTTTGTACTGTAACTGAAGAAAGAATACATCAACAAGGCATGCACAACTAAGTGTTAAATGCTTCTGGGAAGTCAAGAAATAGACCATTTACTATCTCATCACCATTAGTTTGGTTCTCTTAGCAGTATTTTATTTAATGGCATGCTTTCCTAAATCCATGTTGTATGATGTATAGAAATTGGGAGTGTCTAAGAAACATGTTGTGACATCCCCTCTCTGGGCCAGTAATCAGGGAGCCTGAATTCTCACCACTGACACTGGAGAGGGACATTCACTTGGACAAAAATGGATACACCCAGTATTTCCAGATGCAGCTCTCTGCATCAAGCACAATTTCCCTTAAGAGCACACAGGGAACACACTCAGTCTGGGGTTTGGATTTCTCTATCTGTCTCCCTCCAAGTCCCCAGTAAGACTCCCCACTGGTACAGCTATAGGTTGAGACCTCATCCAAGTGTCCAAGCCAAGTCTTCCAGCACTCTCTGTGTGAAACCAGTGCTTTGTGTCCCTGCTCCAAGTAGCTGACACACACACTTTTAGATTTGATTTTCACACACACACACACACACACACACCTGGGAAAGGCTGGCACAGATTTACTAGCTATTCCCCCTTCTGCCATGACTATGAAGTAGTTACACTGCCACCAGACACCCCAAAGCCAGCTTCTCCAAAGCTCTTGCAAGGGTACCTGACTATACTGAGTGAAATTAATATAAATATAAATGGTAATATTGACCAAACAGCCAGGCTTTCAGGAGTGGCCACAGTGTCACCAATAGATATAAGTTCTCTCAAAGGTTATAATATTCTCTAAAGGACCAGCCACAATGAAAAGTTTAAAGATATTTAATAATAAATAACAAAAGTACGTGACAATACTATATATGTATTTGCAATAAACACCAGAGTTTCAACCACAGGAGAAATTAAAAATAACACAGGTGAATAGGTTCACACAGTTACAGAAAAACAATACTTAACTAATCCCACTATATTTTCCTGACTGATCTAAAGAATTATTATTCCCTGGTTACTTACTAGAGCAAGGCAAGATGAAGTAGGTGAGAGATCCTTCTTTGTCAGGTTTCAAAAACAGAGCGACCTGAGACTTCAGTGTCACCTAGTATTAAAACTTTATTTTAGTGATATATTACAGAATGACATTGCATACATCTGGTCATCTGATTTCTGGTTCCCATGCAACCCCCCAATAATACGCACACATAGAGCTTGTTAAGATCTGATGCAGCTTCTGGAAGTCATAAAACAATTTTAAAACTCCACCCTTCCAGGGTAGCAATTAGTTCACCCCAAAGTCAGTACAGAGAGCTTCATAGTACTGATGTTTTCTCTCTAGCTGCATTGAGAACTGTAAGATGCAATCTATATGGCCTAGGCCCAGTAATTTAATTTCAGAACATTTTTTTCAAAGTTAGCTGTAGCTGGACTGTGATTAACCTCTTCTCTTCCATCATCCTTTCTTACAAAATATATATATATATATATATATATATATATATATATATATATATATATATATATTTCAACAGTTACAATAATGCATGTATATATTTTTTCTGTCCAGCAGTGCACACTGTTGGTACATTTTTAACACAAGCACCTTTATAAATACATTTTTCAACACAAACATCTGTACAAATCAGTTTGATATGCAAATGACATATAATTCTTTACAAGATTCCAGCTAGCTGTGCTGGCATATGTTATACTTCCACTGCCCTACTTCTCCTGGCATAGCTGGCAATACCGCACATCATCACACATCAGTTGATAAATATCATTGAAAAATTACTGAGGCAAACACTGGTTTGACCTTTACAGAACAGCAACCTCCAGGATATCAGCCATTATGGTTTCACAGCCATAATGCCCTGTGAAATTAACCTAATCTATTTTTAAGACTAAGTCATGGCAGAAAGGGAACAACCAGCTTGGTATCACTGACTTTAGCAAGGCCTTTGATTGTACCGCACAGAATAACTACAAGTGAGCTGAAGGAGGAGAAGGAAGAAGGTACAGTGATAAAGTGGGTAGAAGGGTGGCTAGATAGCCGACCTAGAGGGTAACAAGGCTTAGTGTCAAGAGGAGAGAGAAGTAAATAATGGAGTGCCACAAATGTTGGTCTGGGAACTTATGCTGTTCTTTGTGTTTGTTGCCAGCATTGAGCAAGGCATAGAAAATAAGATCATCCTCTTTGCAGGTGGCACGAAAGTAAAGGGAGAAGTACTGGATGAAGGGAACAGTCTGTGGAGAAACTTGAGAAAACAATCAGCATGGGCTGACAAATGACACCTGAAGTTTAATGTTGAGAGATGCAAGATGTTGCAGCTGGAAATCAGTAAACATGGATAAAAACACAAGTAAGGGGGTTGCATTGCAAAGTGACAGAATAAGAAGGAGTCATAAGGGTAGTTGTGACAGCAGCAGTGAACTTTAAGCAACAGAGTGAAAAAGGCAGTAGCCAAGATCAGCAAGATGTTGGCTGCATCTCCTAGGGCATTGCATCCATGGATAAGGAGGCAATTCTTCCACTTTGTGGTATTAGTTACAGAATGAATGTGAAATGTTGAAGTAAGCTGGACCTATCCAGCTATACCACTGTCTAAGGCTAGCTGTGACTTTTACGATACACCAGTTCTATAAAACAACTGCTGTAGACTGTATATACTCCCAATTATAAATTCCCAGTTCAGGTCTGTAAGCCTTTCAGCATGGCTCATGTTCACAAATGACCACTACTTCAGATTACAGAAGCTGCTCCTGTAGTTACTAGTTCAGGTTCATGATGTATGATATATATGATATACTTTTTCCCTCAGTGTTATCCATTTATTCATTGAAGTGGTCTTTCTATTTTAGGGACCCCAGTTTATAGCTGTTTATTAGCGATACTTCTGCATTGATCCCATGACTGAGTACCACAAAGCTGCGAATTGCATGCTGTAAGGGTAGACCTGTTACTGTTTATCCTTATAGTTTTTTCCCTTGTAAAGTTTTGGAAAGAGTCTCATAATGCAGTAGCATTACATAATACAATGTGATGACATATATGTTCATGGGTATGCAGGTAGTTGAAAACAGCTTGCGTTAGGAATCTTTTTCATTTTGGAAATCACCAGAAGCAGGAGTCACTGAACTTAAAATGATGACTTGGCCGTGGGAAATAAACTGTGTGGTTAAACAAATGAAGGAGATATACCCAGATGAATTAAATATAAATGAAATGTAAGATATATTAGTACCACCAACTAAACTGTTTCTTCTGCTGAGCCCACAAGCTGTATAGAAAATAGCTCAGTAAGACACAGTGTAACTGTAGTTACGATTCTAGCATAAATTCAAGCACTGAGTTAAGAAAAATAACAAGAGAGTAAATAATATGAATGCCATGAAAGAAATTTACAAAAACTTTACTTGCTGGAGCTATTAATGCATGTTAGACATTTTCTTCCATGAACATACCTCCATTTTAAAGCTTAAGCACAAGGGAATCACATTACTGTACAGTGGTAGCATGATGGTCGGCAGTGTGATTTGTGCAGACAAGACAGTAGTATAATTTATAAACTCTGCTGTTGGATTCTAGACACGTGAACCAAATGTATACATACTGCAGACAGCCCATAAACTAAGGACTGTGTGAGCTGGCGAGTATCTGAGAAGCAGCTGCAGGTGTCATTTAAAGTGTTTGTGTGTGCATCATGTTTGCAACAAGAGGGCAGAGTATACTCTACCATCACTGGCATAAAGGTATAAAACCTTAATTATAACCCAGGTGACCCTATTTTGATTAGTGTCTCAGATGCCTGTTAGAACTGGCAGGAGTGAAGCAGCATTGCTAGTTTGCCTCCTTTTGGAGGGACGGTGTGGGGGTGCATGCCCATGGTACATGGTCCTGTAGTAGAATCTCTGGTAGAGACCAGGGACCACATGAAAGCACTAGCTCCTGGGAGGGTGGGGCAGAGCAGTCCTAAGAGGTTATTTCAGTTGCGAATGCGAGTGACACACCCTTGCTGATACACTTTGCTTACTGAACCCTGAGCATGTTACTGGACATGCACTGTGGAGTTCTGACCAAATGGAAAAAAAAAAATCCCTGAAGACACCCCTAAATGATGACCCCTTTTGGTGGGCTGGCAGTGAAGAGGGAACTAATGGGCCTATTGATCAAGAGATTGGGCTGATAGCTGGCAGACAGTGGGAGGAAATCTCTCCCCCTCCCAAAAAGAAAATAGATGCCTAAGCATAGGGGAGCATGTGGATAGAATTAGAGACTAGATGATGCACATGTGCTTATGTCTGAAAGCTGGACATTCTTCATATGCCATAGGACCAACATTCTGGGGACATGCAATTTGTGTATTTGTTGCTTGCTAGTATGACAGTGATGACCAGTGTCCTTGTGAAAAGGAGAATTAATTGATGGTTGTATGTTTGCTAACGCTTCCATTGTTTGTAACCATATGAGCTACACTTCCAAGTATGTCATATGTTGTCATCAAGCTGCTGGATTGGCTTGTGATGACCATTTTTGTATAGTGGCATACCATGAAGCCACATTGGAGATGAATCACTGTCTGTGTAGGTCTGGCCAGAAAATGCATGAAAATGGCTCTGGGTGATGATATATACAACCATTTTAATGTGGATCCCTGCCAGAAAGAGGTGACACTTCCAGCACATCTCCGTCCTCCAGAGTACAGGGCGAACATAAGGCAAACAATCATGGAAAAGTGAACTGTTTTTCAGTCCATACTGCAAGGTGTTCCCTTCCCAGATGTGATGTGATATATCTAGAGACATAGTATAAAAGAGGTGCAGACACCCTGAATCCTTTATCTTTGGGAAATGCATGATATGTAATTTAGGGGTGAACAAATGGCTATCCTGAAATATTTTGTGCAGAGAAGGCAGACAGACACCACTGTCATTGCCCATGAGACTGATACTGTAGGTTATTTTCATCACCAGCAGCAATAGACAGTGGCACTGACAGACTCTCAGATTATTTGTTGACTGGAATTAGCCAGTACTTTCTAGCCACTATGTTTCTACTATTGGCTGCATCAGGGGCCACAAGGGCATATAATCATAAAAACTGTCAGTTGCATACATGCCACTGTTGACAGCTGCAGTAACAACAGATCTGTGTTGCCAGTACTGGTATGTGTTACAAAGTGTCTGGGAAGGTAGTGAATGAGGAGTATACCCTACTTTGCCATCATATCAGGGAGCAGTTTTAGGTTTCTTTGCCATAACTGTAACGAGTCATTTTAGTATTATTTTTGTTTAGAGATCTGGTATCTGAGGTGCTTACATTGGTCGGAGCTTGTCGATATAATGGTATTGTGGGTGGGATAGTGCATAATGATAATGTTGGTTAGCTATTGTGTGCTGAGCACAATATCACCAGTATCATTGGGTATATTCATCCAGTATATATCTGTTCTAAGATCATGGTTGTGCAGACATAAATTTAAGCAGCCCCTCAGTAATATACTGCTGTATTTTTCTTGCTGTGGATCCACATTTGTATATCTGCTGCACACTTTAATTCATCCAGGTACAGAGTAGTGTGTGACATTATTCCAGAGTGATAACATTTTTATTAATTTTGTAGGGCTCTGTTAAATGGTTTATGTACCAACCCTATGTAATTACATAGTATGTTTATGAATTTCATTCACAGACTGCAGTAGTTTGCTAACAGTTTGCATGCAACAAAACCTAACCTTTTTTCAATGTTAGTTTCACAAGAAAGAATATTTTATTGTACTATTTACTGACTCGTATATTAAACAAATGAATATTTTATAAACTCTGGAGAGGGTAAATTTTGTTTGTAGATTTCAGAATGTTAAGAACCTTCTTTCAGCTCAGCTTTTTTTTAATGCTAGACAGCTAAGTCAGATGTGGCGAAGGCTATAAATAACATGCTTTGCATTTCTGCCAAGTGATGATTTCTCAGAAGAGACAGCCTCATTATGTGTGTTCTTTTGTGGCAAACAAAAGTAAACATTGTTTGTTGTATTAAAAATGATAGTAAACAGTGTAAACTATTTTTGATACCACTTTATATAATATTTCTGATTCTGTCACATGTTATGTTTGCTTGTTTGATGTGAGTCAGAAGATAATGTTTATTATATTTTCAAGGGAATCAGCATGTTTCACCTTTTGAGTGAGACACATGCACACAGGTCACTTGGGACATTTCAGTCACACCCAGTTTCTTAATTACTTTTTGTTTCAGCCATTACTTCATGACCAGAACTGGATGGGATTCCCTATATCGTGTATCATGATAATTTTTTTTTCAAACAATGCAGGTGTTTAACAACCACGTCTACAATTTAACAAGGAGAAGCATCACCATTACTAGGGTTATAACTGTAGTATATATAAAAAATAAAATGGGATACAAGTGCCAGTTTCAAATGGTTTATTTTTAATAACACTGTCACTATTTATGGTGCTGTTTTTTTCTGGCCCATTCCCAGCCTGACCATCAAGTTCTAAGTTGCAGCCCATAAAGCCCATAATTTCCCTGTCCTTTCTGGCCTTTACCCCATACTCAGCCTGTTAGAGGGTGTACTCTTTCTTAACTGAGGATTTGGCTGTCAGAGCCCTCTTCTTATGTGCGAGCAGTGGGAAAAGAGCTGGCTACAAATAAGCCATCATCACTGCCTGTGATGAGATTTTGTTTTAATGCAGCTGCATTCCTTTTACTGTTGCCAATAAGCACAGTGCAGTGAGCTGCTATGCTGAACCAAATGTTTGTGCATGTTTCTGCACACCTGTACTACTCTCCTGCAGTGAGACCACTCCTTGTTTGTGTTCATTCTCACCTGGCTCTAAGCATGGGTGTGCAGTCCTGAGCCTTCTTCCAGCTGGTGCTTCTGTAGTGGACCAAGCCAGCTGTCTGTCTGCATCAGCTGTTCATCCACATCCCTCCCTGGCTAACTCCTCCAGTGCTTGCACTGTTACTCGAACCCAGCTCATCTGAGGCACAGTCAGGGCTTTATCCATCTGTGTCACAAAGCTGGCTTATTTATTATTTTTTAATGCAGCAAGGACCCTACTTTTTTCAACAGTACATTTAGATGAGTCTGCTTCTGGATTTTTCCTTCAGAGTATTAGAAGAACATGTTAATTGTTATTAGTCACACCAAAAGGGGAGAAGTACATAGTGAATCATTTTTAATTGTCCAGTTCTTTATTTTCTCTTTTTCAGATTTTTTTAAATAAACTCTATCCCCAACTATTTAGATCTAAAGTACTCCAATGTTTAAAAAACCCACTATGTGCATTTCTTTGTAAGACTTACATGTGTGATCCCAAAATTGGATTTATTTATATATATCTGTGAAGAATGTAGATCATGGCAATTGCTAAAAGTAACTCTGTACAGAGCACATTTTTTGTTTTAAAGAAGGCCCACAAAATTTAAAAGTAGGGTAGAGCAGGGATGTAGGTATTCTTTTTAAACCATGTACATTTTAAGAGATTGTAGATGTGAAGTATTGTCTTTCAGCTTTTCCCAGTTAGGGGTCGTTACAGTGGATCTCTGGTTTGCTAATAACTGGCCGTGGATTTTTATGGTGCCGAGTTGCCAGCCCAATGCCCAACCTTCAAAGAAGGCACACCCATTCATGCCCGCACCTACCTGCATGTCTTTAGATGTCAACTTGACCATGGGAAGGACATGCAGACTCCACACAGAAGGCGCTCCAGCCAAGAATTGAACGGGAGAACCTCTTGCTGTGAGGCGACAATGCTAACCGTTTCACCACCAAATGTAGATGTGAAGTGCTGTATGATATTTTAAACATTAACTCCTTTTCTGTGTATTCCCAACACTGCATACATTTTAAATATTTCTTACTCTGTATTTTCCCAGATATGTATCGTTTATGCGTCAAATGTTGTTTTTTCTCATTATTTGTTATGAGGTAGAACTAACCTTTACTGCCTTTTACTAAAGGAATGATGCATTTTCTCACAAAGTAAGTCTAAGTTAAGATCCACTGCTTTGTTAAAACATCAGAGGAGCCTCAGTCCCAAAGTGTACAAAAGAAAGCAGTCATTTTCATTTAATTCTGCTAAAAGTGTATATAGAGTACATTTTCTGGCATTATTTTCTGCTGTTTCAGAACTCCTCACTTTCTGTTTTTAGTGTTTCACTCTTCACTGCTCTACATAGCAGTTTTTTATACTGTAGACTGCATTCCTAATCAACATCATGAAATTCCTTTCTGAATTCATGTACAAATCATGGTCACAGATAGGGAGCACAAATATAAAGTCCTGTTTGCAGTAACTAAAGAAATAAAAATGCATCAGATTAACAAGTAAAGTACTTATAAAACAGCAGGATACTTGTATATCTGGGCATGCACAGAGAAAACGAGCTTTTTTGAAACTACATACAAAGGCATTGATAACTGCAAGATACAGAGGCTCAAGACAAGGTCCCCTACTTTTCATTTGCCAAGAATCGACTTAGAGACATGAATCAATATTACTAGGTAGACCTGGAGTTGCTAAGTAACTAGAGTGAATGCATTCGGCTACAGTAATCTTGGGGAGAGTATGTATGGGGTGGTAGAAGTGGGAGGACATTAGTTGCTTGAGAATAATTCATGGCCACATGCTGCAAGTAGCAGCGATGTTTAAAGGAAAACAGCAAAACAAATGTAAGATTAGGAAGTGCATGCTTAAAGATAGTCTTTTCTGATCTC
Organism: Protopterus annectens; assembly: GCF_019279795.1. Lineage (NCBI taxonomy): Eukaryota > Metazoa > Chordata > Ceratodontiformes > Protopteridae > Protopterus > Protopterus annectens. The sequence goes on from NC_056747.1 coordinate 727,329,779, forward strand.
AGGAATGTAAAGGTGCTCTTGTGGTCTGAACTTGGATGATAAGGAGATGTTTACTGAGGTAAATACCATCCACAGTACTTTAGATGAAATAATATGCTTAATCAACAGTAATGGATATTTAGTAGCTGATGTAAAAAGTAGTATTTAGACAATGGAAAAAAAGAACTAAGCTGCTGGAGGAAAATATTAGAGGTATGACTGAGTCCACAGTAGAATATAATTGATATGCCGTGCTTAGTTCTTAATTTTATGTATGAGTTTGTTTACCAAGTAAACCAATTCATTGCAGATGTTTCTCAGCTATTGTCTAAGCCACAAGGTCACAGCTTGTATTATAAACATATATACAGACATACACATGCACACAAACACACGTGCGCACACACACACACACACACACACACACACACACACACACAGGTTACGTTTGTTGGTCATAATCAGAGGTACTTGCTGAAGTGGTGAAGTGTTTCTGTTCGTCCTGTTACTAACAGTCAGACAAATCACCTTTCTTTATCCCACTTAAAGGGACAATACTAACTTAAAACTCTAAATTTTACTAACACATACATAGTGTTTCTGTAGGAGCCAATCCCCTCTGCAGCCTTGACACCTCATCTCTAAATATACTAACTCCAAGATTGTACTGCAGTGGAGAAAATAAATAGTTCCTAATCCCCACTGTTCTGTATTCTGTACAAACAGTAGTGATGCAGTGAATCCATGAGTAGTAACATTTCTGTGATCACTTGTGATTACAGGAGTCTAGTTTAAAAGGGTGGCAAAAGCCAACACATTCTGGCTAGGCTTATAAATGCCCTAGGGCAGATAGCCTAGTACCTACCTATGAACCTATGAACAACCAAATGGAAATATGAATGTGTGTGTGTGTGTGTATACTGTCATATACTGTGGTAGTTCTCACCAAGTGATATGTCAAAATAAAGTAAAACTGACATAAAAAATGTAAACAACGCTGTTGTAAAAATGACATATAAAACTGTTGTGCTAACATTTTGTAAAAGAAGATGGGCTGAAACTTTGACATATTAGTTAGAATAGGTTCTCATAGGTTAGTACTAGGCTAACTGCCCTTGCAAGCCATTTTAAGCCTAGCCAATTATCCCCTGTGAGATTCAAACCCTGTACCTTGTGTTTGTAAGGCAAACACCTAAACCATTAAGCCACCCTCCCAACCCTAATAGATTAGTACTAGGCTAGCTGCCCTTGCGAGCCATTTTTAAGCCTAGCCAATTATCCGTTGTGAGACCCAAACCCTGCACCTTGTGTTTGTAAGGCAAACTTATTTTATTTATTAGTTAATAAAGCCAGTCAGCGGTGTATATATCATATTGTCTACTCCGAGGCAATCTCTGCTTAACATACAAGGCCATGTCAAATCCAGAGCTGTTGGACATGCTACACTTAAAGAAATCCCAATCCCTCAGAGCCACATGCTCCAGGGATCTAAACCTTGTCATCACAATAAACAAAATATGCTGGAGGGATAGTTTCCTGACCCAGAGACTCCCCAGACTCTGGAATAGACTACCCATACATGTCAAGCAGAGCGCCTCTTTGGCCCTCTTCAAAAGGAACCTTGATGATTGGATGGGAGAAAGGATGTTCACCCCGGGGATCACGTCAGTCGCCCTGCTAGACAGGGGTCCAGGGAAGTAAATACTGTGAGATGAAATAGCCAGTTTATTGTTATGGCTAGGCTTGTATAGGCCCTAGGGCCGATAGCCTAGTACCAACCTATGAACCTATATATTAAAAAAGAGGAATGAAGTCAGACATTTCAGAGTTGTTGACCTATCCTGAAACATTGTTTCTTGGTAAAGCTCTGCATAGTAAAGACAGACTAAGAGGAAGATACCAGAAGGAACCTGGACATCTTTCCTGCCAAAGGAAAAACAGAAAAACAGATCTGTTGAAAAGCTCAGAGAGACTTTCCTGCTGTATGGAGCTATACTTAAAGGTACTTTATTTATTTTTGTTATGCTGTGAAATTACTTGGGACAAAACTGCATTTTTTTCTGTTTGTATGCAATAACTCTATGTTATTTTATCGATCTATGTCATATAATTAATTTTTTTAATAGCTGAATTTCAAATGATGGAACTTATATGACTGACTATTTAAAAAGTTGAACATATGTAAAAATTCAATTTAAAAAGTTTAACGTATGCAAAATCTCAAAAAAGCATTTTTAATACTGCTTGTTAATTTTATATATATATATATATATATATATATATATATATATATATGGTTTACTATCATAATGTCGAAATTTAAAATAAAATGTGTACATATTTGCGAATTGTTTCACCGAATGTACACATTTTTGTATGGCCCTAATGTCGAAAACAATTGTTAATATCGCTCGCGACATTTCCGACAATCAACAGCACTCCCACCCATCCCGTAACTCCCTACCTAACTAGCCTAAACTCACAGTTATGCAGGGGGCAAGCCCCCTTGCACCCCCCCTGTGGGGGGCTGTGCCCCCCCACACCCCCCAACTTAATATTCCAACTCCGAGATCACACTACAGTGAGGAAAGGGATATATTTCCCTAACCGCACTGTACCGTGATCCCCTTACATGAGCAAACATTATAATTGCGAATGCACAGTCCATTCGCAATGATAACGTTCGCTCACATAATTTTTTTTATTTTTATTTTATTTTATTTTACATTTGTTAACCGGGGGTGTCTGACTGAGCCAAAAAGGCCCTTTTTCAGCAGAAGCCCGGGGAGAAAAGCTCCACAAAGAAAAATTACAGGCACATTTAGTTATTTAGACATGATCAGTATACACACAAATTACAAGAGACATGTTTTTACAGTGGTATGCGGCACAAACAGTTACAGTGGAGAGAACAATCAAAAAAATATTAATTTAAAAAATAAAGGTAAGTAATAGATTTGTGGTGTATGGCTGAACTTTGGAACGTAGGTAGAATACATACATAGTACACAGGTACAGTACATACATTGTAGATTAGCCAGTGTTTGTGAGAAAGATTGAAAAACTATCAATTGCTCTAGATTTAGTATGTATATGTTATCCGCTTTCACTAGCCTGGGGAGCAATCATGGCACTGCCAACTTTGCTTGAGATGTTGCCTGATGAGGTCTTTAAAGGAGGCTTTGGATGATGTGTTTTGAATGCTAGTAGGGACAGAGTTCCATTTTTTAGCCACTGAACTACTATATAGTGCATCTCCAAAGCTATTGTAGCTGTTGGTGACTTCTAGTAGTAGTTTGCTTGATGATCTAAGAGGCCTTTTGGCTGAGTGATGTTGTACTAGGTTTTTGAGGGCAGGACACTTATTGGGGAGGTAATAGATAGAATGACAGAGGCAGAGCTGATTGTAGGTTAGGAGGCTGGGCAGTTCAAGCCAGTGGAGCTGTCTCAAAGCAGTACAGTGATGAGTTCTATATGTGCAATTTGCAGCAAAGCGGGCAATTCTGTTATAGCAAGCTTCCATTTTGCTTAGTTCAGTTTTGTTGAGATTAGTCAGAATGGGAGATGCATAGAGTAGGGTGGATAGAAGTTGGGAGCGAGCAATGGCTGATCTTGTGTTGGTAAGAAATGGTTTGATAAGGTAGAGTGACCCCAGTTTGGCATGTACTTTTTTAATAGTTAAGTTCAGATGACTATCAAATTTTATGTGGGAGTTTATGGTTATTCCCAATAGCTTAGCCTGTGCCACTGGAGCAATTGGAGTAGCATTTGTGGAGTAGATAGTGAATTGACTGTTAGTGTTTTTGTTAGAACTGGTTATAATCATAAGCTCAGGTTTCTTTGGATTGAGGATAAGTTGGGCTTTGGTAAGGTAGTTTTCAACGTCAGAGAATGCTAGTTGAGTTGTTTGCAGGAGGGTGGGAATGTTTTGTGCAGCACAGATTAAGGTAGTGTCATCTGCATACTGAATTATAGATGCATGCTGTGTGGAGGTGTGGAAGTCATTTGTGAAGACTGTGAATAGTAGTGGTCCTAAGATAGAACCCTGTGGGACTCCTATAGTTATGGGCAGCTGAGGAGAGAGAGAATTTTCCCATTTCACAGCTTGGTACCTGTCAGTTAAGTAGCTTTGGAACCAGGTAAGAGTGGAATTAGATAGATGATATTGGTTTAGTTTGTTTAGCAGGATTTGGTGTGAGACTGTGTCAAATGCTTTGGACATATCCAAAAAAAGAGTTGACACTTGCAGGCCTACATTTTTGAGACTGTTTACTGTGTCTGTGAAGCAGAGGAGAGCTGTAGTGGTACTATGGGCAGGTCTGAAATCATGCTGAGAAGGTGACAGGATGTTGCAGACTAGGAGATAGTTTAGCATCTGGGTATGGATGCATTTTTCTAGGATTTTGGCCAGAGGGGAGAGTAAAGCAATGGGTCTGTAGTTATTAAGTTCAGTGGAGGTTCTGCCTTTATGTATGGGTGTAACATAGGATATTTTCCAGAGTTTGGGCACATAGTTTTCAACAACTGATCTGTTTATGAGAGTGGAGACTGGGATAGCAACCTGCCGAACTATGAAGTATTCGAACATATTTTGTTCGAAAACTTCATAGCCGTGTGTGTATATATATATATATATATATATATATATATGTTTATTTATATATATATATATATATATATATATATATATATTTTTTTTTTATATGTATATATATATATATATATATATTTTTTTCTATATATATATATATATATATATATATATATATTTATATATGTATATATATATATATTTATATATATATATATATATATATATATATATATATATACTCCAACTCCAAGATCACACTACAGTGAGGAAAAAGACATATTTCCTGATCCTTGCTGTACTGCTATATCAGGACAATTTGCTGTTTAAGCGAATAGGGATGCAATTTGACTTTTTAAAAAGTCAATCATATGAAATTTGACTATTTCAAAAGTCTGTGTTTTAACATAGACATTATAGACTGGTGGTTTCTGCTGTATTTTATATTCCGCATAAGTCTGTGCATCTTACATATATTTGCATATTTTTTCATGACATAAATTTTGAGTTTATACCTCTTGTTATCTGTGAGAAGGCCATTTGTTTGAGGATATTATACCCAACTAGAGAGGCCTAATTCCTGTGGTGTGTGCTGTGAGCAGACCTGTTGGAGCAAGTCTATCTGAATTAAAGGGAAAGCAGTCCTTTGGTGTGTGCCAGGAGTGTTTAGGGAGGGTGTACCTATGTTTGCCCTTTTACCAAGATGGTGGCTGTGGAGCAATTGCTGCAGACCATTGCTGCTGTAGTTTAGGGTGGTGGCAGTTACCAAATCCATGGCAATGCCAAAGACAGTTCTGCCAGTGAAACAACTAACCAGGGAGGAAGACCTTGAGGTGTACCCAGCTGCCTTTGAGTGGTATGCCCACCAGAAGGGATTTGACTATAGTGAGTAGGTCAGAATCCTCTCAGTCCAGATAACTAGGGAGCATTTAAAAGCCCCCGCAGACATAGAAAGGGCAGTATATCAGGACTATAAGAATATAAAATGTATTGTTATCAAGAGCTGGTATTACCTCTGAGTCACAAGCTCACAGTTTTTGTAGCTGGACATTTTCTTCCAACCAAAGCAGTAATATTTCAGTTATGTGATTTGAAACATGCACTTAAATCATGGATAGATACTGAGAGTCAATATATGTTAGATATTGATACATTTCCAGTGGCTTTGTGTGCTTACTTACAAAAGTGAATGTTTCAGACTGACCCTAAACACACTGAAGGTTTTGTTTCAGTAGCAGAGAGATTATGCATTGAAAATTATGTTTAAAACTGAGAAGTGTAGCTCTACAACAAAGCATATGCCAAATTCTAGTAACAAACAGAAAGTACCAATTGTAGACACTCTGTTTTATATATGGAAAATGGGCTACATTTTGTACCAGAAATAGTAATACCATTAAACCTGTGAAATCTTTAACTGTTGAAAAGCATGCTTCTAATTTTATTGTGCCTATAAATGTGATAGACTATCTGCAAGAACAGTTGACTCAGATGTTCATTGTGTTTCACTGTTGCAGTCATTACACTTGGGTTATCCTGCTGGCAGGCTACCCGCAGTCGTCCCAAGTTCCAAAGTCTTGGTCCGGCGTCGGTTGCTGTCGCCTCTTCCCTGACGTCAGTGCGCCAGGGGTATAAAAGATGCAACCGACGCCATTTTCTTCAGTCTTTCTTGCCGCGCGGTGCCCGAAGCAAAAGCAGTTCGCAAGTGCCGGTCGGCCAACTCCTGAGATTTTCAAAACTGAAGTCTTCAATAAAGCTAAGTATCCCGTTGGGGAAACTTTTTCTTGCTCCAGACCGATGTCAGTAAAAGTTAATAATTGTATTTCTTGTGGGAAGCAAATACTTCATAAGGACTTTCACTCTTACTGTATTCCTTGCCTAGGCCCTGACCACGACGTTACCAGTTGCCGGTTTTGTGCTAGATTCAATAAACGGACTATTAAACGTCGGTTTGATTTTGCTTTACATTATTTTGGCCGAAGGTTTAATTACATAATGCCTTTGGAACAACCGACGACTGGAATTTATAAAAAACATAAAGACAAAGAAAAGGACAGGCATCCGAGGTCCAAAACCGACGACGAAGCCTCTTCAAGGCCAGTCGCCGGTTCGCTGGTTCTCAGTGAGGCACTTTCGCAGCCCCTAACACCTGCTACCTCAGAGCCACAGGCCGTAACCGACAGCCACATGGAGACACAGAGGCCTGTGGAAACTCACGGTATTGAGCCTATGGAAACTATTCCCTCAGATGGGTCTGGAGCCGCTGAGCAGGCATCGGCTTCTGAGGGTGTTTTCAGACCTTCACAGCTTACAATTAAGCCCATTACAGCAACCAAGGAAAAGTCAAAAACACCATTAAAGACAAGGAAATAAGTACAGCATTCTCCTGAACAGTCATCCATGCCAAAGAAACAGATGCTTAAAATGGCTGAAGACCTAATTACTTTAATCAGGGGTTCCCATCCCCCTCCTGACAAAAGGCCTAGGCAAGACACTGACTATGGTTCCTCTGACCAGGTTTCTATTTCCTCTGATTCCTCTTCTGATCAGGGATATTCTCTCCCTCCCTATGAGGACTCTGATGCAGAAGAGTCTATACCTTCAGCCTCTCTGCCTGAGGATTATTCTTTTGGGGAAACCCTGCACACCATGAGGGAGCATTTCCATTGGGAGAGCCAGGATTATTCAGAATCCAAGAAAAGGCTCAGAGACTTTCTTTTATTGCCTCAGCACAGGCCCTGGCTAAGCCCCCCTGTGCTTGATATTGTTGATGTTTTCTCTGAATCCAGTCTGTCTCCTGATTCTTTACCCCCTGCACCAGTCAAGCCAGACAGGTACTACAGGGTCCCTGACTCTCATAAATTTCTTTACAAAAACCCTGCTGCAGATCCAGAAACAATTTCTCAGGGTCCTAAAGGGGTTAAGGCTTCCACTGCTAAAAATCCATTCCCCTCGGATAGGGATTCCAGAGCTCTGGACAGATGGGGGGAAAAAAGTTTACACTTATGCTACTTTAGCTGTAAGGGCTTTAAATTGCCAGTTTCACATGCTTAAATATCAACAGTATCTCATGTCATTGTTAAAACAGAAAATGGTTTCAAATTCAGAAAGTCCTGAGAGTAAGGAAATGCAGGATTTATTGCATGCAGCTGAACAATTGGGAAAGTATACTCTACAATGTGGTTTTGATTCATTAGAGGCTTCTTGTAGAGCCGCAGTTACAGGCTGTGTTATTCGAAGGCATGCTTGGTTGAAAGAACAAAGTTTACCTGACCATGTTAAAGTAAAAGTATTGGATGCTCCACTACAGCATGATACTTTGTTTGGTGTTAAGGCAGAAGAGGTGTTAAAGAAAATGGAGGGTAAAGCAAAATCAATGCAGACAGTAAAGGATTTCTTACAGGTTCAACCACCTAGATTTAGCAGAAACTGGCCTTCAAAAAATTGGTCCTTTCCGGTGTCAGGCCACAAAAAGGCAGATACAGACACCCAAGGGGCAGATCTCAGCCCCAAGGCTCCTACAGACCTAAACAATGGGGTGCTTCATCCCCCAAAGGAGGGGAAGACAAATCACAAACTTATAGGAAACAGTCCCAATGACTTCCCTCTACAGATGCCAAGCACTTACCTTTTGGCAGCACCCCTAGGGGGAAAGCTAGTACTTTTCTCAAAAAATTGGCACATAATCACCCAGGACAAATGGATGCTGAATATTGTTTCTCAGGGTTACAGGTTCCACTTTCACACACTTCCAAAATCAAAAGGTATGCCGGACCTGCCACAAAACCATTGGGCAGAGCCGCAAAAACAAATTGCTGCTCTTATGGACATGGGAGCTATTCAAAGAGTACCACAGCAAGAACAGGGGCAAGGATTTTACTCAAGACTTTTCTTAATACTCAGAAAGGACAAAGCCTGGAGACCAATACTGGACCTGTCAGTCCTAAATACTTTCCTGGATGTTCCAAAATTCAAAATGTTAACACTACAGCAACTTCTACCCATGCTGGACAAGAAGGCTTGGCTAGTTACTTTGGACCTCAAGGATGCATACCTGCATGTCCCAATCAGACAATATTGCAGAAGATACCTCAGATTCATAGCAGGCTCAGTGCATTACCAATTCTCTGCACTGCCCTTTGGCTTATCTACTGCGCCCAGGGTCTTCACAAAATGCCTGGCACCAGTAATTACATTTTGCAGACAAAAAGGAATTCAAATATATCCCTACTTGGACGACTGCCTTATTCAAGCAGAGAGCAAGGACATTCTTCTAAAGCATCTGGTGTTTGTAAAAAGATTACTAATTTGCCTAGGGTACACAGTAAATGAAAAGAAATCAAAACTAGTGCATTCTCAAGAGATAATATTCCTGGGTGTAAGCTTAAATACAACTGCCCAGATGGCTTATCTCACGCCAGACAAACAAAGGCAACTGACTCGTTACTTTCAAATGATGGCAACAAAAACCCAGCTCCCTGCAAGAAAAATTCTGCACGCCCTGGGCTTCATGGCATCCTGCATTCTACTAATTCCATATGCAAGACTGCATATGAGGAAAATACAATGGTATCTAAAAAGTGTTTGGACTCAACATTGTCACAGCCTGGAGACAGTCATAACTTTAATTCCCTGCCTACAACAGGAGTTTTGATGGTGGTACCAGGCCTGTCACCACAACAAGGGACAGCCTTTCACCTTACCCACAGCCAGCCAGACCATCACAATGGATGCATCGGATTATGCCTGGGGGCACATATGGCAGGAAAATGTGTTCAGGGCACGTGGCCCTGAGAACAAATGCATCTTCACATCAATCAGAAAGAGATGCTAGCAGTACAGAATGCCCTGACAGCTTTCAAGGACCTACTACATCCAGGACAACTACTAATAAAGACGGACAATACCACAGTTATGGGGTACATAAACAAGCAAGGGGGGACACATTCCTACCTCTTATGCAGGCAAGCCATGACTTTGTGGAACACAGCACTGACCTATCAAGTACATCTGCAGGCACAATTCCTGCCAGGAACAAAAAATACACTGGCAGACGAACTAAGCAGAAATCTCATGGATCCTCACGAATGGAAACTAAATCCACAGGTGTTCAGCATGATAACAAGGAAATGGGGATGCCCAGACATAGATCTTTTTGCCTCCCCTCACAATTGCCAACTACAGAAATTCTGCACAAGAACTTATCACTCAAGCATGGAAAGTGGATGCCCTATCATTCAGCTGGAAAGGCCTGACAGTCTATGCCTTCCCTCCAATGCCTCTTCTTACCAAGGTGCTCCTAAAAGTCAGACAAGAAAGGCCAAAAATGATCCTGATTGCCCCAGACTGGCCACGCCAGCACTGGTACCCAATCCTAAAGAGCTTGTCTCAAGCCCCAGCTTGGCCTTTACCTCAAATTCCTCATCTTCTGACTCAACAAAACAGTCAGATTCTGCACAGTCGACTCAGAACCTTAAATCTGGCAGCATGGCAGATAATGCAGCCACTCAGACTGCACCCCTCTCTAAAGCTGTTATGGATGTCATTTTAGAAGCCAGGAGGCCCAGCACTAGGAAATCTTATGCAGAAAAATGGAAGATATTCTGTGCTTGGAACCAGGCAGAAGGGCTCGAACCATTTGTTCCAAATATACCTCAGATTTTACAATACCTAACTGAGATGCTGGACAAAGGCCTATCTTTCTCATCAGTTAAAATCCTTGCCTCTGCCATTTCAGCTCATTACAATACGGAACCTCAGAGGGGCAAAAAACATAAGACCCCCAAGGAGAGCACCAGTACCAACTTGGGATCTCAATTTTGTTTTAGAAAAACTCACACTGCCTCCTTTTGAACCAGCCAGCACAGCTGATATAAAATTCTTATCATGGAAAACTGCTCTGCTCCTAGCAATAACTTCAGCAAGAAGAGTCTCAGAGTTACAGGCATTAATGGCTGTGGAACCTTTCATCATTTTTCACCAGGACAGGGTTTCTCTTAGGACAAACCCAACATTCATGCCAAAAGTGGTTTCCAATGTGGCCCTGAACCAAACCATTCATTTACCAACTTTCTACCCAAATCCCCAGAATAAAGGGGAGAGACTTCTGCACACTTTGGATATACACAGACAGCTACGATTCTACTTGGACAAAACAAAATCTTTCAGAAAAACTGAGCAACTGTTTGTAGCCTATGCTGCAGGATCACAAGGAAAGCCTATCACAAATCAGACAATTTCAAAATGGATAGGACACTGCATCCGCTTCCGTAATGCACAACATGGCAAATCAGTGCCTAAGGGCATTAGGCCACATTCTACCAGAGCAGCAGCCACTTCAGCAGCTTTTCTCAGAGGAATACCAACCAAAGACATTTTAGAAGCTGCAACCTGGAGCTCAGTGCACACTTTCACCAAGCACTACCACTTACCTCTCTACTCTAAATCCAGAGCAGGCTTTGCCACTGCAGTTCTGCAGGCCCTAGTAGCCTCTCCAAGTCCAATTTAGACCCAGCCGCCCAACCTCAGCTTTGGGATTCGACCCAAGTGTAATGACTGCAACAGTGAAACACGATGGACATAGTACAGTTGTGTACCTACCATAAATGTAGATGTTCAAGTGTATTCACTGTTGCAGTCCAGGTTACCCACCATCCCCCTTTTCATTGCTGGGACTTTTCTGTACTTCTCAACTCTATACAACCTATGTGGTGTATTTGCTTGTAGATGAAGGAAATGTTTATATTTGTACATGCATGTTTTTTGGCATAATTTTATTTTTCCATCCTTCCTGCCTGGGGGCACCTGACATCTGGGCAAGAAAAACTGAAGAAAATGGCGTCAGTTGCATCTTTTATACCCCTGGCACACTGACGTCAGGGAAGAGGTGACAGCAACCGATGCCGGACCAAGACTTTGGAACTCGGGCCGACTGCAGGTAGCCTGCCAGCAGGATAATCTAAGTGTAATGACTGCAACAGTGAATACACTCGAACATCTACATTTATGGTAGGTACACAACTGTACTTTTTCTGCTATTATGCTACTGCAAAGTAAACTAAGTACAATATCTGAATTGATGGCAGTGAGATGCAGTGAGTACTAGATTAAGATAGTGTGGCCAGGATTATAAAGTCACAATACGTGTGTCAAAAGAAGACCATTTTTGAAAAAGCGGTGAAATTAGTCTGCATTCATGGCGCTATGAAACAGTACAATTACTCAAGTTAAAATACAGACCGTGTTTGGAAGGTTAGTTTATCCTACTACTGTGGTTCCCAACTTACAACTATATGATAATAGGGAAAGATTTTCCACACTTTAAAAATTTGTTGAGGAAACTGAAAGAAGGTAATCCTTTTGACAATCCAATTTATCTGTGCGGGGAAGGGAACCAGCAAGTGAATAAGGCTACAGATGTTCCTCTGTCTAACTTAGAAAAGTATAGGAGTGCAACTACCAGACAATCATAAGTATATGAGTCTAACAAAGATCAAAAAGTAGTTTTAGAACACCCCAGCTGTACAAAAACAGCCAAGGTTACAAAATGAATAATCAGCACCATGTAGACAAATATATCAGCAAATAACTATGGCAAAGCAGCCTGCAGGAACAAAGACCAGTAGAAGGAAAGGTGTTGTATAGTAAAACAAGGAGTAGAAATGATGCAGAACTGAAGAGAAGGAATCATTCACTGAAATGGGTAAACTCCAAGGGAATGAAGTTGAGAGACATGATAAATGCACAACCTAAGCAGAATTTTAAATTGTCTGGTAAGCTAAAACAGAAAGCTCTGGAAATGGGGAATTCTAAGCAGTAGGTTATTGTTGAAAATGAGAAACTTCTCTGTTAGAAAGACTTCACTAGTCTGTCAGTTTAAGATGAAAAAATCAAACAAGTAATGACTCTAGGAAACGGGCATCAGTACGTAAGGAAAAAGGTAAACCCAAAGATAATTCATTTGCAAAGGGAGAGCAAACTAGAGTAGAAAAAATTGAGAAAGAGGGTTGAGTCACTCTAAGATAGACACAGAACAACATAAAGAAGAATATGGAAGTGAGAGGATAGCATTTTCCTAAAGTGAAAAAAGGGAGAGCAAACTAAATAACAAACAAAACAAATGACAGAATAGTGTGTACTGTGAGACAAGATGACCTTGAGCACAGCCTTAAAAATATTTCTTTTAAGTCAGAATATGGGAACGCTAAACAGAAGAGGGTTCTGTGCACATTTATAAAAGAAAAGAGCAATGTACATGGATAAGGTAGGGACATCAACAGACACTAAAGAATACTGATATGAGTTTCCATTCGTAGGAGAAACATTAGATGTTAGGAAACTCTAGAGTTGGCTAACCTCCAAGTAAATCAGATAAACTTTAAAATGAAACAATGTTTTACAGTGATTACAGTTAAAGCTGAGAAAGGCAGGAGAAGGAGTTAAACAGAATATTCCCACTTCCTACCCATACTTACAGTATGATTTATTGTACAGAGTAAGTATGGATACAGAAAAATAGTACAGTCCGTATTAATATCAAAGTCTTTCAAAAACCTAATGATGAGATTATCACATTGTCCTATACTAAAAGGACACCTAGGAATGGTGTAGACTTCTTCTTTCAGCTTTTCCCAGTTAGGCGTCGCCACAGCGGATCACCTGTCCGCTCGTGATTTGCAGTGGATTTTTATGGTGTCGAGTTGCCAGCCCAGAGCCCAACCTTCCACAGAAGGCATACACACACATACACTCACACCTAAGGCCAATTTAGAGTGTCCAATCCACCTACAGTATGTCTTTGGGATGTGGGAGGAAACCGGAGCACCCAGAGGAAACCCACATGACCACAGGGAGGACATGCAGACTCCGCACAGAAGGCACCCCAGCCGAGGATCAAACCGGAGAACCTCTTGCTGTGAGGTGGCAACGCTAACCGCTGCACCACCGTGGCCACCCTAGGAATGGTGTAGACTAAAACATGGTAAGTTTCATTTGCCAGGAATAATGAAAGAAGTTGAGAACTTCTGTGCTATGTGCCCTGAATGCAAGAAGACAGACCATCTCCCACATTCAAAATCCTTTGATTCCAATGCCAGTCATATAGATGCTATTTGAACATATTGCTGCAGAAATTATTGGGCCTTTGGTAAAATCCAGCAAAAGGGTTACAATGTATTTTGGATTGTGCAACTAAGTAGCCTGAAGCTGTCCCCCCTACATAAGACTAATGCTAAATCTGTAGCTAGAGAGGTAGTTGTATTATTTTCCAGAGTTGATATATCCAAGGAAATACTCACCATTTATATCCAGAGTAATGCACCAATTGTGCCAGTGCAACTAAAAACCTCAGTCAAATTCCCCAGATGGATGAGTTATTAGAGTGTTTTAACCAAACATTGAAGTCCAAGGCAAGAAAAGTTATTCAGGAAGTTGGTAAAAACTGTGATCTATTAATACCATATCTCCTGTTTGCTATTAGAAAATACCAAAAACGTCAATGAGGTTTAGTTCTTTTGAGTTGTTATATAACAGGCATGCTTAATGGTGGATAGATATTGTCAGAGAAGTTTGGGAAGAAGAGAACACCTCAGTTAAGTGTCATAGAACATTATACCATATTACACGATAGACTGAAAGTGGTGATGTCCTCTGTATGTAAATACTTAAGAGTCAGGCCACGTTATGTAGGAGGTGGGGAATAATAGAAATCACTTGAAGAGGGAATTTAAAGTGGTAAACAAGGGTGTTATTTTGATCCCCTCTGCAGAAAACAAATTTGTTTAAAACAGCAGGACCCATTTGAAATACTAGAAAAATTAAGTGATGTATAGTACAGGGTTAGACACACTGGTAAGAGAAGCCCATGACAGATATATCATATAAGTGTTCTGAAACTGTGGAAAGAAGTACAGACCTCTGTAGTTAGTTTAATGCATAAAATTAATTGTTCTAGTGAAGAAAAAAAATGACATCTATGCCTACAGTAAAAGTAGATGCCACACTGTCAAAGCCACAGAAACAAGAGGTAAATGAGTTTCTCTGTAGAAACAAGGACATGCTTTTACAACTACGTAGCAGAACAAACTTGATTCAGTACTACAGTGAGACCATTCTGGGATAAAATGTTAACTTAAAACCGTACAGAGTACCAAAGTCAAAGAGAATGGTAGAGCAAGATGAAGTACAAAAATACTTCACATGGTGATATTGCTGGAGTCTTAAGAGCAAACAGAACAGACCCATAGTGTTAGTTTCAAAGCGTGATGGGAAAACAGGTTCTACAATGATTTTAGAAAGCTGAACAGCATTTCAAAATTTTCAGCTGCCCAGCATGTAGGGGGGATAAGCTAACAAAGTTTGGGGAAGGCAAGGTTCTTGAACTCATATAGCTCTAACATAGGGGTACGGTCAAATACCAATAGCAACTTAAACCATGGAAAAGATGGTCTTTTGAATGCCACAGGGCATATTCCAGTATATTGTCACTCCTTTGGGGTAATGTGGTGCCCCTGTAACCTTTAAGAGATGAATTGATACAGTCCTAAATACCCATACCAAATATACTGCTTACCTTGATGATATCATAATAAACTGTGAGGATTAATACTCTTTATCTAACTATGATAAAGGCTGCATTAGACTGTCTGAGACTACCCAGGATGATTGTCGATGCCTTCAACAGCAAGTTATTAACCATGACAAAGATAAAATAATTTTAGGGTATACCAAAGGTAGTAGGATTTTTAAGCCCCACAAAAAAAAAAACAAAAAAAAAAATTAGAGGCAGTGAGAAACTATCCCATTCCGATTCCAGTGCATTTTTGATGTAAGCTGAATACTATCAAAAGCATGAACCCCATTTTGCATCAGTAGTATGCCATCATTGACAAAAGGGAAGATGGACCTGAAACCAAGTGTTTCAAACTGGGTTAGTGTAGTATAAGTTTATGGTTAGTTTTGAGTGATATGCTAAAAACAAAATAAAACTGATATTAAATATTTTTTATTTACTTATGTTTGTTTACAGGAGTAATGTACTGAAGTCAGTGGACAGATTTCAGGCACAGCGGAAGTAAATACAATCACAGTCAAACTTAGCCATTAACAATGTTGCAAAGCCAGTTTTTGCAAAATGAACCTACAAACAGTTCTGTCAAAAATTCTAGAGATATGAACAAACAAGTGTTATGTGCAGTATTTACAAGCATCAATAAACCCCAGTTGGATTTACAGTTTTGAAGAGAGGAGAGGGAAAGAGAGGAGAATGAGGTGATGAGAGGACAGGGGAAACAGCCATTAGGTGATCTGACCAACCTGATAGTACTTACATTGGGCAGATATGCTTTGAGCTGCAATTTAAAGTTGGAGTAGTAAGACAGGTCTTTTAGACAGAGTGGTTGAGATTCCAGAATTTTAGTATTAAAATGGAAAATGCATGGTTGGTGCACTGCAGTTTAATTTTGGTGTCTACAGGATGGGACCTGATGGAAAAACAAGGTTTGCTGTATGTTTTACTGAAAGTGGGGAGAATGTTTCAAGAATGCAAATAATGCAGTTATAAATACTGTATATAAAATCACTATGCTTTTGTAAATAACAGTTCTTACTTAAAAAAAAGCCAGGAACCCTGCTTGTTAGTTAGAGTGCATTTGTGCAGGTTTGGTAGTTAATGAAGCGACTCTGGTGTATAAAGAAAGAGGGCTAAAGTGAGCTAGTTCAGAGTCATTGACCCTTTCTGGGGTGGGATTTTGTGCCTGGAGCAGTGGTTCTGTGTGAAGAACTAGAAAGTAAAGACAGACCTGGAAAAAAGCAACAGAAAGAACCTTGGCTTCTTTTCCTTCCCAAGGAAAGGCAGAAGAAAGAGAGATGTCAGGAAGCTCAAAGACTTCCTAAGAGAGACTGTCCCTGTTTCATAGGTCTATAGCTTTCTAAGTTGTTTTGTTATTCCACTTGATTATTTGGGAAGTGCCTGTATTTTTTTTCTGTTCATATGCAATAATACTGTTATTTTATACACTGTGTGATGCCCGTGCACTGGCCCAGTAATCAAGGCGCCTCTAATCCTCACCACTAGCACCAGTGAGGGGTGTGCACATTGGGGGGATAACAAGTACATATACAGTAAAATACAATTTCCCTTAATAGCACACAGAGATCACAGCCAGTCTGGGGCTGGTTTCTCCCTTTCTCTCCAGATCCCCAATAAGACTCCCCACTGGCACAGCTATAGGGTACAGATCTCAGCCTAGTGGTCAAGCCAAAACCTCCAGCACCCTCTCAGTCCAACCAGTGCTTCTTGTCCCTGCCCAAATAGCTGACACACACGCAGACACACACTTTAAGATATGAGTTATATGCAAATATACAGAGACTCCTGGGGAAGGCTGGCACAGATTCTCCAGCTATGCCCCATTCTCTCCAGACTATAGTGTAGAAATCACTGCCACCAACCACTATTATCAGCTACTATAAGGCCCTTCCCAAAGAATGACCAATTTCACTATGTAACATTACTGTTATCCAAATAGTAAGTGTGACTGAGCAGCAAGACTATTGGAGTGGCTTGGACAGTATCACCAAATACATGCAACTGCTCTAGAGCTTAAATTATCTCTACACAAAACAGTCAACAGTTGAAAGGTTTAAAAATATTTAATAATAAATAAAAGCACAAGACAAGTCTCATCAGTTCATCACAGTGCTAATCAAGAGTTCAGAAATAACAGGAACTTTAAAAAAATATTGTAGGATAGTCTGACATAAATATAAAAAACAGCTAGACTAATCTGGCTAAATTCCTGTGTAACTCTAAGAGAAATACTGAAGTCTAAGATCCTACTTACAGAGCAAAGCAAGTGCTGGTGAGCTGATGTCAGCTTCAGACAAAATCCAAAATGCTCAATCATTCTCTCTGAGAAAGTCTTCAGTTGATAATACCCCAGTATTGCTGAGTCATTTCACATTACATCATTTTATCACTTCTCCTGAAGTTTCCCAGGCTCACAGAACTCAAACTTTAACATTTGTTTGTAATCTTGCACCTGCCAGGAAACTACAGCAATAAAGGACACTTTACATATAAAACGTAATAATTAACTCTTTTCCTAAGATAATAGAAAGAATGTCTTAGACCAGACATCCTGTCTCTGAGCTTGAGATCAAACAGTTACAAAATGCTTCACTTATCAGCTTTCTTCCAGCAGGGTACACTGGGTTACATTTTTGAAGCTCAGAACATATAACACAATTTTCCTACATTTGTTACACAAGGCCTGTAAATCATATTAATATTTACAATGACAAATAATTATTTACAAAATTCTGTCTAGCTAGGCTAGCAGCCTTCACACACTGCATTTTATATTCCACAGTAAAACACACAGCACGCCTACACACACACATACACACATGCACATGTATGTGTATATATTTTATATATATATATATATATATATATATATATATATATATATGGATCTAGGACTATTGAACAAAAGTTCAATGGTCCGAATCCACAGTCACCGAACACACTTTAACGAAAGCGCTTTCACAGAAAAAGCGCTTTCGTTAAGGTGTGTTAAAAATACATTACATTTACCTTTTTGCAGGGGGGCAAGCTCTCCTGCACTCCCCACACCCCCCCTACTTTAATATTCTCACTCCGAGGTCACACTACAGTGGAGAAAAGGGAATTTTCCCTTATCCCCACTCTAGGGCAATCTCCGCAACAGACATACTTACGCAAAAGTGCTTCTTCTGTGAAAAGCACTTTCGTGCAAGTATGCCCGGCTGGCCGAATCTGTTTCGGTGATGTTGCCGTTTGGGGATCCCATATATATATATGTATATATATATATATATATATATATATATATATATATATATATATATATATACACACACACACACACACATTTATATGCACCAGAAGCTCTGGAACTCATACAGAGGGATTTTACTCTAAAATGTACATTACCTTTAAGAGACAGGTAGGTCTGTGAGGAAAAGTATAGAATTTACAAAGTGGTTAATATTGCTACAGAATGGCAGGTTCCCGATGAAGATAGACTGAAGGAGCAACAAATCACCAGGGACAGAAAGAGAACCCTGTTAATTGGAAGGTATTTCTACAGGCTCTGTCAAGGAATAGCTTTTCCTTTTTTCGCATCCACTGTCTGTTGACCATTGGCCCTCTCCCAGCTAATTGGCTAATTCATTCTCCATCATTGCAGGGTTGTTGACCAGGAGGGACCATCATTTAGACATCCATCAGGGTGATGCAAATTTTTTTTTCTGTTTTTAGCCTTGCTTCCTTGCACACACACACCAAAGTAGCAGAGAGGAGATTTACAATGAATTTATTGCCAAAGAAGTCCCCTCATTTCTACAAGGGGATGCCCCTCCTCTGAAGAATTTAGTAGTGTTCTTCCTGGTCTTCGCTGGGGAAATCATACTGCTTTGTGTGCTCCCCAAGTGTGCACAGCCCTTACTGTCCCCCAGAAGTGATAAGTAGGCCATGCCCCTTCATTCCTTCCCCTTCCTGCTGGACTCCTCCATTGCCAGGGCTACTAATCAAACCCTGGTCACCTGTAGCACAGTTAGCAATCCATCCCTGTGCTTCATGGACCTAGTCAACAGAAGAGCTATATTTAGGTAGGGGGAGTTTACTCACCCTCATTATTCTTTCATGGCAGTTTGGCAATAATGATTTGGCATGGGTAATTTTGTGCAGCAGGATGAGAACTCAAATATACAGTGGACCTTATTCCCAGATGGTAGGTCTGGTATCCTGAAAAAATGGCTATATGGCTGTCTTTAAGTATTTTTAAGTCTGTTTACCAGAGTAGCTCAATAATCAGAAATTGACCAGTTTTAGATCCAGCCTGGGTACATACAACTAATATAAAATAACAAGGGTACAGGGTAAACAGCGGGTTCTACAAAGTAGCATAATATACATAGTGGTACATATTGAAGTAATAGTTGAATGCAGTCCACTTAAAACAAATTAGGAGACTAGGTTCACATTAGTATAAGTTCAGAGCAAAAAGTGAGATTAAAGAATGGGTGTTACAGATTAGTGGAGTGAAAGAAAGGGGTATAAACATATATACAAAATGGATAAGATTGTCAGGCAATGCGTAGGTGACTAAAATAGCTAGTAAAGAGGAATATAGAAAAGGTTATGTGATGTGTCCTGTGATGTGACATTGACATTGACTTTTGTTTTTTCAGGAATGCTTTAAAATGGGTTCTGAAATAGCATAGGAATCTAGATTTGTTATGTTGGCAGGGAGGCTATCTCAGAGTTTAGGGGCTAAGAGAGAGAGAGGGAGAGAGAAACTGTGGTTAGTATAGTGGAGTTTTGTCCTAGATGTTTGCAAAGTTGGCCTGGATTATAATGAACTTCTAAGGTTATATGATGGTATGTTGGGAATGATCTTGGATGAAAGTGGGGGGAGGATTTCTTGCTAAAAGAGTTTGAAAAGGAGAGAATCTAGTAAAGGGCCACTGTAAATGTAATAGAAAGATAATTAGCCTTTCTTATAGAGATGTGGTTGTGTTCTTATCTGAAGAAGTTGGTCATAAAGATGCAGATTTTGTTGGCAATAGATTGTATGTCAGATGCAGTTTTTCCAAGCTGAGGCAACCAAAAAAAAAAAACATATGCTAGTTGGATAAGGAAGATGCCTTTGGTGATAGCTGCTGTTGGTGGACTGAACAAGAACTGTGATATCTTCTGGGCCTAGAATAGCAGTGTTGATTTTTGCTCTAGTCCTTTCAATGTAAAATTGAAAGTTTAGGTTTGGATCAAGCCATATGCCTAGATATTTGAAGGTATATGTGGTTTCAAGTGGATATTGCTCATATCCTTGATTTCCAATATTTGAGAGGCATTTGGAGAAATTTCCATATGTCCCACTGGGGTTGAAAAGGAGCTTGTTAGTGATTAGCAACTTGGAAAGGGATAAAAGGTTATCTTAGACTTATCTCTGTATTTTTGAGGTTAGGGTTGGATCTGTAGTTCATCATGTCATCTTCATATAGAACTAGAAGAGATTAGGAAGACCAAGAGGGAGTTTATAAAGATGTAGAAAAGGAATGGGGTGAAGATACTGTGGGATGTCAGTGTAGAGAGCAGATAAAGCTCAGATGGAGGTGTCTAATTTTAGTCTGAATATTCTCAGGAAGATGAGGCCTTTGAATGAATCAGAGGCCTGCATACTAACACCATTTCAGTTACGTGATTAATTAGGATGTTGTGATCAGCTAGGTCAGAAGTCCAAGTGAGATTGGTGAACAAAGCTCCTGTAAAGTTGCCTTTGTCCATGCTGATCAATATTTCATTGGAAAGCATACAGAGGGCAGCCATTGTGCTTCAGACAGATTGGAAGCCATGTTGCTTATTTGAGAGGAGGTGGTGCTGTTGAATATGTGCTGACAGTTCGCTTTATATTATTTTTCTAGGATTTTTCCAAATGTAGTTAGAACAGAGATGGAACAGAAGTGTTAGGCTTTAGTAGGGATGGGTTATTTTGGAATAGGAGTAAGTGTTGTAGATTTCCAAATGTATGGCATGGTGATGATGATGTTGATGCATAGATTTTTCATATGCCATAGGAGGATTGCAGTGAATTCTCTGCAATGGTAGAGGAAGCAGAGACATTAATTTGTCTATTCCTGTGGAGCCTGTGATGCCCACCACTGCCATCAGTATGTGACATCCCACACTGGGCCAGTAATCAAGGAGCCTGCATCTGTAACTAGTGTGGTACCACAGGGATCAGTGATGGGCCCTGTCTTGCTTGGTATTTATTTTACAAACAGTCTAATATCCCAGAAGTAATTTTAACCGAGTTTGCTGATGGCAGTCATATGGGCACTGTTATCTGCTCATCCACTAACACTAAACATTTCCAGCAAGGGCTAAAAATTGCACATACCTGATGTACTGAAAACAGTCTCAAGTTAAATGCAAATGTGTGCAGCATAGTAGCATTCGGCAAAACGCTATTCCCACCTCATATGTTTTAAATAGAAGTTCTCTTCAGGCAGACATGTTCATAAGAGACCTGGGTACTTATGTAGACAATTCTCTCTCATTCAATCATCACATTTCCATCAGTCAGAAATTTCTTCTATCTGGCCCAGATAATTTCCACAAGAATGTCTTCAAGATCCAAAGAAGCCATCCTGCCACTGTACTCTTCCCTTATTTTACCAATCATTGAACGCAGTTTCTCCTTTGGTTTGTATAAATTAAAACATATTGCTCAGCTAGAAAGGTCTCATTGATACCTTACCAAGAAACTCACAGGCCTTAAATCTTTCAAATATCCTGATAAAGTAGCACACATTGTACTCAGTAGCCTACAGGCTATGTCCTGTGACCTGCTTTTCGAGCCATAAAAGATCCATTTCTACTTGACCTTCTGTTTTCTTGCAAAACTGGTGGCTCTACTTACACTAGCACTAAGGATCTAAAGATATACCAATAGGAAAACAAAACTTGCTGGAGAGAGAGGTTCCTAACTCAACGTATTCCCACTCCTTAGAACAAATTAGCCCTACATATTCCCATTCTTTGGAATAAGTTAGCACTGTAAAGTAAACAAGCTACTGCTTTGACAACCTTAAAGGCTAGTCTTGTTGACTGGATGGGTAGACACAAATTTATGCTAGAACTGTCATGTACAGCCCTGCTCAGTTTGGAAGGTAAGTATTGTTAAGTGCTTGAAAAGGGAGGCAAGAACTTTGTGTTTTTTCTTGAAAGTGTGTACGGTTAAGCAGGTTATGTTTCCTTGTGATTGCTTGCTTACTATTGTTCCTATTTTACTAAAGGAAACCATGAACACAAGAGCTGTCTGGAACGTATGTGCTTAAAGCCTGGGCAGTGTCAGATGAAATGAAGGAGCATTTTTTAATGATATGTCCATACATAATGTGCTTCTGGTCAGTGGTGCCTAATAACTGAATAAAGGGGCATTTGCATTTAATTTATGAGATACTTCTGTATGATTATGGAGATAAATGTATTTATAAAGTCTAGGCTTTTTCCTACCAAAGTTAAATATATTTTTTGAAAATGAAGGTGCGAGTTTTGTCTTGACCATGTGAAGAAAGATGTTGAAAAAGCATAGAATGTGTAAAATAAAATTAAAATTTAACATAAAAGAAGAAAAAATAAACAGGAATAGAAAGCTGAGAGAAAAGAGATTTGCTTTGACAGTGGCTAAAGAAAGATGAATACATGTGTGAAATACTGGATATATGGTGCAAACAAAGAAATACAACAGATAATATAGAAGGAATAAGGGGAGTTAGGGATCAAAGCAAAAAATAAGTATTATGAGTCTCACTCTCCTACTTTGGACACAATAGAAGAGTCTTTGTGGGTTCTGTTCAAGCAGCTTTACTATATACAAACACATCACAATAGAAGTTTACTGACTTTAACTTAAGTAACTTATATGCAAACTAACTACTGCAATCATACATGCTCACTGTCTTGCTGCCCTCTCAAAGAAATAGCATGTACGTAGTGTTTATATGTGCACATTCAGTCCTTGATATGATTCTTAAAGCTACAGCACATACACTCTGATCTACATCCTCCCTCTTTGAGAAATAGATCATGCAACGCTATAAATCTATTTGGCATGCAAATATCACAGGTAGTTCTTTGTCATGCATTTATACAAGACTAGGTTTATATGTGTGTGTATATATATATATATATATATATATATATCTCTATGTATGGGATCGGGACACATGCTCGACTAGCATATGTCCGAATCACAAAATATCGAACACACATACACGAAAACGCTTAACATCGACAAGCGCTTCCGTGTATGTGTGCTTGTTTCGTAGATCGGACTACAGTGCGGGTAAGGGAAAATTACCTTTTCCCCACTGTAGTGCGATCTCAGAGTGAGAATAATAAAGTAGGGGGGGTGTGGGGGGGTGCAGGGGAGCGAAGCCCCCCTGCAGAAACGTAGATTTTTTTTTTTTTTACTACACATACACGGAAGTGCTTTTCGATGTTAAGTGCTTTTGTGGATGTGTGTTCGATGTTTTGTGATTCGGACATATGCTAATCGAGCATGTGTCCTAGACCCTATATGTGTATACATACACACATATATATATATATATATATATATATGGGTCTACCATACATGCTCGACTAGCATATATATATGGGTCTAGGACACATGCTTGACTAGCATATGTCCGAATCACAAAACATCGAACACATACTGGCGCTTAACATTGAAAAGTGCTTCTGTGTATGTGTAGTTCAAAAAAAAAATCTACGTTTCTGCAGGGGGGTTTTGCCCCCCCTACTTTATTATTCTCACTCCGAGATCGCACTACAGTGGGGAAAAGGGAATTTTCCCTTACCCGCACTGTAGTCTGATCTACGAAACAGGCACACATGCAAGGAAGCGCTTGTCAATGTTAAGCACTTTTGTGTATGTGTGTTTGATGTTTTGTGATTCGGACATATGCTAGTCAAGCTTGTGTCCAGATCCATATATATATATATATATATATATATATATATATATATATATATACACACACACACAGTTAAGTCCACGTTGCTGTATATTTCACACTGGGCCTGGATATTTGACCATATCATGTGACATCAACTGGGAATTGGATTTTGCAACTGGAACTGTCTCTACAGAATATTGAACCTTGGAAGTATTTGGAACATCTTCAGGAATGGCATTTGAGGTTGAAACACACTCTGGGATGGGAACAGCATTTGGTTCACTCTGAGATCTAGTCTGTATCACAGGAACAATTCTGCGATGATGATTCTGGTACAGGAAGAAGATGACTGCGATCTCTCCTTTACTCCATACACTCAGATTCTACAATGTAGGATCTCAACTCGGCACATATACCTGTAACTTCACCAATCTGGTCAAAACATTTTGCTGTTTGTATTCTCACTGTCTCTGCTTCCCTCAACTGATGAAGAAATCTGCTCAATTTATCATAACTGGACTTTTGGATAGAACACTTCTTGAATAATTGAGCCTTGATGGTTCTGTTGTTCTTAGCTTTAGGCCTCAATAAACTGAAACTAATAGGTAGCGTTGTTCTGGTTTGCCTGTATAGAAGTCTTTGAGCAGATGAGCCAAGAATATCGTCACGGGTGTGTTTCTGAGATTAAGTAAATTCAAAAAGACATCGGTATTGTCACGCTTTGACCTTTCAAGTAATTGCTTTGCACGCTGCACTGCACATTCAGCTAGCCCATTTGATTGAGGATATTCAGGACTGCTAGTAACATGTACAAAGTCCCATTCTCTTGCAAATTTCTGAAACAACTGACTAATAAATTGAGTAACATTGTCAGAAATAACTGTGTGGGCTACCATGGACTGAGAAATGACATTTCAACTTAGTAATAACAGTAGTGGATGTTAGGTTAGATAGTAGGTCAATCTCAAACCAATTTGAAAAAGAGTCTACCAATACTAAGTAATGTTGAATGTCCCACTCGAAGATATCAGTGGCTACTATTGACCAAGGTAGTTCAGGAACTTGACTTAGATGAAGTGGTTCTCTCTGCAAATGCGGTCTAGTACTATTGCATACTGACCAAGAAAAAAGTACTTTATCAATCTCTTTCAGTAATGAAGGCCAAAATACGATTTTTTTCACTCTGCTCTTAGTGGATGCGGACCTTAGGTGACCACAATGCAAAATCTGGATATATTCTTGTTGTAAGGAAGCAGGAACAACAAATTTAGGACCTTTGAAAATAATGCCATCTTCCATCAACATTTCATTTCTGTAAGAAAAAATAGGTTTGCACTTCAGGTGGTACACTAGATTGCTTTGGTAGCCATCCAGTATCAATGTAGTGACTGAGCTTTTAGGTTCATAGGTTCATACTAGGCTATCTGCCCTAGGGCATTTATAAGCCTAGCCAGAGTGTGTGTGGCTTTCACCACCCCTTAGGATGAGAATACTATACCCATTAGTTTGCTGTGCCTCTGTCCAGCAGTGACACAGAGATGATTCCCGGGGTAAACCTACGATCTCCCATCCACTCGTCAAGATTTCTCTTGAACAGAGTCAGTGAGGGGCTCTGCCTCACATGGACTGGGATTCTGTTCCATAGTGTAGGGAGTCTCTGGGTGATGAATCTGTCCCTCCAGCACGTCCTATTTATATCCGTGTTGAGGTTTAAGTCTCTTGCTCTCGTGGCTCTGGTGGATTTGGATTTTTTGAGGTGGAGCATGTCCATTAATTCCGGGTTTGCAAAATTGGA
This sequence comes from Protopterus annectens, assembly GCF_019279795.1. Lineage (NCBI taxonomy): Eukaryota > Metazoa > Chordata > Ceratodontiformes > Protopteridae > Protopterus > Protopterus annectens. Next base: position 727,355,653 of record NC_056747.1, read on the forward strand.
TCAGTCTTTGCGTGATCTCTTAACTCATCAAGCCTAGCGGTAGAAAAATTATGCACTGCCATCACTCCAGAGTCAAAATTCTCTGTGTCAAGCTGTCCCATCATATTTCTGGGCGATCTATCAGCCAGATAGAGTAGTTTGCCTTTCGTATAGACCAGTTTGAAGTTGTACTTTTGCAGTTTGAGCATCATTGTTTTTATCTCGCTGGAGCTGAATGCATAAGCTTCTATAGAATAGTGACTAGAGTTTGTTGGTCAGTTTCAGTCTGAATAGCCTGACCATAAATATAGTCATGAAATTTGGAACAGGCAAATACTATTGCCAAAAGTTCCTTCTCAATTTGAGCAAACTGCATTTCTGTTTGGGTAACAGTTCTAGATGCATAGGTTACTGGTCTGCCCTCTTGAAGTATAACTGCGCCAAGACCAAATTTTGAAGCATCACAGGAAAGAGTGACTGGTTTAGTCACATCATAGAATCCTAATGTAGGTGGGGTGGGAATTTTTCTGCTTAAGATCTTCAAATGCCTTCTGGTGCCATTCTAACCATGACCATGCAACATTTTTGCATGTCATCTCTCGTAAAGGTGCTGTCAACTCACTGAAGTCCGGTATAAACTAGCCTAAATAGTTGACCATGCCTAGGAAATGCTGTAGAGAATATTGTCTGGTGCTGACATCTCAAGAATAGCTGCTTGCTTGGTTGGGTCTGGTCTCGAGCCAGTACTTGTAAATAAATGACCTACATATGTAACTTCTGATAGTGTGAATTTGCACTTTAGAGGATTGAGCTTCAAGTTTCTTTCACGTGTTCTGTCTAGAACACTGTTTAGATTTCTGTCATGCATCATATTGCGAAAAAAATAGACTGTAAAGACAGATCTGAAGAATTAACTAAGGGTAAAGTGTTTCCATTACATTCTGATATTGAACAGTTATGTCCTGTCACCACATGTGAGTCAAATCAGTTACTGATAGAACCCCGAGTACATTTTGTTACAAAGGAATGTAGTAAACTTCTAAAAGACAGACACAATGAGTTCAGGAAGCCTAGACAAGTTATACACACATCTTTTCAAAAGTGCATAGGAGTTTCAAATTCAGCAGAACAGCTTACTAAAGAATGTCAGAAAGACCATGCAACATTACTGGAAATTCAACAGCAGTTGCAGGATAAAGGAAATAAATTAGCTGAACTGACAGAGACTGGGAACTTCCTGCATACACAGCTAATCTGTGCAAAAGAAATATATTTTATAATATGTTTATGTTTTGAAAATGGTTAAACATACATGGTAGGATGGTAGGATCTGATGTCTGGACAAATCATTCTTAAATGTTTTACTTTCATTCAGTTAATGCAAGACATCTATCAGTACTACAGTAAAGTAAAGCATATGAATGCCATTCATTAGCATAGTCAAAAGGTAAACAAAATTGTTCTAGTGTATAAAATTAAATAAAAATAGATGAGTAAAAATTTAAAGTCACAAGACTGACATGCTTGTATAAAGATATACAGATACAAGACAGACATGCATGTGTGTTCTTTTCATCTAGAGTACATTTGTTTACAATGCACAAAAGCAAAAGGCAGACAACAGCAAATATAAATAATATAAATATAAATGTGTTGGTTAAACTAATATCTATTTTGGTTTTTACAGTTTGTTTATAGTTATATAGTAACAGCAAACAGTTAAAGTTCTGAATTTTAAAAAGAAAATCACAGATGGTATTATTCAAACAGTTTTTGTAAAATTAATGGCAGGACAGTTAAATAAATAAAAAAAATAAAAAAAATACTGAAATCCATGTAAGGTAATTGTAAAATAATGTCTATTTATGTAGTATAAATGCATAGTTATGCAAATCACAATCACATTAAAGGAAAAATGCCAAAAAAATTAACTATAGTTTACAGAGTATGAAATGTGAGCTTAGACCTTCCTAGACTGAATGAATAGTTACAGGAAATGCTGGAAAGATAAGATAAACAACAAGACTGATTGCCAGACAAGTAGCTTGAGTTTTTCCTAAAGCATCATTGTTATTAAAACATACTTGTTAAAATGTTTACATGCAACACTATTTGGTAATTGTAATAAAATGCCACAATTGTGCATAGATGTCACTTATAATCTGTTTGCAAGTAAATGTTAAAAGGACAAAAAAAAAACATCAGTTGCATCAAGTACAGCCAGCAAATGGGCTATAGTATACATACAGTTCAAATCAATTGTGCAGGAGGGTGTAAATACCTACTAATGAACAAATCAGATAAAAGTCCATAGTTTATTAGTAACCAAATAACATAAATATATGGCCAAAGTGTTGGGCTGACATGCATTCCATTCTCACAGCATAGGGCAGGTAAACAGTGCTGAAGTACTACAGGGGGAGGGGTACTTTCTCAGTTTTACACTGACTGTATAAGGGGGAGGGGCACTTTCTCAGTTTTACACTGACTGTATAAGCAGTACTGCACAAGGGTCTGAAATAAAGCTACAGAAAAAATAAACAAGGGTCTGAAATAAAGCTACAAAAAAATAACAAGGGTCTGAAATAAAGCTACAGAAAAAATAAACAACAAGGGTCTGAAATAAAGCTAGAGGAAAAAATATCTCATTCCTTCTTGACAATACTCTTTTAGGGAGAGGGAAAAACAGGTATTAGTGTATTAGAAATACTGGTAAATTGGATTAAACCTGACAGGATAAGATATTTTACAAGTTGTTAATAGCTATCATAATGGTTATTATTGTATTGTTTAGAATTAAATTGTATTTACAGCCTGTTAAACTGTAAAGCTATACAAGAGATGGGTTAAAAAACAAGAGATGATTTTAAATTGCTTTATTAAAGCTATACAAGAGAGAATAAAGATATGCAAAATGCATAAATGTTTCTAATAGCAAGAATGGTCACTATTTCAATATGTTTTTGACAAAACAATGTTGGTATAAAAAAGCATGAATATTTTAATTGCTGAGTGTGTAGTTTAAAATAACATGACATATGCATTTGGTGCCAGTTCCACTAGATATTTATAAAGAGACATAAACATTTTCCAAGATTTTGCTTAATATTAATGTTATTAAATTTGTAAGATTAGACTAAATGTACTTTACAGTCTTTGTATGTACAAATGTAGAAAATTTCAGTACAAATGATAGTCTTTGTATGTACAAATGCAGAAGAATTCAGTACAAATTAAATGAATGTCTAGTAATAAATATGTATGAAAAAACATGTTTTAAAAAAAATGGGTCCATGAAATGCATAAATAGCAAACCGTCTGTGTAAATACATACTGATCAGGATACATCGTAATAAGTTCAAAAGTAATTTGTCAAGTTGTAATATCACTGGTTCTACCCCAGTAAAATAATTGCTTTCAAATATTTATTATCTAAGCCCAGTTCAGTACTTTACCAAGATGTTAATGAGCAGTTCGAAGACATGATCACAATGTTATGGTTAAAATGACATTGAAACTGTATATTTTCAGAAGTGTATAAATGCTTGCAGAAGCACATGGTTCTAATCACTTATAGTTAATTCAACAGTTGCAAAGAGTTAATGAAACAGTTCTAAGTCATAAATGAAATTCTATGATTGCAAAAGAATAAATTGATCAAGTTAAACTAAAGCAGACACAGCTCATAACTGATAAAAAAATATTTTCACAGAATGGTCTGCAAAAGAAAAAATTGTTAAATACATTCAGTTTTGGTAGTAATACTTAATATCATTGTATTAACTATGTAAAATTGCATTTTGACTTAGGTTCATAGGTTCATACTAGGCTATCTGCCCTAGGGCATTTATAAGCCTAGCCAGAGTGTGTGTGGCTTTCACCACCCCTTAGGATGAGAATACTATACCCATTAGTTTGCTGTGCCTCTGTCCAGCAGTGATACAGAGATGATTCCCAGGGTAAACCTGCGATCTCCCATCCACTCGTCAAGATTTCTCTTGAACAGAGTCAGTGTGGGGCTCTGCCTCACATGGACTGGGATTCTGTTCCATAGTGTAGGGAGTCTCTGGGTGATGAATCTGTCCCTCCAGCACGTCCTATTTATATCCGTGTTGAGGTTTAAGTCTCTTGCTCTCGTGGCTCTGGTGGTTTGGATTTTTTGAGGTGGAGCATGTCCATTAATTCCGGGTTGGACATGGCCTTGTATGTCAGGCACAGATCACCTCTGAGCAGACGGTATGCGACTGAATAGAGCTGGAGTTTCTTCAGTCGGGCATCGTATGACATATGTTTGAGCCCCTTTATCCTTTTGGTGAGGAACTTTTGGGGTCTTTCCAACTGCTGCAGGTGTCGGGTAAGGTACATTCCGAATGGGGCATTGTACTCAATCATTGGTCTGATAAGTGAAGAGTACAGGGTACAATGACCTCTCCTGATCTGGATGTGAATCCCTTCATGATCAGGTGGGCAATGTAGAAGGTCTTCCTAACCACTTTGGCAATGTGAGTGTCAAAAGAGAGGTTACTGTCAACTTGGGTCCCCAGGTCCCTGATAACTTCTTCCGTGTTTAATGGATTACCACCTATGTGGTAATTAGGGGTTACCTTGTTTTTCCCAAAGGGTATGACTATACATTTTTGGCATTTAGCTTAAGGCCATGGCTCTGGCACCAGTTATCCATTTCTATGAGACCTTTCTGGAGGATGTCTGTGTCTGATGGAGTGTCAATTATGGTGCCCAGTTTGCAGTCATCTGCAAATTTTGTCAGCCACAATCCCCTATGTTTGCCTGCACTTCAGAAAAATAAATGCCGAACAAGAGGGGGCCCAGGACTGAGCCCTGTGGGACACCGCTCGTGACCGGCTTAGAGTCTGACATGGCACCAGCAACTCTAACCCTGTGTGTTCTGTCCTTGAGCCAGTTTGCAACCCATCTTGTAACATATGGGTTTACATCTAAGCTGGTGAGCTTTTCTATGATGCCCGAGTGGGGTATTGTGTCGAATGCTTTTGCTAGGTCAAGGTAGGCTGTGTGAACTGCCTTACCCTCATCAATGGCCTTAGTGACTGTTTAGAAAAAGTCAACCAAGTTCAAGAGGCAGGATCTGCCCTTGACAAAGCCAAATTGGGTAGGATCCAGTGTTTGTAGGTCCCCAATGTCTTTATTTATGAGTTCCATTATGATCCTCTCCATAGCTTTGCAGACAAGGCTCGTCAAGCTTATGGGCGGTAATTTCCAGGGTCCATAGAAGCACCGCCTTTGTGGAGTGGGACCACAGTTGCCGTCGCCATTCTTTGGGTGCGTATCCTGTAGTAAGGCTAAGATTAAATAGCAGCCTTATGTGTGGGTTTAGTTCCTCATTGAGTTCGGTAGCACACAGCCGGGGACACCGTCCGGTCCCATTGATGCTGTGTTTTTGCTTTAGAGAGAGCAGCTCTCACCTGGGCATCTGCGATGTTTGGGAGGCTAGACTCTGGTGGGATAGATATTTCTCCTTTTGGGGGAGGGAGAAATTTGCACTGAACCTGTCTGCCAGTATGTTGGCAATGTCTGTGGGTTCAGTGATTTTTTATCATTTTGGACTAATTCTGAGCATATCTGGGAGTTTCCACCCAGGTTTCTAACATAGCTAAAGAAGGCTTTATGATTGTCTTTTGTGTCATTAGCGATTTTCCTCTCAAAGTTGGCCTTGGATGATTTTATGAGTGATCGTAGTTTTTTGCTAGTATTGATCAGAGATGCCTTCCCATTTAGGGATTTTGCTCTGTCATGTAGTAGCTTTCTCCTCTTGTTGTAGAGTTTGTTTATGGCTGGAGTCCACCAGACCGGGCGCCTGCCTTTGGTGGAAAAGGTCTTGATTTTATTAGGGATTGCTTGATCCATACATTCCTGGAGGTGCTCGTAGAAGGCACTTGTATCAAAAGAAGACTATAGGTTTGTTTTTTAATGTGTTTTCTATATAAAATGTTTTGAGTATGTTTAAAAACAGAGGGAATTGTTAGATTTTATGAATATTAGTCTGAAATTAATTATGTTGTAAATATGCTGAAAAAAAAGGCTTGCTTAAATGCAGAAACAGAGTTTAGTAATATGTGATTAGCAGTCATACTAAATGACCATGGCTTGGAAAAGGAATCTGCTGAATGGACATTTTTCCCTTACAGACTCAGAAACAGGATGTATGCAAGAACAAAAATGCAAAATCTGCTTTTAAAGAACACTGACATGCTTTTCTGCATATAAAAAAATGGACACAATATGTTTCCTAAAATAACAGGATGGACACAATACGTTTCCTAAAACAACAGGATATGTTTATGACACTGTGACAATGTGTTTTCTCAAAAATATGTTTTTCTACATGGACATCAGGACACTGTTACAGGATATTCACACTGTCAGAAAAGCTGGTCTCTTACAAGACATTGTTAAACAAGGAAGCTTAGTATTGTTTCTACAGGACCAAAACTGTATATAAAGAGCTGTATAAATCCAGTTAGAGGTATGGTAGAGACACAAGTCCTAAGGTAAATGTTATATCTCTCACATCATCTGTACTATATGAGAAGTAAAGTTGGAACAGTACTTTTAAGCTGCAACGTGGTTCTGTTTGGTTTATTATAAAAAGTTATTGGTTACTGCTCTCTAAAGTTGATGCTGCAAAGTATATTCTCTCATCAGTGTATATTCTGCAAGTTTCTGTATGCAACAGACTGTGAATGCAAATATAACCAGACTTTGAATTTTAGCAGAATCCAGCCAGCAAGACTGAGTGTCTTAAGAACACTTCAAATCCATCACACCAAGCAAGTAAGAGCCATGTAATTTTTTCACTAAGCATTTCTCTCTTTTAGACTCGTGATTTACACCACAGTTGCAGCAGTTAACAATAAAGCTGGACTTGGGTGTTGCTGATTCATGCTTGTACTGCACTGAGCATGTTCCTTTAAATGAACTAGCCTTAGAATTTGCTGGAAAGTTACGTGGTTTCCCTGGGGAGCCAGCAGGGGTTGTGGCTGTCATGTGCTTAGGCCTACTTCTGTTTGCCACATGTTGCATGCTATCTGCATTTGCTCTGGAGCCTTCTGAAACCATGCTCTTGTCACTTGCAAGCATACTTGTGTGTTTTTCTGTCACTTCATGGATTTGACAAATCTCAGTGGGTTTACTCAGTGTTAAATCACTGTCACGAAGCAAAATCTTTCTCACAGCAGCATTATTAAATATCACACATGAACTTGTATTTTATTAACTCATCTTTTAAGTCACCCAACTGACACATTTTGGCTTGTTTCTCAGGTCAGTTATATAAGCTGCAAAAGTTTTCCCTGATTTCTGATCTCTCATGTAAAACAAATGCCTATCTAATGTAATATTTGTCTGGGGGTTACACATTTCTCTAAACTTGTGCTTCAAATACTCAGGGTCTTTCTTTGCTTCAGCCTGTACAACAGTATGACAATTTTCACCTTCTCCCTCATATACCTCTGGCACATACACAAGTGAATGCACTCTTTCTATGGCCTCTGACCCAGCTAAGTTTAGCAAAATGAATGCCCTGATGCGTGCATCTTTATCTGGATAAGCTGGTTGTATAAAAATGTCGTACTCTTGCTCAGATATTCTCCAAATCTCTGCAATATTCTGATCAAATACAAGTGGTAAGGGCTTTCAAAATTCATCTGCCATATTAACACATACCAGTGAAGGGTTTCGCAAATAAACACGAACACATACATGTATGCCAGAAATTGATGCCAGTATTTGTAACTTTGCCCATTAGCACAACAAGCCTCTGTGTAACTGAACTTTGCAAAATAAGTCTGTCGGGCACTGTAATATTCTTAAAATTACTGTATTTGTAAAAGTAATTTATCATTTTAAGAAACATTTTAAATAACTGCACAATGCGAATGAACTGGGCAAGAGAAGCTCAGAGTCAATAACATTTCAAAGTAATTGCAGTTTGCAAATAAAGTGTACACAGCACACTGAAATTTCCCCAGAATGGCGGTACCTTTCTAGGCAATTCTTTACAGTGCAGGAAACACTCTGTAATGCCGGCACTTTGCGGATAGACACAGCCAGCAAGAAACTTTTCGAAATGGCTATACTTTGACTGTACTTCACAAAATAGCTGCACTTTGCTTACAAATAAACTGTTTGGAACACATACCCAGTAATAAGCATACACTGTAAGCAGGTTTACACACTTTGAGATACTTCAAATAACTCTAGTTATGCCCTTGATACAATATGAAGCCATAGTTATGCCAAAACACAGCACTTTGCCAAAAAACATGCAGTTGCCTTGCTTTATTTACACTTAATATGCCCTTTTTCCCCTAGTATAGTTGTTTTGCTCATTTAATCTCTTTTTATGCCCATTGTACTTTTCTCATGCTCATTTTACTCTAAATATGCCTGTTTTGCCTTAAACATACTGGTTTTACCTTAAACATGTTTGTTTTGCCTTAAACATACTCATTTTGCTTTTAAACATACTTGTTTTGCTTTTTAACATGCTCGTTTTACTTTTCTGATAAATGTTTTGTCAAATATCTTAATTTTAAACATTTCCCTTGGTTAATAAACCTTTTGTACCTCCGGCTTGTTTAATAATGTGGTTTGTGCCATTGTAATGCCCCGTTTTATCTTTATGATTCTTAAAGAGACATCACATACATTCTGATCTACGAGTATGAAAAAGAAAGGGTTAATTAAGTATAAAGGGTATTCACAGTAAATGCGCATACGTGTCGAGCTCTGCAGTTATAGATTTAGATTTTTAGCTAACTTGTTTTAGAATATTTCTATGTATAGGTTTATGTTCATGAATATGTTTGTTTCATGTAAATGTTGATACACATGTTAATGTAATAAAATCCTTTTACTCCTCCTGTCCCATCAGTAAATGCGAGAAAATCTTTATCTTTCATCTGAGCTCACCTTCGAAGGCAGTGCATACCTCAATTTAACATCTTTTCTGAAGGAAGACACGTCAGCGTGTAGAACTCCAATCACTGCCATCATTGTCAATACAAACAAATGTAGCTGGTAGGACAGAACTCCTTGCTTTATCTTCCTGGTGTCAAAGACAAGCCTGCTGCCATTTATTTAAACCACTAACAATAATTAATTGTTGCATCTTATAGTTTAATTACAAACCCAGAAAAGTATGTTGGGTGAGTCAAATGACTGATGATATTTGACTTTCCTCAGACTCTTGTGTGCACTTGCTTCATTTATCCCACCTTCCTTGATAGTTTCACCATGAGATTTATTTTTTACTCATCTCCTCAGAGTCTATGTATCAGTCAGTCCCATGAGACAAGGGAAAGAAGATGAGTTTTAACAGGCAGAGGAGGACGAATGCACTGAAAATTTAAGGAGGGCTTAGTATGTATTTGTCCATTATAACTTATGGAAGTCAGAAGATGGCCTTAAAGGGTTTGAGTTATATACACATAATTATTTTTAAATATATTTTACAGAATCTGCATATTGGATTGCTGAGTTATCCTGAAAACTGAAGATCTGTGTAATTATAGAAAATCAAACTTACTTATTCAAGTTGAATCAGATTTTATGGACTTTCTTTTCTATCTCATCTGAGACCTATAACTAAGCATGTAGTGCTGTAAAAAAATCGATACAAGCATACAGCATTGCTCACCTAATTATGCCAGTGTGTAAACTGTTTTAATGCCATATCTATTTATGCATCAGGCTGGTTAGGCAATATACATAGCTGTCGAGAACATTTTTCCAGAAAAAAAAATGTTTAGCTAGTACTGCAGTTAATGCAGCATAATTTAGGACACACTTATAGTTGTTCAGGAATACTTTAAAGGCATCTGTGTAGACAGAGACCCACCTGATTCACTTTCTGTAACTTGTTTCATAATGGAGTCAGACCTGTCCCAGTGTTCATTCTTCTTATAACCTGTGTCCATTCAGTAAACTTCCCTGCCAAGCCCAAAAGAAGAGGAGGGTTGGAAATTAGCCACCTGTCCCCCTCCTGCAATACACATGCTGGTAATTAGTGTGGTCAACATTTTGTATCATTAGGTTCATAGGACAATACTAGGCTATTGGCCCGGAGGCCCTTTTAAGCCTAGCCAAGAATTTCACTCATGTTCCCACAAAGTCAGCACCTGTTTTCCCTTTCCAGCAGGGACATGGGTGGAATCCCAGGGTTATATTTTCTGTTTCCCATCCAGTCATCCAGGTTCCTCTTAAAGAAGCTAGTGAGGTACTCTGCTTGACATGGAGAGGAAGTCTATTCCACAGATAGGGGAGTCGTTGGGACACAAATCTATCCTGCCAACAAGTTCTGTTAATGTCATAGACCAGGTTGAGACCTTCTATGCAGGTTGCGTGAGTGGAGTTTGACTTACGGATATGCAGCAACTCCATCAAGGCTAAGTCTGAGATGGCCTTGTGTGCCAGACACAGGTCACCTCTGAGCAGTCTGTACAAGACTGAGTAGACGAACAGGGCTTTTAGCCTATTTGTATAGTATAGGTGTTTGAGACCCTGGATTTTTTTTATCATGAACCTCTGTGGTCTCTCCAACTGCTGCATGTGCTTGGCAGGGGTCACTGTACTCGATAATGGGTCTGATAAGGGAGGAGTAGAGGGATGTTATGACCTCCTTGTTCCTGGATGAAGTACCCTTACGTATGAGGTGGGCCATGTAGAAAGCCTTACATACAACGTTGGCAACATGGTGGTCAAAAGTCAGGTTGCTATCAACCTGGGTGCCCAAGTCCCTCACGACTGATTGCATGCTTAGTACATTGTTATTAATGTGATAATTATAAGTTGTTATTAATGTGATAATTAGTGGGGACATCATTTTTCTCAAAGGGAATAATGATGCATTTCTTGGCATTCAGTTTGAGGCCATACTTCTGGCACCAGTCATTAGTTTGGTTAAGGCCCTCTTGGAAGTTGTTCACATAACTAGGGGAATTTATGACAGTGCCCAGCTTGCAGTCATCTGCAAACTTGGTCAGCCACAGACCACTGGTTTTGGCTTGCACCTCAGAAAAGTATATCCCAAACAGTAGAAGCCCCAAGACTGATCCTTGGGGTATGCTGCTTGTTACGGGTCTACTACTAAGGTGGCTTCCCCTATTTTGACTGAGTGGGCTCTATCAGTGAGCCAGTTAGCTACCCATCTGGTAACATATGGGTTGATACCTAGCTGGGAGAGTTTATCTATTATGTCGGGGTGGGGAATAGTATCGAAGGCTTTGGCTAGGTCAAGGTAGGTGGTGTGCACTGTCTTGCCCTCATCCATGGCTTTGGTGACTGTTTTGAAGAAGGTGACCAAGTTTAACAGGTATGATCTCCCTTTGACAAAATCAAACTGTGTGGGATCAAGCATTTGGAGGTTGCCTATGTCCTTGTTTATAAGGTCATGATAATGTTTTCCATGGCCTTGAAGATCAGGCTAGTTAGGCTAATGGGCCTATAATTGCCTTGGGTCTGTGGATGCTCCACCTTTGTGCAGAGGGATGACAGTGGCTGTCCATCATTCTGGTGGGACGAAGCCGGTGCACAGGCTTTGGTTGAGTACGGTGCCTAGTGGTGCTGAGAGCTGATGCCTGAGTTCATGTACGACACAGCCAGGAATGTTGTCGGGTTCCATGGAGGCTGTATTTTTTGCCTTTGAGAGGACATTAATAGCCTGCTCCCTGATGATGAGGGGGAGGGGGGCAGGTGCTGGGGATGTCCTGGTTTACTGATGGGGGGGGCGGCGGGAGTGAAGTTTTTACTGAACGTATCTGCCAGTAGGTTGGTTATATCTACGGCATTTGTGTATGTGGTATTCTTGACCATCAATTCAGAGCAGATTTGGGTGTTACCTTTGAGTTTGCAGACATATGCGAAGAAGGCCGTGTGATTGTCCTTAGTGAATGTGGCCAATTTGGACTCGAAGTTAGCCTTAGAGGATTTCACCAGTAATCTTATTTGCTTGTTCAGACAAAGGAGAGATTGCTTCCAACTTGGCACCTGCTCCTTCTTGCTCCTGGACAACAATTTTTTCCTTTTATTATAGAGTCTGTTGATTGCTGCCGTCCACCAGACAGATTTACTCTTACTTGAGGAAGATGATTTGGTCCTGTCAGGTATTGCTGAGTCCATGCAGCTATATAGGTGCTCATATAGTTTTTTGGTATAGGCTTGGACATTAGTGCTTGATTCAACTGAAGGGATGGTGGCTGTGAAGCTGCTTATACCTGCTCTCAGGAGGTTGTAGTCAGATTTGGAAACATTTTTTTGTACGACCCTGGCAGGGGGGGGGGGGTTGCTTTATGGTCAGATCTTAGGAGGATGACACCATAGGGGTACTATAGTAGCTACTCATGTTGGTTAGCACCAGGTCCAAGATATTTTCACCTCTTGTGGGGGTGTTGACCAGCTGATCCAATGCATTGACATTGACGAAGTCGAGGAATGTCTGAGCGTTCATGTTTGAGCTAGAATAGGTCTTTTACTGTATGGTTGAGTAGTTAAAGTTGCCCAGGATCAGGGTAGAGGGTTGAATCTTGATGGATTCAAGTAAGTCCAGATAGGGGGAGTGGGCCTCCTGAATCTGATCACACTGAGAGGGTGTACAGTGTAAAGAAGATTCTGTACAGTACAGTTTGGGTTTTTTTTGTTTTCTGTCACGTGTATTGACATATGTGTGTTTCAGGATATGTGCGATGACATGGTATATTGAGAACAATGAAGTTAATGTTTTGAGTTTTTGCTTTCAGCATAACAAGTGGTTATCCCGAGTTTGGTAACACAATAACAATGGTTACTTCTGGTCCCTTTCCCTTCTAGCCATCTGATGATGGCAATATGTACCCTAACTGCAGTTACTGATGGGTCTAGTATGCCACATTTCATTTAGTCAGGACATGATTGTTCAAACCCAAAATATCTAAAACCTTTGGAGATTGACAGTGACAATCCCAAGGTGGCAAAACATTTTTTTTTCAGAGAGGTAAGTCCCTCTGGTTGTTCAGATTTGAAAAAGAGGAAGAAAGTGAAAAAAAAATGCAAAACTCAATTTCTTAGTCTTCTCCAAGTTTACCTGTCATGACAAAATTCCAGCAATTTTTCAGTGATTATGTTTTGAGCAACATTCAACAGGGCAGTGACAAACTGTAGGACACTCATTGGTGACACATAAGTTACTGGGCCACAGTCACACCAGAAGGTCAACCTGTTTGTTTTTCCCCCAATCTGCCATTACAGGCAAAAAAAAGTGGAATAAAATATATATTTATAATGCTTTCCCTTTCAAACATTCAGTAATTTTCAATGGTTGTAGGAAAAATCTACAATATTAGTAGCTGGCTGTCTGAAATAAAATC